>NC_134827.1:76043725-77279710 GCF_004210375.1 Tachypleus tridentatus | reverse complement strand
GTTGTGACAGCGTGAAATTAAATAACAGAAGTGTTTTTGTTGTGACAGCGTGAAATTAAATAACAGAAGTGTTCTAGTTGTGACAGCGTGAAAATAAATAACAGAAATGTTCTCGTTGTGACAGAGTGATACTAAATAACAGAAATGTCCTCGATGTGACAGCTTGAAACTAAATAACAGAAATGTCCCTCGTTGTGACAGAAATTGAAACTAAAACCAAATAACAGAAATGTCCTTTGTTGTGACAGCTTGAAACTAAATAACAGAAATGTCCTTGTTGTGACAGCTTGAAACTAAACAACAGAAATGTCCTTGTTGTGACAGTTTGAAACTAAACAACAGAAATGTCCTTGTTGTGACAGCTTGAAACTAAATAACAGAAATGTCCTTGTTGTGACAGCTTGAAACTAAATAACAGAAATGTCCTTGTTGTGACAGCTTGAAACTAAATAACAGAAATGTCCTTGTTGTGACAGCGTGAAACTAAATAACAGAAATGTTCTTGTTGTGACAGCTTGAAACTAAATAACAGAAATGTCCTCTGTTGTGACAGCGTGAAACTAAATAACAGAAATGTCCTTGTTGTGACAGCTTGAAACTAAATAACAGAAATGTCCTTGTTGTGACAGCTTGGAAACTAAATAACAGAAACTAAATAACAGAAATGTCCTTGTTGTGACAGCTTGAAACTAAATAACAGAAATGTCTCTTGTTGTGACAGTTGAAACTAAATAACAGAAATGTCCTTGTTGTGACAGCTTGAAACTAAATAACAGAAATGTCCTTGTTGTTACAGCTCTAAACTAAATAACAAATGTCCTCGTTGTGACAGCTTGAAACTAAACAGAAATGTCCTTGTTGTGACAGCTTGAAACTAAATAACAGAAATGTCCTCGTTGTGACAGCTTGAAACTAAATAACAGAAATGTCCTTGTTGTGACAGCTTGAAACTAAATAACAGAAATGTCCTTGTTGTGACAGCTTGAAACTAAATAACAGAAATGTCCTTGTTGTGACAGCTTGAAACTAAATAACAGAAATGTCCTTGTTGTGACAGCTTGAAACTAAATAACAGAAATGTCCTTCGTTGTGACAGCTTGAAACTAAATAACAGAAATGTCCTTGTTGTGACAGCTTGAAACTAAATAACAGAAATGTCCTTGTTGTGACAGCTTGAAACTAAATAACAGAAATGTCCTTGTTGTGACAGCTTGAAACTAAATAACAGAAATGTCCTTGTTGTGACAGCTTGAAACTAAATAACAGAAATGTCCTTGTTGTGACAGCGTTGAAACTAAATAACAGAAATGTCCTTGTTGTGACAGAGTTGAAACTAAATAACAGAAATGTCCTTGTTGTGACAGCTTGAAACTAAATAACAGAAATGTCCTTGTTGTGACAGCTTGAAACTAAATAACAGAAATGTCCTTGTTGTGACAGCGTGAAACTAAATAACAGAAATGTCCTTGTTGTGACAGAGTTGAAACTAAATAACAGAAATGTCCTTGTTGTGACAGCTTGAAACTAAATAACAGAAATGTCCTTGTTGTGACAGAGGTTGAAACTAAATAACAGAAATGTCCTTGTTGTGACAGCTTGAAACTAAATAACAGAAATGTCCTTTGTTGTGACAGCTTGAAACTAAATAACAGAAATGTCCTTGTTGTGACAGCTTGAAACTAAATAACAGAAATGTCCTTGTTGTGACAGCTTGAAACTAAATAACAGAAATGTCCTTGTTGTGACAGCTTGAAACTAAATAACAGAAATGTCCTTGTTGTGACAGCTTGAAACTAAATAACAGAAATGTCCTTGTTGTGACAGCGTGAAAATAAATAACAGAAATATTTTCGTTGTGACAGAGTGATACTAAATAACAGAAATGTCCTTGATGTGACAGCGTAACACTAAATAACAGAAATGTCCTTGTTGTGACTGCTTGAAACTAAACAGAAATGTCCTTGTTGTGACAGCTTGAAACTAAATAACAGAAATGTCCTTGTTGTGACAGCTTGAAACTAAATAACAGAAATGTCCTTGTTGTGACAGCTTGAAACTAAATAACAGAAATGTCCTTGTTGTGACAGCTTGAAACTAAATAACAGAAATGTCCTCGTTGTGACAGCTTGAAACTAAATAACAGAAATGTCCTTGTTGTGACAGCTTGAAACTAAACAACAGAAATGTCCTTGTTGTGACAGCTTGAAACTAAACAACAGAAATGTCCTTGTTGTGACAGCTTGAAACTAAATAACAGAAATGTCCTTGTTGTGACAGCTTGAAACTAAATAACAGAAATGTCCTTGTTGTGACAGCTTGAAACTAAATAACAGAAATGTCCTTCTTGTGACAGCTTGAAACTAAATAACAGAAATGTCCTTGTTGTGACAGCGTGAAATTAAATAACAGAAATTTCCTTGTTGTGACAGCGTGAAACTAAATAACAGAAATGTCCTTGTTGTGACAGCGTGAAACTAAATAACAGAAATGTCCTTGTTGTGACAGCGTGAAACTAAATAACAGAAATGTCCTTGTTGTGACAGAGTGAAACTAAATAACAGAAATGTCCTCGTTGTGACAGCTTGAAACTAAATAACAGAAATGTCCTCGTTGTGACAGCTTGAAACTAAATAACAGAAATGTCCTTGTTGTGACAGCTTGAAACTAAATAACAGAAATGTCCTTGTTGTGACAGCTTGAAACTAAATAACAGAAATGTCCTTGTTGTGACAGGTTGAAACTAAATAACAGAAATGTCCTCTTGTGACAGCTTGAAACTAAATAACAGAAATGTCTTCGTTGTGACAGCTTGAAACTAAATAACAGAAATGTCCTCGTTGTGACAGCTTGAAACTAAATAACAGAAATGTCCTCGTTGTGACAGCTTGAAACTAAATAACAGAAATGTCCTCGTTGTGACAGCTTGAAACTAAATAACAGAAATGTCCTTGTTGTGACAGCTTGAAACTAAAGAACAGAAATGTCCTTGTTGTGACAGCTTGAAACTAAACAACAGAAATGTCCTTGTTGTGACAGCTTGAAACTAAATAACAGAAATGTCCTTGTTGTGACAGCTTGAAACTAAATAACAGAAATGTCCTTGTTGTGACAGCTTGAAACTAAATAACAGAAATGTCCTTGTTGTGACAGCTTGAAACTAAATAACAGAAATGTCCTTGTTGTGACAGCTTGAAACTAAATAACAGAAATGTCCTACAGCTTGAAACTAGAAATGTCCTTGTTGTGACAGCTTGAAACTAAATAACAGAAATGTCCTCTTGTGACAGCTTGAAACTAAATGACAGAAATGTCCTTGTTGTGACAGCTTGAAACTAAATGACAGAAATGTCCTTGTTGTGACAGCTTGAAACTAAATAACAGAAATGTCCTTGTTGTGACAGCTTGAAACTAAATAACAGAAATGTCCTTGTTGTGACAGCTTGAAACTAAATAACAGAAATGTCCTTGTTGTGACAGCTTGAAACTAAATAACAGAAATGTCCTCGTTGTGACAGCTTGAAACTAAATAACAGAAATGTCCTTGTTGTGACAGCTTGAAACTAAAGAACAGAAATGTCCTTGTTGTGACAGCTTGAAACTAAACAACAGAAATGTCCTTGTTGTGACAGCGTGAAACTAAATAACAGAAATGTCCTTGTTGTGACAGCTTGAAACTAAATAACAGAAATGTCCTTGTTGTGACAGCTTGAAACTAAATAACAGAAATGTCCTTGTTGTGACAGCTTGAAACTAAATAACAGAAATGTCCTTGTTGTGACAGCTTGAAACTAAATAACAGAAATGTCCTTGTTGTGACAGCTTGAAACTAAATAACAGAAATGTCCTTGTTGTGACAGATTGAAACTAAATAACAGAAATGTCCTCGTTGTGACAGCGTGAAACTAAATAACAGAAATGTCCTTGTTGTGACAGCTTGAAACTAAATAACAGAAATGTCCTTGTTGTGACAGCTTGAAACTAAATAACAGAAATGTCCTTGTTGTGACAGCTTGAAACTAAATAACAGAAATGTCCTTGTTGTGACAGCTTGAAACTAAATAACAGAAATGTCCTTGTTGTGACAGCTTGAAACTAAATAACAGAAATGTCCTTTTGTGACAGTTGAAACTAAATAACAGAAATGTCCTCGTTGTGACAGCTTGAAACTAAATAACAGAAATGTCCTTGTTGTGACAGCTTGAAACTAAATAACAGAAATGTCCCTGTTGTGACAGCTTGAAACTAAATAACAGAAATGTCCTTGTTGTGACAGCTTGAAACTAAATAACAGAAATGTCCTTGTTGTGACAGCTTGAAACTAAATAACAGAAATGTCCTTGTTGTGACAGCTTGAAACTAAATAACAGAAATGTCCTTGTTGTGACAGCTTGAAACTAAATAACAGAAATGTCCTTGTTGTGACAGCGTGAAACTAAATAACAGAAATGTCCTTGTTGTGACAGCTTGAAACTAAATAACAGAAATGTCCTTGTTGTGACAGCTTGAAACTAAATAACAGAAATGTCCTTGTTGTGACAGCTTGAAACTAAATAACAGAAATGTCCTTGTTGTGACAGCTTGAAACTAAATAACAGAAATGTCCTTGTTGTGACAGCTTGAAACTAAATAACAGAAATGTCCTTGTTGTGACAGCTTGAAACTAAATAACAGAAATGTCCTTGTTGTGACAGCTTGAAACTAAATAACAGAAATGTCCTTGTTGTGACAGCTTGAAACTAAATAACAGAAATGTCCTTGTTGTGACAGCTTGAAACTAAATAACAGAAATGTCCTTGTTGTGACAGCTTGAAACTAAATAACAGAAATGTCCTTGTTGTGACAGCTTGAAACTAAATAACAGAAATGTCCTTGTTGTGACAGCTTGAAACTAAATAACAGAAATGTCCTTGTTGTGACAGCTTGAAACTAAATAACAGAAATGTCCTTGTTGTGACAGCTTGAAACTAAATAACAGAAATGTTCTTGTTGTGACAGCGTGAAACTAAGTAACAGAAATTTCCTTGTTGTGACAGCGTGAAATTAAGTAACAGAAATTTCCTTGTTGTGACAGCGTGAAATTAAATAACAGAAATGTCTTCTTTGTGACAGCGTGAAATTAAATAACAGAAATGTCTTCGTTGTGACAGCGTGAAATTAAATAACAGAAATGTCCTTGTTGTGACAGCTTGAAACTAAATAACAGAAATGTCCTTGTTGTGACAGCTTGAAACTAAATAACAGAAATGTCCTTGTTGTGACAGCTTGAAACTAAATAACAGAAATGTCCTTGTTGTGACAGCTTGAAACTAAATAACAGAAATGTCCTTGTTGTGACAGCTTGAAACTAAATAACAGAAATGTCCTTGTTGTGACAGCTTGAAACTAAATAACAGAAATGTCCTTGTTGTGACAGCTTGAAACTAAATAACAGAAATGTCCTTGTTGTGACAGCTTGAAACTAAATAACAGAAATGTCCTTGTTGTGACAGCTTGAAACTAAATAACAGAAATGTCCTTGTTGTGACAGCTTGAAACTAAATAACAGAAATGTCCTTGTTGTGACAGCTTGAAACTAAATAACAGAAATGTCCTTGTTGTGACAGCTTGAAACTAAATAACAGAAATGTCCTCGTTGTGACAGCTTGAAACTAAATAACAGAAATGTCCTTGTTGTGACAGCTTGAAACTAAATAACAGAAATGTCCTTGTTGTGACAGCTTGAAACTAAATAACAGAAATGTCCTTGTTGTGACAGCTTGAAACTAAATAACAGAAATGTCCTTGTTGTGACAGCTTGAAACTAAACAGAAATGTCCTTGTTGTGACAGCTTGAAACTAAACAACAGAAATGTCCTTGTTGTGACAGCTTGAAACTAAACAGAAATGTCCTTGTTGTGACAGCTTGAAACTAAATAACAGAAATGTCTTTGTTGTGACAGACAGTAAATAACAGAAATGTGTGACAGCTAAACTAAATAACAGAAATGTCCTTGTTGTGACAGCTTGAAACTAAATAACAGAAATGTCCTTGTTGTGACACAGAAATGTCCTTGTTGTGACAGCTTGAAACTAAATAACAGAAATGTCCTTGTTGTGACAGCTTGAAACTAAATAACAGAAATGTCCTCGTTGTGGCAGCTTGAAACTAAATAACAGAAATGTCCTTGTTGTGACAGCTTGAAACTAAAGAACAGAAATGTCCTTGTTGTGACAGCTTGAAACTAAATAACAGAAATGTCCTCGTTGTGACAGCTTGAAACTAAATAACAGAAATGTCCTCGTTGTGACAGCTTGAAACTAAATAACAGAAATGTCCTCGTTGTGACAGCTTGAAACTAAATAACAGAAATGTCCTCGTTGTGACAGCTTGAAACTAAATAACAGAAATGTCCTCGTTGTGACAGCTTGAAACTAAATAACAGAAATGTCCTTGTTGTGACAGCTTGAAACTAAATAACAGAAATGTCCTTGTTGTGACAGCTTGAAACTAAATAACAGAAATGTCCTTGTTGTGACAGCTTGAAACTAAATAACAGAAATGTCCTTGTTGTGACAGCTTGAAACTAAATAACAGAAATGTCCTTGTTGTGACAGCTTGAAACTAAATAACAGAAATGTCCTCGTTGTGACAGCTTGAAACTAAATAACAGAAATGTCCTTGTTGTGACAGCTTGAAACTAAACAACAGAAATGTCCTTGTTGTGACAGCTTGAAACTAAATAACAGAAATGTCCTTGTTGTGACAGCTTGAAACTAAATAACAGAAATGTCCTTGTTGTGACAGCTTGAAACTAAATAACAGAAATGTCCTTGTTGTGACAGCTTGAAACTAAATAACAGAAATGTCCAGCTTGAAACTTGTGACAGCTTGAAACTAAATAACAGAAATGTCCTTGTTGTTGTGACAGCGTGAA
Source organism: Tachypleus tridentatus (assembly GCF_004210375.1). Taxonomy (NCBI): domain Eukaryota; kingdom Metazoa; phylum Arthropoda; class Merostomata; order Xiphosura; family Limulidae; genus Tachypleus; species Tachypleus tridentatus. Next base: position 77,272,796 of record NC_134827.1, on the reverse strand, counting down.
ACTAAATAACAGAAATGTCCTTGTTGTGACAGCGTGAAACTAAATAACAGAAATGTCCTTGTTGTGACAGCGTGAAACTAAATAACAGAAATGTTCCTCGTTGTGACAGCTTGAAACTAAATAACAGAAATGTCCTTGTTGTGACAGCTGAAACTAAATAACAGAAATGTCCTCGTTGTGACAGCTTGAAACTAAATAACAGAAATGTCCTTGTTGTGACAGCTTGAAACTAAATAACAGAAATGTCCTTGTTGTGACAGCTTGAAACTAAATAACAGAAATGTCCTTGTTGTGACAGCTTGAAACTAAATAACAGAAATGTCCTTGTTGTGACAGCTTGAAACTAAATAACAGAAATGTCCTTGTTGTGACAGCTTGAAACTAAATAACAGAAATGTCCTTGTTGTGACAGCTTGAAACTAAATAACAGAAATGTCCTTGTTGTGACAGCTTGAAACTAAATAACAGAAATGTCCTTGTTGTGACAGCTTGAAACTAAATAACAGAAATGTCCTTGTTGTGACAGCTTGAAACTAAATAACAGAAATGTCCTTGTTGTGACAGCTTGAAACTAAATAACAGAAATGTCCTTGTTGTGACAGCTTGAAACTAAATAACAGAAATGTCCTTGTTGTGACAGCTTGAAACTAAATAACAGAAATGTCCTCGTTGTGACAGCTTGAAACTAAATAACAGAAATGTCCTTGTTGTGACAGCTTGAAACTAAATAACAGAAATGTCCTTGTTGTGACAGCTTGAAACTAAATAACAGAAATGTCCTTGTTGTGACAGCTTGAAACTAAATAACAGAAATGTCCTTGTTGTGACAGCTTGAAACTAAATAACAGAAATGTCCTTGTTGTGACAGCTTGAAACTAAATAACAGAAATGTCCTTGTTGTGACAGCTTGAAACTAAATAACAGAAATGTCCTTGTTGTGACAGCTTGAAACTAAATAACAGAAATGTCCTTGTTGTGACAGCTTGAAACTAAATAACAGAAATGTCCTCGTTGTGACAGCTTGAAACTAAATAACAGAAATGTCCTCGTTGTGACAGCTTGAAACTAAATAACAGAAATGTCCTTGTTGTGACAGCTTGAAACTAAAGAACAGAAATGTCCTTGTTGTGACAGCTTGAAACTAAATAACAGAAATGTCCTTGTTGTGACAGCTTGAAACTAAATAACAGAAATGTCCTTGTTGTGACAGCTTGAAACTAAATAACAGAAATGTCCTTGTTGTGACAGCTTGAAACTAAATAACAGAAATGTCCTTGTTGTGACAGCTTGAAACTAAATAACAGAAATGTCCTTGTTGTGACAGCTTGAAACTAAATAACAGAAATGTCCTTGTTGTGACAGCTTGAAACTAAATAACAGAAATGTCCTTGTTGTCACAGCTTGAAACTAAATAACAGAAATGTCCTTGTTGTGACAGCTTGGAACTAAATAACAGAAATGCCCTGTTGTGACAGCTTGAAACTAAATAACAGAAATGTCCTCGTTGTGACAGCTTGAAACTAAATAACAGAAATGTCCTTGTTGTGACAGCTTGAAACTAAATAACAGAAATGTCCTTGTTGTGACAGCTTGAAACTAAATAACAGAAATGTCCTTGTTGTGACAGCTTGAAACTAAATAACAGAAATGTCCTTGTTGTGACAGCTTGAAACTAAATAACAGAAATGTCCTTGTTGTGACAGCTTGAAACTAAATAACAGAAATGTCCTTGTTGTGACAGCTTGAAACTAAATAACAGAAATGTCCTTGTTGTGACAGCTTGAAACTAAATAACAGAAATGTCCTTGTTGTGACAGCTTGAAACTAAATAACAGAAATGTCCTCGTTGTGACAGCTTGAAACTAAATAACAGAAATGTCCTCGTTGTGACAGCTTGAAACTAAATAACAGAAATGTCCTTGTTGTGACAGCTTGAAACTAAACAACAGAAATGTCCTTGTTGTGACAGCTTGAAACTAAACAACAGAAATGTCCTTGTTGTGACAGCTTGAAACTAAATAACAGAAATGTCCTTGTTGTGACAGCTTGAAACTAAATAACAGAAATGTCCTCGTTGTGACAGTGAAAACTAAATAACAGAAATGTCCTTGTTGTGACAGCTTGAAACTAAATAACAGAAATGTTTTGTTGTGACAGCGTGAAACTAAATAACAGAAATGTCCTTGTTGTGACAGCGTGAAACTAAATAACAGAAATGTCCTTGTTGTGACAGCTTGAAACTAAATAACAGAAATGTCCTTGTTGTGACAGCGTTGAAACTAAATAACAGAAATGTCCTCGTTGTGACAGCTTGAAACTAAATAACAGAAATGTCCTCGTTGTGACAGCTTGAAACTAAATAACAGAAATGTCCTTGTTGTGACAGCTTGAAACTAAATAACAGAAATGTCCTTGTTGTGACAGCTTGAAACTAAATAACAGAAATGTCCTTGTTGTGACAGCTTGAAACTAAATAACAGAAATGTCCTTGTTGTGACAGCTTGAAACTAAATAACAGAAATGTCCTTGTTGTGACAGCTTGAAACTAAATAACAGAAATGTCCTTGTTGTGACAGCTTGAAACTAAATAACAGAAATGTCCTTGTTGTGACAGCTTGAAACTAAATAACAGAAATGTCCTTGTTGTGACAGCTTGAAACTAAATAACAGAAATGTCCTTGTTGTGACAGCTTGAAACTAAATAACAGAAATGTCCTTGTTGTGACAGCTTGAAACTAAATAACAGAAATGTCCTTGTTGTGACAGCTTGAAACTAAATAACAGAAATGTCCTCGTTGTGACAGCTTGAAACTAAATAACAGAAATGTCCTTGTTGTGACAGCTTGAAACTAAATAACAGAAATGTCCTTGTTGTGACAGCTTGAAACTAAATAACAGAAATGTCCTCGTTGTGACAGCTTGAAACTAAATAACAGAAATGTCCTTGTTGTGACAGCTTGAAACTAAATAACAGAAATGTCCTTGTTGTGACAGCTTGAAACTAAATAACAGAAATGTCCTTGTTGTGACAGCTTGAAACTAAATAACAGAAATGTCCTTGTTGTGACAGAAACTAAACAGAAATTGAAACTAAATAACAGAAATGTCCTTGTTGTGACAGCTTGAAACTAAATAACAGAAATGTCCTTGTTGTGACAGCTTGAAACTAAATAACAGAAATGTCCTTGTTGTGACAGCTTGAAACTAAATAACAGAAATGTCCTTGTTGTGACAGCTTGAAACTAAATAACAGAAATGTCCTTGTTGTGACAGCTTGAAACTAAATAACAGAAATGTCCTTGTTGTGACAGCTTGAAACTAAATAACAGAAATGTCCTTGTTGTGACAGCTTGAAACTAAATAACAGAAATGTCCTTGTTGTGACAGCTTGAAACTAAATAACAGAAATGTCCTTGTTGTGACAGCTTGAAACTAAATAACAGAAATTTGAAACTAAATAACAGAAATGTCCTTGTTGTGACAGCTTGAAACTAAATAACAGAAATGTCCTTGTTGTGACAGCTTGAAACTAAATAACAGAAATGTCCTTGTTGTGACAGCTTGAAACTAAATAACAGAAATGTCCTTGTTGTGACAGCTTGAAACTAAATAACAGAAATGTCCTTGTTGTGACAGCTTGAAACTAAATAACAGAAATGTCCTTGTTGTGACAGCTTGAAACTAAATAACAGAAATGTCCTTGTTGTGACAGCTTGAAACTAAATAACAGAAATGTCCTTGTTGTGACAGCTTGAAACTAAATAACAGAAATGTCCTTGTTGTGACAGCTTGAAACTAAATAACAGAAATGTCCTTGTTGTGACAGCGTGAAACTAAATAACAGAAATGTCCTTGTTGTGACAGCTTGAAACTAAATAACAGAAATGTCCTTGTTGTGACAGCTTGAAACTAAATAACAGAAATGTCCTTGTTGTGACAGCTTGAAACTAAATAACAGAAATGTCCTTGTTGTGACAGCGTGAAACTAAATAACAGAAATGTCCTTGTTGTGACAGCGTTGAAACTAAATAACAGAAATGTCCTTGTTGTGACAGCTTGAAACTAAATAACAGAAATGTCCTTGTTGTGACAGCTTGAAACTAAATAACAGAAATGTCCTTGTTGTGACAGCTTGAAACTAAATAACAGAAATGTCCTTGTTGTGACAGCTTGAAACTAAATAACAGAAATGTCCTTGTTGTGACAGCTTGAAACTAAATAACAGAAATGTCCTTGTTGTGACAGCTTGAAACTAAATAACAGAAATGTCCTTGTTGTGACAGCTTGAAACTAAATAACAGAAATGTCCTTGTTGTGACAGCTTGAAACTAAATAACAGAAATGTCCTTGTTGTGACAGCTTGAAACTAAATAACAGAAATGTCCTTGTTGTGACAGCTTGAAACTAAATAACAGAAATGTCCTTGTTGTGACAGCGTAAAACTAAATAACAAAATGCCCTTGTTGAGACAGCTTGAAATTAAATAACAGAAATGTCTTTGTTGTGACAGCGTGTTTGAAACTAAATAACAGAAATGTCCTTGTTGTGACAGCTTGAAACTAAATAACAGAAATGTCCTTGTTGTGACAGCTTGAAACTAAATAACAGAAATGTCCTTGTTGTGACAGCTTGAAACTAAATAACAGAAATGTCCTTGTTGTGACAGCTTGAAACTAAATAACAGAAATGTCCTTGTTGTGACAGCTTGAAACTAAATAACAGAAATGTCCTTGTTGTGACAGCTTGAAACTAAACAACAGAAATGTCCTTGTTGTGACAGCTTGAAACTAAACAACAGAAATGTCCTTGTTGTGACAGCTTGAAACTAAATAACAGAAATGTCCTTGTTGTGACAGCTTGAAACTAAATAACAGAAATGTCCTTGTTGTGACAGCTTGAAACTAAATAACAGAAATGTCCTTGTTGTGACAGCGTGAAACTAAATAACAGAAATGTTTTTGTTGTGACAGCGTTGAAACTAAATAACAGAAATGTCCTTGTTGTGACAGCGTGAAAATAAATAACAGAAATGTCCTTGTTGTGACAGCGTGAAACTAAATAACAGAAATGTCCTTGTTGTGACAGCGTGAAACTAAACAGAAATGTCCTCGTTGTGACAGCTTGAAACTAAATAACAGAAATGTCCTCGTTGTGACAGCTTGAAACTAAATAACAGAAATGTCCTTGTTGTGACAGCTTGAAACTAAAGAACAGAAATGTCCTTGTTGTGACAGCTTGAAACTAAACAACAGAAATGTCCTTGTTGTGACAGCTTGAAACTAAATAACAGAAATGTCCTTGTTGTGACAGCTTGAAACTAAATAACAGAAATGTCCTTGTTGTGACAGCTTGAAACTAAATAACAGAAATGTCCTTGTTGTGACAGCTTGAAACTAAATAACAGAAATGTCCTCGTTGTGACAGCTTGAAACTAAATAACAGAAATGTCCTTGTTGTGACAGCAGAAATGTGAAACTAAATAACAGAAATGTCCTTGTTGTGACAGCTTGAAACTAAATAACAGAAATGTCCTTGTTGTGACAGCTTGAAACTAAATAACAGAAATGTCCTTGTTGTGACAGCTTGAAACTAAATAACAGAAATGTCCTTGTTGTGACAGCTGAAACAAATAACAGAAATGTTGAACAGCTTGAAACTAAATAACAGAAATGTCCTTGTTGTGACAGCTTGAAACTAAATAACAGAAATGTCCTTGTTGTGACAGCTTGAAACTAAATAACAGAAATGTCCTTGTTGTGACAGCTTGAAACTAAATAACAGAAATGTCCTTGTTGTGACAGCTTGAAACTAAATAACAGAAATGTCCTTGTTGTGACAGCTTGAAACTAAATAACAGAAATGTCCTTGTTGTGACAGCTCGAAACTAAATAACAAATGTCCTCGTTGTGACAGCTTGAAACTAAATAACAGAAATGTCCTTGTTGTGACAGCTTGAAACTAAATAACAGAAATGTCCTCGTTGTGACAGCTTGAAACTAAATAACAGAAATGTCCTTGTTGTGACAGCTTGAAACTAAATAACAGAAATGTCCTTGTTGTGACAGCTTGAAACTAAATAACAGAAATGTCCTTGTTGTGACAGCTTGAAACTAAATAACAGAAATGTCCTTGTTGTGACAGCTTGAAACTAAAACAAAATGTCCCTGTTGTGACAGCTTGAAACTAAATAACAGAAATGTCCTTGTTGTGACAGCTTGAAACTAAATAACAGAAATGTCCTTGTTGTGACAGCTTGAAACTAAATAACAGAAATGTCCTTGTTGTGACAGCTTGAAACTAAATAACAGAAATGTCCTTGTTGTGACAGCTTGAAACTAAATAACAGAAATGTCCTTGTTGTGACAGCTTGAAACTAAATAACAGAAATGTCCTTGTTGTGACTGCTTGAAACTAAACAGAAATGTCCTTGATGTGACAGCTTGAAACTAAACAGAAATGTCCTTGATGTGACAGCTTGAAACTAAATAACAGAAATGTCTTCGTTGTGACAGCCTGTTTGAAACTAAATAACAGAAATGTCCTCGTTGTGACAGCTTGAAACTAAATAACAGAAATGTCCTCGTTGTGACAGCTTGAAACTAAATAACAGAAATGTCCTCGTTGTGACAGCTTGAAACTAAATAACAGAAATGTCCTTGTTGTGACAGCTTGAAACTAAATAACAGAAATGTCCTTGTTGTGACAGCTTGAAACTAAACAACAGAAATGTCCTTGTTGTGACAGCTTGAAACTAAACAACAGAAATGTCCTTGTTGTGACAGCTTGAAACTAAATAACAGAAATGTCCTTGTTGTGACAGCTTGAAACTAAATAACAGAAATGTCCTTGTTGTGACAGCTTGAAACTAAATAACAGAAATGTTCTTGTTGTGACAGCTTGAAACTAAATAACAGAAATGTCCTTGACAGCTGTTGTTGTGACAGCTTGAAACTAAATAACAGAAATGTCCTTGTTGTGACAGCTTGAAACTAAATAACAGAAATGTCCTCGTTGTGACAGCTTGAAACTAAATAACAGAAATGTCCTTGTTGTGACAGCTTGAAACTAAATAACAGAAATGTCCTTGTTGTGACAGCTTGAAACTAAATAACAGAAATGTCCTTGTTGTGACAGCTTGAAACTAAATAACAGAAATGTCCTTGTTGTGACAGCTTGAAACTAAATAACAGAAATGTCCTTGTTGTGACAGCTTGAAACTAAATAACAGAAATGTCCTTGTTGTGACAGCTTGAAACTAAATAACAGAAATGTCCTTGTTGTGACAGCTTGAAACTAAATAACAGAAATGTCCTTTTGTGACAGCGTGAAACTAAATAACAGAAATGTCCTTGTTGTGACAGCTTGAAACTAAATAACAGAAATGTCCTTGTTGTGACAGCTTGAAACTAAATAACAGAAATGTCCTTGTTGTGACAGCTTGAAACTAAATAACAGAAATGTCCTTGAACAGCTTGAAACTAAATAACAGAAATGTCCTTGTTGTGACAGCTTGAAACTAAATAACAGAAATGTCCTTGATGTGACAGCGTAACACTAAATAACAGAAATGTCCTTGTTGTGACTGCTTGAAACTAAACAGAAATGTCCTTGTTGTGACCGCTTGAAACTAAACAGAAATGTCCTTGTTGTGACAGCTTGAAACTAAATAACAGAAATGTCCTTGTTGTGACAGCTTGAAACTAAATAACAGAAATGTCCTTGTTGTGACAGCTTGAAACTAAATAACAGAAATGTCCTCGTTGTGACAGCTTGAAACTAAATAACAGAAATGTCCTCGTTGTGACAGCTTGAAACTAAACAGAAATGTCCTTGTTGTGACAGCTTGAAACTAAATAACAGAAATGTCCTTGTTGTGACAGCTTGAAACTAAATAACAGAAATGTCCTTGTTGTGACAGCTTGAAACTAAATAACAGAAATGTCCTTGTTGTGACAGCTTGAAACTAAATAACAGAAATGTCCTTGTTGTGACAGAAATGTTGAAACTAAATAACAGAAATGTCCTTGTTGTGACAGCTTGAAACTAAATAACAGAAATGTCCTTGTTGTGACAGAGTGTTTGAAACTAAATAACAGAAATGTCCTTGTTGTGACAGCTTGAAACTAAATAACAGAAATGTCAGAAATGTCCTTGTTGTGACAGCTTGAAACTAAATAACAGAAATGTCCTTGTTGTGACAGCTTGAAACTAAATAACAGAAATGTCCTTGTTGTGACAGCTTGAAACTAAATAACAGAAATGTCCTTGTTGTGACAGCTTGAAACTAAATAACAGAAATGTCCTTGTTGTGACAGCGTGAAAATAAATAACAGAAATGTCCTTGTTGTGACAGCGTGAAACTAAATAACAGAAATGTCTTCGTTGTGACAGCGTGAAACTAAATAACAGAAATGTCCTTGATGTGACAGCTTGAAACTAAATAACAGAAATGTCCTCGTTGTGACAGGTTGAAACTAAATAACAGAAATGTCCTTGTTGTGGCAGCTTGAAACTAAACAACAGAAATGTCCTTGTTGTGACAGCTTGAAACTAAACAAGAGAAATGTCCTTGTTGTGACAGCTTGAAACTAAATAACAGAAATGTCCTTGTTGTGACAGCTTGAAACTAAATAACAGAAATGTCCTTGTTGTGACAGCTTGAAACTAAATAACAGAAATGTCCTTGTTGTGACAGCTTGAAACTAAATAACAGAAATGTCCTTGTTGTGACAGCTTGAAACTAAATAACAGAAATGTCCTTGTTGTGACAGCGTGAAACTAAATAACAGAAATGTCCTTGTTGTGACAGCGTTGAAACTAAATAACAGAAGTGTTCTTGTTGTGACAGCGTGAAAATAAATAACAGAAATATTCTCGTTGTGACAGAGTGATACTAAATAACAGAAATGTCCTTGATGTGACAGCGTAAAACTAAATAACAGAAATGTCCTTGTTGTGACAGCTTGAAACTAAATAACAGAAATGTCCTTGTTGTGACAGCGTGAAACTAAATAACAGAAATGTCCTTGTTGTGACAGCGTGAAACTAAATAACAGAAATGTCCTTGTTGTGACAGCTTGAAACTAAACAGAAATGTCCTTGATGTGACAGCTTGAAACTAAATAACAGAAATGTCCTCGTTGTGACAGCTTGAAACTAAATAACAGAAATGTCCTCCTTGTTGTGACAGCTTGAAACTAAATAACAGAAATGTCCTTGTTGTGACAGCTTGAAACTAAATAACAGAAATGTCCTTGTTGTGACAGCTTGAAACTAAATAACAGAAATGTCCTTGTTGTGACAGCTTGAAACTAAATAACAGAAATGTCCTTGTTGTGACAGCTTGAAACTAAATAACAGAAATGTCCTTGTTGTGACAGCTTGAAACTAAATAACAGAAATGTCCTTGTTGTGACAGCTTGAAACTAAATAACAGAAATGTCCTTGTTGTGACAGCTTGAAACTAAATAACAGAAATGTCCTTGTTGTGACAGCTTGAAACTAAATAACAGAAATGTCCTTGTTGTGACAGCTTGAAACTAAATAACAGAAATGTCCTTGTTGTGACAGCTTGAAACTAAATAACAGAAATGTCCTCGTTGTGACAGCTTGAAACTAAATAACAGAAATGTCCTCGTTGTGACAGCTTGAAACTAAATAACAGAAATGTCCTCGTTGTGACAGCTTGAAACTAAATAACAGAAATGTCCTCGTTGTGACAGCTTGAAACTAAATAACAGAAATGTCCTTGTTGTGACAGCTTGAAACTAAATAACAGAAATGTCCTCGTTGTGACAGCTTGAAACTAAATAACAGAAATGTCCTTGTTGTGACAGCTTGAAACTAAATAACAGAAATGTCCTTGTTGTGACAGCTTGAAACTAAATAACAGAAATGTCCTTGTTGTGACAGCTTGAAACTAAATAACAGAAATGTCCTTGTTGTGACAGCTTGAAACTAAATAACAGAAATGTCCTTGTTGTGACAGCTTGAAACTAAATAACAGAAATGTCCTTGTTGTGACAGCTTGAAACTAAATAACAGAAATGTCCTTGTTGTGACAGCTTGAAACTAAATAACAGAAATGTCCTTGTTGTGACAGCTTGAAACTAAATAACAGAAATGTCCTTGTTGTGACAGCTTGAAACTAAATAACAGAAATGTCCTTGTTGTGACAGCTTGAAACTAAATAACAGAAATGTCCTTGTTGTGACAGCTTGAAACTAAATAACAGAAATGTCCTTGTTGTGACAGCTTGAAACTAAATAACAGAAATGTCCTTGTTGTGACAGCTTGAAACTAAATAAAAAATGTCCTTAAAGCTTGAAACTAAATAACAGAAATGTCCTTGTTGTGACAGCTTGAAACTAAATAACAGAAATGTCCTTGTTGTGACAGCTTGAAACTAAATAACAGAAATGTCCTTGTTGTGACAGCTTGAAACTAAATAACAGAAATGTCCTTGTTGTGACAGCTTGAAACTAAATAACAGAAATGTCCTTGTTGTGACAGCTTGAAACTAAATAACAGAAATGTCCTTGTTGTGACAGCGTGAAACTAAATAACAGAAATGTCCTTGTTGTGACAGCTTGAAACTAAATAACAGAAATGTCCTTGTTGTGACAGCTTGAAACTAAATAACAGAAATGTCCTTGTTGTGACAGCTTGAAACTAAATAACAGAAATGTCCTTGTTGTGACAGCTTGAAACTAAATAACAGAAATGTCCTTGTTGTGACAGCTTGAAACTAAATAACAGAAATGTCCTTGTTGTGACAGCTTGAAACTAAATAACAGAAATGTCCTTGTTGTGACAGCTTGAAACTAAATAACAGAAATGTCCTTGTTGTGACAGCTTGAAACTAAATAACAGAAATGTCCTTGTTGTGACAGCTTGAAACTAAATAACAGAAATGTCCTTGTTGTGACAGCTTGAAACTAAATAACAGAAATGTCCTTGTTGTGACAGCTTGAAACTAAATAACAGAAATGTCCTCGTTGTGACAGCTTGAAACTAAATAACAGAAATGTCCTCGTTGTGACAGCTTGAAACTAAATAACAGAAATGTCCTTGTTGTGACAGCTTGAAACTAAATAACAGAAATGTCCTTGTGACAGTTGTGACAGAAATGTCCTTGTTGTGACAGCTTGAAACTAAATAACAGAAATGTCCTTGTTGTGACAGCTTGAAACTAAACAACAGAAATGTCCTTGTTGTGACAGCTTGAAACTAAATAACAGAAATGTCCTTGTTGTGACAGCTTGAAACTAAATAACAGAAATGTCCTTATTGTGACAGCTTGAAACTAAATAACAGAAATGTTCTTGTTGTGACAGCGTGAAACTAAATAACAGAAATGTCCTTGTTGTGACAGCGTGAAACTAAATAACAGAAATGTCCTTGTTGTGACAGCTTGAAACTAAATAACAGAAATGTCCTTGTTGTGACAGCTTGAAACTAAATAACAGAAATGTCCTTGTTGTGACAGCTTGAAACTAAATAACAGAAATGTCCTTGTTGTGACAGCTTGAAACTAAATAACAGAAATGTCCTTGTTGTGACAGAAATGTCCTTGTTGAAACTAAATAACAGAAATGTCCTTGATGTGACAGCGTAAAACTAAATAACAGAAATGTCCTTGATGTGACAGCGTAAAACTAAATAACAGAAATGTCCTTGATGTGACAGATTGAAACTAAACAGAAATGTCCTTGTTGTGACAGCTTGAAACTAAATAACAGAAATGTCCTTGTTGTGACAGCGTGAAACTAAATAACAGAAATGTTGTGACGTTGTGACAGAAATGTCCTCTGAAACTAAATAACAAATGTCCTCGTTGTGACAGCTTGAAACTAAATAACAGAAATGTCCTTGTTGTGACAGCTTGAAACTAAATAACAGAAATGTCCTTGTTGTGACAGCTTGAAACTAAATAACAGAAATGTCCTAGTTGTGACAGCTTGAAACTAAATAACAGAAATGTCCTTGTTGTGACAGCTTGAAACTAAATAACAGAAATGTCCTTGTTGTGACAGCTTGAAACTAAACAACAGAAATGACCTTGTTGTGACAGCTTGAAACTAAACAACAGAAATGTCCTTGTTGTGACAGCTTGAAACTAAACAGAAATGTCTTTGTTGTGACAGCTTGAAACTAAATAACAGAAATGTTTTTGTTGTGACAGCGTGAAATTAAATAACAGAAGTGTTTTTGTTGTGACAGCGTGAAATTAAATAACAGAAATGTTTTGTTGTGACAGCTAAATAACAGTGAAACTAAATAACAGAAATGTCCTTGTTGTGACAGCGTGAAACTAAATAACAGAAATGTCCTTGTTGTGACAGCTTGAAACTAAATAACAGAAATGTCCTTGTTGTGACAGCTGTGTTGTGAAAAACTAAATAACAGAAATGTCCTCGTTGTGACAGCTTGAAACTAAATAACAGAAATGTCCTCGTTGTGACAGCTTGAAACTAAATAACAGAAATGTCCTTGTTGTGACAGCTTGAAACTAAATAACAGAAATGTCCTTGTTGTGACAGCTTGAAACTAAACAACAGAAATGTCCTTGTTGTGACAGCTTGAAACTAAACAACAGAAATGTCCTTGTTGTGACAGCTTGAAACTAAATAACAGAAATGTCCTTGTTGTGACAGAAATGTTGAAACTAAATAACAGAAATGTCCTCGTTGTGACAGCTTGAAACTAAATAACAGAAATGTCCTCGTTGTGACAGCTTGAAACTAAATAACAGAAATGTCCTTGTTGTGACAGCTTGAAACTAAACAACAGAAATGTCCTTGTTGTGACAGCTTGAAACTAAATAACAGAAATGTCCTTGTTGTGACAGCTTGAAACTAAATAACAGAAATGTCCTTGTTGTGACAGCTTGAAACTAAACAGAAATGTCCTTGTTGTGACAGCTTGAAACTAAATAACAGAAATGTCCTCGTTGTGACAGCTTGAAACTAAATAACAGAAATGTCCTCGTTGTGACAGCTTGAAACTAAATAACAGAAATGTCCTCGTTGTGACAGCTTGAAACTAAATAACAGAAATGTCCTCGTTGTGACAGCTTGAAACTAAATAACAGAAATGTCCTTGTTGTGACAGCTTGAAACTAAACAACAGAAATGTCCTTGTTGTGACAGCTTGAAACTAAAGAACAGAAATGTCCTTGTTGTGACAGCTTGAAACTAAATAACAGAAATGTCCTTGTTGTGACATTCTGAAACTAAACAACAGAAATGTCCTTGTTGTGACAGCGTGAAACTAAATAACAGAAATGTCCTTGTTGTGACAGCGTGAAACTAAATAACAGAAATGTCCTTGTTGTGACAGCGTGAAACTAAATAACAGAAATGTCCTTGTTGTGACAGCTTGAAACTAAACAGAAATGTCCTTGTTGTGACAGCTTGAAACTAAATAACAGAAATGTCCTTGTTGTGACAGCTTGAAACTAAATAACAGAAATGTCCTTGTTGTGACAGCTTGAAACTAAATAACAGAAATGTCCTTGTTGTGACAGCTTGAAACTAAATAACAGAAATGTCCTTGTTGTGACAGCTTGAAACTAAATAACAGAAATGTCCTTGTTGTGACAGCTTGAAACTAAATAACAGAAATGTCCTTGTTGTGACAGCTTGAAACTAAATAACAGAAATGTCTTCGTTGTGACAGCTTGAAACTAAATAACAGAAATGTCCTCGTTGTGTGACAGCCTTGAAACTAAATAACAGAAATGTCCTTGTTGTGACAGCTTGAAACTAAATAACAGAAATGTCCTTGTTGTGACAGCTTGAAACTAAATAACAGAAATGTCCTTGTTGTGACAGCTTGAAACTAAATAACAGAAATGTCCTTGTTGTGACAGCTTGAAACTAAATAACAGAAATGTCCTTGTTGTGACAGCTTGAAACTAAATAACAGAAATGTCCTTGTTGTGACAGCTTGAAACTAAATAACAGAAATGTCCTTGTTGTGACAGCTTGAAACTAAATAACAGAAATGTCCTTGTTGTGACAGCTTGAAACTAAATAACAGAAATGTCCTTGTTGTGACAGTTGTGACAGCTTGAAACTAAATAACAGAAATGTCCTTTTGTTGTGACAGCTTGAAACTAAATAACAGAAATGTCCTTGTTGTGACAGCTTGAAACTAAATAACAGAAATGTCCTTGTTGTGACAGCTTGAAACTAAATAACAGAAATGTCCTTGTTGTGACAGCTTGAAACTAAATAACAGAAATGTCCTTGTTGTGACAGCTTGAAACTAAATAACAGAAATGTCCTTGTTGTGACAGCTTGAAACTAAATAACAGAAATGTCCTTGTTGTGACAGCGTTGAAACTAAATAACAGAAATGTCCTTGTTGTGACAGCTTGAAACTAAACAACAGAAATGTCCTTGTTGTGACAGCTTGAAACTAAATAACAGAAATGTCCTTGTTGTGACAGCTTGAAACTAAATAACAGAAATGTCCTTGTTGTGACAGCTTGAAACTAAATAACAGAAATGTTCTTGTTGTGACAGCGTGATACTAAATAACAGAAATGTCCTTGATGTGACAGCGTAACACTAAATAACAGAAATGTTCTTGTTGTGACTGCTTGAAACTAAACAGAAATGTCCTTGTTGTGACAGCTTGAAACTAAACAGAAATGTCCTTGTTGTGACAGCTTGAAACTAAATAACAGAAATGTCCTCGTTGTGACAGCTTGAAACTAAATAACAGAAATGTCCTTGTTGTGACAGCTTGAAACTAAATAACAGAAATGTCCTTGTTGTGACAGCTTGAAACTAAATAACAGAAATGTCCTTGTTGTGACAGCGTGAAACTAAATAACAGAAATGTCCTTGTTGTGACAGCGTGAAACTAAATAACAGAAATGTTTTGTTGTGACAGCTTGAAACTAAATAACAGAAATGTGTGACAGCTCTAAATAACAGAAATGTCCTCGTTGTGACAGCTTGAAACTAAATAACAGAAATGTCCTTGTTGTGACAGCTTGAAACTAAATAACAGAAATGTCCTTGTTGTGACAGCTTGAAACTAAATAACAGAAATGTCCTTGTTGTGACAGCTTGAAACTAAATAACAGAAATGTCCTCGTTGTGACAGCTTGAAACTAAATAACAGAAATGTCCTTGTTGTGACAGCTTGAAACTAAATAACAGAAATGTCCTTGTTGTGACAGCTTGAAACTAAATAACAGAAATGTCCTTGTTGTGACAGCTTGAAACTAAATAACAGAAATGTCCTTGTTGTGACAGCTTGAAACTAAATAACAGAAATGTCCTTGTTGTGACAGCGTGAAACTAAATAACAGAAATGTCCTTGTTGTGACAGCGTGAAACTAAATAACAGAAATGTCCTTGTTGTGACAGAGTGAAACTAAATAACAGAAATGTCCTTGTTGTGACAGCGTGAAAATAAATAACAGAAATATTCTCGATGTGACAGCGTAAAACTAAATAACAGAAATGTCCTTGTTGGGACAGCTTGAAACTAAATAACAGAAATGTCCTTGTTGTGACAGCGTGAAAATAAATAACAGAAATGTCCTTGCTGTGACAGCGTGAAACTAAATAGCACTAATGTTTACGTTGTGACACAGTGTAACTAATTAAGAGAAATGTCCTTGTTGTGACAGCTTGAAACTAAATAACAGAAATGTCCTCGTTGTGACAGCTTGAAACTAAATAACAGAAATGTCCTCGTTGTGACAGCTTGAAACTAAATAACAGAAATGTCCTTGTTGTGACAGCTTGAAACTAAAGAACAGAAATGTCCTTGTTGTGACAGCTTGAAACTAAACAGAAATGTCCTTTTTGTGACATTCTGAAACTAAATAACAGAAATGTCCTTGTTGTGACAGCTTGAAACTAAATAACAGAAATGTCCTTGTTGTGACAGCTTGAAACTAAATAACAGAAATGTCCTTGTTGTGACAGCTTGAAACTAAATAACAGAAATGTCCTTGTTGTGACAGCTTGAAACTAAATAACAGAAATGTCCTTGTTGTGACAGCTTGAAACTAAATAACAGAAATGTCCTTGTTGTGACAGCTTGAAACTAAATAACAGAAATGTCCTTGTTGTGACAGCTTGAAACTAAATAACAGAAATGTCCTTGTTGTGACAGCTTGAAACTAAATAACAGAAATGTCCTTGTTGTGACAGCTTGAAACTAAATAACAGAAATGTCCTCGTTGTGACAGCTTGAAACTGTGACAGCTTGAAACTAAATAACAGAAATGTCCTCGTTGTGACAGCTTGAAAGTAAATAACAGAAATGTCCTCGTTGTGACAGCTTGAAACTAAATAACAGAAATGTCCTCGTTGTGACAGCTTGAAACTAAATAACAGAAATGTCCTCGTTGTGACAGCTTGAAACTAAATAACAGAAATGTCCTCGTTGTGACAGCTTGAAACTAAACAGAAATGTCCTTGTTGTGACAGCTTGAAACTAAATAACAGAAATGTCCTCGTTGTGACAGCTTGAAACTAAATAACAGAAATGTCCTCGTTGTGACAGCTTGAAACTAAATAACAGAAATGTCCTTGTTGTGACAGCTTGAAACTAAATAACAGAAATGTCCTTGTTGTGACAGCTTGAAACTAAATAACAGAAATGTCCTTGTTGTGACAGCTTGAAACTAAATAACAGAAATGTCCTTGTTGTGACAGCGTGAAACTAAATAACAGAAATGTCCTTGTTGTGACAGCTTGAAACTAAATAACAGAAATGTTCTCGTTGTGACAGAGTTGAAACTAAATAACAGAAATGTCCTCGTTGTGACAGCTTGAAACTAAATAACAGAAATGTCCTTGTTGTGACAGCTTGAAACTAAATAACAGAAATGTCCTTGTTGTGACAGCTTGAAACTAAATAACAGAAATGTCCTCGTTGTGACAGAGCTGAAACTAAATAACAGAAATGTCCTTGTTGTGACAGCTTGAAACTAAATAACAGAAATGTCCTTGTTGTGACAGCTTGAAACTAAATAACAGAAATGTCCTTGTTGTGACAGCTTGAAACTAAATAACAGAAATGTCCTTGTTGTGACAGCTTGAAACTAAATAACAGAAATGTCCTTGTTGTGACAGCTTGAAACTAAATAACAGAAATGTCCTTGTTGTGACAGCTTGAAACTAAATAACAGAAATGTCCTTGTTGTGACAGCTTGAAACTAAATAACAGAAATGTCCTTGTTGTGACAGCTTGAAACTAAATAACAGAAATGTCCTTGTTGTGACAGCTTGAAACTAAATAACAGAAATGTCCTTGTTGTGACAGCTTGAAACTAAATAACAGAAATGTTCTTGTTGTGACAGCGTGAAACTAAATAACAGAAATGTTTTTGTTGTGACAGCTTGAAACTAAATAACAGAAATGTCCTCGTTGTGACAGCTTGAAAGTAAATAACAGAAATGTCTTCGTTGTGACAGCTTGAAAGTAAATAACAGAAATGTCCTCGTTGTGACAGCTTGAAACTAAATAACAGAAATGTCCTCTTTGTGACAGCTTGAAACTAAATAACAGAAATGTCCTTGTTGTGACAGCTTGAAACTAAATAACAGAAATGTCCTTGTTGTCACAGTTTGAAACTAAATAACAGACATGTCCTAATTGTAACAGTTTGAAACTAAATAACAGACATGTCCTAATTGTAACAGTTTGAAACTAAACAGAAATGTTATTGTTGTGACAGCTTGAAACTAAACAGAAATGTTATTGTTGTGACAGCGTGAAACTAAATAACAGAAATGTCTTTGTTGTGACAGCGTGAAACTAAATAACAGAAATGTCCTTGTTGTGACAGAGTTGAAACTAAATAACAGAAATGTCCACTTTGTGACAGAGTTGAAACTAAATAACAGAAATGTCCTTTTGTGACAGATTGAAACTAAATAATAGAAATGTCCCTTTTGTGACAGAGTGGAAACTAAATAACAGAAATGTCCCTTTTGTGACAGAGTGGAAACTAAATAACAGAAATGTCCTTGTTGTGACAGCGTGAAACTAAATAACAGAAATGTCCTTGTTGTGACAGCGTGAAACTAAATAACAGAAATGTCCTTGTTGTGACAGCTGTGAAACTAAATAACAGAAATGTCCTCGTTGTGACAGACTGTTTGAAACTAAATGTCCTCGATATGACAGCGTAAAACTAAATAGCATTAATGTTTACGTTGTGACAGAGTGAAACTAAATAACAGAAATGTCTTCGTTGTGACAGCTTGAAACTAAATAACAGAAATGTCCTGTTGTGACAGTTGTGACAGCTTGAAACTAAATAACAGAAATGTCCTTGTTGTGACAGCTTGAAACTAAATAACAGAAATGTCCTTGTTGTGACAGCTTGAAACTAAATAACAGAAATGTCCTTGTTGTGACAGCTTGAAACTAAACAACAGAAATGTCCTTGTTGTGACAGCTTGAAACTAAATAACAGAAATGTCCTTGTTGTGACAGCTTGAAACTAAATAACAGAAATGTCCTTGTTGTGACAGCTTGAAACTAAATAACAGAAATGTTCTTGTTGTGACAGCGTGAAATTAAATAACAGAAATGTTTTTGTTGTGACAGCGTGAAATTAAATAACAGAAATGTTTTTGTTGTGACAGCGTGAAATTAAATAACAGAAGTGTTTTTGTTGTGACAGCGTGAAATTAAATAACAGAAGTGTTCTTGTTGTGACAGCGTGAAAATAAATAACAGAAATATTCTCGTTGTGACAGAGTGAAACTAAATAACAGAAATGTCCTTGTTGTGACAGCGTGAAACTAAATAACAGAAATGTCCTCGTTGTGACAGCTTGAAACTAAATAACAGAAATGTCCTTGTTGTGACAGCTTGAAACTAAACAGAAATGTCCTTGATGTGACAGCTTGAAACTAAATAACAGAAATGTCTTCGTTGTGACAGCCTGTTTGAAACTAAATAACAGAAATGTCCTCGTTGTGACAGCTTGAAACTAAATAACAGAAATGTCCTCGTTGTGACAGCTTGAAACTAAATAACAGAAATGTCCTTGTTGTGACAGCTTGAAACTAAACAACAGAAATGTCCTTGTTGTGACAGCTTGAAACTAAACAACAGAAATGTCCTTGTTGTGACAGCTTGAAACTAAATAACAGAAATGTCCTTGTTGTGACAGCTTGAAACTAAATAACAGAAATGTCCTTGTTGTGACAGCTTGAAACTAAATAACAGAAATGTCCTTGATGTGACAGCTTGAAACTAAACAGAAATGTCCTTGATGTGACAGCTTGAAACTAAATAACAGAAATGTCTTCGTTGTGAAGCTTGAAACTAAATAACAGAAATGTCCTCGTTGTGACAGCTTTGAAACTAAATAACAGAAATGTCCTTGTTGTGACAGCTTGAAACTAAACAGAAATGTCCTCGTTGTTATAGCTTGAAACTAAATAACAGAAATGTCCTTCTTGTGACAGCTTGAAACTAAATAACAGAAATGTTCTTGTTGTTACAGCGTGAAATTAAATAAGAGAAATGTCCTTGTTGTGACAGAAATGTTGAAACTAAATAAATAACAGAAATGTTCTTGTTGTGACAGCGTGAAACTAAATAACAGAAATGTCCTTGTTGTGACAGCTTGAAACTAAATAACAGAAATTTCCTTGTTGTGACAGCTTGAAACTAAATAACATAAATGTCCTCGTTGTGACAGCTTGAAACTAAATAACAGAAATGTCCTTGTTGTGACAGCGTGAAACTAAATAACAGAAATGTCCTCGTTGTGACAGCTTGAAACTAAATAACAGAAATGTCCTCGTTGTGACAGCTTGAAACTAAATAACAGAAATGTCCTTGTTGTGACAGCTTGAAACTAAATAACAGAAATGTCCTTGTTGTGACAGCTTGAAACTAAATAACAGAAATGTCCTTGTTGTGACAGCGTGAAACTAAATAACAGAAATGTCCTTGTTGTGACAGCTTGAAACTGAAACTAAATAACAGAAATGTTTTTGTTGTGACAGCTTGAAACTAAATAACAGAAATGTCCTCGTTGTGACAGCTTGAAACTAAATAACAGAAATGTCCTTGTTGTGACAGCTTGAAACTAAATAACAGAAATGTCCTTGTTGTGACAGCTTGAAACTAAATAACAGAAATGTCCTTGTTGTGACAGACTAAATAACAGAAATGTCCTTGTTGTGACAGTTTTGAAACTAAATAACAGAAATGTCCTTGTTGTGACAGCTTGAAACTAAATAACAGAAATGTCCTTGTTGTGACAGCTTGAAACTAAATAACAGAAATGTCCTTGTTGTGACAGCTTGAAACTAAATAACAGAAATGTCCTTGTTGTGACAGCTAAATAACAGAAATGTTCCTTGTTGTGACAGCTTGAAACTAAATAACAGAAATGTTTTGTTGTGACAGCGTGAAACTAAATAACAGAAATGCCCTGTTGTGACAGCTTGAAACTAAATAACAGAAATGTCCTCGTTGTGACAGCTTGAAATTAAATAACAGAAAGTCCTCATTATGACAGTTTGAAACTAAATAACAGAAATGTCCTCGTTGTGACAGCTTGAAACTAAATAACAGAAATGTCCTCGTTGTGACAGCTTGAAACTAAATAACAGAAATGTCCTCGTTGTGACAGCTTGAAACTAAATAAAATGTCCTCGTTGTGACAGCTTGAAACTAAATAACAGAAATGTCCTCGTGTGACAGCTTGAAACTAAATAACAGAAATGTCATCGTTGTGACAGCTTGAAACTAAATAACAGAAATGTCCTTGTTGTGACAGCTTGAAACTAAAGAACAGAAATGTCCTTGTTGTGACAGCTTGAAACTAAATAACAGAAATGTCCTTGTTGTGACAGCTTGAAACTAAATAACAGAAATGTCCTTGTTGTGACAGCTTGAAACTAAACAACAGAAATGTCCTTGTTGTGACAGCTTGAAACTAAATAACAGAAATGTCCTTGTTGTGACAGCTTGAAACTAAATAACAGAAATGTCCTTGTTGTGACAGCTTGAAACTAAATAACAGAAATGTCCTTGTTGTGACAGCTTGAAACTAAATAACAGAAATGTCCTTGTTGTGACAGCGTGAAACTAAATAACAGAAATGTCCTTGATGTGACAGCGTGAAACTAAATAACAGAAATGTCCTTGATGTGACAGCTTGAAACTAAACAGAAATGTCCTTGATGTGACAGCTTGAAACTAAATAACAGAAATGTCCTTGTTGTGACAGCTTGAAACTAAATAACAGAAATGTCCTTGTTGTGACAGCTTGAAACTAAATAACAGAAATGTCCTTGTTGTGACAGAAACTAAATAACAGAAATTGAAACTAAATAACAGAAATGTCCTTGTTGTGACAGCTTGAAACTAAACAGAAATGTCCTTGTTGTGACAGCTTGAAACTAAATAACAGAAATGTCCTTGTTGTGACAGCTTGAAACTAAATAACAGAAATGTCCTTGTTGTGACAGCTTGAAACTAAATAACAGAAATGTCCTTGTTGTGACAGCTTGAAACTAAATAACAGAAATGTCCTTCTTGTGACAGCTTGAAACTAAATAACAGAAATGTTCTTGTTGTGACAGCGTGAAATTAAATAACAGAAATGTTTTTGTTGTGACAGCGTGAAATTAAATAACAGAAATGTTTTTGTTGTGACAGCGTGAAATTAAATAACAGAAGTGTTCTTGTTGTGACAGCGTGAAAATAAATAACAGAAATATTCTTGTTGTGACAGCGTGAAACTAAATAACAGAAATGTCCTCGTTGTGACAGCGTGAAACTAAATAACAGAAATGTCCTTGTTGTGACAGCTTGAAACTAAATAACAGAAATGTCCTTGTTGTGACAGCTTGAAACTAAATAACAGAAATGTCCTTGTTGTGACATTTTGAAACTAAATAACAGAAATGTCCTTGTTGTGACAGCTTGAAACTAAATAACAGAAATGTCCTTGTTGTGACAGCGTGAAACTAAACACAAATGTCCTCGATGTGACAGGTTGAAACTAAATAACAGGAATGTTTTCGTTGTGACAGGTTGAAACTAAATAACAGAAATGTTGTCGTTGTGACAGGTTGAAACTAAATAACAGAAATGTTGTCGTTGTGACAGCTTGAAACTAAATAACAGAAATGTCCTCGTTGTGACAGCTTGAAACTAAATAACAGAAATGTCCTCGTTGTGACAGCTTGAAACTAAATAACAGAAATGTCCTTGTTGTGACAGCTTGAAACTAAATAACAGAAATGTCCTTGTTGTGACAGCTTGAAACTAAATAACAGAAATGTCCTCGTTGTGACAGCTTGAAAGTAAATAACAGAAATGTCTTCGTTGAGACAGCTTGAAACTAAATAACACAAATGTCCTCTTTGTAACAGGTTGAAACTAAATAACAGAAATGTCCTTGTTGTGACAGCGTGAAACTATATAGAAATGTCCTTGATGTGACAGTTTGAAACTAAATAACAGAAATGTCCTTGTTGTCACAGTTTGAAACTAAATAACAGACATGTCCTAGTTGTAACAGCTTGAAACTAAAGAGAAATGTTATTGTTGTGACAGCGTGAAACTAATTAACAGAAATGTCTTTGTTGTGACAGACTGTTTGAAACTAAACAGAAATGTTCTTGTTGTGACAGCGTAAAACTAAATAACAAATGTCCTTGTTGTGACAGAGTGAAACTAAATAACAGAAATATTTTCGTTGTGACAGCTTGAAACTAAATAACAGAAATGTTTTGGTTGTGACAGCTTGAAACTAAATAACAGAAATGTCTTCGTTGTGACAGCTTGAAACTAAATAACAGAAAGTCCTCATTATGACAGGTTGAAACTAAATATCAGGATGTCCTCGTTGTGACAGGTTGAAACTAAATAACAGAAATGTTCTTGTTGTGACAGCTTGAAACTAAATAACAGAAATGTCCTCGTTGTGACAGCTTGAATGTAAATAACAGAAATGTCTTTGTTGAGACAGCTTGAAACTAAATAACACAAATGTCCTCTTTGTGACAGCTTGAAACTAAATAACAGACATGTCCTAGTTGTAACAGCTTGAAACTAAACAGAAATGTTATTGTTGTGACAGCGTGAAACTAATTAACAGAAATGTCTTTGTTGTGACAGACTGTTTGAAACTAAACAGAAATGTTCTTGTTGTGACAGCGTAAAACTAAATAACAAATGTCCTTGTTGTGACAGCTTGAAACTAAACAACAGAAATGTCCTTTTGTGACAGCTTGAAACTAAACAGAAATGTCCTTGTTGTGACAGCTTGAAACTAAATAACAGAAATGTCTTCGTTGTGACAGACTGTTTGAAACTAAACAAATATGCTCTCGATGTGACAGCGTGAAACTAAATAACAGAAATGTCCTCGTTGCGACAGAGTGAAACTAAATAATAGAAATATTTTCGTTGTGACAGCGTGAAACTAAATTACAGAAATGTCCTCGTTGTGACAGAGTGAAACTAAATAACAGAAATATTTTCGTTGTGACAGCTTGAAACTAAATAACAGAAATGTTTTGGTTGTGACAGCTTGAAACTAAATAACAGAAAGTCCTCATTATGACAGGTTGAAACTAAATATCAGGATGTCCTCGTTGTGACAGGTTGAAACTAAATAACAGAAATGTCCTCGTTGTGACAGCTTGAAACTAAATAACAGAAATGTCCTCGTTGTGACAGCTTGAAACTAAATAACAGAAATGTCTTCGTTGTGACAGACTGTTTGAAACTAAACAACAGAAATGTCCTCGTTGTGACAGCGTAAAACTAAATAACAGAAATGTCCTTGTTGTGACACAGTGTAACTAATTAAGAGAAATGTTTTCGTTGTTACAGCTCTAAACTAAATAACAAATGTCCTCGTTGTGACAGGTTGAAACTAAATAACAGAAATGTCCTTGTTGTGACAGCGTGAAACTAAACAGAAATGTCCTCGTTGTGACAGCTTGAAACTAAATAACAGAAATGTCCTCGTTGTGACAGCTTGAAACTAAATAACAGAAATGTCCTTGTTGTGACAGCTTGAAACTAAATAACAGAAATGTCCTTGTTGTGACAGCTTGAAACTAAATAACAGAAATGTCCTTGTTGTGACAGCTTGAAACTAAATAACAGAAATGTCCTTGTTGTGACAGCTTGAAACTAAATAACAGAAATGTCCTTGTTGTGACAGCTTGAAACTAAATAACAGAAATGTCCTTGTTGTGACAGCGTGAAACTAAATAACAGAAATGTTTTTGTTGTGACAGCGTGAAATTAAATAACAGAAATGTTTTTGTTGTGACAGCGTGAAATTAAATAACAGAAGTGTTCTTGTTGTGACAGCGTGAAAATAAATAACAGAAATATTCTCGTTGTGACAGAGTGATACTAAATAACAGAAATGTCCTCGTTGTGACAGCGTGAAACTAAATAACAGAAATGTCCTCGTTGTGACAGCGTGAAACTAAATAACAGAAATGTCCTTGTTGTGACAGCTTGAAACTAAATAACAGAAATGTCCTTGTTGTGACAGCTTGAAACTAAATAACAGAAATGTCCTTGTTGTGACAGCTTGAAACTAAATAACAGAAATGTCCTTGTTGTGACAGCTTGAAACTAAATAACAGAAATGTCCTTGTTGTGACAGCTTGAAACTAAACAACAGAAATGTCCTTTTTGTGACAGTCTGAAACTAAACAACAGAAATGTCCTTGTTGTGACATCTTGAAACTAAATAACAGAAATGTCCTTGTTGTGACAGCTTTGAAACTAAATAACAGAAATGTCCTTGTTGTGACAGCTTGAAACTAAATAACAGAAATGTCCTTGTTGTGACAGCTTGAAACTAAATAACAGAAATGTCCTTATTGTGACAGCTTGGAACTAAATAACAGAAATGCCCTGTTGTGACAGCTTGAAACTAAATAACAGAAATATTCTCGTTGTGACAGCGTGAAACTAAATAACAGAAATGTCCTAATTGTGACAGCGTGAAACTAAACAAAAATGTCCTCGTTGTGACAGCTTGAAACTAAACAACAGAAATGTCCTTGTTGTGACAGCTTGAAACTAAACAACAGAAATTTCCTTGTTGTGACAGCTTGAAACTAAATAACAGAAATGTTCTTGTTGTGACAGCGTGAAATTAAATAACAGAAATGTTTTTGTTGTGACAGCGTGAAATTAAATAACAGAAGTGTTTTTGTTGTGACAGCGTGAAATTAAATAACAGAAGTGTTCTTGTTGTGACAGCGTGAAAATAAATAACAGAAATATTCTCGTTGTGACAGAGTGAAACTAAATAACAGAAATGTCCTCGATGTGACAGCGTAAAACTAAATAACAGAAATGTCCTCGTTGTGACAGCTTGAAACTAAATAACAGAAATGTCCTTGTTGTGACAGTTTGAAACTAAATAACAGAAATGTCCTTGTTGTGACAGCTTGAAACTAAACAACAGAAATGTCCTTGTTGTGACAGCTTGAAACTAAATAACAGAAATGTCCTTGTTGTGACAGCTTGAAACTAAATAACAGAAATGTCCTTGTTGTGACAGCGTGAAACTAAATAACAGAAATGTCCTTGTTGTGACAGCGTGAAACTAAATAACAGAAATGTCCTCGTTGTGACAGCTTGAAACTAAATAACAGAAATGTCCTCGTTGTGACAGGTTGAAACTAAATAACAGAAATGTTGTGTTGTGAATAACAGAAATGTGACAGCTTGAAACTAAATAACAGAAATGTTGTTGTTGTGACAGCTTGAAACTAAATAACAGAAATGTCCTTCGTTGTGACAGCTTGAAACTAAATAACAGAAATGTCCTTGTTGTGACAGCTTGAAACTAAACAACAGAAATGTCCTTGTTGTGACAGCTTGAAACTAAATAACAGAAATGTCCTTGTTGTGACAGCTTGAAACTAAATAACAGAAATGTCCTTGTTGTGACAGCTTGAAACTAAATAACAGAAATGTCCTTGTTGTGACAGCTTGAAACTAAATAACAGAAATGTCCTTGTTGTGACAGCTTGAAACTAAATAACAGAAATGTCCTTGTTGTGACAGCTTGAAACTAAATAACAGAAATGTCCTTGTTGTGACAGCTTGAAACTAAATAACAGAAATGTCCTTGTTGTGACAGCTTGAAACTAAATAACAGAAATGTCCTTGTTGTGACAGCTTGAAACTAAATAACAGAAATGTCCTTGTTGTGACAGCGTGAAACTAAATAACAGAAATGTCCTTGTTGTGACAGAGTGAAACTAAATAACAGAAATGTTTTCGTTGTGACAGCTTGAAACTAAATAACAGAAATGTTTTGGTTGTGACAGCTTGAAACTAAATAACAGAAATGTCTTCGTTGTGACAGCTTGAAACTAAATAACAGAAATGTCCTCGTTGTGACAGCTTGAAACTAAATAACAGAAATGTCCTCGTTGTGACAGCTTGAAACTAAATAACAGAAATGTCCTCTTGTTGTGACAGCTTGAAACTAAATAACAGAAATGTCCTCGTTGTGACAGCTTGAAAGTAAATAACAGAAATGTCTTCGTTGTGACAGCTTGAAACTAAATAACAGAAATGTCCTCTTTGTGACAGGTTGAAACTAAATAACAGAAATGCCATTGTTGTGACAGCTTGAAACTAAATAACAGAAATGTCCTTGTTGTCACAGCTTGAAACTAAATAACAGAAATGTCCTTGTTGTGACAGCGTGAAACTAATTAACAGAAATGTCTTTGTTGTGACAGACTGTTTGAAACTAAACAGAAATGTTCTTGTTGTGACAGCGTAAAACTAAATAACAGAAATGTCCTTGTTGTGACAGCTTGAGACTAAACAACAGAAATGTCCTTTTTGTGACATTTTGAAACTAAACAACAGAAATGTTTTTGTTGTGACATTTTGAAACTAAACAGAAATGTCCTTGTTGTGACATTTTGAAACTAAACAGAAATGTCCTTGTTGTGACATTTTGAAACTAAACAACAGAAATGTCCTTGTTGTGACAGCTTGAAACTAAACAACAGAAATGTCCTTGTTGTGACATATTGAAACTAAACAACAGAAATGTCCTTGTTGTGACATATTGAAACTAAACAACAGAAATGTCCTTGTTGTGACATCTTGAAACTAAATAACAGAAATGTCCTTGTTGTGACAGCTTGAAACTAAATAACAGAAATGTCCTTGTTGTGACAGCTTGAAACTAAATAACAGAAATGTTCCTTGTTGTGACAGATTGAAACTAAATAACAGAAATGTCCTTGTTGTGACAGCGTGAAACTAAATAACAGAAATGTCCTCGTTGTGACAGGTTGAAACTAAATAACAGAAATGTCCTCGTTGTGACAGCGTGAAACTAAATAACAGAAATGTCCTCGTTGTGACAGCTTGAAACTAAATAACAGAAATGTTGTCGTTGTGACAGCTTGAAACTAAATAACAGAAATGTCCTCGTTGTGTCAGCTTGAAACTAAATAGCAGGAATGTCCTAATTGTGACAGCGTGAATCTAAATAACAGAAATGTCCTAATTGTGACAGCGTGAAACTAAATAACAGGAATGTCCCTGTTGTGACAGGTTGAAACTAAATAACAGAAATGTCCTTGTTGTGACAGGTTGAAACTAAATAACAGAAATGTCCTTGTTGTGACAGCTTGAAATTAAATAACAGAAATGTCTTCGTTGTGACAGACTGTTTGAAACTAAACAGAAGTGTCCTCGATATGACAGCGTAAAACTAAATAACAGAAATGTCCTCGTTGTGACAGAGTGAAACTAAATAACAGAAATGTCCTCGTTGTGACAGAGTGAAACTAAATAACAGAAATGTCCTCGTTGTGACAGCTTGAA
Organism: Tachypleus tridentatus; assembly: GCF_004210375.1. NCBI lineage: Eukaryota > Metazoa > Arthropoda > Merostomata > Xiphosura > Limulidae > Tachypleus > Tachypleus tridentatus. Next base: position 77,244,938 of record NC_134827.1, on the reverse strand, counting down.
ACTAAATAACAGAAATGTCCTTGTTGTGACAGCGTGAAACTAAATAACAGAAATGTCCTTGTTGTGACAGCTTGAAACTAAATAACAGAAATGTCCTTGTTGTGACAGCTTGAAACTAAATAACAGAAATGTCCTTGTTGTGACAGCTTGAAACTAAATAACAGAAATGTCCTTGTTGTGACAGCTTGAAGCCAAATGACAGAAATGTCCTTGTTGTGACAGCTTGAAACTAAATAATAGAATTGTCCTCGTTGTGATAGCTTGAAACTAAAGAACAGAAATGTCCTAATTGTGACAGTTTGAAACTAAATAACAGAAAGTTCTCGTTGTGACAGGTTGAAACTAAATAACAGAAATGTCCTCGTTGTGACAGGTTGAAACTAAATAACAGAAATATCCTTTTTGTGACAGCTTGAAACTAAATAACATAAATGTCCTCGTTGTGACAACGTGAAACTAAATTACAGAAATGTCCTCGTTGTGACAGAGTGAAATTAAATAACAGAAATGTCCTCTTTGTGACAGAGTGAAACTAAATAACAGAAATGTCCTCGTTGTTATAGCTTGAAACTAAATAACAGAAATGTCCTTGTTGTGACAGTGTGAAACTAAATAACAGAAATGTCCTTTTTGTGACAGTGTGAAACTAAACAGAAATGTCTTCGTTGTGGCAGACTGTTTGAAACTAAATAACAGAAATGTCCTTTTTGTGACAGAGTGGAAACTAAATAACAGAAATGTCCTTGTTGTGACAGCGTGAAACTAAATAACAGAAATGTCCTTGTTGTTACAGCGTAAGGTCAAATAGACAATAAACTATTGGATTGTTTCATAATGAACTAGTCATGGTCATGGTAGTTAGGGCATTCGACTTTATTTTACTTGTTGCAGGATCAAAACCTGTAACTAAATATGATCATACTTTTACCCATAGGAGAGTTATAATCTAATGATGAATCCCAATATTCGTTCGTAAACCACTAGCTTAAGAGTTGGCAGTGGATGATGTGTACTAGCTACATTGTTTCTGATCTCTCACCTAAATTAGCGACGTTTAGCCCAGATGACTGGGAAGTAGTTTTTCGTGAAATTAAGCAAACGGACCAATATGGTGAATTCATGTCTACGTTTTTTACATTAAAAAATGTTAGTGCATCAGAAAGATACAAACTGACGACATGTATGTAATGTTAATGGTATACTGCAAACATATTAACCGAAATTCTTTGTTTCTTCTAATATTCGGGTCGTTAAGTACATTTTACATTTGAGTACAATAAGGAATCTTATTGCAATGGATATCACTAAACCTAAACGACTACTCAAGTCAAACCTTAACATTTTGGTTTAATTAAGACGTATTAAAGTTAATTTATAGAAATCAGTTATGTTTCTTTGTCGTTTAGTCAGTCTTGTAATAAACCAAATCGCCCCTGACGTCATTTTTTTTCTGTTCAGCTTTCCAAGTTGATCTTTAACACTTGAAAACACAATTACAAAATTTGTATCCAAGAAAAAGCATATGAAGTGAAATACGTATGACCTGTCTTAAATTAATTTATTTCCAGTAGAAAACAAATTAATCGTCACTTAATTTGTCTTTGAAGAAAGTATTTCTAAACACAAAGATGGTGTGATTAATGACAAAATAAGGAACTGCCAAGTATAGCGGAACTGTGGGATGAAATTAGAACAAATTTTGCATATAAATTAGGACATGAATATTGGTAAAAACTGTGATTGGAAATTAACTTGTTTTTCCCTAATACTTTATTTCATTTATTAATCAGCTGTCTCGTGGCTATAAGACTGTTGTGCTACTGTTTAAGACGATAAATATTCAGTAACGTATCTGTCGTTCAAAGTTCTCTCTATAATTATACAAATACGAGAGGACCTGAAAGTACATTTCCAGTCATGAAATTAACAGGGAAGCGCGTGAAGACGACGCTTTATTTCTTCTGACATAGGTGACGCTGTAGTCACGGTACGTTTTTTCTAAAGTATTCACGAATACAGAGTTCGATAAATGAGTCGTCGTAAAAAGTTTAAAGGTAATATTCGTGTGTTTATGCAACATAAATTTACTCTCTCTCTCTTAGATAAGGTCCGACAAAGTATATAGAACATTTGGTAACTGTCATTGATTTTGAGTTACAATATTTCCAATTAAGAATTGTATTGGTTAATTTCATTGTTACACGATTTTATTACACACGTCCACACATTTTCTTGTGATTAACATAACTTGTTGCTTTATCTTTTCAGCCGTATTGACGCTGTATCTGTTAAACATCCTTCTGTATGACGACGACACTGCTACAATGATTTATCACATTTTCACTATGGCTTGTTACTTCACTCCCGTGTTCGGTGCGGTGTTGGCCGATTCGCTGTTGGGGAAGTACAGGTAAAGACAGTGTGTAACCACAACTTTCGCGGGGAACGAACTCTGTTTCGATTTACGTTTGCTTCTCACATGTATAGGGGAGGGCCAAATTCGTAACACTTTAAATTACTCTAATCTTGGATAAATATGTTTTTGGGAGAAAATAATCCAGTATACAGTTATCTGAATTCAGAACTTGTAACAATTATTAGTTTCTATTAAAATTTATATTAAAGAATGTTCAAAAACTGGAGGATGGATCCAGACCATATATGTAGCTGTCTATGCACATGAAATAAAAATGTTTTTATGTCTGAAATTAAATTAAACAGTTGGAGGCTAAAACAAAATAAATTCTAAGGATCAGATCTCAGTTATCAAAAACATTTAACTGAAGTTTATTGGCATTAAACATTAGAGTAACACAGAAAAGGGTAACAAATAATTAAACATTAGAGTAACACAGAAAAGGGTAACAAATAATTAAACATTAGAGTAACACAGAAAAGGGTAACAAACAATTAAACATTAGAGTAACACAGAAAAGGGTAACAAACAATTAAGCCTTAACAGTTAAAGGCAATAAAGTTTAGATCTATTTCCTTAAGTTTTTTTTTCACCTTTTCTGTCTATTTAGTGCCTTTGTGTTTTTTCTTTTAGCTAAGCCACATCGGGCTATCTGCTGAGCTAACCGAGGGGAATCGAACCCTTGATTTTAGCGTTGTAAATTCTTAAGCATATTGCTATACTAGCGGGGGCTTTCTGTGTAGAATATCTAGTTTACAAAAAAAAAAAGTCTTACTGCTTTCCTATTCTATGTCACTACTTAGTCGCTTATAACATCATTACATTGCTGTCTTTACTGTTTCCAGTGTAAATCAACTTTAGGTATTTCATTTAACTTTACTACTTCAGTAAAGTCTCAGCGTCAATATTTCTTACAGTAACTATCTGACTCTCCTGGTTGTTTTCACTCTGGAATAATTACGCTTATTTAACGTATTTGGCATAAAATAAAAATGAGATATATAAATAATTTAGTTTTTCATTATTCAGAATCCTTTCTCAACAACATTATTTTAATTCTAATATAAACTTGAAAGTAATACTTTGCTATTTGAACTTTGTATACGTTTTCTTATATTAGACGCATCATTCAGATGTTTATGCTATCAGATAACGTTACAGAAAAGGGTAGTGGCTCAGCAGAAAAGAAAAAATCAGTATTAGAACGTTTATTGTTTAGTAGTCTCGAATGAAACTTGGATGTTTAAATAATACTGAAATATATGTTTAAGTGTCTAAAATAAACGCAGACGGAGATTTGTCAATATTCAACTTCCGAATTTTCCGATGTATTTATTTTTTCTTTCTTTCGTCCAGGACAATCCTGCATATTTAAATATTACACGCAGTGGGTAACATTGTTCTTTCTTTCCTCCAGGACAATCCTGCATATCTCGATATTACACGCAGTGGGTAACATTGTTCTAGCCCTGGCATCCATTCCCAACTTTCTACCAATGGCGTAAGTTTACAAATACACTGCAGTGTTTGAATGTTATATTGATACGTGCCATATAATATTCCCGAAATTCAACTAAATTTTTAAGTAAAGATGTGTTACATCAAGTGTTTGTAGTATCGAATAAATCAAAATAACTTTATGTAATTTACTAAGAGATGTTTTCAAATTGACTAACAACAAATAACGGTTCCATAGTCACTACTTAACAACAAACAACACATTTCAGAATACACTACTCAGTCATATTATAAGACCAACAATATGTAGATGAACATGGATTTAGTGACGGATTTAGAGAGGGAGCAACTCATGGAAGGAAAATTGTAGTGTTGTAACCAGAGTAGATAATTACCATGTTCATGTCTAGTGGATAGAAACGTATTATTGTGTTGTAAAAATAAATTAGATAATTGCTATGTGAAGAAAACGTTTTGTAGTATTGTAATCGGAGAGAGCAGACAATCATCATTGGTATATCATACAGAAAGTATTGTAACATTAACTGGAGAATAATAGTATCTTTATCTTTTGCACAGAACGATATCTATGATAGGGCTTTTCATGGTAGCAGCAGGAACGGGAGGTATTAAACCATGTGTCTCAGCGTTCGGTGGAGACCAGTTTGGTCCAGGACAGGTAAGTTTAACTTTTCCAAACTGTTGTTTCATTTTCCTTTTGTTCCTGGATAACCCAATACAAAAATAAGTGCACAGTTACAGAACAATAAAGATCCGCGTAAGTGCACAGTTACAGAACAATAAAGATCCGCGTAAGTGCACAGTTACAGAACAATAAAGATCCGCGTAAGTGCACAGTTACAGAACAATAAAGATCCGCGTACAGTTACAGAACACAGTTACAGAACAATAAAGATCCGCGTAAGTGCACAGTTACAGAACAATAAAGATCCGCGTTACAGTTACAGAACACCGCGTAAGTGCACAGTTACAGAACAATAAAGATCCGCGTCACAGTTACAGAACAATAAAGATCCGCGTAAGTGCACAGTTACAGAACAATAAAGATCCGCGTTAAGTGCACACGAGATTCCTAACCGAATGAGAAGATATGACAAATAATATATCTTTGAAAATATCGTAAATATTCACTGCGTTTGAGGTTTTCTCCTGATGATATGCAGCAAATGAGTTGGTCCAGGGTTGAAGTCCGGTCAGAACTTACTGAAACTCACTAACAGTTCTTTTTTGAAATTCCATCTGAAATGTCGATTTCTTTTTTAGAAATGCATTTTTTTTCCATTTCTTTCCAATTCACTTTGAATTTTGTATGAATACAATTTCATCTCGATACACTAGGAAGCCAGGTCTTGACCTTCGCCAAGACATAAATCACACTGTAAAACAATAAACCTCGAGTCTGTTTGTAGTCAGCGTAAAAAAACAAACAAACAAACTAAGGTTAAACACTAGGTATACAAAAAAGGACGGAACGGGAAAAAATGATTTATAATCAATTCTCCAAAAAATTCACATTTTCAGTTTTTTTTTTTTTTTTTAAATTAGATTATTATGATACCTAACTTTACATTATGGTTTATTATTTGGTAACAATCTGTCGTGTACACACTGTAATCACTAACTATCCATTTTTGCATTTATTAAAGGAACGTGACCTTCAGAGGTTTTTCTCATTTTTCTATTTATCAATCAATGCTGGAAGTTTACTGTCTACTTTCCTGACACCAATTTTAAGAGGTAAATAATAGTTATGTATACATATAATAGGTGATTCTACAGGTTCTGAATATCTGAAATTTGTTTTAAAATCCTTATCAGTATAAATTGTATTGGGTTGAGGAATAATTCGTGAGCGTTTTTTCAAGTTAAAAAAATACATTCATAAATGAAACGCTTTCGCAAAATATTTCATGTCATTTGGTAGATAATTTTTTGCTCTAATAGATGGTGTGTTTGATTTTCATATGTCTTTAATTTTTGCTTTCATTTTCAGCTCATTAAATGAGTGGACAAAATCGAGCATTTTCGACACCATCTGCTTTTCGCATTTAATTTCTTGCAATTTCGTTTACAACAATGCATACTATATACCTAGGTATTACATGAAATAAAGTATCATAATAAATGTTTTGGGTGTAATGTGTTCATGCATTGAAGTATTGTATAGTCTTGCATGTAATGCTTGAATGAAATTATTTAAAAACGCTCACGAATTATTCCTCAACCTAATATTATTTTTAATGTAGGAAATGTGAAACAAAATCTGTATTAACACAAAATACTTTCTTTAGATTTAAATTACAAAAAAAAGAATATTATTTTTTAATATCACGTTTTTAATTGTTCTGTTATTGTGTTGCATAATTAAATTCCTTACATAAAATATTTTCCAATAAAGATTATTAAGCACTTCTAATTAATAAAATGTACACACTTACAGATCGTATTTAACATAAAATGGCCTATATCAAAATTGAAGTTAGGCCTAAACTTAATTGTTTAAAAACTAACTTAACATAGAATCGTCTATTTAATTTCAGTTAATGAGGTTAGCTTTACATTTGTTTAGTTATACCTCTAAAATTATTTATTCATTTTTATATTAGTAATAATTTTTTTTAGTTTTTTTAGTTTTTCATAATAATACATTTTTATGTAAATAGTTCATAGATCGAATTTAATTCTTTTGACTTTGGAACATAATCGTTTATATATTACAGTATGTTGTAAAGATAATTATCTAAAAAAAATCAAACAGACAAAGAGTTGTACTGACGAATGCATTCGCATTTTTTCAGCTTGTAGTTTTGCTTATGTTTATATAACAGCCCTGTTTTATATCAAGTACTGAGATTAGACTTAAATTAACTTTTGGCCAGTTAAGCTTAACACATATCGGTCTATTCTGCACTAAGTACTGACGTTAGGCCTAATCTTAATTGGTTGAAAACTAATTTAACATAAAATAGCCTATTCTATACTGACGAAGTATAAGTACGAATTGTTATAACGAAATAGTAAATTTACTGTTGCCGAGAGCGTTTGCAACATTGTTACGTGTTTTATCATTTTATATTAAAAAAACCCGTTACTAATAGATTCGAGTAGCTTTGCGCGAAATTAAAAAAAAAAAAAAAACAAACAAACAATACTAATAGATGCTTGTGCATGAAGTTATACTATACGAGGGCTGTTCAAAAAATACGCGGAGTGACGTCATAAAACAAAATGTACTTTATTTAAAAGTTACAGGTCTGGGACCCCTTCAAAGTACTCTCCTCCCCAACGCACACACTTATCCCAACGGTGTTTCCACTTGTTGAAACAGTCCTGGTACGCTTCTTTTGTAATGTCCTCCAGCTCCTTCGTCGCATTTGCCTTAATCTCGGAAATCGTCTCAAATCTTCTTCTTTTCAATGGTCTTTTGAGTTTGGGGAACAAGAAAAAATCGCAAGGAACAAGGTCAGGTGAGTAGGGGTGGGTGGGGAAGAACAGTGATCGAGTGTTTGGCCAAAAACTCACGAGTTCTTAGGCACAAATTTCGCAGCAACGCGGTGCATCTTCAATTTGTCGGTCAAAATCTCGTAACAAGATCCCACTGATATCCCACACTCTTCAGCAAGCTCCATGACAGTCAGACGTCGATTTGCCCGCACCAGGGTGTTGATTTTGTCGACGTGTGGGTCGTCAGTTGACGTGGAAGAACGTCCAGGACGCTAATCATCTTTAATGGACTGTCGACCATCCTTAAAACGTTCATGCCACTTGAAACATGCCGTACGCTTCATAGCAAAAGTTTCAGTCGCAGATTTTCCAAGTTTAACACAAAATTTTACAGCAAGTCGTTGCTCCTTCAGGTCATTCATTCTGAAATCTGCCAAACGAAAAAATCGCACTTCACTTAAAACCGCGTAGCTAATACAAAAATGAAGATATCTGCAATCGGAAAATGGCATCGTAATCAGCTGATCTGTGCGAACCTAGCGACACCAAGCGGGTTCCCCTGAAACCAACTGGAGCCGCGCAATTCAAACAGTCCGCGTATTTTTTGAACAGACCTCGTATGCATATCGGAAGCATCTCGAACTTCTAGCACAGTGCAAAATATTTATTACGTTAATTTCTATTTGTATATTAAATTGAAAGGAGAAAAACAAAAGTTACATGATGAATCCCCCCCCAAATTGTTTCCACCATAATATCGTGTGTGTGTGTGTATTTGTTCTTTTGCAAACCCTTCATCCTCGTTTCGAATTAGCCCCCAGTAGCACAGCAGCATGTCTGCTGCGGACTTTTACTGCTATAAATCGCGTTTCGATACCTGTGGTGGACAGAATTAAAATAAACAACAACAAACAAATATTTGGAACTAATGAGAAAATTCTGATAGTGTTTGTAACTATTGATGTGTATAACAAAAGCACGACATCATATAGCTACACCTGATCAGTTCTTTTAGGAAGGGCTGAAAAACACTTTCTTTGTGAACCTGACGATGACCGAAGAAGGTCGAAACGTTGTTCGCTCTTCTATGTTAAACTGTGTGTCTTTCTTTTAGAAGGCAGCTGATATTTACTGTGTGTCTTTTCAGCTGACGTAACATGCTTTGGAGATGACACGTGTTACTCACTGGCCTTCGGAGTTCCTGCAATTTTGATGGTCATTGCTTTAAGTAAGAATTTATTTCTTTCGTTCTTTTGATGACGGCTTCTCATAACTAATTTTTCCACCCTAAATATGTTATATGTTTCTAAATGTTGTATGTTTTAAAAATATGTTATATGTTTCTAGTTTTAAGATACCTTTATTTTATTAACTTTTTTTGTTCGGTTATCGAAATCCTTGTATTATACAATATAAAGTAAATTGTACAACTATGGTATAAAGTTTAGCATTCAGTAAGGATAAATTTGACGGAAGAAAACAGGTCAGTTGTGATCAAAACTTTTATTATTCGGTGCCAGGTTTGACTCGATGATTGTCGTGTTCGGAATATGTGAACCAGAGTGCCTATAGTTTGCATCTCATTGTTGAAAGAACACATTCCACACTTTGATGTTTCTGAATGCGCTACAAGAGTGGCGATGAGGTCCCAGATAATAGGTAGGCCAAGAGTTGGCGGTGGGTGTTTTTGACTAGCTACTTTCCTCTAGTCCATCTTTGCTTAAGAATGCTGAACGAAAAATTTCTGGAAAAGTACCAGATAAAAACAAGTATGGCTGGGCTATAACCCACATCACGTCTCGATGGGTTGCTGCTTTAACCAGAACCAACCAAGTTCTAACATTACAGGCTTCCATTTATTGAAACTTCTTTCCTTAATATGTTTATTGTTCTTATCAAGTAAGATATACTAAATTATAGTGTTAAGATAGCTTATCATTCATTACGTAATCATATTCTACCATCCTCGTATTTTTATTTGCAGAATAGTACCCGTTAACATTTGAGATGTCTGTCAGTTAGATAACAGATACGACTGTAAGGGTGTAAAGGTGAAAAATAATTACAATTACAATTTTTTATAATGAGTTCAACACGTTGTATTCAAACTTTGCTGATCATGGAGTAATGGTATTCCGAAAAGTTCCACGAATGATCTGAATGAAATGATTTTCATCTCTACAGTTGTGTTTCTCACCATCAGTAAATTCTATCCCCTCTCGTGGATCTATCGGTAAAACATCCAAAAAGCGTTTCCCGAAACATGTTTGCTGTTTCAACTATAAGGACATTATGATTTGACAGTATATTCCCCTTTTCGTTGGTAAAAAACAGCACAAGAGTTGGCAGTGGGTGATGTCATCAAGTTGCCTTCCTTCTAGTCTATCACTTAAAACTGTGGTTGGTTAGTACAAATAGCCCTCTAATGGCTTTGAATGAAGTGAAAAACAAACAAACTGTGCATTACAGTTTTGTATTTTGTCCTGCAATATTTCTTTGCCTTTCGCTTTTGTAACGTGTTTTATGTTATCATGTCAGCCAATTTTACTTATATAATTATGCTCTTATTGTTTTGCTTGTTTGATATATTTACTTCAGTTTAATATAATTTCAGTTTTATTCATCGTGGGGCGTCCTCTGTACAAAATGTTTCCTCCACAAGGGAACATACTGATCAAAGTGGTGAAATGTATTATTGTAAGTATTACTTTATCGACATATAAATGTACGTATTATGGACTAAGTACCATTTCAATACAAGCTGAACGTGACCTTACAGTCAGTGTTTGTATTCTAGCAACATTAGAAGGTATAAAATGATAACTAATAACAAAACGCTAAAAAAGACAGTGTTTACCATTGACTATCTTATGATTAATCAGATTTTAATCGGTGGGCCCACAGACTCTTTACTGATGGAAGATTAACCAATAAATATCGAACTCAAATTATATTAACTTTCAATAAATGTTTTTTATCATATTTACTGTCAGTTGTTGATATCAACTGAGACTTGCTGAGCTAGCTCGTTTGAACAGCAACTATAAGAGCAGTCTTTTGTTAAATATGAAACTTTTCTTAGATGAAACGTTCTTTATACAGTAAGTTAGTTTAAAAATTATTATTGCATGTTAAGACTGACAAACGTTGCAAATAGAACGTTGTAACGTTGCTCCATAGACACAACAACTAAGGTTAAAATATAACAGTTTGAAAGTTGCATTTCAAGTGTAATTTTTGAGTCCCTAAATGGTTTACATGACTTTCGGAAATGTTAACTTAATCTGTTTATTCATGTGCGTGATAGAAAAATGAAATAAACATGTTTTGCTCTTAAGTCTGTCTGTATGTAATAAAAACTGCCTAGTTTAGTGAATTATTAAAAGGTGCGATTTAAAACATTGCTTGCGAAAATGTTAATTTGAAAAAATGAAAATTTGATAATTCAAAATTGTTTTTGTATTATTATAATACCAACAACTTAGGGTTTTGGTTTTATAATTTTTTTTTTTTTCAGCATGCCTTAAAACGACGAATAAGAGCGAGGTCAGACGGAATAACTAAAGATCATTGGTTGAACTATGCTGATGATATGTATGACGTGAGTAGTATTTTGTCTAACATAGTTTAATGATAATGAAAAACAACGTCATTTAAACGTAATGCTTGATTTATATTTTTAGATAAAGTATTTGAGGGGGTGGTGAGGATATTAAGTTTTAACAAAGATCAGTGTACAATTTATATAGACTAATATGTGGGCTGATGTTGGAGTGAGAGTATATAATTCACTATGTCAGTCTGATATCAGTTGGCCATGAATCATGGCGGTCGTTAAGAAAGAGTGAAATAGAATAGAATATAAAACGTGTTTCAGCAGAAATAAAACACCTGTTCTTCTAATCTCACAGCGTTAATAAATGTATGTATTAGTGATTGTTGAACAAGGTATTCACTTTATATTGCATATTATACATTTCAGACTAAACTGATTGAAGACGTGAAAACTGTACTGTACGTATTACTTCTGTACCTTCCACTACCAGTATTCTGGGCTCTTTATGATCAACAGGTGAAACTAAGATATATTGTTAAAATAGTCCTACAAGCAGCGCCCTCTATTGACATATTTTATACAATTTTATACTTGCGTCTAACAATACGTCATAAGATTGTTAAACTAGTTTTGAACCTCTTTGTTTTCTTGAACAATCCAGTAGTTATCACAACAGTTTTCTCTTCTCTATTAGACCTCTATAATTTTAAAGACAGGGAATTTACAATATAACCATTTATGCATAGCCCGTTGTCTCTCTACAGAACATAAGAAAATGATTAACCCATTTTAAACCATTTCGTTATTGAATATATATCTATTTACAAATCAACTCAGTTGTTATATAACCCAAAAATATCTATAAATTTTAGTTGATTAAATATTAACATTAAACTTGTACACTTACGCAACTGGGCTTAAATCAGATTTAAAAAAAAAAAACGTATAGTGTCGTTACCGCCTATGTTGTCTAAATTAATTTTACCGTTTTTCAGTAATTTTACAGTATGTAAGAAACATAATCTTGACAGTTTTTCAAATTAAAAATACATTAAAATAAATATTCTAAATTTGTTAAATTTTTTTTTAATTTCCAGGGATCTAGATGGACACTGCAAGCTACTCGAATGGACGGACATCTGGTGAGCAAATGTTTTAATATTTACGTAAAATTAAGAGAACTGACTGACCCTATTAATGAGCACTTCGATGCCGTTTTGAGTTACCTATTCTTATATGTAGCGCTAGCACTGTCATGTGTTAAGGATTTTAATATGAGGTGACCAAACATGGATGCTTAGAAATAGTAAGCTTCTTTGAAAATACAATTCTACTTTTAATTTCATGTTCAGAAGGGTTTTTTCTTAGTCGAGATATCTATAACAGTGTCTGTTTATCATTATCTTGGTTAAAAAATTTAAATAATAAATATCAATTTATTCAGTAATACAAATGCACAACTGCTAATGTTACTTTTAAGGGTAAAAACCGTGATGTTTAGAAACGACTCCAAATGGGAATGTATAAACGTCTTGTAGTTGAAGCAAGCCTAAATAAATAAAAATTAAACTTCAGAATGAATCATACATTAGAATAACGAGATATCAATATAGAAGTTCGTGCACGAATTGTATTAAATAACCAGAATAAACACACAAACCTTGGCATACGATATATCGAATAACCCAGAAGATATACATAAACCTTGGCATACATTATATCAAATAACCAGAAATATCTACTTAAGCCTTGGCATACATTATATTAAAATAACGAGAAACGAACATAAATTATAGCAAAACCACCAGAATCCTAAATTATAAGAAAGCTTCAAGACTGTGTATAAACTAAGGCAGGTCTGAAAGAATAAACAATGTTTACGTTTTCAGGAAACTTTGAATTAATAATATTATGTTTTTGGATGCTTGTACGGTTTTTACCAATGAAAGGGTCATTTTGTGGTTCTCATTGCCTATTCTTTGGTTTAAATAGGGCGGATTTCTCATGAAGCCTGACCAAATGCAAGTTATTAACCCACTTTTGATAATTGTGTTCATACCACTTTTTGAATACATTATCTATCCACTGTTTGCCAAGTGTAACCTTTTGATCAGGTGAGAAGACGTTGTATTTTGTCATTATGTAAGAGAAAAACTGGTACACTTAAGTAGATTTAAGTTAAAAGTAAATGGGATCTGGCATGGCCAGGTGGTTAAGGCACTCGACTTGTAATCCGAGGGTTGTGGGTTCGAATCCCGTCACACCCAACATGCTTGCCCTTTTATCCGTGGAGGCATTATAATGTGACGGTCAATTCTTCCCTGTTCAAAACAAACTAACAAACCAAGAGTAAATGGATATAAACCAGGATATTTTTTTCCCTACAGACCTCTTCAGAGAATAATTTTTGGTGGACTTCTAACTGCTGTATCTTTTGTGATTGCCGGATTTCTGCAGATTAAAATTGAGGTAACGTTTTTGTGTATTTAAATTTAGATTTGTTAATTTTCCTTGCATTTGAATGAAAAAAAAAGCACCAAAAACGAACTACTAAATATAATAAAATACAACTTATCCATTGTTTTTTTCTGGACTCGCAAGGTCGTATCCATCTCAAGTCATAATAACTGTTCAGCAGTTTTTCCTCGTGAGATTGGTTTATGGAATTTGGCCATATTATATCCCCTCGTATTTTAAATTTATTTGCTATAATAATTATTAATTTCCGATTGTGTTCAAATAACATGATTTTATCTCTCTAGTGATTCATTAGAAACTTAGTTTTTCTTTCCTTATATGGACAGGATATTTTGAGAGCTTAAGAAAATATGCTAAATTTAACTAAATATGACAAGCCGGCTAATACTTAATTTCCTTAAAGTGTGCTTGTTTATTGTAAAGCTGTTTTAATAACATTTATTACATTCTGTGTTGTGTAACATTTTACTGATTCAAAAACTTATAAGTGAAACACTCAATAACTAGCATTCCACTATTTTCATTTATTCTTCTGAAAGGATACTTTTCCCGTTATTCCTTCACCAGGATTCAGCCAGGTGGTGCTGATCAACACAGCTCCATGCTCTGTGAACATTAAAAGTGACTTACTGGAAACCAAGTTAGCATTAAACCAGGTAAAACTTTAACTTTCTATAGAACATAATTACCAAGTGAGCCAGATAAAACCTTAACTTATTTATAGGATATAATTACCAAGTGAACCAGGTAAAACTAATTTTATAAATAATGTAATAACTATAGTTTTCGTGTTTAATATTCTGATTTCTAAGTGTTAACTTAACATGCCACACTGATGTGTGTGTTGGTATTATTGTACGCTACACAAAAGGTCTGACTTCGTCTACTCAGACATCATAAGATTAAATTTGTGACTTAATTTGAAATTTTTTTTAGTATCGATCTTGGTTTATAAGTTAAATTATACCAGCAATATGTAACGACTATTTTTCAATTTTTAAAGTTGTACATAAAATAAAATATTTTACTAATGCATTTAAAAATTAATGTAACATCTTCAAAAAAATTTAAAGCAAAATATTAAATTTTGTCAGAGAAATGTTTATTTTTATTAAATATAACTCAACCAAAGCATTCTAAACATTCTAGTTGTATCCACTTTTTTTTTCTGTTAGTAGATTTAACCAAAAACAAATGACTCACTAGTGCTTTATATCTGTTTATATTTTCGTTTTAAGTGTCTTAGCATAAACTAAGACTAAGACTCCAAAAGTGTAAGTTAAATTAACCCTTTCACTTGCAGTCTGACATTTTCTAGGTAGCGCTAAAATCGCACAAAAAGCTTACCCTAAACGAGTATAGGTAACGCTATGTAAAATAAGAAAACGATATTTTAAGGTTTTCTCATACGATAAATTAGGGGTGTAATTTTTTTCTTTGTGGTCGTCTAATTTTTTAAAATATATGTTATGTCTTCAGTTTGATTTTCAATATTTTTAGATGCATGTAATAAAGGATATTAAGTCAGGCGTACCGTACAACCTGACATTCAATCCTACACCAGGAGAATGTAATTTTCAGCTGGCATCAATTGATTACGTTATCCAGACGGCAAGTAAAGACATACAAGTCCTTATGGTGACCTCCGACCTCTCCAAGTTATTAGTACACCAGGTCAGTTATGCTTGCTACATATCGGATAGTTTTTACTAAAATAGTGACCTCTGACCCACTGAAGTACGTAAGGCATCACTATATTAAATAATTCTGACCCTATATTATTATTTATATATTTATGTGCATACTCAATTATACTACATTCTGTTAATAACACAAGTGATAAGAAAGAAACTGCACAAATTAAGTATGATATAGGAATGCCAAATATAACAGAAATAAGGTAGAAACGAATGTAGAAAACTATTTAAAAAAACTACATAGGTAGCCAATAAGTATTGTATTAATCTTACAAACTTATAGTTATTAGCCACTGTAAGGCTGTATAGCAGTATTCAGTTTAACTTGCAGAGTATTATTGGAAATATTTGGCAACTTATGTAGTGATTTTTTATTGTTTTGTGTATTCATCTTTACCTTGTTTTGTGTATTTTCCATTCTTATGTCATTCTTAATTTTTCTTATTACTTCCATTTTTTATTTCCACTGATTTTTGTTTTATTTCTGTGGTTTATTGTGTATCTGTTTTGTCATTTATTCATCCCTTTACCAGATATTGATATTATAACATTGGTTACAATGATTATTAATCATTGTTGGTGGCTTGGAACATAATGTTGAGGAAGGTACAATAACGAATGAACATATAAAAATGTGTAATTATCCCTATATTTGTGTTACCATTCGTTTCGACACTGCCATCTCTACACCATTTCATATTTAATGTTTTAATTTATTTTTTATGTTTCTTTTTTTCTCTGATTTAAAGTTAACGTATTCTATGCATGTGTGTGATAAAACTTAATATTGTGTGAATTGTTATAATTTTTACTTCATACGTAATGTAGGAGTTGCATGAAAACACCTATTGTATGGTGTACAAAGCATTCTCTATACGTTACAGCCTCTAACGTTGGCCTGCAATTCCTGGTTCACTCTTTACCTAAGAGTTATAAATAAACACCATGTTTCTGTAAGAAATCTTACTTCAAGAAGTGAAGATAACAGTGTTTACATTATAATTGTAATTTTCTTGTTTACACTTAGCATTACAAGGCTAAGTGAAGGCTGTTCCCAAGCGCTTTTAAAATGCTCTTCTGTCATATTAAAGCCATTGCGAAAACTTCACATATATTTTGGTTTGTGTGTGTAAAGAAAAAAAAAGGTTCTTTAGCCAGTTCTGAATTGTCAATCTTAACAACATATTTCAATGATGTTAGTAATCTCGCAAGTTGTGACACCCTTTGATAATGGCGGTAAAGTGTTCAAATAAATCTATAACTCAGCTTTAGCACCGTAGAGTAATAGATTGAATACGGTAGCCAGTTTATCTCGGTCCGCTCTTACATAATAAACACTACAGTGTGTAGTAACTCGTGTGACAAATATCTCTGACAAACCTATAAAGTAATGTCCGATTCGAGAGATCTTTTACCACGAGTTCTTACGTAAGGTATTCTATAACAATAACATATCAGTGTATTTAAATATCTAGGTTCAGTCCAAGTGTAATTAAAAACATTGTTTCTTTAAAAGTTTCAGTAACGTGTATAAAAGTTCTAACAATAACAGTTTGTCAGGTTTTTTGAATAGTAAGAAAGAAAATAATTAATAGTAATATGTGGTGTTGAATAAGTAATGTAACGTTAAATAATTCTTACCCTAATTCTGATGTGTTGTGACTTAAATTACACTTCACCCCCTAACGGTGGATTGTTGTCAAGCTGTTTCTTAACACTCCTACGAAAAGTGGGGCCTATTAGGCTGATTCATTTCATCAAATGAAATGGCAATTTCATTTAAATACAAATTTATTAGCCTAATATTAATAACCTTTCAAATTAGGCTGATTCAGCAATTTCTAAATATTATTAGCCTAATATTAATAACCTTTCAAGTTGCTCTGGGGCCTATTAGGCCCCACTTTTCGTAGGAGTGTTAACATAAATATTTCAGCCACTACTATGTCTGTCATATTCACAAAGATTCCTCGTGTTAACAAAAAATCTCTTCGGATATAGCAGATACGGCGTGGTTATGATATTAATATATAAACTTGTCAATCATGGGTTCTTGGTACTAACTAACTTGCTTGCTCATGGTTCTTACAGTAAATGTGAAATCTAAATTTCATTCTTGTTCATAGGTTGCAGGTTCATTGGAGAAGCCAGAGAAGGGAGATTCATATATTCGTATTTTGTACAGTTTTCCATCGAACGTAAAATCTTTGGTTTCAAATAATGACACTTTTAAGTTGAGTGGACCAAAAGACTACAAGTTACCTATCCAAAACTCGGATATTTCATACAACACTTCAGAAGTGGTAGGAAGTACAGAGTATACCAGAGTATTACCAGGAATGTAAGTACTTGAATATATAAAGTATGTTCAGTGCTTCTAGATACTTGGCAAAATACCTAGACGTGAATGGTTTATTACAGCTAAACAGTAAATAAACACTCCCTTTCAAAACAGTTGTTCCTGCTATATCCTCAATCAACAATCGGATGTAATAATTTTTATAAGTGATACTGAAACTTTCAGTACCTGGTGAAACTTGGTGATTACAGAATTTCTTTCGACATTTCTTTCATGTACGATGATAAGTGAAGCGTGCGTGTTTCATATACACGTAATATCACTTGGTTTACGTTGGTCACGTGGTGTATTAACCTATACGTTCTCAGAGAATCGTGTAACTTACGTCTGTCTTATTTTCATTTCGTTTTTCTCTCTTCACGTTCTTGAGTTTATTTTTATTGTTCTTCTGTTCATTTTGGTCAGTTTTAAAAAAAGTAAATTCCGTGGTTTGAAGTAGTCATTGAACTCGACTATTTCAATTACACCAACATTATTTTTTTTTGAGTATTTGGTGAAGTAAATGTAACAGATTCGAGGATTAGATGCTGAAAGTATTCATCAACTAAGATGAGAAGGTATTCGTCAACTGAAGGAAAACAAAATAAGCAACTGGTTAAGATATTGGTCTAAATGTTTCGTTGATCAGTTTGCTAATCTCGCCCATAGTGCATTTAGTCCGTTGTGTAGCTTTGTGTTAAGTCAACAGTAGAGCCTTAGATAAACGATGTTGGACGCGTGAAGAGGTTCGGGATAGGATCTTCATCCTCATTCTGCGTCGAACATGAAATTGGATTTAGTTTTCGTTTTTGAATTTCGCACAAAGCTACACGAGGGTCACCTGCGCTAGCCATCCCTAATTCAGCAGTGTAAGACTAGAGGAAAGTTAGCTAGTTATCGCCATCCACCTCTGCCAATTCTTTTACCAACAAATAGTGGAACTGACTGTCTCAGTATAACACCCTTACGACTGAAAGGGCCAGGTAATTAGTGCGCTCGACTCGTAAATTGAGGGTCACAGGTTTGAATCCCCATCACACTAAACACGCTCTAAAACGTAATTTTAAATTGTAACCTATTTTTAACTTGTGACGCTTATGAAATAAATACATTCCTGTGGTTCACGTTTCGATACCTGCAGGCCACAGTACAGATGGCCCATTGTGTATGTTTTTATTAAAAATAAATAAAGAACACAGCTACTGGAATGAGCCTAACATGGCATGGTGGTTAATGCACTCGTCTTATATTGTTGCTGTTTAGACCAGCCATCCATGCTGCTGTGAAAATTCTTGGCTTACAAAACTATCAGTCAACCAACAGCTTGTTGGGATTGATTTTGTTATGGAGAAGACGACAGTTACTACGACAATAGTCTTTATATTTAGTGTGGGCTTGAGTTTTCTGGTATGATAAACCAATTAAATGTCACTTTAATCATTTGTGGGTAAGATTTTTATATGGAAAACTATTCTAATTATACTTTTATACTAGTCTTAGTTTCTATACTATCTTAGTTTGTTTGTCAGTTGACTGGACTGTGAATCAGAGGGTTTAATATTAAAGTTCCTTATTCATTAGTTACATTCTGTGGCTGTGCCATTATGACTTTCCTTGCCTAAATATCATTAAAAAAACAAAAGAAAAATCAATATATTTTGGATGGATCACGGAATAGTGATTGGTGAACTGGACTATGATTTCTGTCTCATAACAACAACAACAAAATCGTTCTTTACACTTTGAGGTTGTGGGTGAATTATAAAAGTAACTGTCAAGTACCACTATTTGATCTGATAAGAGTTGTCAGTAGGTGATGCTTTCCCTCCAATATATCAATTCAAAATTAGGAACACAAATATCTCATGATCATCTTTTCGAGTAAATCTTGAAACAAAATTAATATATCATAGATATGTTTCTGTAATTGGATTCAAAAGATCTTCCAAAATGATTATTGAAACAATACTTAAGGTATTCAGCCAGGTATGGCCAGGTGGTTAAGGCATAATCCGAGGGTTGCGGCTTCAAAACCCTGTCACACCAAACATGCTCCTCCTTTCAGCTGTGGGGGCATTATAAAGTGATGGTCAATCCCACTATTCATTGGTAAAAGAGAAGCCCAAGAGTCGGTGGTGATGACTAGCTGCCTTCCCTCTAGTCTTACATTGCTAAATTAAGGACGGCTAATGCAGATAGCCCTCGTGTAGCTTTGCATGAAATTCAAAACAAACCATACCAAACTTATGGTATTAAGTGTTGTATAGTTTGCAATTTGATGTATTTATTTGTCTTAAGTTTAAAGACCGATTTCCTTTTTTTCTGCCCACAAATCCTCTAGGTACTCACTACGTTTGCCAGTAGCCAATTCTTCAAAATTTAGTATTAAACTACCAAGCATCGAAATGAAGATGGGTGGAGGTTACCTTTTAACGGTGGCCCCTGACAAGACGTCAGAGGTAAGTTAACCTCTGTGTGGATAAAACTTTTAATAAAGCAAATAAGAACTTTAACTCTAAAAGGGCTACTGACATTGTGTATTGTTAGTTTCCTTGTTGATGTCATCAAGCCATGTAATTTTCTTCATTTTTGAACATGAAACTTGTATGCCCCTCAGAGATACTTATGTTGTGGTGGCTACAATAGAAATTCTTTCATATCCAGCTGATAACCCAAGTCTACACCATGGTAGAGTCGAACGAAGTTTCCATGTTTCTCCAGTTTCCTCAGTACGTCATCATCACAGCTGGAGAAATTATGTTCTCCATAACAGGACTGGAATTTTCCTACTCTCAGGTGAGATGTCCACATTTAACTGGGTTTATTCATTGTTATTGTTGTATTCGATTTTTTTTTTCTTTGGTGTGCTTATCTACACTCAAGTATTCACCAAAATATTTGGTTCGATTACACTTTTTACTTTTTCTTGTTCCTGGGCAGAAAGTGTCATTTGCCAATTGCTTATGCTTAAAGTAAATTGAAAAGACCTATTTTTCTCTTCAAACTTTGCTTTTGTAACCTGGGAGTGTATAACAAAAACATGATGGGAGACTTTATTTGGGGGCTGATACATGAAAGTGATTTACATTACAGTCGCAAATCTCGAAAACTACTCACTTCTAAACATTTTTGTATAACTTTAGTATAAATACATGTAAATCTTGATTCATATGTTGTTTTATTCAGACCTTACATAAATGAAAATGTTCAAATTTGCCCGTTTTTTACATAGAAAATAGGTTAATTTCTAAATTTCATTACCCAGGTTACAAAAGCAAAGTTTGAAGGGAACAATGGCCATTTTCTATACTTTTACAACATAAGCAATTAAGAAATAACACATGCTATCCAGGAACAAAATTTTTGTTACATAGTGTAATAACACACACTATCCAGAAACAAAATTTTTGTTACACAGTGTTATCTGTATTCACTTAAAGATTTGATTCTATTAACTACACTGGAGTATTTACCCAAATGCATAATTTATTTGTAATGGAATATTCGTGACTACAGATAGCAGTATACAGCCTCTGTTTGGACAAGGAATTAGGAATATTTTTGATGTAATTACTTTGTATATTGTCTAGTATTCTCATTATTAGGTTATGGTTACCATAAATTACAAAATTATCGTACTTGTTGATTTGTAATTACTATCGTACGTGTATAACTAAATTAATCTTAAAACTGTTATCAAAATATCAATGCTAACAAAAAACAAGCAATTTGACGACAATTACGTCACTTCCGTTTTTTTAAATTCTAGGCTCCAAGCTGTATGAAGTCTGTACTCCAAGCTGCCTGGCTTCTGACAGTGGCCTTTGGAAATTTGATTGTTGTCATCATAGCCAAACTTCATCTGTTCGATAAACAGGTAAAACTGAAACTATGAACAGCCTCACGGATACGAATATCCCGAAATAAATGCTTATAAAATATGAAAAGTCAACATTAATTTGTTTCGGTTATTGTAAAAAAAATTAATATAAATACTGAGCTGGGTAGGTTAATTAGAAAATATTCCTAAGACATTAAATTGTAACGAGACAGACGCTAAATCAAGAATGTAGTAGTTTAAAACGTTGTTTATGTATGTGTTATAATAATAGTTTTTGTTATGAATAGTGATTTTTGTATGTAAAGTACCTGATTGGTTCCTTTAAATATTTGGACGATCCCATTAGTTAGCCCAGTGACCAATTGCAAATGCTATATAAAGAATTTATTATGTTAAAAGTTTTGAATTGAAATTTTAAACTTAATTTTGACCAAATAATTGCATGAAGCTGTCTTTTGATCATTAATGTAGAAGTAGGTTTGAACATCATAGGTACCGGATCAATAGGAATGTTGAAACTTTAGAAAGAAAATAACTATGAATAAATTGACTTTCAGAAACGGTTTACAGATCTAGGAATTTTATGCAATCCATTTGTTATCCTTTAATAATTTTTTAGTTAATCCACAAAAGAAACGTTGGATTAAACTTTGCCTTTAGTTTTGTTTTCAGTAAAAAAATTTTTTTTAAAGAATGAGAAATTATCTAGAAATGTGAGATTTTTTCACTAGTAATAGAATAACGAATAAATTAGTTCATCGTTATAGAAGCAAATATTGTCTTTTAAACATTTGTTTGTTGAGAAGTATTTTCATCTAGTAGCTTACCTCCGATCTCGTAGTTAAAACTTATTGCACATTAAAATATTCTTGTTTTATCAGAACAAATGGAATAGGGACCGGTTAAAACTTTCACCTCAAATTAACAAACTAAATATTAATATCATGATATGGTATATCAACAATTTTTAAAGAAAATCGATAAGATTTTCTTTCTCTGTTTCTAGTCGCTGGAATTTTTCATGTTTGCTGGTCTGATGGGTGTCGACTTGTTGATTTTTGCGGTTATGGCATATTTCTACAAGTACGTCAATCAGCCACAAGAGGGCGACAACTATCTAGAATCGACTCTGAAAGATAGCGAGATTTATCCAAAAGATAATGGTATTCGGAGTGAAGATTTCGTGGAAGATACCAAACTATGATACTACTGGGTACAGTACCATGATTGTAGTTTCCATGGCCTGAAAATAACAAGAAAATTATTGCCCTAAATATGTAACATATTTATAAAATTGGATAGTAGATAGCTCCAAAAACTGGTTCTTAAGCCTCGTCAAACTGGTTAATGTTTTCTAAAAGATACATTTTGAAATGTCACTGCACAACAATTTTTTTTAAAGTTTTGCTTCCTGAAAAGTTTTTGCTGATTGTGACAGGTACCTGGTGGGTATGCACAAATATAGTTTTGGTTTTGTTTCATCACGTAGGAACTCTGAGAAATAGACAGTTAACTGTTTACCGGCAATAACGTATTCAATTGCGTTTATGTTTCTAATACGCTATTAAGTTCAAGATAATTAAAAGTGTTTTGCTCCTGATTTTTGTTTGTATTCAATGTCCGGTGCATCACGTTGCAGTGTCCAACAGCAGTCAGCAAGCATTGACGGATTACAGTTGCCCTGATATTTTTTTTCCATTGTAGCAATGTCCTGGTGAAACCTTTCACCGTGTTCGTCACTGACAGCACCGAGATTTGCGGGGAAGAAGCCCAAGTGTGAGTGGAGGAAATGAATCTTGAGCGACATGTTGCACTTCATTGTTTTGTATATTTTGAGAGGTTTGTCTACCAGCTGAATGTAATGTGGCTCTCTGTAATTGCCAGGAAAATTGTCAACAACGTCTTTGAAGGCTTTCCAGACAATCTTTTCCGGCCCAACTAACAGATCTTCGAACCGCTTGTCACTCATAACATGTCTGATCTGAGGGCCAACAAAAATGCCCTCTTTCATCTTGGCCTCAGTTATTCTTGGAAATATGTGTCTTAAATAACGAAACCCTTTGCATTCTTTGTTCATTGCTTTCACAAAATTCTTCATAAGTCCCAATTTTATGTGAAGAGGAGGCAAAAAAATCTTTGCCGGGTCGACAAGCAGTTCATGCGTCACATTTTTCTGTCCTGGAACCAACTTTGACGGAGTGGCCAGCTCTATGTAGAATAATGTGACTCTTTGGCACGATTGTCCCATTCACAGATGAAACAACAGTACTTTGTACAGCCGAGTTGCAGTCCCAGTAACAGAGCAACGACTTTCAGATCTCCACAGATATTCCAGTTGTACTTGCTGTACTGGATGTGTTTCAGCAACATTTCCATGTTCTCGTAGGTTTCTTTCATGTGTGCTGCATAGCCAACAGGTATTGAAGGGTGAACGTTGTCATTGGGGCTTAACATTGATGAATCAATAAAGAGACGCCACTCTTGCGGGTCATGGTCACAACTCAAAGCAGAGAACAATCCTTCGATGTCAACACAGAAACAGAGACTGTCAACTTGTGCAAAGAATTTGGTTATATCATCTTGGCGGCTTCAAAACACAGAAATTTTCGTACCTAGTGACAGCAAACATCATTCCTGCAGTCTCCAATTCAGCAATTCGGCTTTTGCTTCTGACAGACCCAAATCTCTGACCAGATCGTTTAATTCTGACTGTGTTATGAGATGTGGATCGCCTGAGGAGCACGGTTCAAAATCCGGATCAATGTCACTGCCAGTTCCCTGCATTGCAGTTTCTTCATCTGGTTCGTCTAAGGTCCATTCCTCTGGTGGTTTCGGAATTGGAAGACTGTCGTCATGTGGCACGGGTTTCATTGCTGAAGGCAGATTAGGGTATTCAATTGGCTTCTTGTTTTTGGCAGAGAAACCAGACACATTAGTCAAACAGAAGTAACAGTCCGTCACATGGTTTTTCTGTTCTCGCCATATCATCGGGACAGCAAACGGTATTGTTTTTCGAGTGCCTCTGAGCCAAGCTCTCAGACAGACAGCATAACATGTCGCACAACAAATGTGAGGCACCCGTTCCTGGTCTTGATCACCAATTTTACAGCCGAAGTACAGATGATATGCTTTCTTCACAAGAACAGTCATTGAGCGTCTCTGATGAACAAGCGAATACTCGCCACAAATATAGCAGAATGTGTCGCGGCTGTTACGACATTGACGAGACATATTGACCGACACCAATCGTCGTGTAAAACATCTGTCTATAACATCTAACTTACTTGTTACAGTGCTACTGAGGCAATGCTAATTCTGAAACAATACGTACACACTATAAGGTCTATAGTAATCCAATGTTCAGCATCTGTGTATGTAAACCACTTTTATGGCCTGCTGAGACAGTGTCTAGCTGGCTCCGGCCTGTCTGGGCTGCATACTTCCACAGAACAGCTTCCAACCTGGCCTGATTTCATGCCTGGACATGCCCAGACTGCACAAAACATTGTTCATAGGTTTATTACAGAAACGAAAATTTTTTGACACAAATATAAGAACAAACATGACAAAACTGAATATTTCGATGAAACGGTACGTGATGGGCAAATTTGGATGTGATTTTCGTGACCAGCAGCCAAATATCTATAAGGAACACCCAACAGTGTTCAAAAAGCAAAAACTTTGTTGTGCAGTGTATTTGTATAACTGAATTTATTTCTTTAGTTCGACAGAAGGAATTAAAATGGATTAGACCATTAATAAAACATATGCATCATAATCCCTTATATTTCTGTATTACACATCAGCCATTATTCACTTTTAATTAAAAAGTTATAGATAATTTTGAGATAATATAGAGGACGCTAGTTGTTTAAGGCCTTCCAAAGTTTATAAATTACTATTCTTACATACTATTATTTAGTGACTTGGTCAGTATGCTAGTCGGTTGTTGCTGCTGCTGTTTTGAATTAAGCATAAAGCTACACAATGGGCTATCTGTGCTCTGCCCACCACGGGTATCGAAACCCGGTTTTTAGCGATGTAAGCCCCCAGACATACCGCTGAGCCACTGGGGGGGGCATGCTGGTCGGTAAAGGCCAACTTCAGATAACTGAAATTGTTTCAGCTGACTTGGATTATTCTTAAATAAGTTTCTTAATTGATTTGTACTGAATTATCTAGGTGCAGATTAATAATTTTAATTACCATCATTTTGTCATAATTATTTAAAGGATGGAGCTTGACTGTCACACAAACATAGAAATATAGGACAGTTTATTTCTTCTATAAAATTGTGTAAAATCTACCTTACAGGTCACAACATTTGGAGTGAGGATCCACAACTGGCTGCAGTTAGCTGAAGGCAGTGAAAGTTAAGACGTTGGTGGTCAAAGCACTCAACCTTTAATACGATCTATCGCAGCGACTACTTAGTTTGACATTTTCGTTTATATCGTGTCTTGTAGACAGAATATCTCCAACGGGTAGGGGGTGTTTAGCTAGCTGGCTTAGTAGCCTTTTAATATAGAATCTGTTGCAACGTTAGGAGTAGACCTAGCTGATCAGTTTCGGTATTTTGGTTTAAAATATCTAGATTAAAGATTGTAACATAATTAATCTCCGAGTTTACTACTATTTCTGAGTTGCGCAACAGGTTTCCATAATGGAAACTTTACCTACGTGAATTTAGAATAACCACGAGCTTTATAATAATAGAAACCCGTGTAAAACAAAAATATACTTAAATGTATGTTCCTATTACCATCCATCACTTTATCTTTTATCTAGAATGGTGTTTTTCAGACGGTAGGTTGCGACGCCCTTGGGGGTCGGGAGCAGGTTTCTAGGGGTGCGAGCTGTTTGCGCCTAGTCAACTTTTAAGTTGTC
The DNA here is from genome assembly GCF_004210375.1 of Tachypleus tridentatus. Taxonomy (NCBI): domain Eukaryota; kingdom Metazoa; phylum Arthropoda; class Merostomata; order Xiphosura; family Limulidae; genus Tachypleus; species Tachypleus tridentatus. The sequence goes on along the minus strand of NC_134827.1, from coordinate 77,218,802 downwards.
GAGATATCTAAGAGGTACACACATCACTTTGGTTATAAACGATAACAAACTGTCTTTTCATTCTTGTAGATATAATGGGGTCGCGACGGCCACGTTCCGAACGCGGGGTCGCCTTGCATATTTGCCTGAGAAATATTGGTCGGGGCTGTTTCGCATACATTTAATACACGGCAAACTATATATTTGTATGTCCTTGTGAAAATTGGTGTAGATTCGAATCCTGCAAGGTGAAGTGATTTTTCTTACAGTAAAGTTACACAACAGGCTATTTGCACACTATTCAACGCATGGAATCGAATCCCAGATTTTGGCATCATACGTCTGTAAACTTCCCGATAACCCACTATGTAGAGGTTGGCCTTTCTCCAAACGAATGTTGCATTATATACTTCAACTTGAAAACTAAACTTTTAGTTTTTGTTACTATTAAGCACAAAGTGGGGCCCAGCATGGCTAAGTGGGTTAAGGCGTTCGACTCGTAATCCGAAGGTCGCGGGTTTGAATCCGCGTCGACCAAACATGCTCGCCCTTTCAGCCGTGGGGGCATTATAATGTGACGTTGGTAGATTATGGACGGCTAGCGCAGATAAGCCCTCTTGTAGATTTGCACGAAATTGAAAAAAAACAAACAAACAAGCACAGAGCTAGACAACGAACTTTCTTTGTCTAGAGGTATTATCTCAGTTTTCACGTACAACTGCAAACAACAACCTTAGCATAATCTTCCATGTTTTTGAACTAATAGATTCAAGTTAACAGATCTAAGTATTGTCTGACTGAAGAGTGGGACTTGACTACTAACACATCCAAAAACAAAAAAATGTGAAGCGAAGTTTTTGCAGCAATTGACCGCTAATAGGGAATCCTTAGTTTCACAGTCCGATTGTCTACAGTTAGGCTAAGCCCGACTCTAACATCAGTGTAAGTAGATACACCGAGCTGAGTGATTATCATTCAATATTGCATGATCAAAACAGATATCTAGCCCTACACTTGGCCTTTTTAATTTTTTCCCCATCAGGTTTGGTTTAAGATATATATTATTTCATTCACTTCAAAGTTCATTTCTTTGTTCATGTCAACGAACCCTTCTTTCGGCGTAATCATTTGGAGTATGTTGTTAACCAGAATTTGAATTCGATGATGTTTTAGGTTCTTGTTTCTGCCGTTGGCACGTGACTATAACCATGGTGACGTACTTGTTTCGTAAGCAACATTCTATTCTAAATACACTATTTAAATATCTTCCAATTCGGTTCCCATCTCTGTGTTAATAAATAATAACTGAAGCGTTTGCTGTTTAAAGTATAATTGTAACATGTTAAAGAACTCTTTTGTCCATTTAAATTTAACAACTACGGCAGTTTCATACTCTCTTACTTTAATATTGTATTAAAAATGTTTCGAAATGGAACCCAAGCCTAATCGTAGCTCTCTTTTCTTATTATTGAATTAAATACTTGGCTTTTTTCGAACTTTAATCCCCCTCAATGACTCAGCGGTAAGTTTGAAACCTTATAACGCTACATTCTAGGTTTTTTTTTATGGTTGATCAGCACAGATAGCCTGTTTTTGTAGCTTTGCGCTTAACAACAAACAAAATCAAATTCTGAAGGTTTAACTGTTTCACGTGATTCTTAACAGTGGTTAAATACCCTTATATACAACCAGCGCCATCTTTTATCTGGAACGAGAAATATGAGAATTATTTAACTAGTATACTAACCTCCCTTTAAGCATTTAGAGTACATTTTGATGTAGGAGATTTTACTTGTGATAAAAGTAAGTTATAAAGAGAAATATCAATTATTTTACTACAAGTAGTAATATTTTATTTCGCATTTATAGGTGTGTGAGTGTATATATATCTCACAAAGCCCTCACAGAAATAAAACACGTGTGCTCTCCTCTATTGCCAACTGAACAGTTAATAGTAAAATGTTACTGTTAGTTGAGAAACATGCGGGTGTTAACTATGCTTCAGATAAATGTGTTTAAGGCAACATGAAAATATTACCATTGAATATTATTGCCTATCACACTTAGTAACGTAAACAAGTCTTTATATTTACCGCCAGGGCATGCTCACGCTACAGAGAGTACTTTGATGTGGTTTCTTTGTGTGCTTGTATGAAGAACATACCCGCCCAAAGAAAAGTGTAACATTCTGATGTGGTATGTAATAAAATCAAACAAATATCTTATAATTATCTAACTGGGTTACTTCTACGCACTGAATATTTAATCTCAAACTAAATTATATGGTTAAATACGTACTAACAAGTGATTTCGCCAGCTCGTGATCATTTGATCCCTCTCTTCACACTTCACATCACCCCTACTGCAACAAAATTAACCAGTTGATTATTTGATCCCTCTCTTCACACTTTACATCACCCTACTGCAACAAAATTAACCAGTTGATTATTTGATCCTCTCTTCACACTTCACATCACCTCTACTGCAACAAAATTAACCAGTTGATTATTTGATCCCTCTCTTCACACTTCACATCACCCCTACTGCAACAAAATTAACCAGTTGATTATTTGATCCCTCTCTTCACACTTCACATCACCCCTACTGCAACAAAATTAACCAGTTGATTATTTGATCTCTCTCTTCACACTTCACACCACCTACTGCAACAAAATTAACCAGTTGATTATTTGATCCCTCTCTTCACACTTCACATCACCCCTACTGCAACAAAATTAACCAGTTGATTATTTGATCCTCTCTTCACACTTCACATCACCCCTACTGCAACAAAATTAACCAGTTGATTATTTGATCCCTCTCTTCACACTTCACATCACCCCTACTGCAACAAAATTAACCAGTTGATTATTTGATCCCTCTCTTCACACTTCACATCACTCCTATTGCAACAAATTAAATTAACCAGTTGATTATTTGATCCCTCGCTTCACACTTCACATCACCCCTACTGCAACAAGCTAAATTAACAAGTTAATTATTTGATCTCTCTCTTCACACTTCACACCACCCCTACTGCAACAAAATTAACCAGTTGATTATTTGATCCCTCGCTTCACACTACACATCACTCCTATTGCAACAAACTAGTTTTATTTTTGTGCTACTGTTCCTTCAGAAGTCTATGATTTATCATGGCTGGCCCTAGTATTAGTCGAGCAAGTGGCCCTGCCAGTCCTGGCTTTGGCTGCGTCACTACCTTCAGGAGTTGATGTATAATGTCTAAATGTAAAGATATACACCGCGACCAGACTGTTTCATAACAAAGTAGAAAATGTCATGGTTGTTGAGTTAAAGACTTTGTACTAGTCTATAAATCCAGATTAATTAAATTATCTTGTTAATTGAGGGGAGACTAGATAAAATGTTTAGTTAATTTGTGCCTCCTACTAGTTGTCCAACTTTCCTTTCTTTTTGTTTCAAACGTAAGAGTCTATTATGGAAATTATTATCGCATGTATTGTTTATTGTTTATGCTTTAACCCAAATCCGAAAGTTAAATATAATGCTGAGTTAGAAATTGCTTTTAATACTGGTCTTGTGTGAACGTAAAATAGTCTGAAAAATTTCATCATAAAGAGAGCAATCACATATGTATATCTAATTTAGGAATGATTTCACTGGACTAATATTAGGACCGGCCCCTATCAATAAATAAGAAATTGTTGTGAAATGTACCGCCTTCTTAGTTTTGTATGGGGTAGTCTGTTCTTGTGTGTGTATGTGTGAGAACGTGAATTTGATACGTCAGATGTGAAGTATTTACTTTGTTTTTCAAATTTACTCACGCTTTAAATTTTTATGTCAATATTGTTTTATATCTAATTGCACTAGTTTATTGCAAGTTTTATTTTGTATTGAGTATGAATTTTGATCAACTAGGTTTGTAAATTGTTTGTTTTTCTCATCATGAATTCATGCCCCCCGCTAGTGCAGCGGTAAGTCTACGGATTTACAACGCTAAAATCAGGGGTTCGATTCCTCTCGGTGGGCTCAGCAGATATCCCGATGTAGCTTTGATATAAGGAAAACACTTTCGTGAATTCATTGTTCGTTTTATTATACACTATTATTCTGGTCAGTGGAGGAGAGCTTATGACTTCAGATCTCTTTAAAAATTCAGTACTAAAATAACGATTTATGAGAATTTGTTTTCGGAAAAGTTGCATCTTATATAAATTAACGAAGACTTGCGTTCAGTGATTACAAGTTGATGTCAGAGATTTCGCATTCAACTGTTCGGCCTATAGAGGCAATAAAGAACAAATAAATTGGTATTACTTTATCTTATTAACCGACAGCTCTTTCTAAACACTGTTAACAGACTTAGTTTTGTATTTACTGAATGACATTTATTAGGCTTAGGTATTCTATTTTATGATTGCTAAGCTATTTTTAAAAAGCTTAGTTCATAAAATTAAACCTTTTTGTTAAGATTAGGTCGAACGCCAAGCGAATAGTTTGTTCTGTCAGGCTATGCGAATATAGTAAATTCGTCCTATTAGTTAATAGTGTAAATAAACAATGTTCTTCTAGGATGGAGTTCCGTATCTTATTTTTTAAAACTTTGCCACTAACTTTTTGAATATAAAATGCAAATAAAGAAACACATCAGACGACGACATTAAAATTTAACACGGTGCAAACACACATCTATAATTTACTGTTTGCATTTGAAGATTAATTAAGAATTTTTTTAATTCTGAGCTTTTGAATCTAATTTACGTATCGGCAGCGTTATTGAGAAATACCACACCTTGGTAGTATTATCCACAAATATAACGTCTTGCCCTAACTTAATGCATCGTTATATAATAAAATGAGGAATTTAAGTCCACTTTTTAATCGGATGAGCACAGGTTGGCCTTGTGGCAGGGCTCTGGATTTCAGAGTTGACGAACAAAATGTTGTAGAACTTTAACATAACCTGAAATATTCTGTGGATTCGTAACGGTCGTTCCTTTAGTGTGGATGGTCGACAGTACAGCCTAGTGGCACAACGGAATATTTGCGGATTCATATTGCTAAAAACCGCGTTTCGATATCCGTGGTGAGCACAGCACAGTTAGTCCATTGCGTAGCTTTGTGCTTAACTTCAAGCAAACAAAGAAAAACAAGGCAAAAAAAACAAGAACAAGTGTATAAAGACCTTCTGGGGAACTGAGGGTGGAAGGAACTAAAATATAAAAAGAGGCACTGGATGAAAAACAAAAAATAAAATTAAGAAATGTTTTTTGTGTGTTGTATGTACACAGTAATCATGACTTTGTATTAGGTATTACCGATTCCCGGTGGGACAGCAGCAAGTTTTCGAATTTACAGCACTACAGTTAGGGACTGGATTTTCCTCTGTGGACGCAGAAGATAGCATAATGTGGCTTTGGCATAAGAAAACATAATATATTGTAATGTCGTAAGTATTTTTCGCTTGAGGTGACGAATGCACTTTGCAGTTTAACGCACTCTCTGTAGTCAACTTTATAAATAAAATTATTAAAATTTACATTTATTGAAACTTTCATAAGTTTAAAAACTCCTCGAAATAATAGTAGTAAAAATTAACAATTGTTATTAGTTCAATAGCAAAGAATAGTAAGCAGAATTGTGATTGGATAATGTAATCTTTCATAGAATGGCATTTTAATAGTAAACTTGCAAAGCATATTTCATCAAGATTCATAATAGATTTCTCTCCCCCACCCACCCTCCAGATTATTATCTCTAAGATAAATGAAAGTAGGCATAACTCAAAGTGTATGCTTGAAAGTATTGGTAAAACCTGTTCCAGTTTGGAAAATAAGACAAAATAAAAGTGACGTCACTTAAAAAGGGGAATTATTCCGAACGCGGATATTTATTACAAGATATACATAACAAAGTGGTATTTGTTTACGTGATAAGGCTTGCGTAAAGCTGTCTGGGTGACCCGTATCTCAGTAACAATTTTGGTACCAACTTCAGAAGTTTAACGTTATTTAATTTGAAATATACTTCAACTTACGGAAAAGGCATGCAGTGTATTAAATTTAGATGAAGTTTGGGTTTATTTCGGGTATTTCCACTAGTCCGTAGGTTTCAACTGATCGATCAGATCAAAGATTGGAAATCATTTGGTTAAAAAAAAAAGAGAACCAAACTTCATTCTCTTTGATAAGTTAATATTATTATAATAAACCAAATAACAAGTTAATAACAAACCAAATAAAATGCTAATAAACATAAATATAGAAATAATTAAACAGCATCAAAAGGAAGGAAGCACTTCTAAAAACCAAACGTTTAATGACAACCAATTAAAAAATTTAAAGAACAGTTTCTTTTCACGAAAATATCGCTATCTAACACACGATCCTTAAAAGTGTAATGTATAACTAGAGGGGAAGGGCACTCAGTAGAGGGCAACCCTCCCGCAGCGTTAGTTATATTCGGGTCTCAAAAATATGAAATGTGTCTGTCTGTTCGTCGCCCTCAACAGACATCGACCATTTTTGGCAGCTGGATAAGGAATATTGTAAAAATGCTCGTATTTTGATGCAACTTGGTGGACGTATATAGAATACTGAGTCATAGAGCACAAATAATGTGAGAAATCGGTCCCTGTGTTAACAGGTAGGAATATTTTCTATTTTCAATGTGTACTACCTGTCGTCCAAATCCATTTAACCGTTTCCGATGAGAAGTCTTTTAGACAAGGGGTGGAAGCATAACTTCCGTCCACCAAACGTGAAAATAAAAAATATATATATAAAAATATGTATAAATTGTTTATTGTGCCTATCGTGACCTGTTTAATGAAACAGCGCTAACAAGAGCGAGGTAAGGTCGTACTAGTCGACCAGTTGTACATTTGTGAGGATACTATTTAGTAAGAGATTCAAGAGCAGTATCTGGTCACTTGAAAAACCAGCTATAGGATGACGACTCTTGGACTAGAGGGAGGAGAACTAGGCTACAACACTTATCACCAGCTCTTGGGCTACTTTAAACTAATATTAGTATTTCACTATCTCTTGTAAGAGTACACGTGCCTCTAGGGTATGGAGCGCTATCTGGCGACAAGTTCCGAGCACTTGGATTCACAGTTCGGCACCGTTAAGCATTAAGCCACGACTGGCCCAACTTTAGATGAAAAGATAGTTGAACACAAAATTATTTATTGGTTACAGACTAGAGTGGAAACACAGTAAGTACTTCTAATCTGATGTACACTCATTTGTAAGTATGAAGACATAATAAGAAACACCTTAAAAGAGATTACAGAACTTTCATATAAACCTGTAAAAGATGGCATTTAATTAGAATTTTGATAAGTTTGTAATACTGGAAACGAAAGCTCGGGTCTTATCTAAACATCTTCGTTCCACAGAGTGATTACCCGTCATCTACATAATTGTGCAATTTATAAGAAAGTTAGCATTTCGGTCAGTTTAATAGAGGGTGTTACCGCCTTTCAAAGACTGTCTCGGGTGATGATCAGAACAAAGATTCTTTAATATTACAAGTCACGTAATACATGTTCATATTACGAACACAAAGCGACACTGCGAATAAAGTGGTTATAAAAGTTTAGAATGTTCTCGCTAAGCTACACAAAGACAGCCGTCCGTAATTACGAATTCAACTAGAGAGAAGACAGCTAGCTAGCAACACCCACTCTTAGGATACTCTAGTGAGTTAACTGACACCCACGGGCCTAAAGCGTGGAGAATGTTTTCGCGGCATCGGACCGCGAACCACGAATCCTCTAATTCATAGTCCGAGCATGCAAAGATATTGATAATGAAAGTTTGTAACCTCAAAGAATATCTTATCCAGAGGTAAGACCAGAATTAGTAAGCTAAATATTTTTCTTTTTATCTTCAGTATCTTAGTTTTGTTTAATTTAGATACACGGTTTTTCATTAGCCAATTATTTGACCTTCAAAATATCCCGATGAAGATGAAAGGTCAAATTCAAGAACTGTTTCTGTAGCAGGTCATGACCCTCGGATTCTTTGTTCACAACAAGGCCACTCACGGATCGAAGTGAACTGTAAGAATGTTCCAAGAAACATAGTACTTAAGGCAATACACAGAATGTTTGAAGATGGGGTTATAATTTATTATATCAAAAACCAATACCTGTTGTGTGAAACGCAATCAGAATGTTAATTATACAAGAGTTTGGGGCCATGCTCCCCAAAAATAGCTGCTATAGCAATAAATCTAAAAGCAATTTGCGAAAGAGATAGCTTAAACAGTTCTATAGATGTTCAGAAAATCTACAAACATCCAAAACGTTAAATACCATAAGTAGCTGCTATAAGAGCATTTTTTACATCACAAAGATAAGGAGCTCAATCGAAGCCCCTTAACAACCCCGCGTATGTGCGTGGCATCATTGGGATGACTTGAACTGTGTATAGAAAGGAAAATGTCATTTCTAAGATCCCCCCCAAAAAGGAAGCAACATACAATGAATACAGTGTGTCAAATGCGCTACGCGTGCTATACCCAGTGCCGAAGAAGCTTTTAGGCTAGTACCAGAACTCATTGGACTGGCTGGGATAAGGGAGGCATACATAATATGTTAGACTAGTTAATACGACATTTCATCTTATCGCGTCATTGCAGTTTCAGGCTTATTGCTGGAAGCGAACTCTGTTGTGGATCCTATTAACAACACGAGAAGATCCGGCGTTAGTGCTTCGTCATTAGGAGTTAATTTGCTTCAATATGTTTATCTGAGTATTCCAGGGACGTTTTCTGCTTCATACGTGTTTTGATCCACATTTTTAGATAAGCCTAACTTTGGTAAGATGGAAACAATTGGTTCAACTGGATTTTAATGATCCCTAAATTTATATTCTAATATATTTTTAAAGTATAGCGAGCCAAACTGTTAATAGTAATAAAATTATAACCAATGTTGAATTACATAATATTTTATAACTACATGATATTTAACCCTTTCTCTACTAGTTGGCACTTTGCTAGTCGACAAGTGGTTTAACTTTACCAAAATGGGGAGTCCATTGTAAAGAAAATGTTAAACAAAATTAAAATTAATGTTCTGTTTCAACAACTTTTACAGGCCAATGAATTAAGCCTGAAATAGTAAAAGAAACCTATTGCTTAAGCCAGGGCTTCAATTGAGGGGGGACAAGTCCCCCTTATTGAAGTGATATATTTCTCCTATTTTTACAGACCAGTGAATTAACCTAATGTTATAAAATCAACAATGTGCTAATGATGGGGGCGAGGCCTTTTAAGAGAAAAAAATCGTTTCCTTGCTTAACAGGAAGAAAAACTTAAAAATCTTCTGTCAAATGTCTTATTGTGAAAACGTTCACCCGTAAGTTGGTTTCACGTGTTCCATATATTGGTTATTTTTTGTTTTTTTACAACTGAGTTGCTAAAATCAACGAACATTTTAAAACAACGTTTGCACTAAGCAACATAAGTATTTGAGGACGCAAAATAATTGATTGTTCCTTTCCATACTAAACATATATGCTGAGCTTTGACGTGTTATAGAGAACAGTGACTTAAGCATTGGTCTATAAAAGTTGGCGCAGCATAAACAAAAGTTTATAAGAGTTGTTACGTTTGGAAGAGTTTGTGTGTTTTCTTTCAGCAAAGCCACATCGGGTTATCTGCTGAGCCCACCGAGGGGAATGGAACCCCTGATTTTAGCGTTGTAAATCTCTCGACTTACCGCTGTACTAACAGGGGGCCGTTTGGAAGAAAATGGATAAGAATGGTCAAGGAATAATAACGGCTGGGGGACACCCTTCCCCCGGAATATATTTGTAAATTTCACTGAAAATGGTGTATTTTGATTACATCTCAGGCTGTTCTTTATATCAGTTAAATATGTTTCACACGTATATGTAGATACAATTTAGGTGTCGCATTGTCAAACGGTGTAACGCAAAAGTTGGTTTATTGCTAATATTTGCGCCGAACTACCCGAGGGCTTGTTTGTTTTGTTTTTTGGTTTTTGAATTTCGCACAAAGCTACTCGAGGGCTATCTGTGCTAGCCGTCACTAATTTTGCAGTGTAAGACTAGAGGGAAGGCAGCTAGTCATCACCACCCACCGCCAACTCTTGGGCTATTCTTTTACCAACGAATAGTGGGATTGACCGTAACATTATAACGCCCCCACGGCTGAGAGGGCGAGCATGTTTGGCGCGACGGGGATGCGAACCCGCGACCCTTAGGTTACGAGTCGCACGCCTTAACACGCTTAGCCATGCCGGGCCTTCCCAAGGGCTACATCTCTACTGTTCATTTCTAGTTTTGCAACTGTAAACTCGAAGGAAGGCAGCTAATGAAAAATACCTATCGCAAGCCGTTGGGCTACTTTAATCGGATGGTGAGGTTTGATCGGCGCTCCTTTAATATCTACAAAATGCTAAGCGCGATAGTGAGACAACGGGATGTGAACCTAAAATTATCAGAACAATAGTCCGACACACTAACCAATATTAATGAGTGGTGTATGTTTTACTTCAGAAAACAGTTTCTCATTTTCCTTGAGAACTTTTTTTTTATTAGTCAGAATTTTTCGTCGTTTCTAGTTGCAGAATTTCAAGTTTTATTTATTTATCAGCGGTTGCTTTTCCTTTCTGTCCAGGATATTAAAAAACAGAAAGCACACTTCACTTGGTCATCTGAAATCGCAAAACGAATCTTACACTACAATCATTTAACCAATTTTATACCAATAAAAATAAAAACATAAGAATAACAGAAAATAAAAAAATTAGAATAACAGCAGCCGAATTAACAGAAATTAAAAAACATAAAAATAACAGCAATCAAAATGGTGTCAAACACACGGACATGTCCACGTTTTGGAGTTCCATCAACTTGATTTCCTGACATGATGTTTGAGATGAGTTTTAAACCTTAAATTTGCTGTATCCCTAATGTCCGGAGATGTTAACCTGAATAGTTGCATCTTGGGTAATGAATGGTGCTGCACTGCTAATCCAGGAATTTAGTTCAACATTGTCCAGAGCACAACGACTACACAATCTCAAATTCTATCTTCCTGGAGTAAACGCATACAGATAACGTTACCATTTTCCACGTAAGGAGAAATGTTGGAAGAAGTAATTGCCCTGCCATACAAGCCAGTTATTGGAACTACAGTTAACTCAGGGTTAGCCATTGTTCTTAGGACACGTATATCTGTATCCTTGAACTGGTTATGCTACCATGCTGAAATGTCCCCTGTAAACTTACCAGAAATGGCATTTTATGAGAACAACCACCTTGAACTCCACGCACTACAGAAATGGTATGTCTATGTTGAAATGTTAACATAATCTTAACATGTGGTTCATTCCACAACTGGAGAAACAAGCAACACCAAAAACCTTATACCACATGGGCCACAGCGAAACCCCAATAAAGAAAACCGTAACCACATACAACACCACAAACCTTATTATACCATATGGGCTACAGTGGACCACTAATAAAGAAAACCGTAACCACATACAACACCACAAACCTTATTATACCATATGGGCTACAGTGGACCACTAATAAAGAAAACCGTAACTACATACAACACCACAAACCTTATTATACCATATGGGCTACAGTGGACCACTAATAAAGAAAACCAAAGCTATAAGTAATACCATTAACCATTTTCTCTTGGTGAATCACCTGAATATGCTTAACTACTTTATCAGTCTAAACATTACAAACGCTCCATTATCAATGCATGTGTAAGATGTAAAACTCGTATAAATTTTAACATAATTAGTAACTTCATTATATTTATGAGAGTAGAAGGAAGGGGTCCGCTATTACACACCCTGTATTTATGTTTTCTTTTTGAGTTCAACATCATTTGTGTAATATAGTTGCATGACTTGTAACAAACTAGACGTGCTTTGAATTTTAAGTGTAAAAAACAAAACAAAAAAAATTCCTGTGTGGGTCTATTATATACATATCGAATTTCAGTCTCACCCACGATATTAACTGAATTTCATACATGCCTCTGGTTTCCCGCTGGTACAGAGTAAATCTACGGATTTACAACGCTAAAATCAAGGGGTCGATTCCTATCGGAAGACTCAGCAGATAGCTCGATGATGTGGCTTTGCTATAAGAAAACACACACACACCTCTGTATTAATTAGATTTCAGACTAACCTCTGTATTGGCCAGGTGGGTTAAGGCGTTCGACTCGTAATCCGAGGTTCGTAGGTTCAAATCCTGGTCGCACCATACATGCTCGTTTTCCCAGCCGTGGAGGCGTTATAATGTGACAATCAATCCCACTATTCGTTGGTAAAAGAATAGCCCAAGAGTTGGCGGTGGGTGGTGATGACTAACTGCTTTCCCTCTAGTGTCACACTGCTAAATTAGGGACGGCGAACGCATATAGCCTTTGTGTAGCTTTGCATGAAATTAAAAAAAAACCTCTGTATTACAAAATTTTTTATGCATACAAGAGAGGTTTACACATTTTGATGAAAGTTAAAAAAATTACCTTTACAATCCACATAAGTATATTTTTATTTAAACCAACCTTTACGGCTTCTTCATGGTTAATAATAATTCTTATCTCCTACTTGTGTATTAGTTGAAGTTCACGCTTATCCTTAAAGTATATTTATACTTCATAGTTCCTTTACATAAGCGCAGAGAACACTAGAGCAACTTTGCGCGAAATTCAAAACAAACCTTTATATAAATTAATTTTACACTTACCCTTGTACTGATTTGTTGACCCCAGTGGAACAGCGACATGTTTACGGAGTTATAACGCGAGAAACTGGGCTTCGATATCCGTAGTGAGCATGGCACAGATAGCCCAATATATAGCTTTTTGCTTATCTACAAATAAAATTTCACACTTGCGCTGCGTTAATCAATTTTCACTTAATTATAACTTTTGTAACCTCAATGACACACATTTGTATCAACTGAATTTCCTACTTTACCATGTAGCAGTTGAACTTCACACACACACACACACACACACACACACACACACACACACACACACACCTCTTTCCAATTGAATTTCACACTTTCGGTCGTATTAAATGCGATAATTAAATGTATCTTAAATAATGATTTTGAAACTTCTTTCTGTAACAGGCCCCGGCATGGCCTGGTGGTTAAGGCATTCGACTCGTAATCCGAGGATCGCGAGTTCGAATCCCCATCCCACCAAACATTCTCGCCCTTTCAACCGTGAGGGTGTTATAATGTGACGGTCAATCCCACTATTCATTGGTAAAAGAGTAGCCCAAGAGTTGACGGTGGGTGGTGATGACTAAGTGCTTTCCCTCTAGTCTCACATTGCTAAATTAGGCACGGCGAGCGCATATAGCCTTTGTATAGCTTTGCATGAAATTAAAAAAAAAAAAACCTCTGTATTACGGTGATGACTAACTGCCTTCCCTCTAGCCTTACACTTCTAAATTAGAGATGGTTAGCGCAGATAGCCCTCGCGTAGCTTTGCGCGAATTTCAAAAGCAAACAAACTTTCTGTGACACTCATATTGTGCTGTTGTTCATAGCCCGATTGCACAGTTTTCATCATGTTTTAGTACTGATATATTTGTGGTACTTGAATCAACTTAAATATCCCAACTTGTTTGAGAAAGCAGGTGGCAGTGTAAATTTACTCACCTTCAAACACTTCCGTAGCTCACCTTTGAACAGTGACCACTGTTGTCGTAAGCTCATTGGAGATGTAGTCAAACACCTGTGCATCAATTCCTTATGTACGTTTAAGAATATTAATAATTGACTTGATTTGTTGGTTTCTCAAACTAATAAACAATGGTAGAAGGTACACAGTTGTAATAAAACAGTAGAGAGGGGGCGATGACAGAAAGTTAATAAAATTATTATTAGGGCAATTGATACACCTACATAAAGGAGAAATCTCTTATATATCCGGGTATGTATATTAATTACTACACCCCTATTAAGCCTATATAATAACACCCACATATATAAATTCATATGGAATTTGGTGAAATAGAACCCACCTTGAAGCCACTCCTTTCCAACACCATAATTATTAATTTTCTAGAAACGTTTGATTAAGCTGACATAATGAGGTCAGCTGAGGGGATATGATTGACCTTCGTCGTTTTAACACTTTTTAAACATCGAATTGTAACACTACTGATGCGTTGGCGTACGCTAGGTGGAGCTGTCTGTACATAGGCGTGCCTCGCAGTCCTTAGATAAGACTTACTGTCGTAAATAACATAAATCATCCTCAAAATTTAAGCCTTTTGAAAAGAAGCGGGTAGTACACCCCCTCAAATTACTGTACGCTCTGAAGGAATCATGTTGCCAGCAGACTTCAACGAATGCACTCTTCAGTGCTCCTGTGAGTGTGACAGAACTTGATATGGGTCACAACCTCACAATTCTTCACTTATATTACGACTCGTAAAAAAGTAAAATTCAATTACAATTCAAGTATGTACGATAAATATCCTGACATTGTAATACGTTTAATCACCAATGGTTCAAATAAACTGTTTAATATATTACTTTTGTGGGCCATAGGGACTCTTGTTTTCCTTGTGATGTAATTGGTTAATATTTGCTGTCTTAAAAGAGCGCTTATAAACCAGCTGTTGAATGAACTAATCCGAAGTATATGTGTTTACAATAATATTTGAGGGAGTAAATTATGAAACATATTTAGAAATATGTGTGGGTTTTCTAGGCCTAACTGTACCAAAAACACTAGAGAAATAAATCTACCCTGACTGTATCTTGACTGTACATTGAAGAAACACATCTATCTTGCCTTCATACATCAGAAATAAACCTGTCTTGATTGTATCCTGACGAATTAAATTACCTGACAGTATTCTGGATAAACAAAGTTTCACCGACTGCCCACGACTTTATAAAGTGTTTTTATTAAAGACCGTTGTTTTTAACCATTTGTGAATGAATCCTAAGCCTTTCTCTAAAAAAAAAATTAAATTCTTAACACATTGTGATGAACAGAATAAGAAATACAATAAGTAAAGATTGATTTTATAATTTGTTTCATATGCAAAGAGAGCTGGTATAAAGAAAACTAATTATGAGCATCAAAACACGAGAAAAAAATCATGCATGAGAAACAGGTGTTGTGTGTGTTTATTGTTGGGCGAGTTCTTTCAGATAAAATAATTTATGATACTAACAACATGAAGTTTAGTCCACTTAATGGACAACAAAAACATTTCATTTCTTCCAAGTACTACCCTAATGATTACCAAGCGATAGGGCCCGACATGGCCAGATGGTTTAAGACATTCGACTCGTAATCTGAAGGTCACGAGTTCGAATCCCAGTCGCAACAAATATGCTCGCCCTTTCGGCCGTAGGGTGGTTATAAATGACTGTCAATCCCACTATTTGTTGGTAAAAGAGTAGCCCAAGAGTTGGTGGCGGATGGTGATGACTAGCTGTCTTCCTTCTAACCTTACACTGCTAAATTGCAGACGGCTAGCGCAGTTAGTCCTCGTGTAGTTTTGCGCGAAATTAAAAAAAAAACAAACAGTAACAAAAACAACATAAGTCGTTTTATGAACTCACCCTTCCTGCAAACTAGATAAATAACTTTTGTTTTAACCTTGTAAAACGAAGTGTGTCGTTATTTTGGTCCACTCCGTGTACATAAGATGACTTATCTTCTGTTAACTTGACGAGTTGTTTGATACTGTATTATTACTGGGAAATCCTTCCTTTTTACTGTTCCACTAACACGACTTGCATGTTGACAAGGAGAGTAAACTTTGGTGGTTTTACCTTGACCACACCTGGACTGAATGTCAGCCGAAAGAATAGTTTGTTTCTAGAACTTCGCACAAAGCCACTAGGGGACTATCTGTGCTAGTCATCCCTAATTTATTAGCAGTATAAGGCGAGAGGAAAGGCAGCTAGCTAGTCATCACCAGCTACTGCCAACTCTTGGGCTACTCTTTTTATCAACGAATAGTGTGATTGACTGTACCTTTACAACGCACTCATGGCTGAAAGGGCAAACATATTTGGTGGAACGGGGATTCGAACACACGACACTCATATTGCGAGTCAAGCACTGTAACCACCTGGCCATGCCGGTCTCAACACCTTATGTGCACGAAGACTAAACAAAATCCATAGGATTTAGGATTGGCCATTTCTAATTTGAACTGTTGACTCGAGGACAGGCACCCAGCCAGCAGCATCTTTCACCACAAGGGGTCTTTGAACTTAATAATGGGGTTGATTTTCACTTTTATAACTCACCCATAGCTGAATATGCAAGTTGAATTCAACGGTACTATCACGTTTCAAACCTCGGACTCACTATTACATAGCCCGATACCACAGTCACTAGGCTTCACCGAATAACGATTTCTAGTATAACTGATAGATGGGAGGTACTTCAACTTGTTTTTTTTTATTTTAAATAAAAATCCAAAATTTGAACAAAGAACACAAGAACGTTCCTTCCACAGACGAGCGTTGAACAATGTTGAAAAGTAGAACATCGGATCAGGATACGATAGGGTTTTCTCGAGCAGTAACTTTGTACGCAACAAAGCCACAAATTTCAGCTTCTCTTAAAGTACCCCCTCCTCAGTGGGTAAGCGGTAGTCCGTGGTTCGATTCACCATGTAACATTGCAGTTAGGAAGCAAATACATTTAAAATATGTTAAATCGAGGGATGAGCACGTAGTGTTTAACTCGCCTAATACGAACTGAACTCAGCAAGGGAGCAATGACCTTCATGAAGCTCTTATCCAATCTCGGCAGATATTTAGTTTCCTTATTTAAAAAAAACCAAAAAGAAACTGGGGTGTCCAGAGGTGTTTAGATCTCTCTTCGTCGCACTTGTTGTTAAGGGTAATTAAGGCAACGTGGAAAAAATAGCTTATATTACCTTTAAATTGTCATTTAAATGTTTTACTAGTACTAGGGTGTATCTGGCGTGGAGTGAAGCCGCCTCAAGAAATCCAAGAAAGTTATGAATGTTGTGGTACTTGAATGGTACTCGACTCGATTATGCTTGCAGATTGCTAAGCGTTCTACTTATTCAAATGGCCCTTGTGGGGCGGAAGGTCTTTCAGGGAGGGGGATTTATAAGTTCTATGTCTAAGGTGGTATCAATAAATCTAGTGCCCCGAGGAAACCCACTTTCACGGTCTAAACGTCGATTAAGAAAACCTGGGCCGTGCCCCAATAGATGTGTAAGGGAGGAAATCTGGGTTAGTACGCATGTAAAGCAAGAAATAATTTCAAAAATGTTGAAACTTTAAACTGTATTTAAATAAAGAGTAAGACGGTGTAAGATATTCGTTGACACTTGGAGGGTGATGACGTCTGTCGTTGGGAGATTTCATGAAAAACAAATCCATATCGGTGGACGGGTGGAACGGACTAGATGAACGGATGATTTTTCTTTCGTGGCTGAATTTCACTGGGAATGTCGGTCTGGAATGCAGAATGTGTTTGCTAGTTGAGTAAGGCGGGTTCACTGTCATGTTACTCCAACTGACCAATAAGGAGTGACTTGAATGTTTACGCCCATCCAGTACATATAGTTAGCAAGATCTTTCGACGAAAGGAAGTTCTGACGTGTGATTGACGTAGCATCCAGTAAAGCTACGTTACAGATAAGACAGATATGTAGAAAGTTCCATTTCATTATATTTATTTGTCATGACACGATACCAGAATTTTTAAAATTCACTCGCTGATGTAAAAACAAAAATAAACCTCTCTAAATGTAAGTGTTTTTAACAATTACACGCAACACACAGTACATTAAAACGTATTAATACAAAACACTGTAGATCTAAAGTTCATATTTATACAACACACAGTACATTTAAAGCTTATATTAATGCAACACAGAGTGCAAAAGTCTGTTTATTTGTTTTAGACCAAAGCTTCATTGAACTCTCTGCTGTAACGACAAGGATTCGAACGCCGGATTTTAACCATGTAAGTCCGTAAACTTACAGCTGGTTCACAGGGGGACATTTAAAAGTCGCAATAAACCAACTCCGTATATGCAACAATTATAATTAGATAACATATTATATTTAAAGTTTATATTTGCACTTTAAAGTTGAAATACGACAACATAGTTCGTATAAAAGCCCAAATCATTTAATAAATTCCAACAGTGTGTTCTGTTGACGATCATAAAGACGAGTTGACTGTTCTTCGTTGGAAAGGAAAAGTCTAATACAATCAAGCCGAACATTAAATAGGCCAACATTCGCGGACAAATGCAACATGTCTGACACCAGAAAAATCGAAAACTGTCCATATCACTACTTGAGACCTGTAGAAGGTGTCTTTATATCCAGTCCTATCTAAAATGGTTGGCGTAATACGAGCAGTTCGCGAAAATTCAAAACTGTGTTTTCCTTGCTGAAGAACTGAGAAAAAATAAAAATTCCAAAATTGTCTATATTTCTGTGTGAGACCTTTAGAAAAGTACCATTGTGCCAAATCCTATGTAAATTGGCAGAAATTCGACAGAGTAATTGTCAAAAAGGATAAAATTATGAAATTATGTTTTTTATAGCTTCTCGACCATAAAATAATATCAAATATGAAAAACTCCAACTGTTTTGAATATTAATGTGTTGAACACATGAATATTTACATTTGTGCTAACTTTCATTTTGATTGTCTCAAATATGACTGCACAGAAGCCCAAAATATACATGTGTGGGCTGTTTTACCTTTCATTCCATAAAATCTTTAAAAAGACTTAAATCAAAAATAAACCAATCAAAGGTATTTCGTTTAATCTTATCAAGCTTCGAGTTAATCATGAAGGAATTGTGTGTGATTGAAAAGTGTTTGAGACAAGAAACAATAGAAAACAAACAGTATATATATTTATGGACATTAAAAACAGTTAAGGTAAGAGCAGATAGCATTCATTCACACTTTTCATTTTTAATGTTCCATTTTTTTCTCAACAGATATTGATTAAATTAACGAAACGTTTTTTTCTTCGTGTCTTACAGTCTGAAGCTACATTTAACTACCTGGGTAATCGGCTCGTCATTACTTAATTATCTAAGGAAACTTGGTTCGAATCCTTGTCACAAGGTTCTCTTCCCTTCGGCCGTGACGGTCAATCTCATTATTCGTCGACAAAAGAGTAGCTCAACAGTTGGCGGTGGATAGTGTTGACTAGTTGCCTTCCCTCTGGTCTATCTCTCTTAAATTAAGGGCAGTAGTACTAGAACAATTGCCCAATAAGCCTCCATGCTTACAACGCTAAGAATCAGGTTTCGATACTTGTGGTGGGTAGGTCACAGAGGGCTCATTGTGTGGCTTTGCGGTTATCAACAACCAACACAAAGTTACGTTTAATTAACTTAGAAATAGACGAACGAATTCTTCGGAAAATCTCACCAACGCTGTTTTCTATGAGAAGTGTTTTGTACGACTATAAAACATTAGCTGATAATATTCGATAAAGATTGATGGATTACCACTGTACCTGATTAGATAAGTTGTAGAGAGGGCGTGGTAGTGACAGGAGTAAAAAAACTGAGACATCTGTAGACTCAACAAGACCACACCCCCTATTAATTATTAAGCTCCTAAAACCAATCGCTACTTAACGTAAGTAATAACTCGTTGGTGTTAATATCAACCATGCGCGAAATAAATTTTAAAGCGCAGATTTTGACACCCAATAAATAAGGATTTGTGCCTGGTTGATTTTTTATTTTTATGTTTTTTTTTATATTACGCAGCTCCACGCCTATCTGTCAGTCATCATACCTTTTCTATTTTAGGTAAGCCTAATTTTAGTTTATTTAGAAAAAGAATAAAAGGAAAAGTGAAATGTTTAAGTGTAAGTTACAGAGTCAAGGGTGACGTTTATATTTGTTTTGAAATACTAACAAACTATTTTTTTAATTCGTTTGCTGTTCCTGAAACGTAAATACATCAAACATCGAAAAATTCACATTTTTCATTCTGGCTAAAAAACAAGCCTTAACTCATATTTTTTAATAATATATTATTAGGATTTAGAATAATAAAAAATACAAACGCCATCTACATGTGAGACTACAACAAAAATCACGAAAGACATCTTACAGTAACGAGGAAATTATTAATATATTATTTACTATTTGTTTGGATTTTAACATAAAGTTCAATAATAGGCTATCTGTGTTCTGTCCATCACGGGTATCGAAACCCGGTTTCTAGCGTTGAAAGTTCGAAGACATATCGCTGTGCCACTGGTGAGTATTATCTACTCTTGGTAATTAACCACTGAACCCAAGATACAATTTTATTTGCACTAAGACAGAGTAGTTTACATATCTCATTTACCACTTAACGGAACTTCCATTCTTTCGATATGATTTATAATAATATCACAAAAAGTGTGGTTTTCCAACCTTTGATATTACTTGTTACTATTTTGTTTCATATTTCGGTGTTCTGTATTTGGCGTCTTATAGGGAAGAGCAAAACTATATCATAAAAAGTGAAATTTTCAGTCTCAACTACACATAGACTAAACTGTCAGTTGAGGGACCGTGGAATTACTGGACATGGGGAGAATGGTCAGAGCAGTAGTTTTTTTTTTTTCCCAACGAGAGCTTTATCCATACCTTTGGACCGAATAAAAGGCGTCCACAGCGAATAGACAATGATGCTCAATGGCATCACGTCTCGAACTTCGAACCATTCGATGTGTAATTCTATTATTCAATATATTAATGATGTTTTGTGAAGATATGTGGTCAGATATAAAACGTTATTTTCATGTGAAATTATTGTTTTTTATTCGAGTTGTACTGTACATTGTGAAAAAACGTTCCGAGCTTAAGTTACGTATTTCATAAAAACGCCAGGTGCTCAATGTGTTTTTTTTAGCATCAGATGACTACTTCTGTGCATGTTACCATCCACCAATCAGAGTTGTCGTGTTTAACTATTTTCGTTTGGTAATTGGAAACTGCAAGACTATTTTGTTTAAATATTTTAGACCAAGAAGGGAGACAAAAAATACCTTAATATAGAGCACGTTTCTACTTCTTGTATGTACTTTTATCATTTTGAATTTAAAGGTACAAGTACTTAGTTAAAAGAATTAATTATTATCTTCCACAAAGTAATGTATACAAGTGATATCTATTAGATTATTAGGGATTTGGTAACAAAAGAAATAAAGGGAACATTATCTGACATTGTTCTATATATAATTTTTGCTCTCTTAACGGGTACACTCAACTGGCTTATATAAATAAATAATTGTAATAAACAAATGAAACATGAATTTAATAATATCATGTATATGTGGGCGACAGTTTTCATCACCAAGAAACAATGAAGAGGACAATCTGAAAATGTAATCAAAATTCACGGAAATACAAAAAAAAACCAAAATAAAAACATATCAACAAACGTAACAGAAAAAAATTATTTATTATTAAACCTTCAAACTTCGTAAAATATACTTAAAAGAACTATAAGCCTAAACTGTATGCTTTCTTTTAGAATCAGGTCAGAACAACTATTAAACTTAGCCCTAAAATATCCATATTTACTTGTAACAATACATCAGTGTTAACCGAAGTCATTTCTGGTCAAAGAAGGCGTCATTTCCTTTGGGAATGTGTCAAACATGGTGGACACAGACACAGACTTAGCTTGCTAAAGTTTTGGAAACTACACCAATACGTCTTATTGATGTCAACAGCGCCGGGAACGGCGAAATCATTACTTTAGTTAATCGTAATATCATAGGCAACAGGTGTTGTTGATTAATTTCCCATCTACTAAAGTACCAAGTCAAAAATCTTAAGAGCTTAGGCATAGCCACCCCTAAGGTTTTGGTGTGTTTTTTTTTCTTCATACTTTATTCGACGAATCGCTAAAGGTGTCAACATACATACCTAGAGTTGATCAGGTTACAAAGTTCTTTAGGCACAGTGAACAAAGTTATGGATTTTCTAGATAAGTGAATCTCTTGAAATGCATCATTCTGTGTTAGTTATATTAACGTGTTTTTTTACACTTTTTAAATATTATTGTGCATTTTCGCAGGAGTATTTTGAATCATTCAAAATGTTTGAGCAAAACAAAGGCGATCTTAAAACTTCAAGGTCAGAGTTCTTCAGTGTGAAAAAGTTTGGAGAGCTGCCTCCTTCACCTACGTGAACTCACGTTGACTTGGAGAGCTGCCTCCTTCACCTACGTGAACTCACGTTGACTTGGAGAGCTGCCTCCTTCACCTACGTGAACTCACGTTGACTTGGAGAGCTGCCTCCTGCACCTACGTGAACTCACGTTGACTTGGAGAGCTGCCTCCTTCACCTACGTGAACTCACGTTGACTTGGAGAGCTGCCTCCTGCACCTACGTGAACTCACGTTGACCTGGAGAGCTGCCTCCTGCACCTACGTGAACTCACGTTGACTTGGACTGCCTCCTGCACGTGAACTCACGTTGACTTGGAGAGCTGCCTCCTTCACCTACGTGAACTCACGTTGACTTGGAGAGCTGCCTCCTTCATCTACGTGAACTCACGTTGACTTGGAGAGCTGCCTCCTTCATCTACGTGAACTCACGTTGACTTGGAGAGCTGCCTCCTTCACCTACGTGAACTCACGTTGACTTGGAGAGCTGCCTCCTGCACCTACGTGAACTCACGTTGACCTGGAGAGCTGCCTCCTGCACCTACGTGAACTCACGTTGACTTGGAGAGCTGCCTCCTGCACCTACGTGAACTCACGTTGACTTGGAGAGCTGCCTCCTTCACCTACGTGAACTCACGTTGACTTGGAGAGCTGCCTCCTTCACCTACGTGAACTCACGTTGACTTGGAGAGCTGCCTCCTTCACCTACGTGAACTCACGTTGACCTGGAGAGCTGCCTCCTTCACCTACGTGAACTCACGTTGACTTGGAGAGCTGCCTCCTGCACCTACGTGAACTCACGTTGACCTGGAGAGCTGCCTCCTGCACCTACGTGAACTCACGTTGACTTGGAGAGCTGCCTCCTTCACCTACGTGAACTCACGTTGACTTGGAGAGCTGCCTCCTTCACCTACGTGAACTCACGTTCACAGCTCCTCGACCTTTTAATCCGTTAAACTTTACTGTGTGTGCGGACAGCCTGACATGAAATATATTTAATGAAGTTGTGTGCAATCGTTTTCCTTTTAAACGTTCCTATGTTTCCCGCCAGGGGACATTGATAAAGTAATGAAGTAAAGCAACGCATCTGTTGTATGTTTATGCTGAACAGGTGGCTCCTATTGGGCGGTGTTTAGTGATCGGGAAAACTAAATAATTTCTATCGATACACGTGGGCTATAGCTTATCTGTGTAATTAACTTCCTAACAAATGATGGCGTTCGAAAAAACTGATATACCTTATACTTGTATGGGCCACAGTGGGCGTGGTTTCAAAACCCGGTTCGAGATAAGATTAGATGTCTCACGAGATACGCAAAATGCAATCGCCACAGAAGAGGGGAGTAAACTTGGAACTGCAACTGACGAAGTATAGTTATTTTTATTTTATTTTTTATCAAGGATAATTACCTTACTGCCTAGGTCGTGTTTTTTGGGGTTTTTTTTCCTTTTAATATGAAAATCAATTGAGTTTTTCATTTATGTTGCATGTGTATCTCTGGGTCATAGCAATTAGAAAAAAAAAATTGAAGAAAAATATATGTCATAAGACAAGCCTTATGTTGCTCATTAAAAACAAAGAAATTACAATGAGACCAAACGAAAAACTTCACTGATTAATTTAATCATTGATGGAGTGTTTGTGATATGAAATTGGTAAGTTTTATATGTTTCAGGTAACTGGAAAACATCCAACTGTAGGACTAACGTTATCCCTTTCTCCGTTTCTAGCTAGAGGATTAACGTTATTTCGCTGCTTCTACCTAGAAGACTAACGTTATTTCTCTTTTTCTAACTGAAGTACTAACGTTATTTCTCTGTTTCTACCTGAAGGACTAACGTTAATCTCTGTTTCTACCTGGAGGACAACGTTATTTCTCTGTTTCTAGCTGAAAGATTAACGTTATTTTTCTGTTTCTAACTGAAGTACTAACGTTATTTCTCTGTTTCTAACTGAAGGACTAATGTTATTTCTCTGTTTCTACCTGGAGGACTGACGTTATTCCACTGTTTCTAGCTGGAAGACTAGCGTTATTCCGCTGTTTCTAGCTGGAAGACTAGCGTTATTCCGCTGTTTCTACCTGAAGGACTAACGTTACTTCTCTGTTTCTACCTGGAGGACAACGTTATTTCTCTGTTTCTACCTGGAGGACAACGTTATTTCTCTGTTTCTAACCGAAGTACTAACGTTATTTCTCTGTTTCTCCCTGGAGGACTGACGTTATTCCACTGTTTCTAGCTGGAGGATTAACGTTATTCCGCTGTTTTTACCTGAAGGACTAACGTTATTTCTCTGTTTCTAGCTGAAGGTCTAACGTTATTTCTCTGTTTCTAGCTGAAGGACTAACGTTATTTCTCTGTTTCTAGCTGAAGGACTAACGTTATTTCTCTGTTTCTACCTGGAGGACAACGTTATTTCTCTGTTTTTACCTGGAGGACTAACGTTATTTCTTTGTTTCTACCTGAAGGACTAACGTTATTTCTCTGTTTCTAGCTGAAGGACTAACGTTATTTCTCTGTTTCTAGCTGAAGGACTAACGTTATTTCTCTGTTTCTACCTGGAGGACAACGTTATTTCTCTGTTTTTACCTGGAGGACTAACGTTATTTCTCTGTTTCTAGCTAAAGGACTAACGTTATTTCTCTGTTTCTACCTGGAGGACAACGTTATTTCTCTGTTTCTAGCTGAAGGACTAACGTTATTTCTCTGTTTCTGCCTGAAGAACTAACGTTATTTCTCTGTTTATAACTGAAGTACTAACGTTATTTCTCTGTTTCTACCTGGAGGACTAACGTTATTTCCCTGTTTCTACCTGGAGGACTAACGTTATTTCCCTGTTTCTAGGAATAAATCGAAATTTTTGTTTTATTAAATTAAATATCACTTGATCCTTTAATTTAGTGACTAAGAATGTCGTTACTACTTGTTAATATATGCACAAGTACAGTACATCATGGAAACATCTGAAAATATTTACATAATGAAAAAAGGAATACACGTGACGTATGAAAATATGAAAGTGTGATACTTATTCAAAATTATTAATTATCTCAACTCCTCGCGCTAACTCGATTTTTAAAATAGTCCTACTTTCCATATCAAAGATCATTGTTAATTTTGTCAAAGCTTTGACTTTATTATTTATAGACATTTAGTGGGATAAAGAATAGATAAATGTTTTTTTAAAGTGTTTCTTACTTCTCTAACACTAAAATCAGGGGTCCGATTCCCCTCGGTGGGCTCACCATATAGCTACATGTGGTTTTGCTATAAGAAAACACACACTTTTATTATAGTAATTGAATGATCCTGGTAGTGTGGTTTCCCTCACCATCTTCTACTCTCTAGAGGTAGGCTCGGCATAGCCAGGTGGTTAAAGCACTCGAATCGTAATCCGAGGGTCGCGGGTTCGAATCCTCGTCACACCAAACATGCTTGCCTTTCACCCGTGGGATCGTTATAATGTGACGCTCAATCCCACTATTCGTTGGTAAAAGAGTAGCCCAAGAGTTGACAGTGGATAGTGATGACTAGCTACCTTTCCTCTGATCTTACACTAGTAAATTAGGGACAGCTAGCGCAGATAGCCCTATAGTAGCTTTGCCATGCCGGGCCAACAAAATAGGAATGTTGATTTTTTTCCAGGCGGACAGCACGTGAAAAATGTGCCGAAACGTCTATTAATTCTCATGAAAATAACGCGAAACGTGAAATTCAATTCTTCTGAAGTGTGCCAATAAATAATTTTCTGGACAATGTTGAATTTTTTATTTCTTTGTTTAATTTTTGTTTATTTTTTCGTGTAGTTTATGTATAACCTGGTGAGACAAATAAAAACTAATACAATGGTTTCAGAAGGAACTGCGATTATAAAATGAAACTTCAATGACGTCTAAAGATAAGATGTAATTAAACCCTTGAAATTCAGTTAGGTATTTTGATGGGACACAATTAGAAACTTAAAGCTCCAAATATTTCGAAAATATTTGTACCAGTAGAATGCCTGATATACACAACTTATAACCTGAAACTTATTCGACTTGCGCGTAAAAGAAATATATATATATATGTATATGCACTGAGTTCATATAATAAATTAAGAACAATTATTACACCTTATTTGATTTTTGTCCTCTCACACACTCTCAAGGTTTAGTATCCAATAAATGTCACAGATTCTTAGTTTTTTTTCACCTTTTATTTTTATTTAATGTGGGCAAACGTGAAGGTTTTCGTGATGCCACATGCCAACAACGACAAAAAGAAAGGCAGGAAACTTGGCAAATTTGATTAAAACCGACGCCTGCGCCTCAGGTAAAGCTATTTATTTGTTGAGAGTGTAATTAACTCGGTCTGGTCACTAGATCGAAACTTGTCGGTCGCCGTGAGAAAGTCTCTTAAGTCAAATTATTACCATTAAGTTAGCCCTAGTTTATCAAATCATAGGTTTTATATTATGTCACACATGGAATTAATGAACCATGAATGTAGCAAGTGATTTTGAATTATGTTTGGATGGGGTACAGAGGTAGTTTAACTCGGTCCTATAATTACCGGTTGTGTCGTGACGTTGTTTTTTGGATTCTTAAGACAGGTCTTAAAACAATGCTCCGATTTGTACCCTCCTCCCCTCTACTGCTGAAGAGTAATTTTTACAAAATAAATGGCGAAGAATCTCTGAGGAGTCATAAGGTTAGATTTCAATTTACTTAAATGTCATGCTAAATCTAGCATGACTGGGTAATAGGGCACTCGACTCGCAATCTGTGGGTCGTTGGTTCGAACTCCCGTCACCGAATATGCTCGCTCTTTTAACCGTAGGGGCGTTGTATTGTGTTGATAAGACGATAGTCCAAAAGTTGGAGGTGGGTGTTGTTGCCTAGTTGCTTTACATTTACTCTATCGCTTAAAATTAGGGTTGGCAAGCGCAGATAATCCATGAATAGACTAGAGCAAAATCCAACAAACTAACAAACAAATAAGGTTTTATGAGTTATATTAAAATGAGCTACAACTGTAAATATCTTGTCTTACCACTTGCCTTCTCAAGTAAAACATAAATAACACAATAAAACAAAAACATAAAATTATTCAATATCATGTAATTTGTGGATCCCACCAATAAGGAAAGATATGTAAAAACACTAATTCATTAAGAGATTGCTAAGTATACCAAAGAAACACTAATTTCATTAAGAGACTGGTAAATACACCAAACAAACAGCAACTTCATTACGAGATTGGTAAATACACCATACGAACACAAACATCATTAAGAGGTTGGTAAATACACCAAACAAATGCTAAATTCATTAAGAGTCTAGTAAATACACCAAACAAACTCTTACTTCATTAAGAGGCTGGTAAATACACCATACGAATACAAACATCATTAAGAGGTTGGTAAATACACCAAACAATGCTAAATTCATTAAGAGTCTAGTAAATACACCAAACAAACTCTTACTTCATTAAGAGGCTGGTAAATACATCATACGAATACAAACATCATTAAGAGGTTGGTAAATACACCAAACAATGCTAAATTCATTAAGAGTCTAGTAAATACACCAAACAAACTCTTACTTCATTAAGAGGCTGGTAAATACACCATACGAACACAAACATCATTAAGAGGCTGGTAAATACACCATACGAACACAAACATCATTAAGAGGTTGGTAAATACACCATACGAACAATTTGTTGTTGTTCTCACTTTAATAAGAAAGTATGTTTAAAAACTACAATTAAGCTAGAGATTTCAGTGGTTTGATGTTCACACGCAGGTGACTTTTAGTTCTTTTCTCCATTGTTTTTAATAATGGAACTTTGTAAAAATGTGACGAAACCTTCATGTAAGTACAAAGTCAAGTAATGTTTTTTTTTCGTAATCTGAGACACTTATGAACATATAAATCAGGAAAGGAAGAACTCACGAAAAAATATGTCATTCAAGACGTTTAAAATCACAAATTACTACTTCCAGGATGGAATTGAAGACGTTTAAAATCATAAATAACTACATCCAGAACAATTTCAAGACGTTTAAAATCACAAATAACTTCTTCCAGAATAAATTTCAAGAAGTTTGAAATCGTAAATAACTACTTTCAGAATAGAGCTCAAAACGTTTTAAATCATAAATAACTACTTCTAGAAGTCAAGACGTTTGAAATCATAAATAAATATTTCCAGAATAGAATTGAAGACGTTTAAAATCACAAATTATTGCTTCCAAAATGGATTTGAAGACGTTTTAAATCATAAATAACTTCTTCCGGAATGGATCTGAAGACGTTTCAAATAATAAATAACTATTTGCAAAATAAAATTCCAGAGGTTTCAGATAATAAACAACTACTTCGAGAATAATTCCACGACGTTTGAAATCATAAATAACAACTTCCAGAATAGACTTCAAGTGATTTCAAATCACAAATAACTATTTCCTGAATAGAAATCAAAACATTACAAATCACTAATAAGTACTTCCAGAATAGAATCCAAGACGTGTCAAGTTATAAATATCCACTTCCAGAATAGATGTCAGGACGTTTTAAATCATAAATAACTACTAACAAGAATAGATTTCAGGAGGTTTAAAATCATAAATAACTATTAACAAGTATAGATTCCAGGAGGTTTAAAATCATAAAAAAACTACTTCCAGAATAGAAATCAAGACGTTAGAAATCACAAATAACTACTTCCAGAATAGAATTCAAAACGTTTTAAACCATAAATGATTACTTCTAGAATTCAAGAAGTTTGAAATCATAAATTACTACTTCCAGGATGGAATTGAAGACGTTTAAAATCATAAATAACTACATCCAGAACAATTTCAAGACATTTAAAATCATAAATATCTATTTCCAAAATGGAGTTTAAGACGTTTCAAATCACAAATAAGTGCTTTCAGAATGGATTTCAAGAAGTTTCAAATCATCAATAATTTCTTCCAAAATAAATTTCAAGACGTTTAAAATAGTAAATAACTACTTCCAGAATGGAGTTAAAGACGTTTTAAATTGTAAATAACTACTTCCAGAATACAATCCAAGACGTTTCAAATCATAAAAAACAACGTCCAGAGAAGAATTCATGACGTTACAGATAATAAATAACTACTTCCAAAATATAATTCAAGATGTTTCAAACCCTAAATCGGTATTTCAGAATAATATTCAAGAAGTTTCTATTAATTACTACAAGAATGGATTTAAAGACGTTTAAAATCTCAAAAACTACTTCCATAATACATTTCAAGACGTTTGAAATAAAAAAAAACTAATTCTAGAATAGAATTACAGACGTTTCAAGTAATAAATAACTACATCCAGAATAATATTCAAGACGTTTTAAATAAAAAATAAGTTCTTTCAGAATAGAATTGAAGACGTTTTAAATCACAAATTACTACTTCCTGAATAAATTTGAAAACGTTTCAAATAATGAATAACTACTTCCAGAATGGATTTAATAACGTTTTAAATATTATATAAATATTTTTAGAATAGAATTCAAAACATTTCAGATAATAAATAAATACTTCCAGAATGGAGTTGAAGATGTTTGAAGTAATGAATATTCCCAGAAAAGACTTCCAAATGTTTCAAATAAAAAATAATCACTTCCAGATTAGATTCCAAGACGTTTCATATAATAAATAACTACTTCCAGAATAGAAATCAAGACGTTTTAAATCATAAATTATTACTTCTAGAATTCAAGACGTTCGAAATCATAAATAATTACTTCTAGATTGGAGTTAAAGACGTTTGAAATTGTAAATAGCTACTTTCACTATAGAATCCAAGACGTTTCAAATCATTAAAAACAACTTCCAGAATAAAATTTCAGACGTTTGAGATAATAAATAATCACTTCCAGAATGGAGTTGAAGACGTTTCGAGTAATGTTTATTTCCAGAATAGAATTCAAGACATTTCAAGTTATAAATATCCACTTCCAGAATAGATTTCAACACGTTTGAAATCTTAAATAACAACTTCCAGAATAGAAATAAAGACTTTTTAAATCATAAATTGTCACTTCTAGAATTCAAGACGTTTGAAATCATAAATAATTACTTCCAGAATAGAATTGAAGACATTATAAATCACAAATTACTACTTACAGAACGATTTGAAGACGTTTCAACTAATAAATAACGACTTTCAGAATAATTTGAAAATGTTGAAAATCATAAATAAGAACTTCTATATTGGAGTTAAAGACGTTTGAAATCATAAAAACTACTTCCTGAATAGAATTCATGTCGTTTCAGATAATAAATAACTACTTTAAGAATGGAGTTGAAGACGTTTTAAGTAAGAAATATTTTCAGAATAGTATTCAAGACGCTTCAAATCATAAATTACTACTTGTAAAACAGTATTGAAGACATACGTTTCAAGTAATAAACAACTCTTCCAGAATGGATTTGAAGACGATTCAAATCATAAATAACTTCTTCTGGAATGGATTTGAAGACGTTTTAAATAATAAATAACTATTTCTAGAATAAAATTTCAGACGTTTCAGATAATAAACAACTACTTTTTGGATACTTCCAACACGTTTGAAATCATAAATAACAACCTCCAGAATAAAATTTAAGTGATTTCAAATCACAAATAACTACTTCCAAAATAAAATCCAAGACGTTTTAAATCAAAAATTACGGCTTCTAGAATTCAAGACGTTTCAAATCTTAAATACGTACTTCCAGAATATAACTGAAGACGTTTTAAATCACATATTACTACTTCCAGAATGGATTTAAGACGTTTCAAATAATAAATAACTACTTTCAAAATAATTTGAAGACGTTGAAAATCATAAATAAATACTTCCAGATTGGAGTTAAAGACATTTGAAATTGTAAATAACTATTTCCAGAATAGAATTCAAGACGTTTTAGATAATAAATAACAACTTCCATAAAAGAACTCAAAACGTTTTATATCATAATTAACTACTAACAAGTATAGATTTCAGGAGGTTTAAAATCACAAATAATTATTTCCAGAATAGAAATCAAGACGTTACAAATCACAAATGACAACTTCTAAAATAGAATTGAAAACGTTTTAAATCATAAATAACTACTTCTAGAATTCAAGACGTTTGAAATCACAAATTACTACTTTCTTAATGGATTTGAAGACGTTTCAAATGATAAATAATGACTTTCACAATAATTTCAAGATGTTTGAAGTTATATATAACGACTCTCAAAGTGGAGTTAGAGACGTTTGAAATTGTAAATAACTAATTCCAGAATAGAACCCATGAAGTTTCAAATCATAAAAAACTAATTCCAGAATAGAATTCTTGTCCTTTCAGATAATAAATAATTACTTTGAGAATGGAGCTGAAGACGTTTCAAGTAAGAAATATTTTCAGATTAGTATTTAAGACGTTTCAAATCATAAATTACTACTTTCAAAACAGAATTAAAGACGAACGTTTCAAATAATAGATATCTTCTTCCTGGATAGATTTGAAAACGTTTCAAATAATGAATAACTACTTCCAGAATGGATTTGAAAACGTTTCAAATAATATATAAATACTTTAGAATAGAGTTCAAGACATTTCAGATAATAAATAACTACATCCAGAATGGAGTTGAATACGTTTGATGTAATGATTATTCCAAAAGAGACTTCCAAACGTTTAAAATAAAAAATAACCACTTCTAGAATAGATTCCAAGACATTTCATATGATAAAAAAACTAATTCCAGAATAGAAATCAAGACGTTTTAAATCATAAATTATTTCTTCTAGAATTCAACACGTTTAAAATCATAAATAATTAATTCTAGATTGGAGTTGAAGACGTTTGAAATTATAAATATCTACTTCCGGAATAGGATCCAAGACGTTTCAAAATATAAAATGCAGCTTCCAGAATAAAATTCCAGACGTTTCAGATAATAAATAACTACTTCTATAATGGAGTTAAAGACGTTTGAAGTAATGTTTATTTCCAGAATAGAATTCAAGACGTTTCAAGTTATAAATATCCACTTCCAGAATAGATTTCAACACGTTTGAAATCTTAAATAACTACTTCCAGAATAGAAATCAAGACGTTTTAAATCATAAATTGTCACTTCTAGAATTCAAGACGTTTGAAATCATAAATAATTACTTCCAGAATAGAATTGAAGACATTATAAATCACAAATTACTACTTACAGAACGATTTGAAGACGTTTCAACTAATAAATAACGACTTTCAGAATAATTTGAAAATGTTGAAAATCATAAATAAGAACTTCTATATTGGAGTTAAAGACGTTTGAAATCATAAAAAACTACTTCCTGAATAGAATTCATGTCGTTTCAGATAATAAATAACTACTTTAAGAATGGAGTTGAAGACGTTTTAAGTAAGAAATATTTTCAGAATAGTATTCAAGACGTTTCAAATCATAAATTACTACTTGTAAAACAGCATTGAAGACATACGTTTCAAGTAATAAACAACTCTTCCAGAATGGATTTGAAGACGATTCAAATCATAAATAACTTCTTCTGGAATGGATTTGAAGACGTTTTAAATAATAAATAACTATTTCTAGAATAAAATTTCAGACGTTTCAGATAATAAACAACTACTTTTTGGATAATTCCAACACGTTTGAAATCATAAATAACTGCCTCCAGAATAGATTTCAAGTTATTTCAATTCACCAATAACTATTTCCTCAATAGAGATCGAAGCATTACAAATTACAAATAACTGCTTTTAGAATAGAATCCAAGACGTTTTTAATCATAAATTACTACTTCTAGTATTCAAGACGTTTGAAATCATAAATAAGTACTTCCACAATAGAATTGAAGACGTTTTAAATCAGAAACTACTACTTTCAGAATGGAGTTGAAGACATAAATAACTACTTTCAGAATATTTTGAAGACGTTGAAAATCACAAATAAATACCACCAGATTGGAGTTAAAGACG
Organism: Tachypleus tridentatus; assembly: GCF_004210375.1. NCBI lineage: Eukaryota > Metazoa > Arthropoda > Merostomata > Xiphosura > Limulidae > Tachypleus > Tachypleus tridentatus. The sequence continues at coordinate 77,185,654 of NC_134827.1, read as the reverse complement.
TTTGAAATTGTAAATAACTACTTCCAGTATAGAATCAAAGAAGTTTCAAATCATAAAAAAACTACTTCCAGAATAGAATTCATGTCGTTTCAGATAATAAATAACTACTTTCAGAATGGAGTTGAACACGTTTCAAGTGAGAAACATTTTGAGAATAGTATTCAAAACGTTTGAAATAATAAATAACTACTTTTAAAAGAGAATTGAAGACCTACGTTTCAAATAATAAATAACTTCTTCCAGAATGGATTTGAAGACGATTCAAATCATAAATAACTATTTCCAGAATAAAATTCCAGACGTTTTAGACAATAAATAACAACTTCCAGAATAATTTCAAGACGTTTAAAATCATAAATAACTATTTCCTGAATAGAAATCAAAACATTACAAATCACTAATAAGTACTTCCAGAATAGAAATCAAGACGTTTTAAATCATAAATTATTACTTCTAGAATTCAAGACGTTCGAAATCATAAATAATTACTTCTAGATTGGAGTTAAAGACGTTTGAAATTGTAAATAGCTACTTTCACTATAGAATCCAAGACGTTTCAAATCATTAAAAACAACTTCCAGAATAAAATTTCAGACGTTTGAGATAATAAATAATCACTTCCAGAATGGAGTTGAAGACGTTTCGAGTAATGTTTATTTCCAGAATAGAATTCAAGACATTTCAAGTTATAAATATCCACTTCCAGAATAGATTTCAACACGTTTGAAATCTTAAATAACAACTTCCAGAATAGAAATAAAGACTTTTTAAATCATAAATTGTCACTTCTAGAATTCAAGACGTTTGAAATCATAAATAATTACTTCCAGAATAGAATTGAAGACATTATAAATCACAAATTACTACTTACAGAACGATTTGAAGACGTTTCAACTAATAAATAACGACTTTCAGAATAATTTGAAAATGTTGAAAATCATAAATAAGAACTTCTATATTGGAGTTAAAGACGTTTGAAATCATAAAAAACTACTTCCTGAATAGAATTCATGTCGTTTCAGATAATAAATAACTACTTTAAGAATGGAGTTGAAGACGTTTTAAGTAAGAAATATTTTCAGAATAGTATTCAAGACGCTTCAAATCATAAATTACTACTTGTAAAACAGTATTGAAGACATACGTTTCAAGTAATAAACAACTCTTCCAGAATGGATTTGAAGACGATTCAAATCATAAATAACTTCTTCTGGAATGGATTTGAAGACGTTTTAAATAATAAATAACTATTTCTAGAATAAAATTTCAGACGTTTCAGATAATAAACAACTACTTTTTGGATACTTCCAACACGTTTGAAATCATAAATAACAACCTCCAGAATAAAATTTAAGTGATTTCAAATCACAAATAACTACTTCCAAAATAAAATCCAAGACGTTTTAAATCAAAAATTACGGCTTCTAGAATTCAAGACGTTTCAAATCTTAAATACGTACTTCCAGAATATAACTGAAGACGTTTTAAATCACATATTACTACTTCCAGAATGGATTTAAGACGTTTCAAATAATAAATAACTACTTTCAAAATAATTTGAAGACGTTGAAAATCATAAATAAATACTTCCAGATTGGAGTTAAAGACATTTGAAATTGTAAATAACTATTTCCAGAATAGAATTCAAGACGTTTTAGATAATAAATAACAACTTCCATAAAAGAACTCAAAACGTTTTATATCATAATTAACTACTAACAAGTATAGATTTCAGGAGGTTTAAAATCACAAATAATTATTTCCAGAATAGAAATCAAGACGTTACAAATCACAAATGACAACTTCTAAAATAGAATTGAAAACGTTTTAAATCATAAATAACTACTTCTAGAATTCAAGACGTTTGAAATCACAAATTACTACTTTCTTAATGGATTTGAAGACGTTTCAAATGATAAATAATGACTTTCACAATAATTTCAAGATGTTTGAAGTTATATATAACGACTCTCAAAGTGGAGTTAGAGACGTTTGAAATTGTAAATAACTAATTCCAGAATAGAACCCATGAAGTTTCAAATCATAAAAAACTAATTCCAGAATAGAATTCTTGTCCTTTCAGATAATAAATAATTACTTTGAGAATGGAGCTGAAGACGTTTCAAGTAAGAAATATTTTCAGATTAGTATTTAAGACGTTTCAAATCATAAATTACTACTTTCAAAACAGAATTAAAGACGAACGTTTCAAATAATAGATATCTTCTTCCTGGATAGATTTGAAAACGTTTCAAATAATGAATAACTACTTCCAGAATGGATTTGAAAACGTTTCAAATAATATATAAATACTTTTAGAATAGAGTTCAAGACATTTCAGATAATAAATAACTACATCCAGAATGGAGTTGAATACGTTTGATGTAATGATTATTCCAAAAGAGACTTCCAAACGTTTAAAATAAAAAATAACCACTTCTAGAATAGATTCCAAGACATTTCATATGATAAAAAACTAATTCCAGAATAGAAATCAAGACGTTTTAAATCATAAATTATTTCTTCTAGAATTCAACACGTTTAAAATCATAAATAATTAATTCTAGATTGGAGTTGAAGACGTTTGAAATTATAAATATCTACTTCCGGAATAGGATCCAAGACGTTTCAAAATATAAAATGCAGCTTCCAGAATAAAATTCCAGACGTTTCAGATAATAAATAACTACTTCTATAATGGAGTTAAAGACGTTTGAAGTAATGTTTATTTCCAGAATAGAATTCAAGACGTTTCAAGTTATAAATATCCACTTCCAGAATAGATTTCAACACGTTTGAAATCTTAAATAACTACTTCCAGAATAGAAATCAAGACGTTTTAAATCATAAATTGTCACTTCTAGAATTCAAGACGTTTGAAATCATAAATAATTACTTCCAGAATAGAATTGAAGACATTATAAATCACAAATTACTACTTACAGAACGATTTGAAGACGTTTCAACTAATAAATAACGACTTTCAGAATAATTTGAAAATGTTGAAAATCATAAATAAGAACTTCTATATTGGAGTTAAAGACGTTTGAAATCATAAAAAACTACTTCCTGAATAGAATTCATGTCGTTTCAGATAATAAATAACTACTTTAAGAATGGAGTTGAAGACGTTTTAAGTAAGAAATATTTTCAGAATAGTATTCAAGACGTTTCAAATCATAAATTACTACTTGTAAAACAGCATTGAAGACATACGTTTCAAGTAATAAACAACTCTTCCAGAATGGATTTGAAGACGATTCAAATCATAAATAACTTCTTCTGGAATGGATTTGAAGACGTTTTAAATAATAAATAACTATTTCTAGAATAAAATTTCAGACGTTTCAGATAATAAACAACTACTTTTGATAATTCCAACACGTTTGAAATCATAAATAACTGCCTCCAGAATAGATTTCAAGTTATTTCAATTCACCAATAACTATTTCCTCAATAGAGATCGAAGCATTACAAATTACAAATAACTGCTTTTAGAATAGAATCCAAGACGTTTTTAATCATAAATTACTACTTCTAGTATTCAAGACGTTTGAAATCATAAATAAGTACTTCCACAATAGAATTGAAGACGTTTTAAATCAGAAACTACTACTTTCAGAATGGAGTTGAAGACATAAATAACTACTTTCAGAATATTTTGAAGACGTTGAAAATCACAAATAAATACCACCAGATTGGAGTTAAAGACGTTTGAAATTGTAAATAACTACTTCCAGTATAGAATCAAAGAAGTTTCAAATCATAAAAAACTACTTCCAGAATAGAATTCATGTCGTTTCAGATAATAAATAACTACTTTCAGAATGGAGTTGAACACGTTTCAAGTGAGAAACATTTTGAGAATAGTATTCAAAACGTTTGAAATAATAAATAACTACTTTTAAAAAGAGAATTGAAGACCTACGTTTCAAATAATAAATAACTTCTTCCAGAATGGATTTGAAGACGATTCAAATCATAAATAACTATTTCCAGAATAAAATTCCAGACGTTTTAGACAATAAATAACAACTTCCAGAATAATTTCAAGACGTTTAAAATCATAAATAACTATTTCCTGAATAGAAATCAAAACATTACAAATCACTAATAAGTACTTCCAGAATAGAAATCAAGACGTTTTAAATCATAAATTATTACTTCTAGAATTCAAGACGTTCGAAATCATAAATAATTACTTCTAGATTGGAGTTAAAGACGTTTGAAATTGTAAATAGCTACTTTCACTATAGAATCCAAGACGTTTCAAATCATTAAAACAACTTCCAGAATAAAATTTCAGACGTTTGAGATAATAAATAATCACTTCCAGAATGGAGTTGAAGACGTTTCGAGTAATGTTTATTTCCAGAATAGAATTCAAGACATTTCAAGTTATAAATATCCACTTCCAGAATAGATTTCAACACGTTTGAAATCTTAAATAACAACTTCCAGAATAGAAATAAAGACTTTTTAAATCATAAATTGTCACTTCTAGAATTCAAGACGTTTGAAATCATAAATAATTACTTCCAGAATAGAATTGAAGACATTATAAATCACAAATTACTACTTACAGAACGATTTGAAGACGTTTCAACTAATAAATAACGACTTTCAGAATAATTTGAAAATGTTGAAAATCATAAATAAGAACTTCTATATTGGAGTTAAAGACGTTTGAAATCATAAAAAACTACTTCCTGAATAGAATTCATGTCGTTTCAGATAATAAATAACTACTTTAAGAATGGAGTTGAAGACGTTTTAAGTAAGAAATATTTTCAGAATAGTATTCAAGACGCTTCAAATCATAAATTACTACTTGTAAAACAGTATTGAAGACATACGTTTCAAGTAATAAACAACTCTTCCAGAATGGATTTGAAGACGATTCAAATCATAAATAACTTCTTCTGGAATGGATTTGAAGACGTTTTAAATAATAAATAACTATTTCTAGAATAAAATTTCAGACGTTTCAGATAATAAACAACTACTTTTTGGATACTTCCAACACGTTTGAAATCATAAATAACAACCTCCAGAATAAAATTTAAGTGATTTCAAATCACAAATAACTACTTCCAAAATAAAATCCAAGACGTTTTAAATCAAAAATTACGGCTTCTAGAATTCAAGACGTTTCAAATCTTAAATACGTACTTCCAGAATATAACTGAAGACGTTTTAAATCACATATTACTACTTCCAGAATGGATTTAAGACGTTTCAAATAATAAATAACTACTTTCAAAATAATTTGAAGACGTTGAAAATCATAAATAAATACTTCCAGATTGGAGTTAAAGACATTTGAAATTGTAAATAACTATTTCCAGAATAGAATTCAAGACGTTTTAGATAATAAATAACAACTTCCATAAAAGAACTCAAAACGTTTTATATCATAATTAACTACTAACAAGTATAGATTTCAGGAGGTTTAAAATCACAAATAATTATTTCCAGAATAGAAATCAAGACGTTACAAATCACAAATGACAACTTCTAAAATAGAATTGAAAACGTTTTAAATCATAAATAACTACTTCTAGAATTCAAGACGTTTGAAATCACAAATTACTACTTTCTTAATGGATTTGAAGACGTTTCAAATGATAAATAATGACTTTCACAATAATTTCAAGATGTTTGAAGTTATATATAACGACTCTCAAAGTGGAGTTAGAGACGTTTGAAATTGTAAATAACTAATTCCAGAATAGAACCCATGAAGTTTCAAATCATAAAAAACTAATTCCAGAATAGAATTCTTGTCCTTTCAGATAATAAATAATTACTTTGAGAATGGAGCTGAAGACGTTTCAAGTAAGAAATATTTTCAGATTAGTATTTAAGACGTTTCAAATCATAAATTACTACTTTCAAAACAGAATTAAAGACGAACGTTTCAAATAATAGATATCTTCTTCCTGGATAGATTTGAAAACGTTTCAAATAATGAATAACTACTTCCAGAATGGATTTGAAAACGTTTCAAATAATATATAAATACTTTTAGAATAGAGTTCAAGACATTTCAGATAATAAATAACTACATCCAGAATGGAGTTGAATACGTTTGATGTAATGATTATTCCAAAAAGAGACTTCCAAACGTTTAAAATAAAAAATAACCACTTCTAGAATAGATTCCAAGACATTTCATATGATAAAAAAACTAATTCCAGAATAGAAATCAAGACGTTTTAAATCATAAATTATTTCTTCTAGAATTCAACACGTTTAAAATCATAAATAATTAATTCTAGATTGGAGTTGAAGACGTTTGAAATTATAAATATCTACTTCCGGAATAGGATCCAAGACGTTTCAAAATATAAAATGCAGCTTCCAGAATAAAATTCCAGACGTTTCAGATAATAAATAACTACTTCTATAATGGAGTTAAAGACGTTTGAAGTAATGTTTATTTCCAGAATAGAATTCAAGACGTTTCAAGTTATAAATATCCACTTCCAGAATAGATTTCAACACGTTTGAAATCTTAAATAACTACTTCCAGAATAGAAATCAAGACGTTTTAAATCATAAATTGTCACTTCTAGAATTCAAGACGTTTGAAATCATAAATAATTACTTCCAGAATAGAATTGAAGACATTATAAATCACAAATTACTACTTACAGAACGATTTGAAGACGTTTCAACTAATAAATAACGACTTTCAGAATAATTTGAAAATGTTGAAAATCATAAATAAGAACTTCTATATTGGAGTTAAAGACGTTTGAAATCATAAAAAACTACTTCCTGAATAGAATTCATGTCGTTTCAGATAATAAATAACTACTTTAAGAATGGAGTTGAAGACGTTTTAAGTAAGAAATATTTTCAGAATAGTATTCAAGACGTTTCAAATCATAAATTACTACTTGTAAAACAGCATTGAAGACATACGTTTCAAGTAATAAACAACTCTTCCAGAATGGATTTGAAGACGATTCAAATCATAAATAACTTCTTCTGGAATGGATTTGAAGACGTTTTAAATAATAAATAACTATTTCTAGAATAAAATTTCAGACGTTTCAGATAATAAACAACTACTTTTTGGATAATTCCAACACGTTTGAAATCATAAATAACTGCCTCCAGAATAGATTTCAAGTTATTTCAATTCACCAATAACTATTTCCTCAATAGAGATCGAAGCATTACAAATTACAAATAACTGCTTTTAGAATAGAATCCAAGACGTTTTTAATCATAAATTACTACTTCTAGTATTCAAGACGTTTGAAATCATAAATAAGTACTTCCACAATAGAATTGAAGACGTTTTAAATCAGAAACTACTACTTTCAGAATGGAGTTGAAGACATAAATAACTACTTTCAGAATATTTTGAAGACGTTGAAAATCACAAATAAATACCACCAGATTGGAGTTAAAGACGTTTGAAATTGTAAATAACTACTTCCAGTATAGAATCAAAGAAGTTTCAAATCATAAAAAAACTACTTCCAGAATAGAATTCATGTCGTTTCAGATAATAAATAACTACTTTCAGAATGGAGTTGAACACGTTTCAAGTGAGAAACATTTTGAGAATAGTATTCAAAACGTTTGAAATAATAAATAACTACTTTTAAAAGAGAATTGAAGACCTACGTTTCAAATAATAAATAACTTCTTCCAGAATGGATTTGAAGACGATTCAAATCATAAATAACTATTTCCAGAATAAAATTCCAGACGTTTTAGACAATAAATAACAACTTCCAGAATAATTTCAAGACGTTTAAAATCATAAATAACTATTTCCTGAATAGAAATCAAAACATTACAAATCACTAATAAGTACTTCCAGAATAGAATCCAAGACGTTTTAAATCATAAATTACTACTTCTAGCATTCATGACGTTTCAAATCATAAATAACTACTTCCAGAATAGAATTTAAGACGTTTTAAATCAGAAATTACTATTTCCAAAATGGATTTCAAGACGTTTCAAATAATAAATAACTACTTTTACAATAATTTCAAGACATTTGAAATCATAAATATCGACTTCTAAAATAGAATTCAAGACGTTTCAGATAATAAATAACTACTTCCAGAATGGAAATCAAGACGTTTTATATCATAAATATTTACCTACAGGTATAGATTTCAAGAGGTTTAAAATCATAAATAAGTACTTGCAGAATAGAATTGAAGACAATTTAAATCACAAATAGCTACTTCCAGAATAGAATTCATGACGTTTCAAATAATAAATAACTACATCCAGAATGGAGTTGAAGACGTTTGAAGTAATATATATTTTCAGAATAGTATTCAAGACGTTTTAAATCATAGATTACTGCTTTCAAAATATAATTAAAGACCTACGTTTTAACAAATAAATAACTTCTTCCAGAATGGATTTACAAACCTTTCAAATAATAAATAAATACTTTCAGAATAGAATTCAAGACGTTTTAGATAATAAATAACTACTTCCAGAATGGAGTTGAAGACGTTTGAAATTATATAAACTACTTCCATAATCATTTCAAGACGTTTGAAATCATAAATAGCTACTACTAGAATAGAATTAAGGACGTTTCAAATAATAAATAACTACTTCCAAAATATATTTAAAGACGTTTCAAATCACAAATAACTCCTTCCAGAATACAATTCAAGACGTTTAAAATCATAAATAACTACTTCCAGAATGGATTTGAAGACGTTTCAAATAGTAAATATTTTTAGAATAGAATTCAACACGTTTCAAATAATAAATTACTACTTTTAAAACAGAATTAAAAACGTACGTTTAAAATAGTAAATAACTTCTTCCAGTATGGATTTGAAGACGTTTCAAATAATAAATAAGTACTTCCAGAATGGATTTGAAGACGTTTAAAATCATAAATAACAACTTCCAGAATAGAATTCATGACGTTTCATATAATAAATAACTACATCCAGAATGGAGTTGAAGACGTTTCAAGTAATGATTATTTCCAGAATAGAATTTAAGACGTATTAAATCATAAATTGCTACTTACAAAATTTAATTGAAGACGTACTTTTCCAATCATATATATTTTCTTCCACAATCGAGAATATAATTCAAGACGTTTGAAATCACAAACTACTTTTTCAGAATAGAACTGAAGACGTTTCAAATAATAAATAACTACTTCCAGAATATAACTCAAGATGTTTGAAATAATAAATTATAACTTCCACAATGGAGTTGAAGACGTTTGAAATTATAAATAACTACTTCCAGAAGAGATTTAAAACGTTTCAAATCGCTAATAACTACTTCAGAGTAGAATTCAAGATGTTTCAAATCATAAATAACTGCTTTCAGAATAGATTTCAAGACGTTTGAAATCATAAATAACTTCTTCTACAATATAGTTGAATACGTTTTAAATCATAAATAACTACTTCCACAATGGTGTTTAAGACGTTTAAAATCAAAAATAAAATATTTCCAGAATAGAATTCCAGACGTTTCAACTAATAAATAACTACTTCCATGATAGAGTTTAAGACGTTTGAAATGATAAATAACTAATTCTACATTGCAGTTGAAGACGCTTAAAATCATAAATAACTACTTCAAGAATAGAGTTCAAGATGTTTCAAATAATAAATAACTACTTCCAGAATAGAATTCAAAACGTTTAAAATCATAAATAACTACTTCCAGAACAGAATTCAAAACGTTTAAAATCATAAATAACTACTTCCAGAACAGAATTCAGAACGTTTCAAATAATAAACAACTACTTCCAGAGTGGATTTGGAGACGTTTGAAGTTACGAATAAGTACCTCTGAACAGGATATCCGAATAAGAAAACATTCTTTCAGGGTGTTTAATTGAATGTTTTAGTTATAAAGGCATAAGGCAAGATAGTGGTTTAAAGAACACCCATAGAGAGCTCTCATTTCTCTAAAGTTCTTGTTCTCCGCCTTCATTTCTATCAGTTGTTGCCTGCTGACCCTTCAACCTTTGTTTAGTTTTATACTCCACCTTTACTTTACTGAATTGGCCATGCCTGAGCCATCAATTATATATTAATTAACAACTTCGTTCTAGTGAGAAATGAAAATCTCATGGTCCGCCCTTTCAACACGCTCGTGGTCTTTGTAAGTTCGTTTGTAACTGCATGATTTAATGTGTTACATTAGTTAAAAGAATACTATTTAACAATTGTATGTTTTTGTTTCGTTCTTTCTCATCCCACCAGGGACACTTTATACAGTCTTTTGGTTTTAACAGCCGAAGTGTGGCAAATATACACATGCTTTTAAAGCCTAATTCATGTTAATGCCAAGTGGACATGTTTTTAAGGGCTGATTCATATTAATGTCAAGTGAACACATGTTTTTTAGGCCTGATTCATGTTAATGTCAAGTAAAAAGATGTTCTTAAGGTCTTATTCATGTGAATGCCAAGTAAACACATGTATTCAAAGCATGTGAAATTTGTAATATTCTGACGGAACGCTCCGCCTAAAAGCAAATGTAGTCTTCAGATAGACCACGTCTACTGTTTTCTCTACTGACATTTTGGTCATAATAGGTTATTGTGATTTGTTTCACGATAGTAAATGAGTTTTTATTTTCAGAATATGGCTAAAGGTATTTTAAAATAAATTGCTTCATTTTGTGGCCGCAAGTTTATGGTTTACTTCCCTCAACTGCAAAGAAAATAAATAAAATAATCACTACGCACTTTGTGTGCATAATAAACGTAACAATAAACCCCTATTTTTCAGTTGGAAAAGTGTAGCCCAACAACTGGTAGTAAGAATTGAATGGTTTGATTTATTTCTAAACTATCAGTGTGAAATTTGAGACGACTGAACACGAATAGACCATGATTTGAAGAAAGTTGTAAATTGTTTTAACTCTTGCAACTGAAAGCTGAATATTACTCTTTCTGTCACTCAGTAAATCATCAGAACTTATCATTCAAGAGTCGACCTGAATCCATACATTAAACACGCTCGCTCATTGAGTCGTGAGAGCGTTACAATACGATAGTCTTTGTTTGTTTGTTTTTGTTATCAAGCACAAACTTGCACAACGAGAACCTTCTGTGCTCTGCTAACAGCGGGTATCGAAACTGGGATTTTAGAGATATAAGACCTGAATATCACCATTGAAACACTGGGCGATGAGTAGTGTTGACCAACAGCTTTTCCCCCTAGTATATCACTTCTAAATTAGGGACGGCTGATATGTGTAGTCCTCGAGTTGCTTTGTACTAAATCCAATAAAACAAACACAGGAAACTTAATTTCACAATTAGGAAGAAAAATATCAGCTCAAGTGAACAAAAAAAATTACTGAATTTGTGAATGACACTCATGAAAAGAACAATTTATCTTCACCAAAAGATATGTGTATGTGTGTTTTCTCATCCAAATACTTACCGCTGTCCCAACAGGAGACTGTTACGTAAATAAGCAAACAGAATTCGAAATAGTTATGAGTTTTCTCTCACTGCTTCTACGTTTACAAGTAAAGGATATTACATAAATTTATTTATTTTAATGTATTTCACGTTGTTATGTGTATTTTACTAAACAAGTACCTGTCGTTAATAAGACGGGTTTATCTGTGCTCTATTCCCGTCATTTGTATCGAAATACAAATTAAAACGTGGTAACTTCTGAACGAATTAAAATTGAAATATGCACACTGGTCAAGAGTTTCAGGTGAATTTCTTTTACCACAATATGCGTACAATGCTGTTATGAAAAGACTGCCTTCAAAACATTAAGAATGTATTAAGTTAATTATAGACGTTTCAAACCAGAGACACATACGATAAAAAAACCTGCGTTTTTAATACCACCTCCACGTGACATATAACTTGTCCATTTGTGAAACCCAACGCTCACCCGTGTGTTAGACAGTTGTATTCTTTTCTTCCCTGATAGGGTACCTCAGGTTGAGAAGTGTTGGTGAAGTATGCCCACAGACAAGGGCCTGGTGGCGCCCAGAGTAGCTTCACGCACAGCCAGTAATTGGTCTTGGTAGGTCTATCCTGCATTTCACGGCTCGGTTGGTTCGTTAAAAGCGTTTATGGTTCGCTGTGTCCGTATCCATGGTTTTATTGATCGGTCGTCAGAGCTTGATGGCTCGATCGGTCCTTATCCAGCGTTTCGCAAATACCAGGTTCAGACTATGTGAAAGAAACGACAGTTTCCATCTTTAATATTAACACACAACTTCTGATTGTACTAATAAAACGTAGTTTCTGACCGTACTAATAACACAGTTTCTGACTATTCTATTATTAGTGATATATCAGTCGTCAGAAGTAATTATTACTACTGATTTGGGAATACATCAGTCGTCAGAATTAATTATTACAACTGACTAGTAATACGTCAGTCGTCAGTAGTAATTATTACAACTAGTAATACATCAGTGGTCAGAAGTAATTATTACAATTGACTAGTAATACGTCTTCATGAACAAGAAACACAGTATTCTTGGAGAGCCAGTTTCTTCGTTTCAGTTTTGTACTAAGTAACTTGTTTGTCCCTGTTTCTAAACCTTTAACCGCTATGGCCATTGTGTGTCATGTTCAACAGAAGCCGTCCTTGCAGAGTTTCCCAAGCTGCGTTCAAAGGCTCCGGTTACCTAAGCAACAGTTACTCAGGCGGTCGTTACCTTAGCTATAGTTACTTAGGTGATAGCCACTCGGACAACCGTTACAAGAGTAACAGTAACAATGTTGACTGCTACCCGGGTAACAGTTACTGAGTGGTTGCCTTTAATTTGCTTATGTCATAATAAAAATAAGACATTCATTAGTGTCTTTGCATGAGACTTCTTGGAATTGGCAATGCAAGGAAAAACAGACGTGAATTCTGTTGCTTTTGAGTCTGTGTGCATCCAAACGGATTGTGGAAAAACATGTTATTAAATATTTCGTAACGACAGTTTCGTCGTTTCTTATTATAACTGCTTTTGTTAGACAGGATAACGGATCAAGATAAAAAGTAAAAATAATATTGTTTCTAGACGATAAAAACAGTTACTAAAATAATCTATCAAATTTCGAACAACCAGTTGATGGATATTCTATAAACTCACACAAACTACAATCCATAAAATGTGACGTTCTTTACTCTAGATAATTTATTACCGTAAGTATATTTCACCATAACAGTAAAAAAATAATTACTTAAGAGATATAAAAAAAATACTTTGTAATCTTACAATAACAATGATACATCGTGTATGTTAACACCCATCACCCAGAACTGACTCATGATAATACCCACTTTTTGTCGGTTCAGTAAAAAAATAATTACTTAAGAGATATAAAAAAAATACTTTGTAATCTTACAATAACAATGATACATCGTGTATGTTAACACCCATCACCCAGAACTGACTCATGATAATACCCACTTTTTGTCGGTTGTTGTGGTTTTATTTACTGTATCATGAAGTATTTCGTATAAAGACTTTTGTCAGAGAATAAAAACCATAAGTTTACGGATTTCCACTTGTTTATAAGCTTTTGTGTTTGAATTTAAAGATACAAGTGATTAATCAGTTAAATAAGTCAGTTATTACCAACCACAAAGCAGTGTATTCAATTAGTATCTAGTGAGATCATTTATAAACAACAGAAAGAAAACGCACGTTACTTAACACAGTTTTTGCTTCCTTAACGAGCACCTATTATATTAATAAATGCCCAATATTTTAACGTTTAACATGAAACCTTCTACTGATAACTAACTGTTTAATTATTGTAAAGTCCAGCAACAAGAACAAAGTTCGAGACTGTCTCAATCAAAGCGCTGTGTATGTTACATATAAAGACAGATAGGCCAATGCTGATAGGACATTCTATAACCTGAAATATCAGTTTCTTACAGTTAATCAATAGAATGAGTTAATTTACTTCCTTCGTGTGGACAAACTTGTATATTTCATGGTTGCATGTTTGGTCCTTAAATTAACGCCATGTCTATGAACAAAATTGTATACAAATAACTACCCAATAACACGGAGTAAAAACACTTATAGAGGCCCCTGTAGTAATTGGGGGAGGGGTAATTAAACATTTGACGGTAACCCTGTTACCCATGTACTATTAGGGACTCTATAACCAAAGATAGTTATGAGAGGATGAGCAATTTGGAGCGAAAATATCTTAGAAAAAGGTGTTTTAAAAAGCCAAGTTGATTCATATGAGCCTCTCTAGGCAATCTTAGTTTTCAGGATATATTAATACCAACTTAGAGTAAAAGTAGCTCAAAGTTGTGTTATAATAATCATAGCGAGTCAACCACTTTATATCTTCTATATCAGGTGCCGACAAGGTATTTCGAACAATATCCTGGCTCTTCAACTACTTTCTCCATCGATGCAAGTCAGGAATATTAAATACTAACGTAAAAATATTCCTCAACAGACGTATATCACGATATGAACGTAGAACATTAAACTCCTCTGATGTAATGTAATATTTACTGAGAATGAGTTTTAATAACCATAGGAAGGTTTTTGCGACAGATTTCTCGAGCGGCCTTCAGACGATTAGGGAACTTCGAAACGTTATCAGAATCTACAACGCTTGCATTTAAATGATCGTGAGAGGAATATGAGGTTTGTATGTGTGAAACACTTGCAAGATTAGCTGCTTAATGACTTGATGAGTATCTGTCTTAAGCGTTGCATGACTGGAGGCTTCAAATCATTTACATCTTAACTTTTAACAACTCCGTTAAGGTCCTCGATGAATTTCAAACCATGTAACTAGACGACGGTTGACATACTGAGAAACTGTTGCTATGGCAACCGTGCTTTGACAAATGAACTGCAGACAGGTGACCGGTCTTCTCTTGATAAGTTTCAAACAAGGACAACAAAGATGGATGAAATGTCAACTTTATCATGGTGCACGCGCAGATCTTCCACCTCTTCCTTTGTCGCAGACGTCACGAGAAATACGTTGTCATAGTGATGAGTTGGTAGCCGAAAGCTAACATTCATGTACAGTGTGAGTGGATTCTTAAATAGTTGCTTTAAAAAAAGACAAACCAAACCAGAATTTATATACTAAGATCCACAGAAAGTGACGTCACTTATGATAAATGTACTTCTATAAACGTACTTCAGCCCAATAATGATTTCATTTACAAGGCATTTGGATATGACCACGTGATGTTAGACAGACTCGCACGTAAACAACGGTCCGTATAGATTTAGTTACTGATCAAATTGGCAGATAAAAGGAAGAAGTTAAACACAGAGACATAAGAAATAAGACAGCCTGCCAGCTATAGATATGTAGTCTGATTACGATCTAGACAACCATAATACGACAGATGTTGAGAAAAATTTCTGTGCTACTTTATTGAATCTCTTAAAACCCTTTTCCAAACTAATCGGACGTTCGTCTCTGGTGAAAGATAGCCGTGAGAAAAAAAAGATAACGTTGGTTAACTTCACTAGCTTATTTTTTATTCGATTTCCCAGCACGGTATGGCTAGAGACCTCTCGACTCATAACCTGAGGATCGCGGGTTCGAACCACCGTCACATCATACATGCTCATCATTTCAGCCGTAGGGGCATTATAATTACGGTCAATCCCACTGTTCTTTGGTAAAAGAGTAGCGCAAGAGTTGGTAGTGGGTGGTGATGACTAGCTGCCTTTCATCTAATCTTACAATCCTAAATTAGGAATGGCTAGCGCAGATAGCCTTCATATAGCTTTTCGCGAAACTAAAAAACAAACAAACAATCGATTCCCCTCCCGGGTGATGGAAACAGTAAGGGTAACTCTACTTTTTTGGGGGTTTTTCTGTAGGTTTCCCATTTCCCAACAATATGCCCTTGATGTTATGTGGGATATTGTATACATTAAGTCATTTTTATCCAAGTCATCGAGTTTCATCAAAAACTTGTTAACATCTTTAATGGATGTTATTTATTTATGGAGGTCTAATTTTAATTTTTGAAAGTTGATACACTTAAACAAAAATTCAAAAACGAAAATATCATCGCGATAGGCCCACTGATTGATAGGAATGTAATTTTTTGTTGCTCGGTTTAGAGATAAATGGATTTTGATATGCTACTACCACCATTTTCAACAGAGGTTTGAAGGACTCACAACACTAAAATCCGCGGTTCGATTCCCCGCTCTGGACACAGTAGATAGCCCAATGTGGGTTTACTTTAAAAGAAATACGGCTAAAATTTTTGCGCAAGGTCTCGGTCGTAGAATTTTCTTTATTTTTATTTTATACAAATATTTTATCATTTTTTTCAATGGTTACTTAAAACTACTGAGCTTCGTTAACCGAATATTCTCTTGTGAACAAAATCAATGGTCATATATTTAAAAAGAAAACACGAAAAGGTTAAAAGACATGCTTAAGTTAAAATACAGGGTTCCTAAATCACAAGACGCTGTTGGATGTTTAATTTTGAATGTTTGCTTGTAGAGTTCAGTGTGATTTAAAAAGGAAACATCAACTAGAGATGTTGTCGGTTGCCACTCCAGCCCAGATGGTGGTCGGCCATTGATTCTGATGACGTTAATTACTTTGTTGGTACACAACCAGGCCAAAGAAAGGCCGCTACAAATAGTTTATCGGTGAGATAAGGTGTAAGGGTTTGCTTGCTTCTCATTCCCCGTGGATGTTTGAAACTGGTTCCCCACAGGAATCACTGTAAACTAGGATGTCGCACTGGGAGGACTTTATTCTACCACTCTGCGTGAAATCCACCCCCTTCTCCTCCTTTTAGAGACGGGCAAGGAAGAATACAGAAAAGCAAACACCCCAAACAACTAGCTTAACGGCTTCACAAAGTATGTTCATTCAACACAGATGAGGGTGTCACTTCTTACCCCTTCCCCCTCCAACCTCCTCTTGGGTTTTTTCGTACACAGTGCATTCACTTGTCTACGTAAATGCACTACATCAAGCATACGTTACTTGCACACACAAACACGTCTGTTACACAAGTGTCTTATAAGTTCGTTTACGTTAAGCCTAACTATACTTAAGCTAAGCCTAAACTGCTGTTTTTTTTTACACGTTGCGACATTCTATTAGCAAACAGAAATTTTGCTCTTTGAACAAACGAGTGAATACATCGATGGTGTTTCACACATGAATGAAAAAAACAAACAAACGATATAAGCTTCTGTATACCCTAAAAATATACAAAAATGTAACTATGTATCGCCATTTTTAAATGTTCAAAAACAATCTAAACAAGGAAGAAGATCGACTAACAACCACAATATGAATTAGTTTAATAGATCGATGTGATATATCTTAGTATGATGAACTCACTAAAGTCATTTATATTTCATTTTATGATAATCCTCGAGAATATTTACACTTGATAATGTCTTTTAAGAATAGATAAACAATAGAAGATCATGGGTCGAGAGTATTTATGCTGTTCACAAGATTAACTCATCGCACAGTTGAGAAGACAATAACTGTTAATATTTTCTAGGTCCACACTATGTTGTCTTCTTGTTTAAAGTTATGTTGTCAACGTGAATCAGGATTGTTTAAGATAATGATTAAAATATTACCAGTCTATGTACTTACTCTAGGAGAAACAAGCAAACCAGAAATCTTGTACTACAATTTCAAACTTTTATAACAAAAAGAGACGAATATTTTTTGAGAATGCATTTTAATAATATATCTTTATACTATATATTTTATTTATTTACTATTTTAAAAGGAAAGAGAGGAATGTGGGGACCATGTCTCCAACACTGTTACAAGGATAAAGTATCTTTTTAAAATAGAGTACCTTTATACATACCTCATATGCAGAAACTGCTTCATCAAAAATAAACGAGGTCCTACAAATTAATAATTAACATTAGATATTTTAAAAATTATGATATATACTCTTTTATCACACCTCTTTTGTGAGTCGTTATTATCCAAGGTTTATTCATAATGTTTTCTATTTATGTATCCTTCTGTTTTAAAGCCCTACCGTTACAAACTGATAAGTTTTCCATAGGGACCGTTTCAAGTACTGTCACTGTACTGATGTATAGACAGCATTTATCTTTTGTTAATAACAGTTGTGCCCTAGCTATAGTGTCGTGACTAGCCCTTTTTTAATGAATTGCCTGCTGTTATTACGGGGGCTCGGCATGGCTAGGAGGTTAAGGCATTCGACTTGTAATCTTATGGTCGTAGGTTCGAATCCCCGTCACACCAAACATGCTCGCCATTTCAGCCGTGGGGGCGTTATAATGTTAGGTCAATCCCACAATTCGTTGATAAAAAAGAGGTAGCCCAAGAGTTGGCGGTGGGTGGTGATGACTAGCTGCCTTCCCTCTAGTTTTACACTACTAATTTAGGAATAGCTAGCACAGATAGCCTTCATGTAGTTTTACGCGAAATTCAAAAACGAACAAACAAATGTAGGTGTTGTTACGATGCTGGTAACAGCGACGAATACTGGGTTGATTCGGTGAATGTATTATGTATGCGACTTAATTTTGTACCTTAATGTTCGCAGCAATCAGTTGAAGATATCTCGAAAAAAAAATTTTTTCGCGTAATCCCACTTGACCTAAAGGTAACAAAGATTTATAACACGTTCTTTTAGGTTTTGCTTTGAAAGTAAACCACTTTCAAACTACATCCTTACTTGGAAGAGGGTCTAAAATACAATAAAGAAGACGTCATTTGTGGTATGACTGTAACAGAAAGCGAAACTCGTCAATAAATGAATTAATTATTTCATGTAAACTATCTTTTACTGAAATTGTCGTAAAATAATCAGATAAGTGCGTCTCACAAAACACTCCAGTAGCACGGTTGAGAACAAGTAATGGTGGACAAGTTAAGGCCAACGCCAACTATATTTTTAAACAAAATATCGATGGTTTATCGTGATAAGAATGTCAGCATTGAGACAACCACTATGTCGGAATATCATCTCGTGACATAGATGTAGTGGAGACCTTTTTACCTCAATTTAATGGTTACATAGAAGGTTAAGTCACCGATTTAAATACAATCAATGTTTGATTATTTCTTAGACGAGTTTCTGCGACATTTTATCATTTACGGCTTTTGTGGAAATTTTTTTGTTATAGGAGTTAACCCTAACCGTTGTGTGTGTTTTTCTTATAGTAAAATCATTGCAGGCTATCCGCTGAGTTCACCACTGTTTTTACGTTGTAAATCCGTAGACTTAACGTTGTACCATTGGGAGACCTTAACCGTCCTCTCTATAGGAATTTAATCTATATTCCGCTGATATCTGCAGAACCAGTTATCGATCAACCGGTCACTACTTTTTCAGCCATAATTTCACACACTACTGATGTTAGTATTTATTAGTTTAGTAATTTTTCTGCGTCACTGTTTAAAGGGTGCTATCGAGATTAGAACCTAGAATTAGCGGTTCTGATGAGCAGTTTCAAATAACACTGGTTTTAATGCTGGTTACTCAGCCGTGAAAAGTGTTTTGACAGTAGACAACAGCTACACATATCAGTTGTTAGGAACAACAGATAAGGGGGCCATTCCTTCATTTTTTCCCTACCAGTTTACCAAAGATAAGAATCAAGTTTAATGTCGTTGGATGTTTGGTAGGTGCATCTTTGATGAGCATGAAAAAATCTCACACATACGAAACATAGCTCAGCATAAAGAGGGGAAAAAGAAATGTCACGTTATGTACATAAGTAAAGGCGTTATGTATACACAAGTAGTGGTGTTATATGTGTAGAAGTAGTGGTATTGTATATATCAATAGTGTTATGTATAAACAAGTAGTGGTGTTATATGTGTAGAAGTAGTGGTATTGTATATACCAATAGTGTTATGTATACACAAGTAGTGGTGTTATATGTGTAGAAGTAGTGGTATTGTATATACCAATAGTGTTATGTATACACAAGTAGTGGTGTTATATGTGTGGAAGTAGTGGTATTGTATATACCAATAGTGTTATGTATACACAAGTAGTGGTGTTATATGTGTAGAAGTAGTGGTATTGTATATACCAATAGTGTTATGTATACACAAGTAGTGGTGTTATATGTGTAGAATGATGGTATTGTATATACAACCAATAGTGTTATGTATACACAAGTAGTGGTGTTATATGTGTAGAAGTAGTGGTATTGTATATACCAATAGTGTTATGTATACACAAGTAGTGGTGTTATATGTGTAGAAGTAGTGGTATTGTATATACCAATAGTGTTATGTATACACAAGTAGTGGTGTTATATGTGTGGAAGTAGTGGTATTGTATATACCAATAGTGTTATGTATACACAAGTAGTGGGCGTTATATGTGCAGAAGTAGTGGTATTGTATATACCAATAGTGTTATGTATACACAAGTAGTGGTGTTATATGTGTAGAAGTAGTGGTATTGTATATACCAATAGTGTTATGTATACACAAGTAGTGGTGTTATATGTGTGGAAGTAGTGGTATTGTATATACCAATAGTGTTATGTATACACAAGTAGTGGTGTTATATGTGTGGAAGTAGTGGTATTGTATATATCAATAGTGTTATGTATACACAAGTAATGGTGTTATATGTGTGGAAGTAGTGGTACTGTATATACCAATGGTGTTATGTATACACAAGTAGTGGTGTTATATGTGTAGAAGTAGTGGTATTGTATATACCAATAGTGTTATGTATACACAAGTAGTGGTGTAATATATTCAATAGTAGTGGTTTGATATATGTATAAAAGTAGTGGTAGTATATATACAAATAGTGTTATGCATACAAAAGTTCACACTTTAGATAACTAAACAAAACGTTTACCAACTGTCAGATTCTTTTCTGGTAGAACTTTCCAACTAATTATATAAAGAAGAAATATTCCGATCAGAGAAAGTCAGGAATATCATTGTTAATATTCAATCCGTTTCCTGTAAGGTGATGATGGATCATATCTGACGTTGTCATGACGTATACTTGAAGATAGAGTATTTCAGCCTTTCGGTTCGTGTACAAAGTTTGTCTTTTAAAGCAATAATAAAACTAACGAGGGATTAGCAAGGTGGACGTAATGTATTATAAAGCGAATGTTCAGTATAGAAACAAAGAAATAAATAATGAAAACCCTTAAAATATGTATACTGTTCTTAAATTCATAAAGATTACAGGACCGCTTATTCAAAATGTTAGGAACAGATCCACCTCTCCAAATTGTTAGAGACAAGTCCACTGTCTAAAGTATTAGGGACAGATTTACTGTCTAAAGTGGTAGGAACAGGTACACTGTCTAAATTGTTAAAGACACGTCCATGTCTAAAGTGTTAGAGACGGGTCCACTGTCTACATTTTTAGGGACAGGTCCACTGTCTAAAGTGTTAAAGACAGGTCCACTGTCTAAAGTGTTAAAAAAGACATGTCAATGTCTAAAGTGTTAGGGACGGGTCCACTGTCTAAATTTGTAGGGACAGGTCCACTGTCTAAAACGCTGGGGTTACATCGAGGCTTTGTAGAATATTACATTATAAAGTAAACAGGGACATCAAACACTCTCTATTTATTCAAATATTTCCTTGGAGCTGACTAATACGTTTACCCGGATATTTAATGAAATGTTTCCTTTTTCCTTCATTTCGATTGAACGTATCAAAGAATATTTCTAGCTCAAAATTCTCACTTTGAGTACCATATTTCATTGGTAATTTCGAACACTTAAGCTCATTAAATCTGTTACAATCCTACATTTAGTTGTATGTCTAAAGATTTAAAACGCTAAAAATCTGGTTTTGAATCCTTTAGTGGACATATCACAGATAGCCCATTATGCAGGTTTGCAAAAAAAAAACACAACAAAAACAAGTTATTCAAATTTGAGTATTATTTTTTCTGCTTAAAGGTATGTTTGTTTTTTGAATTTCACACAAAGCTTCTCGAGGGCTATCTGTGCTAGCCGTCCCTAATTTAGCAGTGTAAGACTACAGAGGGAAGGCAGCTAGTCATCACCACCCACCGCCAACTCTTGGGCTACTCTTTTATCAACCAATAGTGGGACTGACTGTCACATTATAGCGTCCCACGGCTGAATAGGAGAGTATATATGGTGCGACCGGGATTCGAACTCGCGACCCTCAGATTACGAGTCGAACGCTTTAACCCACCTGGCCATGCCGGGCCCTGCTAAAAGGTACTTTCAATTATATATATATATCATCTTTCACTACCTCAGTCACCATTACGGCACCTCAAAATTTCACAAACTACACCATTCGTTCCACTGGATGTATAGGTAAATGTAAATATCACAACAACAACAGCCACCGCACGTCCTTGTTAAAATGGGGTCACTTCCATTAACCTAAGAACCTTCAGTTCCAATTATTTATTCAACGCGGTAGTTCATAGTATGATTGGGGGCGGATCACGTTCGTGTACGCCCTGCCCCTGCTACCACCGTTTAAAACTCATAAATAATAATTTTGAAAATAAAAATGTTAACAGTTTCGACTAAAAATATGTTTTGTTTGTTTTTTTATCTATTTCTGTCCAACCAAATTTTTCCAGTTATCGGAAAGCCCCTGTTAATGTCTGACGAAAGAACTGACCAATACATCCTCAGACTTTGTATCCGTGTTTGTTCTATAGTCCTGCAACTTAAGGCAGGAATCAAGTAGTGGGAGATGTATGCAGAAACTTCTATCACATTACATTTTATATTCTTGTTCAATCTTTGTTTGCTATCCTTGGATGAACTGTTACAACAAACGTGTTCGCCATTTTAAAGTTTGCTCATGATGGATGGTTTACGGATAGAGAATAGTGGTAAGCCAAGTTTGCTCATGACGGATGGTTTACGGATAGAGAATCGTGGTAAGCCAAGTTTGCTCATGACGGATGGTTTACGGATAGAGAATCGTGGTAAGCCAAGTTAATGAGTTACTCTCTCTTTTTTTCTTTCTGGTTGATATATTAAGATTCTCTGAACAGAAATGAATGTTAGTTCAAGTAACTAATAGGTGACGGAGAAACATGCAAAGTAACACTGAATAATGCAACTGGTTATGTCAGAAGACTGGTGAACAACAAATTACTAATAAACAAAACAGCTCAGAATCCTAGTGGAGGTAGTACAAACTAAATTTAACAAAGTATATTTAAAGAGGAAAGAGCGAAAATCAGGTATTTGTAAGCAAGGAATAGACAAACTGGAACGATAAAGACCCTAAAGAGTTGAATTACCTACAATTCGTCGGGTTTTATCATTTTTATAGTATTTAATGAAGTTTGATTATATTTTATGGAAATGATAATACGTGACTTGGAGTCAAATATTATAGTGTGATCTGTAGTTAAACAAAATATTATAGTGTGATCTATAGTTAAATAAAATATTACAGTGTGATATGTAGTTAAATAAAATATTATAGTGTGATCTATAGTTAAATAAAATATTACAGTGTGATATGTAGTTAAATAAAATATTATAATGTGATCTGTAGTTAAATAAAATATTACTATGTGATTTATAGTTAAATAAAATATTATAATGTGATATATAGGTAAATAAAATATTATAGTGTGATTTGTAGTTAAATAAATAATTATAGATATTTTATCGATTAATAAACTTGTACGTACTCCTTACATCTATTAATAAACTTGTAAATACTCCTTACATCTATTAATAAACTTGTCCTTAAATATATTTATATCTCTTTCATGGAAGGTTAAATGTCGATTCTGTTCCTTTAAAAGAGAAAGGTAATGTAGCCTGAATATAAGAGAACTTGGACAACCAACCTTGTTGACACTACGAACCTTACACACGTACACCAATGTACGTTTATTGTTGAGATACAAGCATTCGAAGCCTTAACCTGAA
This sequence comes from Tachypleus tridentatus, assembly GCF_004210375.1. Lineage (NCBI taxonomy): Eukaryota > Metazoa > Arthropoda > Merostomata > Xiphosura > Limulidae > Tachypleus > Tachypleus tridentatus. The sequence goes on along the minus strand of NC_134827.1, from coordinate 77,161,780 downwards.
ATAGTCAAAATTAGACTTGAAAGTATAAAACTGTTTGCCTGAGAATAATAAAACTTTTCCACTGGTGAAGAAAGTTAGATAGTGCTTGTGTTACTGAGTTTTGTATTGTGTCCTAAATTTGCTTTTCAAACCTATGTGTTTTTCTTTATATATCACGATTAAGAAATTTTAAATATTTGATATAAGTTAGCAAGTGTCAGAACTCCAAATTAATGTAACCTGCGTGTCCACATAATATAATCTGTAACGTCTACTTAATAGAACACGATCCACTTGATACAGTCCAAACGTCATTTATCCATTTATTTTCTGGTGCTAGCTTTCCCTTTGTTGTTGATGGTGCGTGTTTTGGAATATAAACAGTAATTTATCAAATTATTATTATTGTATTTAAGACTTCTTCCAAGACAACATAATGCGACTGCAACACAGTTAAGATATATTACGTTACACCTAGAGACTTGTCAGCTGAAACACTGGTTTAAGGTTAAACAACTTGATGGTAGTAAAAACGACCTCTTAATTGGCTGATGGCGGATATTCTTTGGTTGTAGGGTATACAAAATATATAAAAACCTTAGAGATGACAAAATCTCTGCATTACAGTTCATCATTTATTCTAAACCAGGTAAAGTTCAACAACAACTATTATTTCGAAGTTACTTTTATCCAACTTTCTCGGATAGTGCACTAAGCCTTGCTTCACTGATTCCTTGTACATGTCCTTTCAGTTTAATAACCCACTTAAACGGCTTGTAATTATGCTACTTATTCATTAGGGATAATTTTCCAGATAAACTTGAAACCTTAATATTAACATCACACCGATGCTCCTGGTGTGTGAATTAATGAGAACTGTACGTGGACTTTTAAAGAAGCTAAAAAAGTGAAGAAGTATTAAAAAACTGTGAGAATTATAGGAGCAGTCGACTGATATTGTTAGGATTACGGCCGAAAATTACCCAACTGATCAAAGATATTATGTTAATTTTCATCTTCAGTTCTTTATATTTATCTCGGTAGTAATTAGCTGTCTTTAATGGTTCCTAAAATGAAATTAATCTTAAGTGTTGTTTTATAGTTATTATTTACATTTATTTACATGATAATATTCATTCATATTATCAAACTTTTAGGGTCAACTAGTTTAGCTAGATAGGTCAGATTTGATATTTGTACGAGGATGTTAGGAAACACAACAACTCGCTGGATCTTTTTCAAACAGGAACATTGACGACGAATTTAAAATCACAATTTTTTCTCTGTCTATTAAATGGTGCCTCCTTTTCCCCTACGAAAATTGGTTCCACGACAATCTACACATGACACAAATTAAACTTCTGGTTCAAAACCCAACAACTTTTAATATGAATTTACTTCAAAACAGTTCCTCGTTTACATCTTTAACTGCGTGTTACCAGTTCATCATTTATATTTTTAACTGTGTGTTAACAGTTCATCGTTTACATATTTAACTACGCGTTAGCAGTTCATCGTTCACATCTTCAACTGCGTGTTAGCAGTTCATTGTTTACATCTTTAACTGCGTGCTAGCAGTTCATTGTTTACATCTTTAACTGCGTGTTAGCAATTCATCATTTACATCTTTAACTGCGTGTTAACAGCTTTATTTTTCCAGTACAAGATCAATGGCATATATTTGCAATGCATTCACCTCAAGATATGTTTGTTTGTTACTAAGCAGGAAGCTACATAATGGACTAAGTGTACTGTGAATACCACGGGTATTGAACCCCCATGTCATGGAGTATAAGCTCTCAGACTTACCGCTGAGATAGCAGGTGCTTATTTACAAAAATGGTTTTGTTTCTTTGTTTTTTTTATAGCAAAGCCATATTAATTTATCTTCCGTTTCCACCGCGAGGAAATCAAAGCCCAGATTTGAATGTCTAAGTCCGTAAACTTAACTGTGTTAGCCATTTTCATAGATCCAGTAGCTACTCTTCAGCGGGTTTCGTTCACTTCTTCCGCTTGGTGACTCAACGGTAAATCTATGGACTTTTCCCGCAAAAAAATCAGGTTTCAATCCCCGCATTAGGCACAGCATAGACAGCTCATTAGGTATAGTTGTGCGCTTAATAACAACCAAGCAAAAACTTTTGTTTTTTTGTATTAAAATTTGGTTTAACAAGCGTGTTATGTTAAACAACGCATCAAACGATCTTACTGTCTCGTGCTTCAATAATTTTGCCCATCGCACCAAACACGCTCGCCCTTTCAGCCGTGAGGGTGTTATAATGTGAAGGTCAATCCCACTATTCGTTGGTAAAAGAATAGCCCAAAATTGGCGGTGAGTGGTGATGACTAGCTGCCTTCCCTATAGTCTTACACTGCTAAATTAGGGACGGCTAGCGCAGATAGCCCTCGTGTAGCTTTGCGCGAAATTAAAAAAAAAAAGCAAAACAAAAAACAATCAATAATTTTGCACTCTTCAGTGATGGTTTGGCGATACGCTTGTGCCATAAATTCAAGGGCCATAGTGACGATGGCTAAACCTTTGAACAAAAGAGTTTGTAATTAAATACACGGTTGCCATTTTGTTCAAAACATTTTAGTTTCCAGCAAAAACGGTAAATACAATTTCATAACAAGTTGTTGTTTAATTTATACCTTTTTAGTATTACTACCCGGCATCGACCCCAGCCGTGATAAGGGTTAGTTTCACACGTTTTGTTTTTTAGCATGACTATAATTACTGGTTAATTTAACTGCAACTGCATCATAGTGCTGCCCTCTTTCTTCTCTTAGTCGACACGAAGATTTATTCAAATTATGTATTCTTTAACATTTGATTATATGGAAGAGCACAGATATACATGTAACGTAAAGAGGTCCATGTTGGTCATCTGGACCGATATAATTACACATGTAACCTATATAGACCCATATTGGTCATCTGGACTAGTTTTATGGCAAATGGTGAGGTAAATTGTGATATCTTTTATACCATATGTTCTTAGTACTTCACAAGTGAAGATGTGAACCTGGTATTAATGTATTTATTTAGTTTCCTTTCAGCCAATAAGTAACTGGAATGTAACATTTAACAATTACTTCCAAACATTTTACGTATAAACTATAATCTGTGAAAAGAATAAAAGTAGTATTATTTGGAAATATGTAGAGAAAATTAAAGTCCAAGCCATCAAACGATGTCTACTGAATAATTTTGCAGTTTGTTTTATCCAAGCTAACCTTCCTATTCGAAGTTTATAGACTGGTCATCCTTCATTACGAAGTATTTCTATTGTGTATAATGTACACATGATTCTATCTTCCTTTTTTTAAATACCAGAATAATAAGAGGTTTCATTAACTAAGTACTAATTACGTAAGTTTAATGAACCTATATGAAGGAATAGTTACTATTACAAACTGTAGAAAGTCACTAGCAATAACCAGTCCTTCTGGACGATTATGCATGTTAAACATAGGCCCGGGGCCGAGAGATTGGCCCATGAGTGTTAGTGTAAGAGTGGACCTATGAATGTGTTTGGACAATGCTGTAATTGTCAGATAACGCTCTCAGATATTTTTCGTAAATGATTGCTGTATAATCGAGGTACAATAAACGTAAAAAGAAAACAAAAGTTACGATATAACAAGTCACAGACATCTCATCTAGCTACCTCTGACGTAAAACAATTTCGGCGGTAATTATATATTTCTGTTACCAGGTGATGCATAATATAACGAATTATTTGTTCAATGCCAGATGCAAGGTTCTGTTTGCATCCGAAATATCAGTTTATATAGATCATTATACCTTCGCTATGAATGTTTTAAATAAAACTAGATAAACTTAATGCTTTGGTAGGAAACTAAACACACTGGTAGAAGGACATCCATGTACTACAACTACATGGTCATTTGATTAAGTTTTTAGTAATAAGGATTATATATCACTAAATATTAAATACCAGAAAGGATAATGAAGGATTAAACGCCAGTAAGAATTATTGAGAATTAGATGTCCGTAGGGATTAATGAGGATTTAATGCCAGTAAGGATTGATAAGGATTAAATGTCAGTAAGGGTTAATATGGATTTGATGTCAGTAAGAATTAATAATGATTAAATGTCAGTAAGGGTTAATATGGATTTAATGTCAGTAAGAAATAATAAGGATTAAATGATGGTAAAGATTAATAGAGATTAAGTGTCAGTAGTCGTTAATAACTATGAGGTATCAAAGCCATTAATGAAAATACGTGAAATTGAAAGTTTCTAAATATTTATGTTGGTTTAAATTAAACTTCTTATAGCGAACGTTTCACTAGAACGTTCACAATAAACAACGTCAAGGAAAAAAAAACAGTTGTTTTAAAACTTGTCTTATAAAAAAAAGATTGTATATTGAACACACTTAGCCAATCGTACGCTAACTGGCAACTAAAGCAGAAAGATAATACGTTTCTCACCATATAAAGTGGTTTGGCGTGGCTTAATTTTTAATGTTCCCAGATAGTAACTATTGAGATTCATGGTTTGCAACCCATTATCACAACAACGCACGCTGCGCTTTGGAGCCATAAAAACGTTAAAATAATGAGGGTCAAATGAGATAAAAGTACCCTAAAAGTTGACAGAGAGTGCTGTTAACGATTTGTGTTAAGTACGGCTGTGCGCAGGTAGCACAGGTGCTGATTTATATCGAATTTCTGAAACAAGTGTCCCCCAGTGGTACAGCGGTAAGTCTTTAAAGTTACAACGCTAAACATCTGGGGTTCGATTCTCGTCGGTGGACACAGTAGATAGCCCGCTGTGGCTTTGCTGTAAGAAGATACACAGAAATAAACACACATACGCCGTGAAACAAGTAAAACTTTGTACATGATATACTGGAAATATTTATATTTAGAATCTCAGCTAAAATATTAAACTATATACACAAAGCCTGTTACATGTTGCGTGACAGGAACCTTGTTCCGTCAATTAAAATGTCGTATCACTGATAAATAAGTAACAAGTATTGTGTTCTTCAGATGTGTTTAAAGGTTTAAATGTTACAGCTCAGAGCAAACTCTGTCGTTGTTGTTTTGAATTAAGCATAAAGCTACACCATGGGCTATCTGTACTCTGCCCACCACGGGGATCGAAACTCGGATTTTAACGTTGTAAGTCCGCAGACATACCGCTGAGCCACTGGGGGCCCAAACTCTGTCAAGTGAACAACAACAACAAAAACACGGTTTGACGAATTATAATTAAGCTGACAAAATCTTTGTGATCAGGGCGTTTCTCAAAATCGTGACCGTGTTTCCATTAGGACTAGCAGAAGAATATTAAACAGAATCAAATTAGACACTGTCGTTTATTGTACACATTTAAAGGTAAGACATTACTTAACTAACACAACTATCAAAAATTAAGTCTGCTTATCGTATATAAAATTATGATGTTGTATAAGGTTTAGCTGTGAAAAGTTTGGGAAGTTTCACACTTGAAAATAGAAAACATTTCTTTTGCCAATTAGCGTTTAACATTACAAGACGTAATAAGTTCAGCGAACTTTAAAATCTTAACCCTTACACGAAAATACATTATTTGTTTATTACAAAATTTAATTACATTTTTGTAAATAATTGTTAACAACAAGTTTTTCTTTCAGCACCACTTAAACTTTAACTCATCTGTCTAGTAGTGTTTTGTTATGTTTGTTTTTTTGGATTTTCGCGCAAAGCTACTCGAGATGTATCTGCGTTAGCCGTCCCTAGCTTAGCAGTGTAAAACTAGATGGAAGGCAGCTAATCATCAACACCCACCGGCAACTCTTGGGCTACTCTTTTACCAATGAATAGTGGGATAGATCATTACATTATAACGCCCTCATGGCTGAAAGGGCGAGCATGTTTGGTGTGACAGGGATTCGAACCTGCGGCCCTCAGATTACGAGTCGAACGCCTTAACCCACCTGGCCATACCAGGCCATTTTGTTATAAACTTTACCTCATTTATTTAAATTTCTTTAATATTATTACACATATCAAAGTAAGTTATAACTGTTATAACTTGCCCGGACGAACTGGAGTTGTTTGTTTTTGACGAATTTCTGCGTACTTCGACGCCTCCTCGGTAAGGTTGACAACGAAGGTTCTAGACTAAATACCTGCGTTAGATACAACATAGATAGGCCATTGTGCAACTTTACTTTGTTCTTATGATTGTCATTAAATGATCTATATATACAGGTTTTGTTTCTGGCGTCTACTCGAGAGTTAAAATAGACGACTTGTACTCTCTAGATTATTTAGTCAACATTTCGTCAATAAATAAAGTTAATTGTTTTCTAACTTCACTGTTTCACACCTACAAATTTGTCTACATGGTTTAGATATGAAACACCACTTATTACTATTTATGATACTTAGAAATAGCTCTGGCTTAACGCCAGTTTTCCAACCCAGACTTCAATAGCCATGATGACATTAAATGTTAGAAAACTAGTCTTAAAGGTTATGCAACACAAGCATGTTTTCACGTTTCTATAACTTAAGTGACTCAGCCAAAATATCTTTTATCTAAGATTCTTGGTCTCAATAGTAAACATTTCGAGAGTATCTTCCAAGATTACAGAATCTAACAGTTGACGTGAGGATAGTGATATACACGATCAGACAATATTAACTGTTGAGGAGAATGGTACATAGGATTAGACAATATTAACTGTGGACATGAGAAGAGCGATACAAAATATCAGACAATATTAACTGTTGAGGAGAGTGATACACAAGATTAGACAATATTAACTGTGGACAAGAGAAGAGTGATACACAAGATTAGACAATATTAACTGTGGACTTTAGGAGAGTGATACACAACATTAGACAATATTAACTGTGGACATGAGAAACGTAATACAAAAGATTAGACAATATTAACTGTGGACTTGAGGAAAGCGATAAACAAGATTGGACAATATTAAGTGTGGCCTTGAAGAGAGTGATACACAAGATTAGACAATATTTGCTCTTCATTCTGGGAGAGTGTTACACAAGATTAGACAATATTGTGTATTTGAGGAGAGTGATATAAAAGATAAGGCGATATTAACTGTGGTCTTGAGGAGAGTGATACAAAAGACTAGACAATATTAACTGTGGACATGAGAAAAGCAATACACAAGATTAGACAATATTAAACTGTGGACCTGAGGAAAGTGAGACGCAAGATTAAACAATATTAACTGTGGACGTGAGAAGAGCGACACACAGGATTGTGCAATATTAACAGTGGACATAAGAAGAGTGATACAAAAGATTAGACAATATTAACTGTTGATATGAGACGAGTGATACAAAAGATAAGGAGATATTAACTGTGGACTTGAGGATAGTGATATAAAAAATTAGACAACATTAACTGTTGAGAAGTGTTGTACATAATATTAGACAATATTAACTGTTGAGTAGAGTAATACACGAGATAATACAATATTAGCTCTTTACTCTAGGAGAGTATTACACAAGATTTGACAGTATTAAATGAGGACGTGAGGAGAGCGATATAGAAAATTAGACAATATTAGCTGTTCACTTTAAGAGAGTGTTACACAAGATTAGACAATATTAACTGTTGAGGAGAGTGATACACAGGATTAGACAATATTAACTGTGGACATGAGAAAAGTGATACAAAAGATTAGACAATATTAACTGTGGACATGAGAAGAGTGATACAAAAAATGTAAAAAAAAATATTAACTGTTGACTTGAGGATAGTGATACACAAGATTAGACAATATTAACTGTTGAAAAGAGTGGTACATAAGATCAGACAATAGTAAATGTGGACAGAAGAAGAGTGATACACAATATTAGACAAAATTATCTGTTGAGGAGAATGATACACAGGATTAGACACTATTAAGTGTGGAAGTGAGGAGAATGACACAAAAAATTACACAATATTCAGTGTTGACTTCAGGAAAGCGATACACAATATTAACTGTAAACATGAGGAGAGTGATACACAACATTATACAATATTAACTGTGGACGAGAGGAACGCGATACTTAAGATTAGAAAATATTAACTGTGGACATGAGAAGAGTGATACACAAGATTAGACAATATTAACTGTGTACGTGAGGGAAGTGATACACAATATTAACTGTGAACATGAGGAGAGTGGCACACAAAATTATACAATATTAATTGTGGATGTGAGGAGAGCGATACACAAAGTTAAACAATATTTTTGTTGACTTGAGGATATGATACACAAGATTAAACAATAATAACTGTTGAGAAGAGTGGCACATAACATTAAACGTTGTGAACTGTGTACAAGAGAAGAGTGATACAAAAAATTATACAATATTAACTGTTGAGAACAGTGATATACAAGAGTAAACAATATATTAACTGTGGATTTGAGGAGAGTGATACACAGGATTAGACAATATTAACTGTGGACATGAGGAAAGTGATAAGCAATATTAAACAATATTAACTGTGGACGTGAGAAGAATGATACAAAAAATCAGACGATATTAACTAAGGACTTGAGGAGAGTGATACACAAGATTAGACAATATTAATTGTGTATTTGAGGAGAGTGATATAAAAGATAAGGCGATATTAACTGTGGTCTTGAGGAGAGTGATACAAAAGACTAGATAATATTAACTGTGGTCTTGAGGAGAGTGATACAAAAGACTAGATAATATTAACTGTGGACATGAGAAAAGCAAAACACAAGATTAGACAATATTAAACTGTGGACCTGAGGAAAGTGATAAGCAATATTAAACAATATTAACTGTGGATGTGAGAAGAATGATACAAAAGATTAGACAATATTAACTGCTGATATGAGACGAGTGATACACGAGATAATACAATATTAGCTCTTTACTCTAGGAGAGTTCTACACAAGATTTGACAGTATTAAATGAGGACGTGAGGAGAGCGATATAGAAAATTAGCCAATATTAGCTGTTCACTTTAAGAGAGTGTTACACAAGATTAGACAATATTAACTATTGAGGAGAGTGATACACAAGAATAGACAATATGGGCTCTTTACTCTAGGTGAATGTTACACAAGGTTAGACAATATTAAGAGTGTGATACACAAGATTAGACAATATTAACTATTGCCTTGAAGAGAGTGATACACAAGATTAGACAACTGTAGACTTGAAAAAATCTATACACAAGGTTAGACAATAATCACTGTGGACTTGAGAAGAGTGATACAGAAGATTAGACAATATTAATTTTTGATTTGTGGATTCAATTAGATAAGATCACATAATATTAATTGTGGATGTGTGATGAGTGTTTTCCGAGGTTGAAAACTTTTGACAGTGAATGATTTTTCCATTCCAGTTATTAAAAGGAAATAAATTATTTTTATTTAATTAGTAACTAAAATAACCTTACAGAAAGTCCAAAAAGAAAATAGTAACAAGATAAAAATATTTTTACTGACTTTAAGATTGGTTTGGTTTGTTTTGAATTTCGCGAGAAGATACTCTAGAGCCATCCCCAACTTAGCAGTGGTAAAGTGGAAAGGAAACATCTAGTCAACGCACCCATCGCCAACTGCTAGACTACTCTTTTTTTCCGACGAATAGTGGTATTAACTGTTCACATTAATTTTGTAAGATTCCACAAGGTGTAATACACCAGAAATGTGTTTCTAATAAGTTCTTTAATTCATTTCAGTAAGCTATGTACTTCTAATGTGGTATTTCTTTCTTTCCTGTCTATAATTGACAAAAGTCTTCCCAGGATGTTGACTCTCCGGAAGTCGTTTAGATTGGTTGAAAAACAACAAAACAAAAGTCCATAATTTTATTAATTTTCTCCTTGTTTTTCAGAACAAGCGAGTGACTTGTGACAAACCAAAGACGCTATTCTAATTACAGAACTTTCGTTTGAAATCCGTAATGTGCTGCTTAAGATAAATGATTTAAAATAATTGCTGTTAAAGCTATCATCACATTTTCGGGACATAACTGTAAATCAGAGAAATTTGCATGATCACGTTTTATGGATTGAACTTCTGGTCTGCATATATTTACATAAATAGGTGCTGTACACCAGATGGCGATGCTATTCGTAATAAACTTAGCATTTAATTATAAACATAATTTAAAATCTTTGGTTTGTTTTGAGTTTCGCACAAAGATACTCGAGGGTTATCTGCGCTAGCCGTCCTTAATTTTGCAGTGTAAGACTAGAGGGAAGGCAGCTAGTCATCACCATCCCCCGCCAATTCTTGGACTACTCTTTTACCATCGAATAGTGGGATTGACTGTACCATTATAACGCCCCCACGGATGAAAGGGCAAACCTATTTGGTGTGACGGGGATTCAAACCCGCGACCCTTAGATTAAAAGTCGAGTGCCTTAACCACCTGGCCATGCTGGGCCTTAAAATCTTTATAACTCTATTTGGAAAAGTTCGATTATTGCACATCTGGAAACATATCTGTCTATATTTTATTTATCATTCAGGGTCGACAAAGCCTAGTACTTAATGAGCAGAACTGTGAATCCGACAATCCTTGGTTCGCAGCTGGTTGGTACATGATAAGACTGAGTATTAAACACAGCTATCTGATTGGACAAAAGTTGACAGTAGGTGCTGTTGATTAGCTCCTTTTCATCTAGTGTACCGGTTAAAATTAGGGACGACTACTACATAAAGTTCATGTGTTCTTGTCTTCAGTTTAGCCTATGAAAGATGAGCTACATAGATATAATTGTCCTTATACCCGAATATAACAATGTGAATTGGCATTAATTTGTTACTGCACAAAAGTGTACGCAGATGAGATTTATAAATATATATCACATATTATTTTAGATACCCATTTGGTAGGTTTATACTATTTAATTACAGAAAACAAACTAAAAGGCGATTTTATCAAAACCTACGTATGTTGCTTGCGAAAGATATATTCAACAAATGAAGTTTCTTATTTTAAAACATAGCGATCAGTACTTAACACCAGAAGGTCATTTTTTAAAATATATTTTAGTTTAGTATTTTGATTCAACACCAGGTGGCATTTATACCACAAATTCTACAGATTTTGAAGTTACAGTCTTTCAACTTGTCTCCGTATTTTACCACTGACCACAAACTCGAGGGGTGCACGGGTCTATAAAAACATGCTTTGCAATATTCAGCTGTGGATGCATTAAAAGAGTGTCAGTCATTCTTGCTATTCTATTAAGAGTAGCTGCTTCGAATGGTGGATACTACCTTCCATCTAATCCATCATAATATGTGAACAATGAGAGAAAACGTTCTGACTTGACTGTTTATTCCATGATATACATAAGTTTGATTTGGTGCAAATCTATATGAAGGCAATCTGCGCTAGGCTTCCCTAATTTAACAGTAACAGATTAGAGGAAGAAAGCTAGTCAACACCACTCACCGCCAAGTTTTGGGCTATTCTCTTAGCAGTGACTAGTGGGATTGATCGTTATATTATAATGCCTCCGCGGGTGAAATGGCGAGCATGTTCTGGGAATCGAACCCTAAATCCTCAGATTGTGAGTTGAGTGCATTAACCAACAGGCCATGCCCGGTCTAATATAATACACTGTTGTGGTAAACAAACAAACTTGTGACAGTGAATGTTTTTTACAATTTCTCAGCAGTTTCGCGGTGTTCTTTGGTGAGTGGACGGTACGCATATGAACATACAACACAAAAATCCGGAGTTCGATTCTTCGCGGTGGACTCAGCAGTGGACTTTGCTCTAAAACAAACACTTAAACATGGTTCAGTGGCTCGAAAGTTAAAAAGAACATAAATCGATTGAAATAAAAAAAAATTGAAATACTTTAAGGTCTCTTGCGTTGAGATTTGGTAGTTGAAGATCTGGGAGGGTCAGGCGCATTGTCTCTCACAGTAGCTAAAACAATATTTACATTTCAACATTTCAAACGTTAAACGTTTACATGCTCTAAGATTATATTAATTTACCTAATAATAATGAGTTGACTTCCTCATCTCATGACAGTGTCCCGAGTGTCTTTTAAGAGTAATTAGGCTTAGCTTTTATTTCTCGCAATCCTTTGGATTTTTTTTATCTGTCAAAAATGTAAATTAAATACTTACAGATAATTAAATTAGCTTAATATTACACAGTAGGTTTGTAAAACTTTGCATAAATATTTGGAAATAAATTTATATTAGCACAGAATGAAAAACTAGTCTCGCTGTTCCAATTAAGCAGCCCCCCAGTGGCACAGTGGTATGTCTGCGGACTTACACACTAAAAACCGGGTTTCGATACCCGTGGTGGGCAGAGCACAGATAGCCCATTGAGTAGCTTTGTGCTTAATTCTAAACAAACAAAACTAAGCAATTGTCTAATTAAAGTCAATTATCTGAATTTCGAAATCATACGCAAATCTTTGTGAAAGGATCTTTGTTCGCAGCTAGTATTAAACTGTAAATTACTGAGAACTTTCTAAATTACCCCCTTATTCCTTGCCACCATGTTCCCCGTGGTTTTACGTTTAGGTAATTTCCTAAGGGAAGATTCAACAATCCAGTCTGACCTACGAACGTGGGACGTGAACCCTAGCTGCCACTGTGTTTCGTATAGTTGTTATAAGTGTGCGTAGGCTTCACTAGATATGTTTTTAACTGCTTCCACTACCGCTATCATTAAAAGTTTGAACATGGCGATTGTTTCTTTACGATGTTTCTTACGTTTACATATACATAATACGATTTATTCTACTTATCTAATTGTGACCTCAGGTCTGAAAACTTTATATGCGGTATGGTGAATCTTAAAGTAAAATTGCGCTTTCACTGAATAATATACGAAAGTACACTGAAAGTAGAGGAAGTAAGATATTAACATTTTTATTCACTTTCAAACTCCTGGAACAAGAACTATTTTAATAATATTTATTTACACTCGTTAAAATATATTGTTGTAAATTATATTTAATACAAGTAGCCCTAAAATATCTAAACAAGTTCTAACTTAGACGTTAAGGATCTAGTGACTTGTGGAACAACTGAGGGACGACAATAGTTTACATATACAAAGATATGTAAAATTAAGTCATTTATTTTCTGGGCGGTAAAGTGTACTGATAGTGAATACTTTTAGAGTCAGTCATTCAACGAAGATATAGTGAAGTATAGGGATCCGTCTTAGTTAAAGCGTACAGTTAGTTACTTGATCGATTAGCCATAAACAAGTAAAAGTAAGTTTATTTTTACGTTAGGTGATACAACTAGCGTGGTATAACCTTAGGCCTACAAGTAACAATAGCATACAAATGAAGGTAGCTTGTAAAAACATTGAGTAAAAAGTAAAGTATTTCATTATCGTTACCTAGACTGAGCTAAGCCTTATTTTCACCTCACAGTTCAAAAGAACGAACTGAAAGAAAGAGCAATGTTACAACAATATTTTAGTTGTTAACTTAATATTGTACTAAGTTATTGTTTAGTTAGCTTGCAAGCTTATTTTAATTGTTCTAATTACTTTCATATTCTTGCTAATTTTAATAATACTTCTTTAACAAGTCTGACAAATTTTTCTATCAGTTTTTGCGACTGCCCTCCGCGTTGAACATGTGTAATTAGAAATCTTTTTATTATTTTACTGTTTAACGATTACTGATGAGCCTAATTTCGTTAGTACCTAACAAAGGATGTCTGCTCGAAACGTTGTATAAAATGAACCAGAAAAACATTATTATTCATACGTGTCCATTTATTCTTTATTATAATAATAATTTATCAAAAAATAATTGACATGAATGTGTATCATTAATAATTATTACAAGTATATAATGAACAAAAATAATGCTCCAAGTCTAAAGGTTAATAATGCTAAAAACGGGGTTTCGATACTCGTCATGTTTACAGCCTGCTATGTAACTCTGGGCTGAACTACAAACAAACAGAAAAAGAGTATGTCATGCTTGGCATAGCCTGGGGATTAGGATGTTATAATGTAACAGTAAATCACACCATAAAAAGTATCTCAAGAGCTGTCGTAGGTGATATTGACTAGCTGCCTTTCCTCTAGTGTATCATTTCAAAATTATAGATGGCTAGCGCGGATAACCCTCGAGGAGTTATGCGTGAAATTCAACAACAGAGACAAAATAAAAACATTAGAATATTTGCATTTTCTACCTTCAACTAGCGCCCTCTAGAAAAATAAATCGTCTGCTCTTTTTAATTTTTATATTTGTGTTGTACTTAGGCATTTTTAATTTGTAAAATTGTCAGATTTAAAAGTGTACTCTTTAAAAGAACATTCCAGAGTGAGCATGTTTATTACATCTTTATGTTGACTTTAGTTTGTTTGTTTGTTTTAATTTCGCGCAAAGCTACACGAGGGCTATCTGCGCTAGCCGTCCCTAATTTAGCAGTGTGAGACTAGAGGGAAGGCAGCTAGTCATCACAATCCACCGCTAACTCTTGGGCTACTCTTTTACCAATGAATAATGGGATTGACCGTAACATTATAACGCTCCCACAGCTGAAAGGGCAAGCATGTTCCAGAGCATGTTTAACACATCTTTATATTGACTTTAGTTTAATTCTATTTGTTTACATAAAATTTATTCTTTCAAGTTAGTTTAATCCCGTCTCATTGAGCAAGTTAACATGATTAGATTTTAACAATGAGATTTAATGTAAACTCAACTATGCAGTTTAGTAAAAATAACAACTAAAAACTAAAGCTATATAACCATTGTACTTGGCGTGGCCAATACTGTGAATCCAAAGGTCTATGGCTCACATCTTGGTGCTGCAACAATACAGTCTGTATTTGGAGTGATGACCAAATATAATGATTCGATTTCACAAAATTGTAGCCGAAAAGGTAAAATGAGTTCTATTGACTAGTTGCCACCTTTTCAATCTACCATTTCAAAATAAGGAACGGATATGAACAGATAGCCCTTGTGTAGCTTTGCACGAAAACAAACATATCTGCTGATATTTTACCCATAATCCCCTTTGAAAACTGGTTTGCAAAAAATTAATGTTTTAACCGAACGCGAATAAACAAAATTCAGACATTAGGTACAGTCTAAATACACTAAAAGATATGTTTGTTAGCACAGACTTTCAATATAGATACCCATACTGATAAGCATGGCCCTTTATTACTTATTAACATTAGTGCTTCATGTACAGTAACTATACCAGTCCGGGTATCGAAAACCATT
Source organism: Tachypleus tridentatus (assembly GCF_004210375.1). Taxonomy (NCBI): domain Eukaryota; kingdom Metazoa; phylum Arthropoda; class Merostomata; order Xiphosura; family Limulidae; genus Tachypleus; species Tachypleus tridentatus. Next base: position 77,146,570 of record NC_134827.1, on the reverse strand, counting down.
GTCAATATCCATACTTACGTTGTAAGTTAGTGGTGTTGGTAACCTTGTCTTAATAATTATTGATTGGAATTCATGACCTTTCACATTCTAGCCTCCCTCTACATCCGGTGTAGCTATTGACAATGAGTACCTTGAGAACGTAACACGTATAGAGAGCTCACTGTTATCTACAGCGCTTCCCTCCCCAGCAATCCACGATTTTAAGATTGGGAATCCCTGGCATAAAATATGATGTCATACATATATAAAGTTGACTATTATCCGTGTGCTTGTCAATCTGTCTTCCGAAACATCTAGAAGAGAGAAATTAATGTATAATGTAGTTTTCTATAAATTATCATGAAATACAACATTTGATATCTAAATCAGGATTATTTTTGTTTAATTATAGTTTCGATTCCTATAGATTCTGCAAAGTTTAGTCACTGATTTAGTTTATCATATTCCAAACTCAGTCTGCTTCTGTTTTATTTTTATAAATATATGAAAAAAATTAACATTGTTTAAGCAAGAGTCGGGTTGTCAGGACTTTAGGTGAAGTAGTTATTGAACTAATAACAGAGTACAAGAAGGAGATTTACATGATATATAGGCACTGATCAAGAAAAATATGAAGTGTGTGCAACTTTTGTTGTTTTTTTAATGCTAAGCCTTTTTCCTGTCCAGTGTAAAGCTCCAGTAGGTGTCGTTGAAATAATCGAAAGGCCTAGAGCGACAGCAACAAGCCAATACGGTAAAGGGGCCTGAGCCACAGAAACGTGTAATCAATATTGATAAGGCGTCACGTGAACAGCGAGAGACTAAATAATCAAGAGTTGGTGATCAGTGACGTCGAGAAAACCCACTTGTAGAGAAATATATATGCAAAAACGGCTCGTTTGGGTTGAGAAAATATTTTACGAAACAAACATAAACAAACGCAAAATTAAAGAAGCCTTACTTATACAACAACTTAAATCCAAAATAAACCAATATAAAGGAACGCCTTTATACCTATATTAAATATAATAAAATACAAATATATATTCAAACATCTAACTCCGCCCTCTACATTCCGACACTCAGTTACATAACCCCTTCCAAACATGTGGTCAGCTTCCGGTCAGTTACCTCTTTCTTTCTTTGTGAACCAGACGATGACCAAAGTAGGTCGAAACGTTGTCCGCTCTTCTACGTAAAATATTTTCTCAACCCAAACGAGCCGTTTTTGCACATATAATCAAGAGTTGCTCATGTAGGAATTCTTCGTGAACAAACATTTACGAAAGCAACAAATAACAGCTTCCGGTTCCGAAAAATATAAAACAAAATCAATACCAAATTTTCTTTGATTCCAGTCACAGCAAGGAAGAAATATCAATAAGGTGACACTGAATTAATCTAATCAAGAGGCGTTAATTAACTGGCAGGAAAATCTGTTCAGACAAAAATGTCACAGAAATATTAGTACTTATCCTGACACCCAGAGCGAACTTAACCTAACTTAGGCCTAGAATCAATGGTTGATTAAAGTATTATGGAATAGCAACACTATAGAGAAGTTAGTTCTGTCTAAAATACAAAGTCAAAGAAATGCGTGAGTGGGGCTTGTTTGATATTTCACGTGCAATATGACGGCCTAAATCACCGATGCTAAACATAAGTCAATTTTTATTTAATATTAAATAATACTTATATATAACATAATTACTTGTTAACAACTTTAAACACTTTTAATCTGAATAGAAAAAAATCAATAGCTTTAGGTTTCAAGAGCAAATTCTAAAATAGCATCTTTGTACTTCGTAGTGCACCCTCAAGTGGCTCAGCGGTAAGTATAAAGGCTTGTAGATTAACATTAAAAGACGCCATCTTAAAGAGAGGGTCAAAAATACAAAATATATGTTTATTTGTGTAGTTAAAGAGTTATAACATACAATTTGCACGTAGTAACATAAAAGTATCTTACTGTGTGTATATATACTACGATCCGACATTCTTATCGGGCCTGGAATGACCGGGTAATCCGAGGGTCGCGGGTTCGAATCCCCGTCGCACCAAACATGCTCGCCTTTTCAGCCCGGGGAGCGTTATAATGTTACGGTCAATTCCCCATTATTCGTTGGTGAAAGAGTATTCCAAGAGATGGCGGTGAGTGGTGATGACTAGCTGCCTTATCCTCTAGTTTTACACCGCTAAATTAAGGGCAGCTAGCGCAGATAGCACTTGTGTAGCTTTGCGCGAAATTCAAAACAAACCAACCCAAACCAAACATTTTTACTGGATGGAAAGCTGTGACACAGGTCGAGACAAGGTACTTTTATAAGTATGATAGTACAGTGTATAAAACTGACCGTTAAGTCTTTGATTATGAAGTTGTGGTGTTGTAGAATTTTCGAGTTTTACCGGAATTATTTTTCATCTTGGTTCAACACTAACAGTCCGGTCCACTTTTTGTTATCATTTTATTTAACCTTAGAGGTGTGTTTAATACAGTTTGTTAAGGCTTAGGTAACCAAGAAACCAATGCACAACACCTTGCCATGTTAATGAAGCACTGTTTATACTATTCTTATGAAGTCAAGTCCTTATACTTCTTCTAACTTTGTCATCTGTTAGCCAAATCCTCGTTCACTTGGTTATTGTGGCTGTAACAAGCCTTCGCTAACAACACGTTCCATATATATCATTGATAAAGTAATTTAATAAGGCCTAATATTCCACGTGCAAACGTGCTTAAACATTTAACCCTTACATGAAACATTACCAATCGAAAGAACGGATGGGAAAGTATGCTGTGAATTTACGAAACTAAGATTGGTTATCTTCGTGAATAAAATATGTTTCATACAGAAACACGACCACAAGTAAAACATGATGGGGGATGTAGAGATGTTTATATGCTGCAGGAGCAAATATTGGGGAAATTGATGATATCATAAAGGAGGACAACATTCTGGAAAGTCACGCAATGCCTTGTGGACAAGATTAATTGGCCCTCGTTTTCACTGTCAGTGGACTAATGATCCAGAACGCACTGCCACAAGAATAAGAAGTGGTGAAGCAAAGATCTGGTGACTTAACAATTACGAAAATGGCCGTCCCCAAAACATCTATCCCAAACTAATTGGAACCAGTTAAAAAAATGGTATTGTAAAGAGAAAAAAAAAGGAGGAAAACCAGCTGATCTATGGCAAGGTGTGGGATTACATATTTAAAACAAAAATAAAAACTGTTGAATAACTGTCTCTTAAAAACCAGGCATCGTTACACCTGCTCGATTTACTTCCGTAATTAGACCTAGAGAGGGTATACTAAATATTAATTACTCAATTTGTTATCTCCCTGAATAAACGTCTTTTACTTGTGTTGACTATAAATATAACATGTCAATCTCTTTTCTCTTCTTCTGGATCTCTTAAGAGTATTTGTAATATATTCAGATAAGGGGTGGGAAATGGTCAAAGCCCAGATTTTAGCGTGGTACGTCTTTAAGTCTAAAGTAAAATGAAATAATAAAATGTCTTGGGGTTTTCTTTGAAACAAATATATATGTGATTTATTTTTATATATTAAAAATAGAATGAAAATTATCTGAGTTAAAAACATTTTATTGCTCGAACACTGGGTAAATTTGTGTACTTGTTTTTATCTCAAATTACAGAGAATTAATTATCGAATGAGTCACTTTACATACAAAATATATCAGCTCGTGCACACTTAAAGAATAATTTGTGTTTTATTGCTGTTTTTAGCAACGGCTTTCTGAGTGTAAATAGTTATAAGATATAATTCCCCACCATTGAAAAACAATTCTCAGTTCTTTTATTTGCGAAATAATTTCTGCGTACTATGTGGCAAAGCTACTGAGACTGGAGATTGTGTACCTCTGTTCATAACTTTGAACTTCTTATCAGAGGGGAAACAGCCAGTCAGCAACACTTTACCATCTATCTTCCAAACTAAGGTATTTACTCTCACTCCTATAATGCGCTTACAGGTTTAAGGTGTGGTGAATGTTTTGTAGTGTGATATAGATTTGAACCCAACTTATCAGATCTGAAATACGAAACTCTACCACAGGCAAACCCGTGTCCTGATGAATAATGTTAACAGAAAAAGAAATATACTAAACGGTAGTAACGGTGTTAAAAGTAAACAAGTAACCTTCATGTGATTTGTAAAGAACTTACTGTTACTAATAGTCACGCTTCAGTTACTTCATCTGGCTCACGCGCTAACAGTCGTTGTTCATGGAAACGATGATGTAAATAGCGCCTAGACAATCACTATACTGTCGTACCTTGAACAGCCTGACGAGCCTTGGTATTAAGCGAAAGGCCTTATCAAGACTAGATTTGTTTTTTGCTATTAAATAGTACGACCTCTATGAGTAAAAGACACACGCCAATTAAATAGTTGTATCACGTGTTTGCCTGTTAGTAAAAGTATTAAACAGTTAGTACCTATAAAATAAAAAACGCATGCCATTTAAACTATGATGGATCATCTATGAACTTGACAACACAAGGTGGCGCCAGAGTCGATGTAGTCCCAGCATTGGGCCAGCATGATTCGCAGTTCAATAATTGGTCAGTTGATACGCCTGTGGTACATGAATTTCACTTGTTTTCCTGGTGCTTATTTTACCAATTCCACAAAATTAGTGTGAAGTGTGAAAATAATAATCTCAGCATGATTGAGACGAAATTTAAATGCAGTGAAGCTAAAAATACTGGGAGAAAAAGCCAATCTGATCGACAGACGAACGCAATAATATAAGCGATAATACAGTGTCAGACTGTTGTTTTGTTAGGCGTAAACAAGTATAGTTTAAATATGTTGGGAAAACCTTGCTCTAAGTTACTCAATGTAACATGATGTAACTGTAGGTATTGAATGAAATTAATGATAATAATTAGCTTTTGTCTACATTTAAATATGTCGATTTCTTACTAACATTAACATTTTATAGGCCTACGAGTTTTTTCGGATGTGTCAGTTACTGGTTGGTTGATTCGTTTTGTCCTTTTCAATGTTCACTGGGTTCTTCTCGTGGACTTCGGTGTGATTGTCTTGAACCAGCTGAACATTCAGAAAGGCACCAGGTTTTACCTACCTTTTCTTGGGGTGGTGGTGAAGGTCCAAACAATAAAATAACATATATTTTTTACTTTTATAATATTTGTAGGCCTACTACAGATATTAACATACAGAGTAAGTATTATTGAAATATTAAATCTCCAAGAAGTATTATACATTATCTAAGCTTAATCATAGGCCTATAAAAATATTTTTGTGGACTAGGCTTAGCTAAACAAGATGTGGTTGGGGGAGTTTATTTTGAAAATAAAATTTTAAAACTTGTCTCAACGTAAAAAAAAAGGTTATAAAATGTGGATAGCCTGAAACCAATTTATAAATGAAAAGCGGAGTTATTAAAAACTTAATTAAACATAGGCCTAACACAGTTAGTTTCAGATATATAAATGTCAGTTACGAAGTGGTTATGACAAACAACTTTCTTCGGTTTCTTTCCAGGTTTCAAGGTCACGAATGATCACTTGACTTCCAGGCACACAATAATTCGTTTGAGGCATGTATGAGCTATTATATTTATCATTATTATTATCATGATAATACTTATCATCATGATATACTTATGAAGCAAACAGAAAGCTCGATAACATGGCGAGACATACAACTTAAAGAATATAAACATAGACAAGTACCGCATCGCTACCAGTGCCCTCTACAGGTATAATTAGCACGGGCCTATGTTAAAATAAATATTAAACAGTACGCTCCTAAATAGTTAGAAAATACATCGTGCAAATAATTGTATGAAGTATTGCCAACGTTAGCATAAACAGATCAGAATATGAACAGAATAAGTTGATTAAGTTTTTTGTAATTGCTTAATAAAATGTAGATGAATTGAAATTATTGTTAACAAAAATTTTTGACCAATACTGAGTTGTAGATAATAAAAATTAATTCTTAAAGGTTCTATCAATACTTTTATTCGGTTAAAACAGAGACGAAGCTTTTGAGGCGATGGTAGCTTATACCTTCCCTCTGGTCAGTTGTTCAAAATCAGATTGGACTAAAGATGAACAATTGAGTCTCATCTAGCCGTTCAGTACATTTGGACAGTAACTTCAAAACCACTTAAAACACTTGACCTGTATTTCCATTATGTCGTCTCGAAGTTCGAAACTTGATCTATCCTTCCATCTGTTAAGCAGTATTAAAAGCAATATATAAATCGATATAATTAACACTGATAATAATAGTTATTCGTTTCTAAAATCTACATGCGTGTGCTAGTTGTTACAATTATTTAATTATGAAGAACAAAATAAAGCTATCTTACAAGAGGGACTATGAACCTCTGAATAAATAATTCCATCTTAAAAGAACTATGTAAATGGTAGTGTGGAAGTGAAAAGATATTACTGAAACGGACACCTTGGAGTTACGCTTTTTTTTTTTATAGTATTTATCAGATATCCCTCATTTCAGTTACATAATTATGAAAGCAACAACTAAATAACGAATCGCTGAAGGACTTTACTCCAGAATCAGAACAGGATGAATTGGAAGTTGAAAAATGACAATTACTGCAATTAAAAATCAAGCATCAAAAGAGTAGCCCGTCAGCGCCACATAGATCAAAGCGATTACAGAGCCTATTTCCTTTTTGCACAGTAGTTCTCTTCCTGTCTAATCGGCGCGCCCCTTGGGGTTGTTTTACATTGTATGGATGAAGTTCAGAATTGGAATAATTCTTTCAAGGCTTAACGTCATCACAACGCAAATTAAATAGCACAGAAATCCGTAGACAAAGAAAAAAAGAAAGGAACACCACATCTTGGAAAATAAGAGGGCAGTGTACACCAATATAAAGAACTTGAAATGACAGAATTCTTTTACGATCTATAAGAAAATAATAACAATTATTAACCAGCGAACAAAGAACAAAATACTAATGCTAAAAAACATAATGTTCCTGCTACTAAAACACAAATTATGCCGACGTGTTTATGAAGTCTCTGTTGCTTGTTGTTATTTGTTTAAAACTTCTTCATTTCGGGGTCCCTGGACAACGGTGTTAGTGTGACATGTCATTGGTTAATTTTGACTGGTCTGCTTTAAATTCTTTTATTCAAGGGTATAAATGACATACAAAAATTAGTTATCATACTTTGTTTCTTTAGGAGTTTTATGCTCCTTCCAAAGAGCGCACTGGTACATCTGCGGATTCACAACACTAGAAACCGGACTTCGATACCTGTGGTGGGCTACTCTGTAGCTTTGTGCTTCACTTCAAAGAAATACAACATATCTGTGCAAAGCGTGTTAAAGATTTACCAAATCAGACATGAATCTAATGTAATAAATGAATTTTATGGGGTAGAAGTTTTTAAAGCTAAAATTTATATTTTTATGTGCTCATGTGGAGCTTGTTTTTTAGTGAAAATGTTTCAAACTAAAGCATGGAGACCCCATTGGCCCTAAAGCTTACATGCGAATCGCTGAGGAACTTCAACCTGGGGAATTAAATTGTATATAATTTATTTTCTCCTTTAATAATCATATTTTAATTTTTTTTAGACTTTAAAATAAGACTACAAGGATTAGCTGTGCTAAGCCAACCTTCTCTAATTTAGAGCTGATATAACAGAAGGAAAGCAATTGAATAATAAATGTTACTTTTGTCTGATCGAATATTGCGATGTGATCTCACTCATAGAGCATGCCAGTAAGAGTTTCATACGTTGGTGTGTGTGTTTTTGTTGTAGCAAAGCCACGTCGGGCTATCTGCTGAGCCCACCGAGGGGAATCGAACCCCTGATTTTAGCGTTGTAAATCTGAAGACATACCGCTGTACTATCGGGGGGCTTCATACGTTGGATGAAACAATACCCATGGTTCCGTCAGTAATAGTTTCATATTTTGGCTAAAACAATACCTGTTGTTGTGTCGGTAGCAGTTTCATACTTTGGTTTATTGTTTAGTTTAAGCGCGGTTTAATTTTTGTTTGTTTGTTTATTTTTAATAATACAAATTAGATTGAAGTGAAATTGTTTTTAATTTTATTAACCTTAAAGGTGAATATTCGTAGTGTGTTTCGTAATTTCCTAGGACACATACACACACACTGTTTGTATGTGTCTATGTGTCTTACAGTAAAGTCACTTCGATGTATCTGCTTTGTCTACCAAAGGGGATCGAACAATCCTGTATAGACTTACCACGGAAAACGGGGGCCTTAACAAACAGAAGCAAAATTTTCTGAGATCAAGAGTCATTTGTTGTTACCGCCCTTTAACGAGCGGGGTTGGACGGAAGAATGCATTTTTAATGTCTTCTTACTCACAGGACCAACATTATCAAATAACTTTGGTCACAACGCATGTCTAAAAAAATCTATCCTAGTAGCCAATTTTCGTTGTCCTTATAATTTTAGGAAAGTTACCTTTCGATTACAAACGTTATATTAGGGTTATTCCTGTCATTTGGCCCTCGACTGCAGTACAATTTATCTCCCATAATCTACTCTTTGTCTCATTCTTAGTAGAGAGAAATGTGAAGATGATTATCCGTTAAGTTATAATTATCTTAGTAAGACCTTGAACTTTGTACTTTCTATGACAGCTCCCTCTACAAATTGTAATGTGTAAATTCTTTATTATACATTAAGTAATTTGGATTCTTTACGCACGGAGGGAATTGCTTTGAACATACACACTTGACAGTGGGTTATGTTTATGTCCTTTAAGAATCTTGTAGTGGATTGTTCAGGTAGTAAACAATGGATCGTCAAGCACTGTTGTTAAATTTCTGTAAATACACTAACAATGGGGCCTTGGAGGCACGTTTTGTTCGTAATTACATTGAATAGAAGTAGTAAGTAGTGGTTGTAAGCTATAACATTTATGATAAACAAATCACATGATTTTATTGTTACTCCTACCAAACTAATCAAACTCAAATTAGATTCCGACCAAAATAAAATATCCCATTACAGCTAACAACTCTTGCCAGTAATATGAAAAACTTACAACCCAACAATAATACGTAAATTCCCACCGCTAATATATAAAAACTTACCGTACAACCACGTACAAACCTCACCATTAATACGTAACCGTCTAAAGTTCCACTACTAGTGCATAGCCACCTACAACCACACTATAACTACATAACTACCTACAATCCACACTGGGAAACGTCGCTTGGCAGTGGCTCATGGGGTCCATGCCCCGTTTCTAGTTGACCGTGCCCAAAATTCCTAGTTGGTGTGTTGAAAATTCAGAATAAAAAAAAAAACGTGAGCGACATCATAGTGAATCGTTGAAAATTCCCTCGCACCGATCGGGTCGAGTCCCGAATCTTTTCCTGACCCCATCAGTAAGACATAACCACGTACAACCCACATCACAATAAGATCACACTTACAGTCTGTGTCAATTACTTCCTTGTCCTTTACTTTAGAACCGTCCAGCAATTACTTCATTGTTCTTTATTTTAGAACCGTCCAACAATTACTTCCTTGTCCTTTATTTTAGAACTGTCCAACAATTGAAGGTACAATAAAATATTTAATTTTTATAATTCTTACGGATTTTTCTTATTTTTGTGCTTGTTAAGAGCAAAGCTACACGATCGGCTCTCTGTACTCTGCACATTACGGAAAACGAAACCCGATTTTTAGAGTTGTAAACATGCTGTGCCATTGGAAATGTCTCAATTTCTTATTGATTAAATACATTTTTTATCAAGTATAAGGTACGGTATTAATATTCTATGTATGTTTATATTTGTAATAATCTTATACAACTAACTTATATGTAATTATTTAATTGTTATATATATATATGTATATATATATGTTTTTGAGAGGTTTTATCGTTAAGTTACATTAGTAACGAAAACAGTTACTAATGTTTTCTTGCCACAATATACTAAACTAATTTAAATTTACTCTTTTTAATCTTTCATATTAAATATTTAGAAACTGTCCATCATTTTACAGTTTTCAGATTATTTTTGTATTTCCAAGTGTGACTTTTGCAAGTTTTGTAGCTGAAATCGAATAGTATCGACGGTACTTTTTAATTAACATGAAGTTTGTGGCAATTTAGTATCAAATACTAACCTGAAAATTGTGGCAGTTTATTATTAGATGTTAGCATGAAAACTGTAGCAATTTATTATCGGATGTTAATATGAAAACTGTAGCAATGTATTATCAAATGTTAACATGAAAATCATGGTACTTTATTATCAGATGTTAAAATAAAAACCGTAACAATTTATTATCAGATGTTAATATGAAAATTGTGGTAGTTTACTGTCCGATGTTAACATGAAAGCTGTGGCGGCTTATTACCAGATGTTAATAACTAAATATTATCTTTTAATTATATAGCTATATATAAATGTAAATCTCTGCTGTCGTCATAGTCTCTGGTATTTCACACCAATCAGTGAAGCTGCAAGTGTGGACATTAATAATAAAGACACAAATAGCGTTCCAATGAATTTGTTTTATTTATTCTGATCATTTATAAAAATAGCAGTACAAAAAAACAACAGACAACGATTCATAATTATTGAGCAATCCACTCGGATCAGGTACGACACAGATGGTTAAAATTGAAAACCAAAGAAACGCACTTTACATACTAATTGGGTCGTGTCTGTACATAAATCAATATATTTTACCATTTCAAAAACGTAGGAACAGAACGAAACAATATGATAAAATCACCTTCATTGTTGTGTGAACACTTTCATATTTATATGTTTGTTCAACAATGTAATCGATTTTAAAGAGACACTTCTTTCTATTGTTTATAAAGTCAGGCGGTTTATACAGAGCTTGATTTGACTGTTGACATTGTTGTTAAGCTGTCAGTATAAACACATATCAACACTTTTACTTTCGTTTGTTGTGTTAAATTGTAAATATTCTCAAAAACCTCATTCTAAGTAATTACAAAAGAATACGATACCATGGCAACAAGAAATATAGGATAGGAATATTACATGTACATTATACAATGCTTTTCAAATATAAAACTTTTTCTATAACTATCAGAAAAACTTTTAAATTTTATCGCACAAAGTATTTAAAAAAAAAATCTAAACGGATTTATAAGTACTTAAGCCAACTGCTGTAAAATCAACTTCTAGATTTATAATTATATGCAACAACTTGCATAACTGACAGATGAAAGCTGTGTGCCGTTAATAAAAAACAATTAATTTAAGAGAGACTGTGGTTTTTGGTTTTATTACTATATATTATTGAAACACGTGATTAGGCCTAGAAATAATAAATTAATAGACTTTCTTGAAATGTGCCCTTATAATTATAACGCATCAATTCGTGACAATTTGTTCATTGGTAATTTTTGGAACTAGAACTGTCCAGTAACTGCTAGTTATTTCAGGGGTTGATTATGGTGGAAGGAACAAGGTAGCATCGAAAAGCTTTCCCGACTAAGTTTGTCATTAAGAAGGAAGCAACACAATGGGCCATCTTTGTGCCCGCCTCGTCTATCGAAACCCGAATTTTTGCGTTACAAGTCTTGAGACGTGCCGCTGGGGAGGGGGTGATCCCGACTAAGAGGGCAATAAAAATATATAACAAAAACTAAATGTCCTTTTGCAAAAGATATTTGTAGCTTTGTCACTATGACAACAGCGATTTTTAGCTTGTTCTTTTGTAAATATTTGCTCGGAGATGTAACTATTCGATGTTTTTATATTTTTACAAACATAAAGGTTAACGCTTTATATGTTATATACCCATAGTTGTGTTTGTCTATTGCCATACTGGGGTGAGTAAATAGTACTGAAACTGTAACTGACTTATTGACGAGGTGCGGTTGTGAGACCCAACCCTCAAGACCCGGAATAGGTATCACTAGCTCAAATGGTAGAGCACTTGATTGTGATTGGGGGTGGGAAGTGCGAAAGGTCTTGGAGTTGATCCGGAGCACAAGAAACAGAAAAAGGGTTACCACATTTTAATATTGAGCATTATGCAAAAATATAACGTATATCGTATCACAATGTTAAATTGATCTAACAACAATATACTAAAACAAGTTCGTCCTGTGTAATCAACAAGAAACTCGTCTTTGAATGTTAATATCCTGTTAAGAAGAAGTGTAACAGACAAGATCGATCGCCTTTCTCATCACAGTCTTCGTATCACGGAACATTTCTGGAGAAGTCATATCATAAAAACAACACTATACGTTCTCCTGTTGTTCTATTTATTATTAAGGCAGTATTGAAAATGACAGAGGAGGAAGGTTTTCAAACGCAGCATTACAGAATAATGGGTGAGAAAGGTTCTCATACTGAGCTCTCAAACACTCACATATTACACACCGATAATGAGCAGCAACAGGTGTTTTTTTTTAAAAATTGGCAAACTGTACAAATGAGATACAAAAATAAATTAAAAGCCTCTTATCAAAACCAACGTTTGGCACAAAACAGAGATACACTATATTACACAAATTAAACGAAAACGTGCCGAATCGGTAGGTATGTGCAGGGTGAGCTAAAGACAAACAGACTAATAAGTCACATTTATTAATCATCACAGAGACTGTGGTAACAGCAATGAAATAAATCTTTATAGACTTTACCATTCAAACAAGTGTTCGTTTGTTTAAACTTTTTTACGTGTGTTACGTGGACAGAGTTTGTTATCGGTAAATAAATGTCTTCTAAATGCATATTCTAGAGTCACACCCATTTTGGGCCACCCAGTATGTATGGTTCAGTGTATTTGTACAGGGTGAACAAAAATTCCTTGTATTACTTAGTGTTGTGAAATAAGCGTCGAATATCGAACAATCTGCTATTACTGGGTGTTTAGACATATTGAGGATCCGTCTGTTATCTGGCACAATGTCATGACATAAAAATAATACCAAACTAATTCAAGTGCTATAAATTTTATAATGACAAATTTTATCTCAGACTGACTGCTTTAGAGATAGCATTTAATTTACCTTGATTTAATATCACGATATCGTGTCAAGTAGCAAATGGTTTCCAATATAACTAAACACCATATTTGGCATTCCACGCCTACTTCACAACAATAGGAGAAGCTAAAGCTTAAGAGTTCATTCTCTGTGTGTTGTATGTCTATATAAACACTACGTGATGGTGAAAAATATTTAAACGTAACGCAATATTGTTCTGTATCGTACTACATAATAATTATTTCTACCTAAAACGTGTACGTTCATCCAAAAGGGGAGTTAATATGGACTTCAAAAACGTAACAGAGAATTCAACCTTGAGCAATATCAGTGTACAGTTTCGAATGTAACACACGTATGTGCTAGAAAATTATATGTATAAAACAGTATAGGACTGGGTAAAAAAAAATCCATAATAATTTTATAACTGCTGGATAAAAACAGTTTTCACCAGTTTTGTTGTGGAAAATGGATGAGTATGCTCTTTGTCTCATAAATACTTTGTTTTGTGTTTCTATGTTGTTAAGCGCAGAGGTACACCACTGCGCCCATCACGGGTATCGAAACCTAGATTTTAACGTTATGTATTCAGCCTTGTAGCTGAGCCACTGGAGAAGAGTGTATTGTGTCCAACCTTTTTTTTTTAATAACTTATTGGTCAGACTTTTCTTTGTTTTTTTTTTTTAATATATCAATCAGGGTCGTAGCTGGTCGTAGTAATAAATTTTAAGATAAAAATAATTTTTCATATGAAATATCATACTGATTATTTTCTCCCAACAAAATTCAGGGAAATATGCAAGTTTTTCAATACTTTATGCCGCCTGTATGATTCATTATTTATTAATTATATACGCAAAGAGGTAATCAGAAGGTACCATTTCAGGTCTGAATTTTCCGGAAGATTCCCCTTGTTTCAAACTTTCCCTTTGTGCGTATCTCATCTTTAGGCCTAGATACGTTTTTTCTGATTCTCTGATCATGTTCCACACATCTTCCAGTTTGGATGACATTAAAATGTAGTAACAAATGAGATCTTAAGTTGTTGTCACGTGACTTGGATGAACCAAAGATGTCTGTTGATTTAAACTCCACTTGAAGAACCATTAATGTACATGTCTTCCACAGCAAGCTGTAACAAAAAATATTTACGTACATTAGCATCTGTCACTTTATCTCGTACGTGATTCTTTTATTTCATATATATACAAGATTAACAATGGTAAGAAAAGTGTGAATAAAGCTTTTCTCAAACACATCATCTGATAAACTTGTTTGTTATTGTAGACCGGCAGGACCGAGTGGTTACGACGCTTGACTCGCAGTCTGAGGGTGTCAGGTTTGAATCCTCGCCCCACCAAATATGCTCGTCCCTTTCACCCGGGGGTGTCTTATAATGTGGTGGTCTATCCCACTATTCGTTCTTAAAAGAGTAGCGCAACAGTTGGAGGTGGGTGGTGATCACTAGCTGACTTTCCTCTTGTCTTTCACTGCTCAATTATGGACGGGTAGCGGAGATAGCCCTCGTGTAGCTGTGCGTGAAACTGAAACCCAAACAATGTTGTTAATTCCCACGCCGTTCCTAATTTAGAAGTGGTACATAAGAGGGAATGCAGCTGGCCAACACCACCAACACTTTTACTGACGAGAAGTGGGGTTGATCGTGAACTGAACGGAAGAGCACATTCTATGACTCGATTCGAACTCGCAAATAGGTATGACAAGAAGGTCGTGGATTGTCAGATATTTAATAAATTACTTTACGTTATTGCATTATGTTTCTTTCGAAGGGTATAAACTCAGAATCTTACCAAAAAATAAAATAGAGCGGCAATTCAAACGATAAGAATCTACTGTCAATGTTTAGTGCAGTTCTGGAAAGCTATGTTATATTTTACACAAAACTAAACGTGTGATTTAGAGGATAGTTTGACAACACCATGTCACAAGCTCTTGGAATATTTTCGTCTAACAGAATAATGGAAGTTCACTGTCATTGTCAAAACGCATTTAAGCTCCAAAGCGTGGATATTTCTTTTAAAGTAAATGGACGCGAAAAACAGCTCCACAGTCTGGCACACTACATACTGGACCACATTAAGAACAAAGCAATACAAAAGTTTGGTATGCTAAATACTGGACCACTTTGAGAACAAAACAATACAAAAGTTTGGTACACTAGATACTGGACCATGGAAGGAGCAAAACAATATAAAAGTTTATTACACTAAATACTGGACCATGGAAGGAACAAAACAATACAAAAGTTTATTACACTAAATACTGGACCATGGAAGGAACAAAACAATAGAAACGTTTGGTACACTAAATACTATACCACGGTGAGAACAAAACAGTACAAAAGTTTGGTACGCTAAATACTGGACCATGGTAGGAGCAAAACAATACAAAAGTTTGGTACGCTAAATACTGGACCACGTTAAGAACAAAACAATACAAAAGTTTGGTACACTAAATACTAGGCCATGGTAGGAACAAAACAATACAAAAGTTTATTACACTAAATACTGGACCATGGAAGGAACAAAGCAATACAAAAGTTTGGTATATTAAATACTGGACCATGAAAGGAGCAAAACAATAGAAACGTTTGGTACACTAAATACTAGACCACGATGAGAACAAAACAGTACAAAAGTTTGGTACGCTAAATACCACGTTAAGAACAAAACAATACAAAAGTTTGGTACACTACATACAGGACCATGGAAGGAGCAAAACAATACAAAAGCGTATTACACTAAATACTGGACCATGGAAGGAACAAAGCAATACAAAAGTTTGGTATGTTAAATACTGGACCATGGAAGGAGCAAAACAATACAAAAGTTTATTACACTAAATACTGGACCATGGGAGGAACAAAAGAATACAAACGTTTGGTATACTTAATTCTGGTAGGAACAAAACAATAAAAAAAGTTTCCTCTCTCAATGTTAATATTTTTTTACTATTTAACTCTAAGGAAACTGAACTGAATTTTGGTTTCATTAATTAGGGCAAAGCTACACGAGAGAAATTTGCACATAGTTGTCCTTAACAAGAACTGATGGACTACTAAACTAAAAACAACAGCTTAGGAAAAGCGCCACATCACCAACCTTTTGACTTTTTTTTTTGTCATATCGAACTGTGAGATATAACTGCTACTCTTATAATGCACCCGCGGTCCCGAGAGAGCAGCGCGTTGTAGTAGCAAGAAGTCATGAATATTGGAATTCGCAGTCCGGACACACAGTCCATTGGTTTACACCTGTCACACTGAACCACCATGGATGGAGGATAAATCTTATTAAAACGATGTCTTCTTTAGTTGTGCAGTCTTGAAGGTTAAACAAATGTTATTCCATATCGCAGCTGCTATCGGCTAGCCCCCTTTAGTCGACATGTGGCAAGGTCGGGGCAGCCCTGAGGTAAAGAAGATACGCTATCATCAAATGTCGTCAAACGAGTTATTAACATATTCTCTTCTCCACAGCTTGTGTAAGTAGAGTAATATTAGGGTTATGTATTAGCCAGTAGCTAAGAGGAACTACTGAAGCCGCCGCAAGGAAAACACGTACAGACAACGTCTTTAAGCTTCTATATAACATATACACACTTATCATCATAAACTACGCACACTGAAGAAATAGAAAAAAAGGACGAAGGTGTGTGCGTATCGCACTTAAACATATCATATACGAACCTAAGGTTTGGTTGGAATTTCGCGCAAAGCTACTCGAGAGCTATCTGCGCTAGGAGTCCCTAATTTAGTAGTGTAAGACTGGAAGGAAGGCAGCTGGCCATTACCACCCATCGCTAACTCTTGGGCTACTCTTCTACCAACGGAAAGTGGGATTGACCGAAATATTATAACGTTCCCACGGCTGAAAGGACGAGCGTGTTTGGTGTGACGGGGATTCAAACCCGCGAACCTCAGATTACGAATCAAGAACCTTAACCACTTGGCTATTCCGGGCACCGCGGAAAGGTGACTCTCGGAGAGATTTCACACAAAAATGACTCATGGGGACATTTCATAAAAAATGAAATAGTTCACAAAGAAATATTATTGCACTTAAAAAGTCTATCATATTTTCCAGTCGTTTAATTTCTATCCTTGACAACACGTTTTTACATAAATTTAATGAAATAATCTGTTTGATTTAAAGCATAGCCACAATGAGCTATTTGCTGCGTCTATCGCGGGGAATCGAATCACAAACTTTAGCGTTCTCAGTCCGTAAACTTACTCACTCGAGAGCGTAACGAAAGAGAGTTTAGCTGACACATTTCCTTCATAAAGTCGCCATATAAAACTTGAATTTTAATAGTTTGATTACATCACACAAAACTGAAGTCATTTGGATACTGAGTTAATTGCATCAACAACTGTAGAATTCCTAGAAGAGAAAAAGCTTAATATTACGTTTCTAGCACATGACCCCGACGATAAAGATTTTTTGCTTGATGAGTTATACCGTGTCTTATGGTATCTTCCAGGAACTATATATAGTTTCTTGTGTGTTCTTCAGTACCTAAGAACATTACATAACTGCTAGTTTCGTATCTATTCACAGCAGCAACGTTTTTCTTGTTGAAATATACGAGAAAGACTGGATATCAGAATTAAAACTAACGACTTTATAACACCAAAATGTTGCTTTTATTTAATTAAACTCTCAACACTGGATGTCTTTTACCCATTTATACGAACGGAATATGGCCTCAGTGCAATGTGTGAATTCACGTGGAATAACAAACAATTTGAAGGTTAATAGACAGTGTCAGATAAAGTTTGAATTTTATCTCTCACAGTTTCAGTTTGTGTTTTAGTGGAACACTCCTGAAGAGACTATAAAATGAAACGCTTAGTGTAATTAAAGAAAGCAACAATTTTTTGTTATAGGGTGATTTATTTCTAGTGTTAAAATGTCTCCCATACACTAACACCCACTACAGAAATTAAGTACCGATTATCGCAACGTATACAATAGTTAATAATGATATTTATACAGTTATTCATTTATCGTTGAATTCAAAACCATGAATGGGTTGAATGGTACCCAGATGTTAATGTGCCAGACCGTGTATCCAAATGTCCGTGGTTCACGTTTCGTTAACCACAGAGACAAATTGAGCGCTCAGCACTTTATATGGCATGGGTGTGTTATAAGTATGACGGTCAAATCCCACTGTTCATTCGGAGAAGAGTAACCCAAAAGTTGACGGCGGGTGATGTTCACTAGCTACCTTTCCTCTAATCACTTCATAATTAAGGGCAGCTAGTGGAGATAACACTTGGTAGGTTTCAACAAATAAACAGATCCACGTTCAATAACTGTTTCCCCTCCGATGTGTGCTTTTCACTTGTTGCTATAAGTGTGTTTCTGGAAAGTATACAGTGTTCTGGTTTTTTCACAGCAAAAACCAGAGTCGCGGGCCAATGATCACATTTCATTAATTATAATTGTGAAGTAGTAATCCATAACTATTTTATTATGTACGTGTTTTATCTTGTAGCAAAGCCACATCGGGCTATCTGCTGAGCCCATCGAGGGGAATCGAACCCCTGATTTTAGCGTTGTAAATCCGGAGACATACTGCTGTACTAGCGGGGGACATTTTATTATGTAATATCAAATGTATTCTTTTTTGTTTACTTTTAATTTCGCGCAAAGCTACTCGAGGGTTATCTGTGCTAGCCATCCCTAATTTAACAGTGTAAAACTAGAAGGAAGGCAGCTAGTCATCACCACCTACCACCAACTCTTGGGCTACTCTTTTACCAACGAATAGTGGGATTGACCTTCACATTATAATGACCCCACGGCTGAAAGGGAGAGTTTGGTGTGACGAAGATTCAAACCCGTGACCCTCAGATTACGAGACAAGTGCCTTAACCTCAGGGCCATGCTGGGTCTCTTAATACTTTTTTTACATTAAATACTTAATGACTTGATTCTACACAAACATTTAATAATCTTTACATTATAAAGTAAAAAAAAAACAATCCTGCTAAGTAGCTTTATATACCTGACGGTGTTAACATACAATTTTCTCTTTAACTTAGAAAAAATACGTATATCCAATTAATATGTGACTGGTTTTTGTTCTACAATATCAAAATAGGGTGTAGCAAAATTACAAGACAAATCCAAGGTTCGGACATCTTAGGTTAGTCCTTCGTTTGGTTTGGTTGAGTTTTGCGCAAGGCTACACGAGAGATATCTGCGCCAGCCCGTAATGTAGTGCACTAGAGGGACGGCAGCTAGTCAACAACACCTGCCACAAACTCTTGGGCTACTATTTTACCAAAGAATAGTGGAATTCACCATGAAATTACAGTGCCCCCACAACTGAAAGGGCGAATATGATGAGTGACGGGGATTCACACCCCTAACCCGTAGGTTTCGAGTCCAACGTCCCCTAACCACCAGGCAATCCTTGGCCTAAATACAATACAAAAAAAAAAATCCTCATAATAAAAGATATATATACGTATTGTAAAAGATAATAAAAATGAATATATTAGATGCATAGCATAGATAAACCAACACCGTTAACGAAAGTGTCATTAAATATGAACAAGTTACAACTGACAAAGACGCATAAAAAACTAGCTTCTACCTGTTTCTTGTAACTTCATCGAATCTTTGTCCTTTGAAAAGAAAACATCAGTGTCTAATCTCCCCAAGAACGTCTAAAAGAAAACATCAGGTGTCTAATCTCCCCAAGAACGTCTAATTACCAATAATAAGTCATTAACGAATCCGACAAAGTAATAAACTATTGTAAGTTTTTATTTAACTATAACGTCAGGTAGAGGAACGATATATGAAAAAAATATTCTTATAAAGATACAAAAATAAGTAAATAAAATGAATGAGAGACTTCATGGCCGGAAGTGGCCAACTGTGTAAATAATTACAATTACATGTTAAATAATATAAACGGATGTAACTGTACTAATGACGTAATATTGTGCTATATATAAGGAACTGATATATACAGTTTAGTAGACGAATTTCAAAGGTAGCTATTAACTACGTCCAACTGTTTATCACATGGATTTAACTACTGGAAAATGGAAAATAAGAAACAAAAAACTCGTGTTTTTTGTTGTTTTCATTACCAAAGTTGAACTACAGGCCAGCAATTGCCAATGATCAAATTGTATGAAGCACACCTTATGGAACCAGTTTAAGACCACTTCACCCCAGAAGCAAACGACCACCACTACATTGGATCTCTAAAGAGGTTGGAATTAATGTCATTAGGTGTCTGTACTTTTCACAAATGAGTTAAAACTTACAGTCAGAGTTCCGTCAAATACTGACGACATTTTCACTCAAACCTCAAACACTGTAGCAGCTAACTGGTAGAATGGGAAGGGATCAGTGTATGAATACATTTTTCACTTCTGAAAACCGGATTAACTGCTCGTCTTTACAGTGATCTTCAACTGGATTGGCTAAAGAGAATTCCTCATTAACTTCCTCTGTAAACTGATTACATGTGTTAAAGAAAGTCCCTCGTAACGTCCTCTGTGAACTGATTACACGTATTAAAGAGAATCCCTCGTAACTTCCTCTGTGAACTGATTACATGTGTTAAAGAGAATCCCTCGTAACTTCATCTGTGAATTGATTACATGTATTAAAGAGAATCCCTCGTAACTTCCTTTGTAAACTGATCACACGTGTTAAAGAGAATCCCTCGTAACTTCCTCTGTGAATTGATTACATGTGTTAAAGAGAATCCCTCGTAACTTCCTCTGTGAACTGATTACATGTATTAAAGAGAATCCCTCGTAACTTCCTTCCTCTGTAAACTGATTACATGTGTTAAAGAGAATCCCTCGTAACTTCCTTCCTCTGTGAATTGATTACATGTGTTAAAGAGAATCCCTCGTAACTTCCTTCCTCTGTGAACTGATTACATGTGTTAAAGAGAATCCCTCGTAACTTCCTCTGTGAACTGATTACACGTGTTAAAGAGAATCCCTCGTAACTTCCTCTGTGAACTGATTACACGTGTTAAAGAGAATCGCTCGTAACTTCCTCTGTGAACTGATTACATGTGTTAAAGAGAATCCCTCGTAACTTCCTTCCTTTGTGAACTGATTACACGTGTTAAAGAAATCCCTCGTAACTTCCTCTGTGAACTGATTACATGTGTTAAAGAGAATCCCTCGTAACTTCCTTTGTAAACTGATTACACGTCTTAAAGAGAATCCCTCGTAACTTCCTCTGTAAACTAATTACATGCGTAAAACAGAATCCCTCGTAACTTCCTCTGTAAACTGATTATCTGTGTTAAACAGAATCCCATATAACTTTGTCTACTCAGAAGTGTTTCACAAAAATGCACATATTTTAACAATACTTATAACACCCATACTTAACAAGTCAACACGTATTTCTGAGATTTCTTAAGTTAAATTTTCTGTAACTGTATTCAGTGAATGTAAGAGACTCACAAGATTTATTTCAATCTTAATTATGTTGCTCATCTGGTTAATATATATATTTATACAAACGAGACGTCAAAATAAATAATGTTGATATTCATGTAGAGAGAGAAATAGCTTGAGGCACTCTTAAATCTTTTACCTTTTTAGTGCGCTACACATCACATATCCTGAAAATTAACTATTTATTACTACAGGGAGCATTTTCCTCTGTCTGCCTCTTCTTGCCGCCTACCTTCAGGCACCTTTTATCTCTCTGGCAATACAGTTATTTACATCTGTCGAATGTCCAGCATGCTTATGGACACCGTAAACTTTACTATAGCAAAAAGTAACTTAACATTGCATCCATCCTGTTTATAATACATTCTTACCGGAAAACCGTTAGATTATACAGTGAATTCCTTGTAAGGCAGATTTACTCTTATTTTCGAAATCAAGTCTAAGCTACTTGCCACCTGGCAGCTCTTACCACAATGATTAAGCTTCACAAAGTCATAAACTTACAACGGTCTCTCATTAACCATTATCTTTTTATCCCGAAAGAATAAAACTCTAGATGACGTCACAGACCATGAACCCCTTTAACTTCCAACGGAATTTTCAATAACAACGTCTGAACCATTTTATTCCCTTCTAACGATTATTTATTATCTTTTGTTGAAGTAAATACTTTTATTTGCCATCTTACCAACGAATAGTGAGATTGATCGTACATAATAATGCTTCTAAGGTTGAGAGGACCAGCATGTTCGGTGATGGTGATTCGAAGCTGTGACCAGCAGCTTGCGAGTCGAGCGCCAATCTGAACGTCCTAACCACCAGGCCATGTCATGCTTCAAACTATGTATATTTTATCACTGAGATGTAGAGAGAAGGCGTGTTACCGTGTTAGAAGAGTGCATTTCTGTCCAAGATCTACTAAATACAGAGGTGTAAGATAGCCCTGTGGTAGATAGATTTGTGGATGTCGGTGCTTTAAGCAATGGTTGCGTTAAGAAAATAATAGCAGCGGTATGGTGCTGTTAACTGGCTTGCTTTTCCTCTGGCAATAGTTAAACGTTAATGACGCCGCCAGAACCAGTTTTGCCATAACTTCAAGATACGAACAGAGCATGAAGACCAGTTCATATGTTACACCTGGCGGTGAACTATGGAAATTAAGTCAAAGTCCCGTTTGATTTACCCGATCAAACTATATGATAACGGAAGTAACCAGCCTGACAATATGAAATTATGGAGTTACTATAATCTTTCTGAATTTCTAACTCAGACCTACATACAAAATCCATATCATATAAATTCACATATAATGTATTATCACTAATGTTACCATACACTATTACCAGAATCACCATATACTATCACCAACGTTATCGTATATTATCGCCAATATTACCATGTATTATAACCGACATCACCATTATGTACACTTAGGTATATCTTGATAATATTTATTTAGTACTAAAGTGATACTGAATTACTTGAATTTTAAAACAACTTAACATCGTAGAAGTATTTACGGCCCGACATGGCCAGGTGGTTAAGGTACTCGACTCGTAATACGAGGGTCGCAGGTCCGAATCCCTTTCACATAAAAAATGTTCTCCCTTTCAGCGGTTGGGGGCAATACAATGTTACGGTCAATCCCACTATTCGTTTGTAAAAGAGTAGCCCAAGAGTTGGTGGTGTGTGGTGATGACTAGCTGCCTTCCCTGTAGTCTTACACTGCTAAATTAGGGACGACTAGCGCAGATAGCCCTCGTGTAGCTTTGCGCGAAATTCAAAACAAACCAATGACTATTCACCATCGTAGAACTATTTAAGTACACTTTTCTTGTAAAGATTAAAATACATCGTTTCATCAGTTTAGTAACGTTGTTAATGATGTATTCACTACTATATCAAACAGTTCAACCGGATGAGATTTATAGTAGTTATAAAAAATGCAACAATGTTAATTGATGTTTACGATAGAAGTTTGGTAATTAACGAGTAATTAAAATAAAGGCGACTACATTTGATATTGTAAATAGTGTATCAATGTTAATAATGAACCGAAAAATAACAAAAGAAAATGGAATACCTTATGTCTCAGCAATAAAGCCGGTTTATTAAATAACTACTTTAACCTAATGTTTAAGAAAGTCACAATTCTCTCAGGCTGCGACAACTCATAACTGTGAGTCTCACGGTCCTCCGGTTGAAATTCACAGCATGATCTGAGGGCTAGCTATCCTCCGGTTGAAAATAAGAGAATAGTTTGGGAGCCAGTTATCCTCGCACTGAGAATAGCAATATAGTCTAGAGGCCAGTTGTTCTCCGGTTGAGAATTACAGAATCGTCTGGGAGTCAACTTCCCGGTCTGTGTAATTTCAAGCCGATGAAAACAGAAAGAGTAGCAACACGAGGCCAGATCGTGGGCTACTTTAAACGGAATCTGATCTTCGCTCGTATAGTACACTCATGATCCCAAAGTTTGAAGCACGTTTTTGCGCTAACTGACCGCAAACCACAGATTCAAGTGTGGTAACAGCTAGGCCACGCGCAGCCTTTCTTTAACGATGTTACACTATTTCAAAAACATTTGCACTTATCACATTGCGACTTAAATCTTCGAAAATGGAACCCCCAAAGAGTTATTGCTAAACCAGTTTCGTTGAAATTAAAAAAGTATCGTCACATGTTTTCGACAGATGGCAGCAGCATCGCCAACAATTCGTATCTAATGAAAATCGGACTTGTACGTTAATAAAAACTCCAGAAGTATACATGTATATAGGGCAACGTTGTAAAACTTGGAAGTGTTTCTAATACAAAGTTTAACAAATAAGTATCACATGTATTTCCTAAATAGACCTTATAATATTTATTGTTTCTAATAAGGCCCTAACTGGATATCATATAGCAGAAAAATATTGTCGTTTTAGTGGACAATTTACCTAATCACATATACGCTGTTGCTACTTGATGTAGAACTTCAGATTTCTGCATCTTTCTATGATATTAAATAAAATATGATCTTTATTTCTTCTTCCCCATGTGAGAATTTTCTTTTCGAACTTCATCAGTTAAGTTTTCTTTATGATGAAGCTATATTTCATTGTTTGTAGTTAAGCTCAATACTATACAATGGGCTATTTGTACTCTGCCCACCACGGATATCCAAAGACAAGAAGAAAAGCAATCAATTTAACTACACCCACCTCCGATTGTTGGGATACTAACTAAATAGGATATTCTTACGGAATACACACAATCCCAAAGTGCAGAGCACGTGTTAACGGTAACGGGCCGTGAGCCATGAACTTTAGGATTTGTAGTTCAAATATGTTAATCATTAGATTATTGTTAGGTTGTTTTTGGATTTCACGCAAAGCTACACGAGAGCTATCTGCGCTACCTGTCCTTAATTTAGCAGTGTAAGACTAGAGAAAAACAGCTAGTCAACAACACCCCCCCGTCAACCCTTGGGCTACCCTTGTCTGACCAAATAATGGTATTTTTTCGTCACATTTATAGCGCACCCACGATAATAAAATGCGGAGCGCGTTTTGATGCAACGGGATGCGAACCATAGACCCTTGGATTCGTGGACCGACATGATAAACGTTAGGTTACATCTTGCATGATGTATTTAGAAACTACAGTAATCAGTGTTATTTGTTGTATCTCAGATTTTCAGAAAATGACTTTACATAACACGTCTTAGAATCAACATTTACCAAAAAACCAATACCATCTCATAATGCCACTATTAAAACACTATTGGTGAAACAAAAAGCAAAGTTAATGCTGATGTCCGAAATACGTCTGAAACATATTTCCCATTACTGAAAGTGAAGAGAGCCGAAATAAAGGGGACATTTATCGGTCAGAATTAAATCTGGAAAGATGCAACGTTGTAATATTACCTGTGCTAAATATTTAAGTTTGTCAGTTATGGAAATACAATTTGAAATATCCAAGCAACGTACGGGAAGGAGTCATAACTAAATACCGACCCCAAATACTCGATGTTTGGTCACAATCGGTCCAGCAGTTTGCCAGCCAGAAGCAGACACAAACAGAGTTTGTTCAAACATTGATTTCGACAACAATTTCTGGCATTTGCTTAATCATATGTGTTGTATCCCCTGCCGTGATCTAACTCCGAATTTTAGAGACATAAAACTTGAAGTCTGCCGCTGAACATACGGATATTTTTCCATTAAAGATATACTCAGTGCTGGATTGACGCAGGAGTTTTACAGGTTGGACACAGGGACCATAGGGAAAAAAAATATTTTACTATATCTAAGAGCCATATAACATTATGGATTAAGAATGCTAGTTTTACACAAACAACTGCTGCTACAAAAAAACCCACAAACTTTCACACAAAGGGAACCATACTTGAAGTATTAGGGACACCTAGATTTGAAAAAGTTGTGTTCGTTGTTTATAATTACTATACTATTTTTAATTTTTAAATTTAAATATAATATACCAAATATATAAGTATTTAGAAAAAAAAAATGTTTCTGTTTTTATTTAGTACAAACCCTCTTACTAATCTAATTTGTGTAATTAATTAATTAATTATGAGAAAAGCAAAGAAATTATAAAAACGTGACCCGCCTAAACCAAAGCTGCACCTTGAGATCGCATTAAAAAAAACGACTGGTAATGCGTTGAAGTGATATATCAAAGAGTTCAATTCCATTCTTGTTTGTCCTTATAAACTACGCATGCTCAGTTCTTGTTTATAGGCAGTGGGCGTGTTTTTGATCCGTTTACTCGAAGTACGACATATAAAAGTATATGTTTTGAGAGCAGGTTCCACAGTATTTTTTACCATGTGTCATGTAAATGTATAGGTTTTCAGTGCAGGTTACACAGTCACTGTATAATAAAGTGTCATTATTTGAATATTTCGCATAAAGTTACACGATAGCTATTTGCGCTAGCCGTCCCTAATTTAGCAGTGTAAGACTAGAGGGAAGGCAGCTAGTCATCGCCACCCATCGCCAACTCTTTGGCTACTCTTTTAACAACGAATAGTGGGATTGACCGTAACATTATAACGCCCCCACGGCTGAAAGGGCGAGCATCTTTGGTGTGACGGGGATTCAAATCCGCGACTCTCGGATTACGAGTCGAGTGTCTTAACCAAGTGTCATATAAATGTACATATTTCGAGTGTAGGTTCCATGGTCACTATTACCATGTGTCATATAAATGTACACGTTTTCAGTACCCGACAAATTTTATTATATTCAAATATGCTTTGTGACTGAAAAAGACAGTAACCATATTGTTGAGAATCTGGTAACTTTGATGAATTTTTTTGTAATGATTATTAAAACGTAGTATAAACTAAATATTTAATTAGAACTTTCACTCAACTTAGTAAAATACGATGTCTGTAGCCTTGATTTTATTTTTGGTAAACAGAGGTATGAGTTGGTAATGAAGAAAACATAGCTTTAGTTTTTATAGTCAGCTCGCATGTTTTTACTTTCTAACTTTTGTTCCGAGTTTACATTGAGATAAATTATGTAACATCTTTGTTACTTATTGAAACAGATTATATTGAAACATATAAATGACGTCAATGTTTTAGTTTACGACATGATATCTACACAAACCTTACTGGCAACATAATGTGTTATAAAATCAGTTATTATACGAGTCGTTTATACATCCAGACGATGCCAGCTAGCTTATCCAGAACATTCCAATCATCATTACTGAATTTAAATAACAAAACTACTTTGGTTGACTCAAACATATACATGTAGTATTTCTATATTGTCAAGTACACATGCAACGTAAGTGACATTTCTTCGTGAATGGTCTCCCCCTTGCCCGTGAAACTACAGTGAATGTTATTATTGCTTAACCTTAGAATATAACGGACAACATTTTTCAAAACATATTTCAATATTTATAAATTTCTTTATTCTTGTAATGAACGCTCTCTTGGCTATTATTAAATCGATATGGCCACAAGTAACTCTGTGTGCACTATGCCTCTTGAATAGACAATACCATTTAGAAATAACCATAAATTACTCGCAGTCTGAGGGGGTGGGGTACACATATTGTCATTTTCTCATATGCATGACTACATACCGCAGGTAAAACGGGCAAACAATGAAAACACACTGACAACTACGAGCTTTGAGAAATTGTTGGCACGGGAAAGTTAAGTGATTATGCCAAGAATTTAGACACAGTCTCGAACTACGCTAGCATCACCTCCCACCCCTATTATTAGACGCCTCAGGCTTGTGGCAGCGCCTTTTGGATCAGTGGAAGTCTGTTTTCTAATTCTTTGGCTCTGTTTCAAGCAATGAAAATGAACCTCTCAAATACAGCTTGTTCTAAAGTCCCAAATAACATAGAACAGAATAAAAAACGTGCAAGTCATGCACCAGCCCGCCCGGCAGGCTTTCCCTCGTTACTAGTTTCAGGGTTTATATCGGTTTTCATCACTTTCAACCAGGAATGCGATATTTTTCCACCTACGACAACCCAGTTCAAAACCACGGCCACTTAACCGTACACTTCGTTCCTGATCACCCAAGAACCAATTAGCAACCAAATTAATTTTGTACATATAGTTTCAATGGAATAACTTAATAAATGTGTATCTGTTTGTTTGTCCGAAATCTGTAACTTAATAACACGTAATAACGAATGAACAGTTCGTCTCGTCAAAGTACATTACCACACCAAATTCAAATTTCGTTCATGTACTCTGTTGCACCAAATTCCAAGTTCACATCAGTTTAATTTAAATAAAAACAAATGATTTCTATTTTCTAAGGAAATAATTAAATCACACGTTCCTGATACACTCTTTAATGTCGCTCAGGTGCATCACATTATTTTATATGTCAGCCCGTGTCAACATTCGCAGTAAATTACTGAAGATGACTGGAGTTATTATTAATGCCACTAATTGTGATATTTAGAAACAATGACAAAACATACTGCAATTGTTGAGCTTCTCTTAGTCTATAAACAAGGACAAAACATTCTGCAATTGTTGAGCTCCTCTTAGTCTATAAACAAGGACAAAACATTCTGCAATTGTTGAGCTCCTCTTAGTCTATAAACAAGGACAAAACATTCTGCAATTGTTGAGCTTCCCTTAGTCTATAACAATGACAAAACATTCTGCAATTGTTGAGCTTCTCTTAGTTTATAAACAAGGACAAAACATTCTGCAATTGTTGAGCTTCTCTTAGTCTATAAACAAGGACAAAACATTCTGCAATTGTTGAGCTTCTCTTCGTCTATAAACAAGGACAAAACATTCTGCAATTGTTGAGCTTCTCTTAGTCTATAAACAAGGACAAAACATTCTGCAATTGTTGAGCTTCTCTTAGTTTATAAACAAGGACAAAACATTCTACAATTGTTGAGCTTCTCTTAGTCTATAAACAAGGACAAAACATTCTGCAATTGTTGAGCTCCTCTTAGTCTATAAACAAGGACAAAACATTCTGCAATTGTTGAGCTCCTCTTAGTCTATAAACAAGGACAAAACATTCTGCAATTGTTGAGCTTCCCTTAGTCTATAACAATGACAAAACATTCTGCAATTGTTGAGCTTCTCTTAGTTTATAAACAAGGACAAAACATTCTGCAATTGTTGAGCTTCTCTTAGTCTATAAACAAGGACAAAACATTCTGCAATTGTTGAGCTTCTCTTCGTCTATAAACAAGGACAAAACATTCTGCAATTGTTGAGCTTCTCTTAGTCTATAAACAAGGACAAAACATTCTGCAATTGTTGAGCTTCTCTTAGTCTATAAACAAGGACAAAACATACTGCAATTATTTAAATTCTCTTAGTCAATAAACATACTACGATTGTTCATCTGTCGGGAAACGCTTAAATAATTAATCGCCAATTCTGGTTGCTGCGTTTACTGCACTTGCCTGGAGGAAACCGGAGTTTCTTTTATCGTGCGATCATTGGAACGAAGAGTTACCACACGGATACGCCAAGTTATTTTAAATAACTGTTTCGTTACCCAACGTTTAATCTCCTTGTTCCCCCATTTCTTTAATAACTTTAATTGCAAAGATTGCGATGTGCACTAAAAGGACAATTGGTAGTGAAAAATATCTGCGCATGTCAAAATGTCACGTGCACTTGAGAGGTCGGTCGTTGTAAAGTGAGCCCAGCCAAGTCTTTCCATGTGACTACACAACCATAATGAACGAAGGGCGTCAAGCAAACTGAGGTTGGCTTTAATCTACCTTTATGTGTCTATTTTCATGTTCACTTACTTGCGTGTCTATTTATGATTATCTCATTTTACTGGTCACCCACAGACACGGAATCGTTATTTTTTTATTACAAGAATACTTCGTCAATAAAAAAATTCAACAACCCAAATTACCCCTTCTTAATTTGGATGAACAGAAATTCTGCAAAAAGGTCAACAGCATCCATCCCGACCTCTTATAGCGCACCCATAGCCTGTAATTGTTGAGCGATATTTTGCACCAAGACTCAAACCATGGATCCTCGGATACAAATCCTGGCGCACGCTTATCACTAGGCTTAGCTTAGACCCTACTGAAGCAAAGGCGATTCTAAAGATAACTTGAACTTCTAATCAAAACTATTTTTCACTTTTTGATACACAATATTAACTTTAAACAGTTAATTCGTACACGTTAAAATCTTGCTGAACGGATTTCCCGCTAGAATCCGAGTTTCTATTCCCTGCAGTGGACACAGCAGATTGTCCAATGTGGCCTTGCTCTCAAACACACACACGCGCGCGCTGAAGCTGTTTTTAAATGACGTCATGAAACAGAATTTTGGGCCAGTAAAAAAAAAAAAAAAAAAGATATCCTAGGTAGAAATGTTTTATTTTCTTCATATTACAAGGCTTCTTGGTTTAATGTAAGACAGGACTAAAGTGATTACAATAACTCGATGTAAATGTGTTAGGATTGTGAAGTCTCATGTTAGTTCAGTGGTGTCCAAGGTCGTGTGGGCAGAGCACAGATAATCAACTCTAGAGTTCCGTGCTTGACAATAAACGAATAGTACCAGACATTTCTATTTACAATAAATTGTGTCTTGAAAGAAATGTTATATTAATAATTATTCCTTACACTGGATTATTATAAACTAGAACTGTAATTACGAGCAACATAATATCATAATTCCTCATATAAAATTAATCTTACCGATAATTTAATATTTAATACACCTATGGAATAAATAAGAAAGATGAAGGAGAAAATTCTATACTTTTGGGTAGGCCTGGCATGGCTCGACTCGTAATCTGAGGGTAACGGGTTCGAATCCCCGTAAAATCAAAACATGCTCACCATTTCAGCCGCTTGTGCGTTATAAATCGACGGTCAATCCCACTATTCGTTGGTAAAAGAGTAGCTCAAGTGGTAGATAGTAATGACTAGCTGCCTTCCCTATACTCTTACACTGCCAAATTAAAAACGGCTAGCGCAGATAGCCCTCGTGTAGGTTTGTGCGAAATTTAAAAACAAACAAAATTCTGTTTTAGTCTATACAAAAGTAACCAGTGAGGATAGAATGGAGTTTCTGTTACTCATTCCAACATCACAACACCTTATGAAAAAATACGTTTCAAACTGTGGTTTTCACCAATTCAGAAGAAACTTGTGAGATCTTATTCTGTATCTTTCTGTCTGTCTGACTGTTTGTCATTATCCATCTATTACTAGTATCACGTGGCACATATTTCAGATATTAGATCCGCCTAAGAATTTGATAACTAATTTTCAAAACGCGTTTATACAATTTGTTTGGAGAAAGGTTCACGGGATTAATATAAATACTTTACCTTTAAAAGAATGTTGGTTAAGTCCTATATTCTGAATTAAAACTAACTATTTTTAAAACTCGTTACTTCGAACGTGTATCACATAAACCACCCCTGTTCACCCATCTGATTTACATCTTAAACTATTTCTAGACGAGCATATCAACATTTTGATTTTCTTACAGTTCTTTTTATGGATCTCATGGAACCTCGAGGAAACTCAGGAATGTCTTATATATCTGCTTTATAAAAGGTGGTGTGGCTTTAACACGAGAAGTAAAATTAAAATTATTGTGTTTCAGTTAAGATACTCTTTTGTCAAATTATTACTTGTTAGATAATACAGGGAATCTATTTTGTTTTATGTGTCGTAGCTGATAAATAATACGATAACAATATCAGACATTGTAGATAAGAAAATGAACAGTTATAAGCACATAAGGTTCATATTTGTCGTCACAATTATAAAATGCTGAAAATTAGGAGCATTTGAAACGTTTAGTGACTACGATTACAATACAGTTTAGACATATTGTTAACCCTATAGTATTAACTAGTAATACTGAACACCTAACTAATAACGAACAAGGTAACACATCTAGTTTAGAACCGTCAGTAGCAGAACAGAACATTAAACTCTTGTACACAAACTTAGTAGAAATAAAATAAAATAATTTTATAAATAACTTTCATCCTTAATTACCAAAACGTATATAGACTGTAATATATAGAAGTCGGGCTGTGAAGACTTATGTATGATGCACTATCTAATATCCACTATAGTTAAAATGAATAAATGTGGCTGAAACGTCCATGTTGTAGTACTACGACAGGTAACAAATGGAACATCTACTTCAAGTATAGAACAAATTAGACGTGATTTTAAGTCATGTGCGAACAGTTTAGGGAAGAACATAATAATCATACGATTATTGGTATTTATAATATTATAAAAGTTGCAATAACTCGAAATTACTTGAGGTATGTAATTTATAGAGTTATTGGTGTGAAACACACACAAATCAACATGTTCTGTATCTTCAAATAATTAAAGAGAAATTATTATGTTATTTTATTAATAAATTCAAGTCATGGATGAGGTTAGAAAAAATGTGGACTGTACAGAATGGTGAATTAGAATTATTTTAAAATAATTGGATTCAAGAACATGGTGATTTATTATAGATGAAAATATTATGAAATTATTTGAATAATTGATTCATTTTTCCGCTTCTGTGTGATATATATATATATAATAATTATTGTACGATATATTGTATTAAGCAAATAATAGTTCACAATTATATACTGTATTAAGTAAATAATAGTTCACAATTATATACTGTATTAAGTAAATAATAGTTCACAATTATATACTGTATTAAGTCAATAATAGTTGACGATTATATACTGTATTAAGTAAACAATAGTTGACGATTATATACTATATTAAGTAAATAATAGTTGAAAATTATATATTATATTAAGTATATACCAATAACGTGATAACAATAATACCTTAATAAAATTATTCATAACAAATTCAACATTTTACAATCACTTCTGAGATTGTTGGTTATAGTTGAAATCGTTAAATTATAACATTATACACTTTAATTATGTATTAATTATTTATGGATTCTACTAATAGCAATGATAACTAGGTCATCTAAATAATGTTTCTACTTTTAAAAATGGTTGTTTGGTGTCAAACGTGTAAAACGTAGTTTGGTTGATTTAATAAAACGTATCTGCTTCGATCTGTCTATCTATTATTTGTTTGTTTATTCTCTCTCTATATTCATCTGTTTATCTGTTTATATCAGTTTATCTACCTGTTTCTCTACGCTTCTGTCTATATGCTTGCTTGCCACTCTAGCCATCTATCAGTTTGTCTCTCTATCCGTTTGTCTACTACTCTGTTTGTC
The DNA here is from genome assembly GCF_004210375.1 of Tachypleus tridentatus. Lineage (NCBI taxonomy): Eukaryota > Metazoa > Arthropoda > Merostomata > Xiphosura > Limulidae > Tachypleus > Tachypleus tridentatus. The sequence continues at coordinate 77,113,344 of NC_134827.1, read as the reverse complement.
TTTCATTATATCTGTATACCTTTTTCTCTACCTATATGATTGTATATACTTACCTAAAGTGTTCTTCAAACGATAATTTAAAAGTTATTTCTTTAAAATATGTAACTTGATACGACTCTATAACTGTACTAGTTTTCACTATTAATGTTTCTAAGTAACTCTCTATACGTTAATATGTTATTCACAATAAACTATATCAATTCCAAACAAATGTGAAACAAAACTATAACTCCTGAGCTGAACTGAATGTATATTTGTATCGCATTTGATATCTTAATAAGTCACAAATAAGAATATATTTAATAATTTATAACTTTACATATACTTGTATTATTTGCAATTAATAAATAAATATTTTTTATCACAGTTAGATTACTGTTTAAGAATTTTACGGGAATAGGGAATATATATATATATACATACATACCCTCCCCCCCGTAAGCTATCTGTAAATTTATCTAACAGTAAAATTCGGGTCTCGATTCCACGTGACGGACGAACCAGATAGCCCAATGTGGCAAACAAGATATATATATATATACGATTGTATGTATGTATCTGTGTGTATAAATATATATATTATTTTGCTGTTCAGAGTAATTTGACATTAAATAGAAACAGATGAACACCGGGTTTCAACAAAATGTTATTAGCTAATACAGCAAAGTGCCCGTGCTAGTTGTCACCTCCCGGTCCTCTTACCCTCATAAGAAAAAAGCCGCGTGCAACTCTCTATCATTCCTATTCCAATGCATGTCTGTCGGACAATTCCCACACATCACCGACAATATTAAAGCACCCGGCTAATAAATAAATCGACCAGTTTGGAGGTGGTATAGATTTAAAGTTAGCAGCATACACTTGATCTTGGTGGTAATGTAACACATCGAAACATAGCATAGCAGTTTGTTTTAGAATAGGTCCGAATTTTCAGACGCAGCATAGTGGCTCATAAAACGTCTCTAATTTGTTATTTTTCCAATACAAATATTTAGGTAATTGCTTGCACTAAGGAGGTCAAACCCTTTCCACTGATGTACTTGACAACGCCAAAGGTCTCACAGAGAGTAATAAAATCGAATCGAGTATAAAGGAGGTCAAACCCTTTCCACTGATGTACTTGACAACGCCAAAGGTCTCACAGAGAGTAATAAAATCGAATCGAGTATAAAGGAGGTCAAACCCTTTCCACTGATGTACTTGACAACGCCAAAGGTCTCACAGAGAGTAATAAAATCGAATCGAGTATAACAGCACCCCACTCTTGGTATCGCTAAAGCTCAAATATTATTTTAATAAAATGGAGAAAAAGTCTCATAGATTAATTTGCTCTAATTCTGCCCAGAATAAATTCAAGTGCATTGGTTAATGAGGATTGTCTGGTTTTGTTTAGGGCTGTACCCTGTTTTTAATCAAGTTTAATTATTATACAACTAACCAATGTTCTTGTTGTTTTTGATGTTTTTAATATCTCACCCAGTCAAATAAACCAGTGTGTGGGTGAGAAAGAAGTGGTCATCATTAAACAAAGTATAAGAGTAATTAGCCGTGTGTAGTTCAGGATTTCTTGTTTTACACTGCCACAAAAAATATAAAACTCATGATTATAATATTTCTCTCGAAGATAGTACAGTTAAGTATGACCATTATGACATGCGAAACCCAATGACAAAAACTTACTGCCAGGTGGCACACAAAGGAACCTTTTCTAAATGACGTATCTAATATATCTTTCTCGTGTACAGCTCATGCGTTACATGAATGAAACACAAACACCATTACCAGCTCTACTCTTACGTATATAGTCGATGATACAACAAGCACTATCGGATGACGAATGTTTTATGTGTTATTACATCTTAAGTGTTATGACAGTTATAACCTGTGAATTTCAGCACTGTCGTGTGTGAGATATACCCTTCTGAATCGGGTGTAAGACAGTGTAACCCTGTTTACTTCTGAGTAATTAATTTAATTAACTCTTTCAATTACAACTGCTTCTTAGCAATGACCAAATAAATCCAATTAATTAAGAGCTATATAAGTGTCTCCAACATGGCCTTAATTTCGGTGACCACTAAAAGAGTTTAGTTGTTTCTTATTAAGTACTTAATGGGCGTCTATCTTTGTTCTGCCTACCGCTTGTGTCGTAACTTGAATTTTAGAGTTGTAAGTTGTGAGACATACCGCTGAGTCGTCAAGGGACCACTAAAAGGAAAGTTTTTATATAATAATTTAGTCGATTCTATCAATATATTAATTTATTTTATTTGGACAATTGTTTGTTTTCCCCTGAATCTCTTCTCAGTTTTCTCGACCCCTATCGTAAAGTATATTCTGAAATGTTAGCACTGTGTGGTTAGAACTGTGTTAAAATGTTGTCCTTCTGACACGCATTAAATGTGTAAGAAAACCAGTGAACATCGGTTGGAGCTAGTAGCTCTGCTAAACGCTACATATCTTAGATCGGTTGGAGCTAGTAGCTCTGCTAAACGCTACATATCTTAGATCGGTTGGAGCTAGTAGCTCTGCTAAACGCTGCATATCTTAGATCGGTTGGAGCTAGTAGCTCTGCTAAACGCTACATATCTTAGATCGGTTGGAGCTAGTAGCTCTGCTAAACGCTGCATATCTTAGAAAACTCTGACGTTGATAACCTGAAAGTAAAACCTTAACCTTTATACACCACTTTTCTGTCTTGAAATATGTCTGATTTCCTTACCTCAAAACACTGAAGTGTCAATCTTTTAGTGATGTCACAGGACTCCTAACGGCCAAAGTGGTCATTTTTCTCGTGGGTGACGACGTCTTAATGTCCTCAGTATCAGGGGATGTTACAGTATCTATTTCCTTCGACAGTTTGTCACGTGTTGGTTCGCTAATGTCATCAAAACTGGAACTGCTGTCTGGGATCTCGTACCTAGCGTGAGTCCTCATGTGGCGGGTGATCATATCTCGTCGGCAAGCCGCGTATGGACACTGGGGACATTTATACGGTTTCTCGCCGGTATGTGTACGTTGATGGGTGCTCAGGTGGTCACTTCGACTGAAGACTTGGCCACACACTCGACAGGTATATGGCTTTATACCAGTGTGTAGTCTCGTGTGTCTGGTGAGCATGTCACTTCGCGCGAATGGTCTCTTACACACTTCACACACGTAAGATTTGTTGTTGCTGGTTTCGGTTTGTCTGTTACGATGCCGTGAAGCCATGTGTTTGGCTAACCTGTCGTGGAGTGAAAACACCTGGCCGCAGATCGGACATCCGTATGACACTTCAGAACCCCCTTCCACTTCCAGATTGTAGCGGATCACTGGATTACCTCGTTGTGCCGTTCCCGATCCTGCAACGACGGAGCTGACGTGAGTGCCGAAAGTATAACCGACCTCTCTTTTCACCGGAAAGAAATTTCGCGATTCTGGAGACACGCCACTTACCAGATGAGGAATTTCGAAGGCAGTAAAACAATGTGATAATCGAGAATCTCCTTGCTGTTGCTTGTAGTCCGCAATCGATAATGAAACATTTGGAGTTTTCACAGCATCCGAGACAAATGGACCTGATTTATTAAGAGATCGAGGACTGGTGCACCTCACAGACAAATCCAAAGGAGACTCTTGAGAGAAAGCCTGGCTTGATTCACGTATACTAATTTTACGGACAACAGGCCGTTGTATGTGGCTAGGAACTGAAGACTGACTTTGATCTGGTTCCATTTCTTGATGTGTATCCTCTTCCAACCATTGATGGAGATCGCTGTCTGAATGGCTTCTCCTGCGATAGTACTCTGGGAGGAATCTGGACTGGATTACACCATCCAAACTGCACGTGACAGGAGAAACCGCAGTCACTGGCGAGATGGACGAAAGCACGTTCTGGTTTTCTGTAATCATTCTATGTTTGGATAATTCATCCCATGTAATATTTAAAGGAAAATGTTTGTATCGGCCACTAGCTTGGCCGGCTAATGTCTGGCAGTGATGACAGCTACAAATAGGAAATGTGGGAAATGAACCATTTAAAAGTGGAAAGATATTTAAATTATTACCTTTACCTCTAAACGAAGAGTCGTGTGCCTTGGGGACGTGATGGCGGACAGGGTGATTGGGACGTAAAAATGTTCTTGACGAAATGGTTTGGTATTTTTCAGAATGGACTAATTTTGCGTAAACTTCGCCATTTTTATCTGTCTTCCTTTCCGGACAGAAGTGTTGCTCCAAATATTGTCTCTTTCTGTCTTCATTACAAGCGCTACTGGATTCTTTAGTTGCTAATAAAGATTTGTTTTCATTACATTCTTCTAATGTTCTCACTTTTTTCTTTACTTTTCTGGCGAGGCCTAAAAGAAACGTTTCTGTCCTTTCCTTCTCAGTAGTGTCTTCAACTTTATCAGACATATTTGACCAGTATGACTTATTAGGACAAGGAGGAACAGGATGCGTGGACTGGGCTATTATCTCGTCCGATGCAGGTGGCATGTCTGAATTTAGAGTTAATTTCTCACCCGAATCAAGGTTTAATTGCGTTCTAAAGCTTGCGTCAACTTGTGGTTGTAGTGATTTGAGTGTCGAGACATTGTCTTCGAAACGAGTGCCGGTAACAATATCTTCGTCATCTAGCATGACGTCCGCGCTCCGGCGCTCGATCTGATTCGTCAACTTGTGTAACACAGCACTTAGACGTTTTCTTTTGCGAGTATTCTCAGTCAGATCGACTGATTTCTTATCATCTTCGTTCTTGCTACTGGTCATTGGAAGAGCAAGTGCATCCATAGCATTCTCTGCTACTTTTTCCTAAGTTGTCGTCCATTCAGTACCGAACTTTAGAATATCAATCCAGTGCAAAGTATATTAGTATTTACCGATCCTAATGTGGACGGAATTAATAAATCACATACAATAATAATGCGATGAAACTTCTCAGAGGTCCATCAGCTAGCAAGCAGCTAATTTTCTGAAAGACAATAGATACATATCGTGTTAGTTTCTCAGAAAGTGAACTGAATTACGATCACAAAGATATATTTATTAGTGAATAAATCATACTCCTTAGCAGATTCTAAACCTTCATTACCATAGAAATTAAGCCAAAACAAAAATAAATTAAAGATATATTTTCTTCTCTATACCAAATGTAGACACTTTCGAAACACTGAAAAATAACTGTATATATATATATATATATATAAGCACAACAAAAGGCTATCTGTGGTCTGCTCACCACAGGTATCGAAACCCGATTTCTAGCTGTATAAGTCCACAGACTGTATTACCTCATATGCTCACATATCGAAACGCCTGCATGGAAGACAGAGAATACAGTGGCGTAAAACTTAAAGTGGCGTAGGGGGACAGATCCCCTTCTAAATTTTTTCCCAATAAAAGGAGGAGAACAAATAAAATGTTTAATCCAGTGCCCAAGAGCTTGCCCTAAGGCGACTCCTGGACTCTGACTATAAGTAGTTAACAGGTGGCGCACATTCGAATAAACTTTAGGCCTCTACACCTTTGTTCTTGCTACGCTTCACCTTAGCTGTAAAAATTCTTTAAAAATTAATCATCGTACAGTAAACGTTCTTACTTTTTCTGTTACTTGCTTTCAAAACCTCAGAAGTTTGTTCGTATGTCACAACAATTTTTTTCCCTTAGTTTTTAACAGTTGTGTACAAATACAAATCACTCATTTAACAACCGAATATTTTGGCCGCTAGATATAAAAACCCGGTGTTCAAACAACAAAATTCGTGGCAGGAATTTAGGCTTAAGATATCTTGCAAGCCTTTAAAAACCAGAAAGAAAAGAAAAGAGAGAGAGAAAAAAAAAATCAGATATTTTTGGGATTTGAAAGACAACCGAGATGGGTCAGAAAGTTTTGTTTCTCTTCACTCGTATTATTTATTATTATCTGTAGCAAATTTTAGGCTTACGGATTTCCAGCATTTCGGCGTTGAAACTAAGTTTAGATGACGACAGTTTTATAAAATCATTTATTTCTCATCGTCTGGCCTAACTGAAGAGTTATGGTATTGAAATAAAGGCTTCTTCGTGTGCGACTTGAGTGACGCAGCAACTTGTGGTACAAAGTACAGATTGCTACGTCTCTCTTCTTCCTTTATTACTGAAGTGTTATAACCTTATAAGTTGCTTTTTTTTCGTGTGATTTACTAAAATGTTTGGCCCGGCATAGCCAGGTGGGTTAAGACGCTCGACTCGTAATCCGAGGGTCGCGGATTCGAATCCCTATCACACCAAACATTCTCGCCCTTTCAACCGTGAGGACGTTATAATGTTACAGTCAATCCCACTATTCGTTGGTATAAGAGTAGCCCAAGAGTTGGCGGTGGGTGGTGATAACTAGCTGTATTCCCTCTAATCTTACACTGCTAAATTAGGGACTGCTAGCGCAGATAGCCCTCGTGTAGCTTTGCGCAAAAGTCAAAAACAAATTTAAATGTTTTGTAAGTTTCACCCGAATGAATATTATACGTAGACAAGAGCACACCTTGAAGACTACAAGCTGATAAGGAAACACAGTTTCTCGATACTTAAGTATCCATATTTATAAAACATTATTTAAGAATGTAGAGAAAAAAAAACAGAGAAAGGCATTACCTTCATTTTGACTGTCTTCGGACTTCTTTTTATTAGAAATAAACTGCTGTCACGCGTATAATAATACACTGTAAACGTACATACTTATACAATTGTACTTGAGTTACTGATTTCAGACGTACATAATTTTCTCAACAAACGTGTCCTCATTTTCATCAATACAAAATAAATCGTTATTTCCTGTTGATTTGTTAATTAAATTACAATGATATGTTATCGCACTGTTTCCGCATTACATACTTATATTTTCTACTTTCAAAGACTGGAGTTACTAATGAAAACTGTAAATATTGTTCCACTTTGTAAATTACACACGGTGTACTTGTTATAATTGGCACACGGGCTTGAACCAATTTATAACACAATTGTTATATCGATATGAACACACAGGTTTAGTGTTTTCAAACAGACAAATAATGTGAGGTTTACGTTTATTTAAATACGTTGTTGTGTCGTGAAATAATATTAGTGTTACGTTTTTTGTAGTTTATTTTTAATTTCGCACAAAGCTACACGAAGGCTATCTCAGCTAGCCGTCCATAACTTAGCAGTGTAAGACAAGAGGGGAGGGAGCTAGTCATCACCACGCACCGCCTACTACTGGGCTACTCTTTTACCAATGAATAATGAGATTGACCGTCACACCTCAATGCTCCCACGGCTGAAAGAGCGAACATGGTCGGTGTGATGTGGATTAGAACCCAAGACCCTCAGAATGCAAATCGAGCGCCCAGCCACCTGGCCATGCCAGGCCCAAAACATTTTATGGTAATTAAGCACAAAGCTACACAAAGAGCTATTTGTGCTCTGCTCACCAAGGGTATCGAAACCCAGTTTCTGACGTTGTAAATTGCGGACATATCACCAGTCAACACATTTGTTGAATTTTTATATTTAATTTTGAGAATACCTGTTATTTTGATTTCTTTTCCGAACTTTGCACAGAACAAAAATGTTTAAAAATTAAAAGTGTGTTACTTATTAAATAAAAACCACAACAAAACTTAAGAAACTTGATTTTTTGCTTATTTCAAATGTTATAAATTATATACCTCGTTTACCTGTTGCGTCTACAGATATATTCGTTGATGTGTTTTATGGTTTGTAAGACTTTAATCGTGAGAACCTTTAATGTATAACAAAACATGCTTTTTTACTCTTTTCGTAGCTGTATGCTTAAAGTTAAATACTTCTTTACAATTTGGAGACGTCCCCTGAACGAATCCTATCTATACATCTGATATTAGCTTTCCAACAGGTATTATAGGTAACACCAAAACACGTGTAATATTTTTTGTTATGTCTATCCACAGGTGAAAACTTGTACGTGCTTTAGTTATATCTATCCACAGATGGAAACTTGTATATGTTTCGGTTATACACACACACACACACACAAAACACTTTGTAGTTTTTCGTAGTTCTTATGGTGTCACGTGTTCTTATTATATGTTAAACCTTACTGTGTTCCTATAACTCTAAACAAAAGCAATGTAACAATAAATCACTGCATTAATTGAAATACGTTTGTAATTGAGTTTGTGTATTATGGGTTCTCTACACGTCCGGTTTGAGGTTCAGCAGTGATTGTATTTAAATGTCTATGCGCATGTGCTACATTCCCCAAATTTAGAGTTTTTAGAAAGTTGTGTGATTTCCTAGTAACAGAACAAAAAATGTGAAAGGAAAAAAAAAACTACTTATCCAACAGGCAAAGTATAACAGTTAAACTTGACAAAAAATAACTGTCCAACAGTTTAAAACTTATCCAAGGTGATATCAATTGAACATCCCAGTTTCTATTTTGTTTTATATAAACAACTTGTGTTGTTTTTAATCTGAATTTGTGTTGTATCCATTCAAGCACTAGGCCTTTGTTTCCTGTTACAGTATGCATTTTTTGCTTCCTTGAACAGTAAGCTATTTTACTTTCTAACATGAACTGTATTAGTTCCTTCCTTCAAAAATAAGCTATTTTACTTACTAACATGAAGTGTATTGGTGACTTTCTTGAACAATAAGCTATTTTACTTCTTAACATGAAGTGCATTAGTTCCTTCCTTCAACAATAAGCTATTTTACTTACTAACATGAAATGCATTAGCTCCTTCCTTCAACAATAAGCTATTTTACTTACTAACATGAAATGAATTAGTTCCTTCCACGAACAATAAGCTATTTTACTTCATAACATAAAGTGCATTAGTTCCTTCCTTCAACAATAAGCTATTTTACTTACTAACATGAAATGCATTAGCTCCTTCCTTCAACAATAAGCTATTTTACTTCATAACATAAAGTGCATTAGCTCCTTCCTTCAACAAAAAGCTATTTTACTTACCAACATGAAATGAATTAGTTCCTTCCACGAACAATAAACTATTTTACTTACTAACATGAAATGCATTAGCTCCTTCCTTCAACAATAAGCTATTTTACTTACTAACATGAAATGAATTAGTTCCTTCCACGAACAATAAACTATTTTACTTACTAACATGAAATGCATTAGTTTCTTCCTTCAACAATAAGCTATTTTACTTCATAACATAAAGTGCATTACCTCCTTCCTTCAACAATAAGCTATTTTACTTACTAACATGAAATGAATTAGTTCCTTCCACGAACAATAAACTATTTTACTTACTAACATAAGGTGCATTAGTTCCTTCCTTGAAAAATAAGCTACATTACTTCCTAACATGAAATTATTAGTTCCTTCCACGAACAATAAGCTATTTTACTTCCTAACATAAAATATATTAGTTTTTTCCTTCAATAATAAGCTATTTTACGTACGAACATAAAGTGCATTAGCTTTTTCCATGAACAATAAGCTATTTTACTTACTAACATGAAGTGCATTAGTTCCTTGCTTCAACAATAAGCTATTGTACTTACTAACATGAAGTGCATTAGTTTTTTCCTTGAACAATAAGTTATTTCACTTCCTGACGTAAAGTGAATTAGTTCCTTCTTTGAAAAATTAGCTACATTACTTCCTATCACCAGGTGTATTGGTTCCTTCCTCGAACAATAAGCTATTTTAGACTGGACCGTCTATTACACCAAATAAGGATTGCTGACTAAATCTACTAAAAGTACATCACTTGAAGACCGCTTTTAAAGCTCCTATTTTTGTTCGACAGTTTTGTCGACGAAGTTGATTTGTCATCTCAGCCGTTCGAATTTCCAAGATGTCATCTACGCATCAATTTGTCACGTATTCACATACACACACAAACTGCTCTGTATAATACATGAACTATCAGTAAAGTTCTAGTTTCATACTTTTATTCGTTGTTCTTGAGGAAATAACGGGTATAAAATTCCATGTTTAAATGAACTGTTTAATGATAACATATCCAACAGCCCACCACGCTCTCAGAAATAGATGTTTAAATGAACTGTTTAATGATAACATATCCAACAGCCCACCACGCTCTCAGAAATAGATGTTTAAATGAACTGTTTAATGATAACATATCCAACAGCCCACCACGCTCTCAGAAATAGATGTTTAAATGAACTGTTTAATGATAACATATCCAACAGCCCACCACGCTCTCAGAAATAGATGTTTAACATTTTGTTTTCTAGATGACCATATTGTTTCTATTTTTTATTCCATGTAATTCCATTCACTATTTTTCGTCTGTATCTATATTTATTATACTACTTTGATAACGTCCGTAAAATATAGCGTGTCCCATGTGGCAGTTGGAAAAAAACAAACAAGGTATTTCAATCACTGCCTGCGGTGAACCGGCGGGCTTCTTGCGTTTCTAACGGAAACAGGCACCTGTGTCGCTCGGCGCTGTACAGGTACCAGGCACAACTAACGAACATGGTGCAATCATGACGTAAGCCTTCTGTTGTTTTGAAAATTGTTATATTTTTATGAATATTTATTGAAATTTTAAAACATGCGTTTGTAACTGTAATATGCACCCAAAATTAAATTCAGCAAATTATCAACACATACGTACAATGAACAAGGAAATGAAATACAATAGGTAAACACAGACGACATTAGAATCTATTATGTTCAAATACGTTACACCAGACTGACACATTTACACACGTTGATTTATGTTACATTTAATATTCTGTTTCCATTATCAGTTGTGCTAAACAAGGAGGTCTATATGAGTTGACATACATTAAACTAGATTACTACCTGTTTATATATAAATTATTGACTTCATACGTGTTGGTATGTTAACATATTAATTACTGATGTAACACGTGGATACACTAATCAATACTATCTTAGCATATGGATTAGGACTAACAGACCCTCATAAAGTATTATTGGATTTATGGGTGAAAATATCGCTAACAGTGAAGGTACCTAATAAATGAATCAATATATTTTAATCATTATAAGTAGGGATGGTATATTACATTAACTATATTAATTAATGGATGAAACCTAGGTTTTAAGCTATGTAGATAGTTTGTTGTTAGCAGAAGTTAAAGATTTGATATATAAGGAAGTAATAATAGAGCAAGGATTACCCCCCCCCCCACAGGTCTATATAAATGTACAAACTAGGAGAGAAAGTAACTAATTTGTGTTTACCACTCGTACACATTACTTTTCTAATGTAACATTCTAGATATGACGTCAGCGATGGTCAAGAATAACTGTAATGACATGTACTGTAGTAATTACTAAATAATTATTTCAACAATATTAATACATAACACCCCCACTCAGTGACTTAACACTGAACGCTTATAACACTAAAAACCAAGTTTATATATCCATGGCGGGGCGCAGTACATTGTGTAGCCTTGTGCTTAACTTAGTAACAAACAAATAAATGTATACAACATGATACTATGCTCAGGTTATTTGCCTTTGTTTCCCCTGTGCATAAACATTCTGTAACTGAGGTGATGCCAAGCAGTACAGGAAAATTATTGTCAAAAGAATATAGCTGTCTACACGATTATACAGACATATATGAGTTTCTTTGTTTTAAAAACCAGTCAAAAACTGTTTTAACAGATAAACAATAAATAATCATTGAAGTTACGTTTGTTTTATGATCATAAGGGGTAGAGTTGCCAACTGTCCTTAAATTCACAGACAGCCAATAAAGAAAGTCACATGTGAGCACAGTTTGTAAAGCCATGGCTAAAAAAACGTTTCATTTCAAAGTTCTAAGATAAAGTCACACATTAACACAGTTTATAAAGCCGTAAATAAACAATGTTTCATTTTAAAGTTCTAAGATAAAGTCACATATTAACACAGTTTATAAAGCCGTAAATAAACAATGTTTCATTTCAAAGTTCTAAGATAAAGTCACACATTAACACAGTTTATAAAGCCGTAAATAAACAATGTTTCATTTTAAAGTTCTAAGATAAAGTCACATATTAACACAGTTTATAAAGCCGTAAATAAACAATGTTTCATTTTAAAGTTCTAAGATAAAGTCACATATTAACACAGTTTATAAAGCCGTAAATAAACAATGTTTCATTTTAAAGTTCTAAGATAAAGTCACATATTAACACAGTTTACAATGCCGTAAATAAACAATGTTTCATTTTAAAGTCCTAAGATAAAGTCACATATTAACACAGTTTATAAAGCCGTAAATAAACAATGTTTCATTTTAAAGTTCTAAGATAAAGTCACATATTAACACAGTTTATAAAGCCGTAAATAAACAATGTTTAATTTTAAAGTTCTAAGATAAAGTCGTATATCAACACAGTTTGTAAAGCCGTATATAAACAATGTCTTATTTTAAAGTTCTAAGATAAAGTCGCATATTAACACAGTTTGTAAAGCCGCAAATAAAAAAAAAAGTTTCATTATATTTAAAGGTCTAAGGTTGTTTAGAAGACAAGGAGGTCTATTACCTTGAATGTATTATGGTTTAAGATTATTAACTCCTGTCTAATAAGAAAAGGATTTACTGAAATGGCAATCACATTTCTATGGATATAAATGGGACAGCAAATGGTACAGCTGGCCTTACAACTTTAAAACTACGTTATTCAAGTTATTAGACTCTACCAAAGAACAATTACTTAACTAAACATATCTACAATTTAAAACACCACGTTCATACCTGCACACTAGTCCATTAGGGTTCCTACAAAACCTGCACGTGCATTGACGTCTTCAGGTGTCGTTTAGCGCAAGCTATTCAACACAAGCGTTTCGGAGCTACTGCTTCCCGCCTCCACCGCCGTATGTGGGGGGCTACCCCCTTCCTTCCTTGGGGCGCCAGCCTACCCTGATGACGGGCGGTTGGTTCTTACATCCCATCTCTTTGCGTGTGCCTAGTCTGAACAGTCTCCTCCCCTCCACAACCGTGTGATAAGACACATTTCACCACTCCCAATCTATCGTTTAAAGTGGTCCTGGTCCCCGGATTCTCTACCACACAAGAGACATCACTACTCGAAAAAATGGCGACAGTTTTCATCTAATGAAAAGTATCAACTTTAAGTGGGTTTCTTACTAGAAGTCTCCATTTTCGTGTCTCTGAGTATTAAGAAGTGTCGCTTTACCCTCACCAACAAGCAACGAAGCTTTAAAGAGACTGAACCACTAATCTGACTAGTAAAGCAAGGTTTAACAGCAACGAGGCCAATAATGCCCTCCCCTTCTCCCTATAAACGAGGGAAGTAATACGGATTTAAATATTTATATGAATAATATGAAGATTTAGCAGGTTAAAAAACATTTTATACGCAGTCGCGGATATCTGGATTTACGTGTTTAACTTATTTAAGCAGCCAATAACGATAAATCTTAACACACCACATTGTTTACAGCAAGTCCAGTAAAAAAAAAAAAAAGAATAGTTTGTGCTGCCATCTGACGGAAGATAGACAAAGCGATAAGAAACTTGAAAAAAGGTTTACTTGTGCCAGAATAGTAAAATATTTTCCGGGTACTCTGCTATTAAAGCATTCACCAGATTTGTTTTTAAATTAAACGTATGCTAAACAATAGACAGCTTTAAGCAAAAAGCATACCAAAAATATAAATGAAATATTGTTTGAAACTTTTGTGAACATTTTTTTAATTAGGAAAATTCGAGAATGAGAAAGGCAGAGCCTTAAAAATAAACAGAGAACCAGCTTATTGTGCTAACTTAGCACAGTTTGCGAATATATTTATTACTAAGGCTCTATCTGGTGTTTTGAATGCGAAGTTCTAACCACGAATTTAAACGGTATATTAACTGTATGTGTCATACTGTTACAAGTTAAGATTGGATAGGTGAAATTTCCTGGGGATAATATATGTAGGTTCACTGGCACTGCGTTTAGGCGAGTTTAGTTCGTACCTTTAGTTGTGTTTGAGGTCCAATTCAATTACTATTTAAACGTCCTACCAGCCACAGCAGGCTTTCTTTGATTGATTCACGAGATTGACTCCTATATAACATCGTTTACAAGCAGTTAAGTCAGGCGGTTCATTAAGAATATGGCACAACAACTAATCAGGGTTTCTGTCTTTGGTTACTACACGACTTATGGTCAGATAATAGTATGGACACCAGAAACTTTAAAAAGCTGGTATTGAATATGGAGGTATATATGTCGTTTCATAATTCTTGTTTGTCTCCATCTGAAGCATTTGGTCACAAAGAGTTAAACCGTTTCCAGAGTATATTAGAATGCTTAACAGCTTAACTAATCACTGAAAAATTAAAGAAATAATGTACTTGTGGCTAGAAAACAAAAGAGGAAACAGGATTAAGTAAGGTGTGAATAGCTCAGTGGTTTGTATCCTTATAGGAGTCAATTAGTAAAATATATTTGAAGAAAGAATCTATTCGCTATTATAAAAAGATAAACAGAACTCCGTCATAAGCTGGTGTAATATAAAACGATGAAATCCCTTCACCATAATGCAAAAATAAGCAAGTCCGTCCTAAGCTGGGATAGCACACATCTTCCTCAAATTTAAAAACATGACAAAAGATTACGTTAAGTTACATAGATATTTTTACTATAACCATTTTTACTAGCACATTCTGATCAGAGACGTGCAAAATATGTATAGGACAACGTTTTATATCTCGATTTATCTGTTACAAATCACTACGAAGATAACTTTCTTTCAGTACCAAAATTCTTGCTTCGTCTGGGTCTTTGATGGGAAGTCCTTGATAGACGGACCAAGGAATCCTTATAAAACAGAAAATTACTGTGTGTGTGAAAACTCAAAAGGAAGAAAGTGCGTGTACTTGTTACATCCAATAAATAACGACACTTGAGACAAGAATAGTTTGGGAAAACAACTAATTAATTAGTTGTAATAAACTATAATGGTTTATTATATATAATAATAAACTATAATGGTTTATCGTTGAAGCAGGGTATAGTATCTGATTCCAAGGTACGTGTTTTTGTTTCGTCCATCTTGGAGCTTGATTATTTGTTCTGTTGTTTCTTATCTTATGAATCTAATGATTGATTTGGTTTCTGTCACTATCAACTTCCAGAGAAATAACCTATATACCTGAAACTAACACTAACTCTTATAACACCGTAAGTGTGTGGATCGTTTACGCTACTATCAACTTCAAGAGAGATAACTTATACCACCCGAAACTTACACTCACACTTATAACACCAGCATGGCTTTGCGCATTACCTCTTCAGTGGAGCACCGCTTTCGCTACCATTAGATCAAGAAAGTAGACTGGTGCTACCGCTGTAATTAAAACTAGCATTTTAAGTGACAATTTTGTTGTTGTTGTTAATCGATAATGTAACAATAAAAGACGCACATTTATTGTTAAATAGTAATACTGTATTGATGCAATAACATGATACAGACTTTTCAGTCATACAGCCTTAGATACAGTCAACAGTAGTCCTTAAAGAGCACAATGTCAAAACATAAATGAGTGTGATGACTGTACTAAGAATAAATGATCTAAACTTATATAATAACATTATAATAACATATTATTTATTAAATATTATAAATCGTGATTTATGTTAAGCACAAAGCAAACAATAGGCTATCTCTGTTCTGCCCACCACGAGTATCGAAACCCGGATTCTAGCCTTGTAGTTCGTAGACATACATCTCTGTCACTGGGGGGAGGCAGTAAGTTCCCACCGTCAGAATACCCCTTCTCCTCAATCAACGAAACGTTGATGGTGCCGAAACGAAACTATTAACTTACACTTGACAAAAGTACCTCGCTGATACAGCAGTAAGTCTACGGACTTAAAACGCTTAAATCAAAGGTTATCTTACCCTCGGTGGACTCAGCAGGTAACCTGATGTGGCTTTGCTATAACAAACACACATTTGATAAAAGCTTCAATAAACACATATCAATGTCGTTATATATATATATATCGTACCACAAAAATAAATTAATGAACCTTTTAAATTAATATTAAATTAAACTGAACATCTAAAGAGTATGTGTGTTATCACATAGTAAAGCCACCATCGGGCTATCTGCTGAATCCACCGAGGTATCTAAAGAGTAAATATAACAATATTAAAAAAGAGCATAGTATTATGTTTGTTCATTTTGAATTTCGCTTAAAGCTACACGAGGACTATCTGCACTAGCTGTTCCTAATTTAGCAGTGTAAGACTACAGGGAAGGCAGATAGTCATCACCAACCACCGCCAACTCTTTTACCAACGAATAGTGGGAGTAATCGTAACATTATAACGCTATCACAGCTAAAAGGACGAGCATGTTTGGTGTGACGGGGATTCGAACCAACGACCCTCAGTTACGAGTCGAGCGCCCTAACCACCTGGCCGGCCACCATTATTATGTCACGGATAGCTGGTAAGCCATCGATGTACATATATAATAATTGTTTTTATAAATAGATAAAATATCATTGTATACAATAAACAAATGATTATAATTTATACCTTGCGTTAAAAATGTAACGAGTAGCGACGCTACCTACAACCGCTACAAATTTTCAGATGTAGCGCTGTTCCATTAGTCTCTTCTAGAAACATATGATCTCTGAACGACACACGATATGATATATTTCAGCAAAAACTTACTGAAATATATCATATCGGGTGTAGGATACCCTTCTGTCTTGTGAAAGCAAGACAGAAACTCATGAGAATTAGTATAAATAAATGTTGTTTTTTGAATTAAGCACAAACCTACACAATGGGCTATCTATGCTATGCCCAACACGAGCATCGAAACCCGGTCTTTAGCGTTGTAAGTCTGCAGATATACCGCTGAGCCACTGGGGGCGTGTAAATAGATACATAATTGTATATATATGGTAAAACTTAAGGCTATCTATTGTCTGTCGAGTCCCTAATCTTGAACTACTGGCTAGAGGGAAGACAGCCAGTTAGCATCACCCAACATTCACACTAAGAATCTGGCTGTCACTCTTATAACAAACCCAGAGTTTAAAGTGTGAGGAATGTTTTGTGTTTTCGTAGGGTTTCAAACCAGGCTTGCCAGCTCCGACATTTACAGTTTTACCTCAGGGCCAAAACGCGCCACGTATATGTATGAAACGTAGTTACGCAGACAAACTAACAGGTAGACAAGATAGACAATAGATATTTTGAATAACAGATGCGTTATAATAGTTTTCTTCAGAACAAAATAAAACAATTCCAAGAGGACCTGAGGGTCCTCTGAAAACAGAGAACACTAGTCTTGGTAGTAACACTAATCCATTATGGGAAGGTACATAGGTCGAAATGTGATCTTAACATTAAGTCGACTGAAGATTCAAGGCCAGTTAGAGCGGCTTTTATCATCAAACCAATCTAAATCCTAAGCCAGATAAATGATGACGCGGCTACTGTTTAGCACAAAGGATGTGCCTTCATTGCGCATGTGTTATTCAGGATAATTAAGTATTGAAATACACCCGTTCTAAAGACATAATATATAAAAAGAACTCTGCTTCGAATACCTGTGTATGAAGTCCATAAATAAAGATAAGGGAGCGTGGGAGGTAGATGACATGTTTACATTACTTCACGATGAAAGATAAAGACATCGATAAAGTAATTGGTTTGATTTAAAGGTGAAAATGACAGGTTAAAATAAACGAACGCTTAAAAACATCAGTTTTTAGAACGACTATCATTTGTGTAAGTAGGCTTAACTATAATAGACAAGTTAAACAGGGATAAAATATATGTTACAGGTAAGTTGAATATAAAAACAGTAACAGAATTTAACGAAGTTTTAAAAACTGAAATGTGGAAAAGTTACTAAAGAAAGTTATATGTGGGAAGTATTGTTCAAGTAACGGTGTTAAGTTAGAATAGTTTATTAAAATATATACATGTGGGAAGTATTGTTCAAGTAACGGTGTTAAGTTAGAATAGTTTATTAAAATACCTATATGTGGGAATTATTGTTCAAGTAACGGTGTTAAGTTAGAACAGTTTATTGAAACAACTATTTGTAGGAAGTATTGTTGATGTAACAGTGTTAGTTAAGAATATAGTGGTAAAAATGCTAACATTAAGTGAAAAGGGCTATAAGGAAAGTGTGAAAACAAAGAACTAATGGTGTTATATTAATACAACTGTGAAGAAAACTGTAAAGGACTAATGGTGTTATATTAATATAAGTACGAAGAAAAGTTTTACAAAGAGGAGCAAATGCAACTACGTTATATAATATATGTTAAAGTAAGGTTAATTAATTTAGACGGAGGAAAATGAGACGACGATAAACAAAAATACAGTGAAATAGGATTGTCATTTGAAAATAATTGTGTCGTCTGGATATTAAGACACAGAGTACGTATAAAACAAGTTAATAATTTGTTATAAATTATAACAGATATGGAGTTAACATATTAACCAGTTCAGACAAACAGAAGAAGTGAGGTGATGAACGTTGACTATGATATCGTAAAAAATTACTTTTCATCAGATGATTTACTTTAAAAGAATATCAGTAGGAAAATAGTTCAAGTTTTATCAGTTGGCGCGTTACGTATTTTTGTATTAATAGATATAATTCGTGTTTGAAATTACCTAAAACATGTTCATAATTGTAAAAACAAAAGTCAAAAGTTATTGCAATTTTCAAACTGAGTGGTACTATATGCAAACGAGGACCAAGAGGGTTATTAGCAGAAAAAACTATTGAACAACAAAAACAGACTGTGGGAAAAGAAGAGTTTTGAAATAAATCTAGAAGAAAACGACAAAAACACAAAACAAACAATGCCGATACAGATGGGTGAACAATAATTAGAATAAAGAAATTAAACTATCCTCACTGACTCTTGTTCAGCCTGTAAAGATATAAACCATCAATAGGTGGCGTTTCTGCATGCAGTCATTAATTTAAACCGAAATTAGGTGATCGAGAGTTACAAAAATATTATCTACATGTTACATACCTACCACACAAATTCATCCTGACATCTCCTGTGTTTATTACTCAAAGGAAGGTGATAACTGCTGTTAATGGCTTTATAACATATATAAAATTATTATAACACCCATCTCGCTGAACATACAGCTGTTTCTCAGCGTGACTAAATCGTCTTTTAACATTTAACCTAAAACTTTTCGTAATGATAAATGAGCAGTGATTCGTTCCATGGTTGTTTAAGGACAGCTGTGAAATTAAAGGCTTTGACCAATAAAGGTTCTCAAATAGAAGCAATTTTCAATGAGTACAAATACGCAATTACGATTGGCTGGTCATAAGACGAAGGCGACCGTTATTTTTACGACCAACAGGGGCCCGAACTTGAGTATAACGACCCCAAACTTTCACTACTTGCCTTCATGTATTTTTCTTTTTTTATGTCAGCTTCCTTAATGTTCAAACAGGTTGAGCCTTCCTGTTCTGGGGGCAAGCACTTAGCTCCCAAAATACGCCCCCTCATATTACAGCCATAGCAGTCAGATACCAATACCTTGTTTTTAAACTGTTTACATCACTGGCAATACTGGAAGTATGTTATAATAATAACTAAACTGTTTAGTACTGTTAGATGTACTTTATATCATACTGTAATAGCTAATCTGTTTAGTATTGTTAGACATGCTTTATATCATACTGTAATAACTAATCTGTTTAGTATTGTTAGATGTACTTCATATTATATTGTAATAACTAAACTCTTTAGTATTGAAAGATGTAATTTATATCATGCTGTAATAACTAAACTGTTTAGTATTGTTAGATGTACTTCATATTATATTGTAATAACTAAACTCTTTAGTATTGAAAGATGTAATTTATATCATGCTGTAATAACTAAACTGTTTAGTATTGAAAGATGTAGTTCATATCATATTGTAATAACTAAACTGTTTAGTATTGTTAATTGTACTTTATATGTTACTGTAACAACTAAAATGTTTGTTATTGTTAGATGTACTTTATATGTTACTGTAACAACTAAAATGTTTGTTATTGTTAGATGTACTTTATATGTTACTGTAATAACTAAAATGTTTGTTATTGTTAGATTACTTTATATGTTACTGTAACAACTAAAATGTTTGTTATTGTTAGATGTACTTTATATGTTACTGTAATAACTAAAATGTTTGGTATTGTTAGATGTACTTCATATCATATTGTAATAAGTAAACTGTTTAGTATTGTAAGATATTGTAATAACTAAACTGTTTAGTGTTGTTAGATGTACTTTATGTCATATTAATAACTAACCTGTTTAGTATTGTTTATTTCTTTCATAAACAGTTATTCAACTTTTTAGGAAGTTATTTAAGTTGCTTTATAAATTAAATTCTATTGAAACAGCTGAGTTTTCATCTGTTTGGAGTTTGCATGTTACATCGTATCTGCCTCGTCCTCGGATCCTGAAGAGATTTTTTTTTTGTTTTTCAAGTACGCTCGTTTGAGAATAGCGTTTGAAACAACTGACTGCGTGTGTAACTCATTGGTTTAAAGGGACGGCTACGCGTTACCTGCCCGCTATCCTCAATACGAATCACTGAAGAAGGAATATAATATCCTGTTTCCATTAGAGCACTGTACGATTATATAAAATAAAGCATGGACAAGACAGCGCCTGACATTTCACTCATGGACCACATTTTTTGAAGAACATCTGTGAATTTCGAGAAAAGACGAGCATTTTCAGTAAGTTTCCCTCCTTCAGTGACACAGAGATAAAGCCTGAAGGCTTATGTCGCTGAAAATTGTGTTTAAATACTCGTGGTGGGAACAATACAAATAGCCCATTCTGTAGCTTTGGGCTTAAAAACAACAAACGGAGCCGGAAGTATGACACGTAACACTTGTCCAAGTATGAACAAAGTCAGAAGATTTTGACGTCATAATTGTTTGAGTTTAAAGAAAACAAGCGTCTGCTATTCGCCCTTTTTCATAATCAATCTTAATTTATATTTGTAAAAGTAGGTTTAAAATAACTTCAACAAACCAATACAAGAATGTAAAAAAGTGACAACTCATATAGAAATACGATTGAAGATAAAAAAGGTTACCAAAATTAATAAGGAAAATAAGATTACAATTTGCCCAAATCTTTTATCAGATTTTATCTTATTTGCGAATTTCTTGTGACAAAATATCTTGCAAATATTACTGAAAGTAAAGGTACTTCATGACGTGGACTTTGCCATATTAAATTGAATTTAGAACGTGTAGTTTTGTACAAATGAAAAAAATATTTCCTGTGTGAAGAAACGAAAATGTTGTACTTTAGTTACTTGGGCGTGAATACAGTTTTTTTCTTTTCACTATCTTCCGCGGGTCAAGCAGACGGGGAATAGAATCGTTTGTTCGAACTTCAAACTTTTTTGTTCACAGTTTATTCAGCCGCACCGACTCACGTGCTCACTTTTGACCAATGAGGCTCACAATCCTTTAAGACTGTTTTGTTTCATTTCATCCTTTGAAAATATGTGGTATCATCTGTGGTAAACAATATGTTGCAGCATGTGTGGTAAACAATATATTGTATTATCTGTGGTAAACAATATGTGATACCATGTGTGGCAAACAATATGTGGTATCATCTGTGGTAAACAATATGTGATACCATGTGTGGCAAACAATATGTGGTATCATCTGTGGTAAAGAATATATTGTACCTTGTGTGGTAAACAATATGTGGTGCCATTGTGGTAAACAATACATTGTATTTATTATCTATGGTACCATGTGTGGCAAAAAATATGTGGTATCATCTAAAGTAAATAATATATTGCATCATCTGTGGTAAACAATATATTGTATTATCTGTGGTAAACAATATACTGTATCATCTATGGTAAACAGTATGTCGTATCATGTGTGGTAAACAGTATGTCGTATCAAGTGTGGTAAACAGTATGTCGTATCAAGTGTGGTAAACAATAAATTGTATTATCAAATGTGAGAAAACACATACAGAAGAGAAAATTAAATCACTAAAGTTGTATTCTACTGTTTTCCATAGTCCGGTTTGTTACTGTGATATCCAGTTTTATTAAAACCTGCTAATTGCTCTATCGGATCAAGAAATGATTATTTACGCCATAAAGAAGCACGAGAGTAGAATGTTAAAAAGATCTTCCCTCTCCCTATGACGTCATAATCTGCAAAACTATCTTTTTTTTCACTTTTTTTGGAACCTCAGTTCAGTTGTTCGTGATGACTTGAAGTAAAAATATATCTCCAGACGGCTGATATGGGTATTATTAAAGGGTTTTATTACCCATGCCAGCCGTCTTGAGATACATTCTCAGTTCAGATACGAGACCCTTGCACATGATCACTTTTGAATCGGTTCAACCTGATTGCAAGCGTTCTTACGCATTAGCTCCACTGTCACTGGTGTAGAGATTATTGGCTACAAGCCATTAGCAAGGCTCAGAATAAAACAATTTTCAACGAATAGTTAGTATCTGGTAGTTCCATCTCTTCATTATTGTGGAAGGTATTTTTTGTTGAGTTACTAAATAATTTACTGAAATATTGGAGGGGAAATCTCAACATTTTACTAGCCTAATGAGAAGAAAAATGCACAAATTCCATCACGTGATAAGAACGTGAATACGTTTCTTTTCTTTAAATATCTATTTTATGCTCAATTTTCAGTTTAGAATACAATAGAGGAAAATATAATAATCAAGATTCTTAGGTATTTAAACGTGACAAAAGAAATCAGTAAGTAATCCTGAGAGAAGGAGAGAGAGTGAAGAGCACGCACGTATATAAAGTGTTTCCCCACGGAAACAAAAATTCTAAATCGAAATTAAAAAGACAATAAAAATAAACACGGTTAGGAAATAACTTTTATACAATTTCAGAGCATCCGGAGAGATTCGCCCCTGGACCCATTTTTATAGTGGACAGCTTCCAAACCTTCATGCGTCATGTTATTTATTTCTGATGCAACTTAGATTTAAATGTTAACGAAATACATAAGTATCCCCACCTTCATCGATTATCAACTTCTCTCATTTTCTGTTACAGTAGAGCACAAACCAGTGATCAGCGAGTCAGAATGAGGGTCGCAGGACTTATAATTCAAGAACTTATACCGTTGGACATCCTGCATATTTTCAATTTTAAAACATGACATTATAAGTGTCATGCGGTAGCAGATACTGCTGGTTGGTCGGTTTCCCTCGGATCAGTAGCTCAATTTTAAGAAATGGTAAGCCTGACCCCTCGAATGTCTGACCTGGCCGTTTAGGATAACAGTCATTTTAATTAGTGGGCTATCAAATTCTCACGGATTCAGTTACCCTCACTGCATCGAAAAAACAAACTTACTGTTCAACTGGACAATCTATAAGCCATTTTTCAAAATACTTAGGGAGTTCTTAGGTATCTGTTTTATCATTATTTTGCCCTTAAAATCTGGTTAGATAATTTGTTATATCAATATTTGCCCTTACCATCTGAATTTATTATGCCTCTTTATAAATTTAAAGTTCAATCGCCATTTCTAATTAACCTTTAAGGTTAGACCGGACAATCTCTGTTCACTTTAACCCTTAAGGTTTAATTGGACAATTTTTTATATAATTTTGTAAATTTTAAGATCCGGTTGGACAATTTATATGCATTTTATAACGTTAGGATCTAGGTGAGTAATCTATATGGTAACTCTTAAGTAATATTTTTAAACTCTTCAATCAGATAATCTGTATAGTTTTTAACTCTTAAAATCCTGTTCAACATTTTGTTAAATGTTCCATTGGGTTATTATTAACCGTATCTGTTGGACTTACTCTGTACATCATAACTGGATATTCCACTAACCTATCTTCAGCTTGTGTCTAATCATCGTCCATCCTCAGGTAAGTTTTCATTTTCTCTTGAAACTTGAATAGATCAAAGTAATTAAAATATGGAATATAGGGGGAGAACACTGCCCACAAAACACGCCCTCTTCACCCAGATTTGAGCCACTGTACGTTCCCACGTTGTACACACGGTCGTCTCCCTCTAGTCTGGTGACATTAATGTCAAAGATAAGCTATGTTTGAAGAACTTCATCCAATCTGTCCTTCTTTTTGTCCTGTGCGTATTACAGTAGTCAGATCAACCATGCGAACCACGGAGGGTGGGTACAGAGAACCATACAGAAAGAATGTTACATTTCTTTCTAATCTTTACCATCTCTACATAAACGATGAAGGAAAGAGAGAAGTGACATATACCTATATATCTATCTTCGCATACACGTGATGGTCTCTTCGTAAACCGGTCCAAGAAATTTAGGGAAAAAAGTCTAACGTCTTTCTAAGTTTCAATTAAAACAAGTCTAATGTATTCCGAAGATAGTTCCTACTAATATTTGTCTAATGTATTTCTATGTTAGTTGCTACTAAAAGAAGTTTAATGCATTTCTAGGCTAGTTTCTACTATTACAAGTCTAATGTCTCTCCATGTCTAATGTCTTTCTAAGGTAGTTTCTACTATTACAAGTCTAATGTCTCTCCATGTCTAATGTCTTTCTAAGGTAGTTTCTACTATTACAAGTCTGATGTCTCTCCATGTCTAATGTCTTTCTAAGGTAGTTTCTACTATTACAAGTCTGATGTCTCTCCATGTCTAATGTCTTTCTAAGGTAGTTTCTACTATTACAAGTCTGATGTCTCTCCATGTCTAATGTCTTTCTAAGGTAGTTTCTACTATTACAAGTCTGATGTCTCTCCATGTCTAATGTCTTTCTAAGGTAGTTTCTACTATTACAAGTCTGATGTCTCTCCATGTCTAATGTCTTTCTAAGGTAGTTTCTACTTAAACAAGTCTAATGTATTTGTAAGCTAATTTCTACTAAAATAAGTCTAATGTACTTATATGCTAGTTTCTAATAAAATAAGTCTGATGTCTTTCTATGTTAGTTCTTAGTAAAACAATTCTAACGTCTTTCTAAGCTAGTTTCTATTAAAACAAGTTTGACGTCTTTCTATGTTAGTTCCTACTAAAACAAGTCTAATGTATTTCTAAGTAAGTTTCAAGTAAAATAAGTCTAATGCATTTCTGTGTTTGTTTCTAATAAAACAAATATAATGTATTTCTCTGTTCGTTCCTAGAAAAATAGTTTAACATCTTTCTACGCGAGTTTCTGAGTCAAATCTATTTCTATGTTAGTTTCTACTAAAACAAGTCTAATGTATTTCTAAGATAGTTTCTTCTAAAATAAGTCCAATGTCTTTCTAAGATAGTTTCTAGTGAAACAAGTCTAATGTATTTCAATGTTAGCTGCTACTAAAACAAGTCTTATGTATTTCAAAGTAAGTTTCTACTAAAACAAGTCTGATATATTTCTAGGTTAGTTCCTACTAGGCCCGACATGGCCAAGTGTGTTAAGGCGTTCGACTCGTAATCCGAGAGTCGCAGGTTCGAATCCTAGTCGCACCAAACATGCTCGCCCTTTCAGCCGTGGAGGCGTTATAATGTAACAGTTAATCCCACTATTCGTTGGTAAAAGAGTAGCCCACGACTTGGCAGTGGGTGCTGATGACTAGCTGCCTTCCCTTTAGTCTTACACTGCTAAATTAGGGGCGGCTAGCGCAGATAGCCCTCGAGTAGCTCTGCGCGAAATTCGAAATAACAAATAGCAAGTTCCTACCAAAACAAGGCTGATGGATTTCTAAGGTACTTTCTACTAAAACAAGTCAAATGTATTTCTAAGGTACTGTTTCCTAAAACAAGTCTAATGTATTTTTATGCTAGTTTCTACTGAAACAAGTCTCATGTATTTCTATGTTAGTTTCTACTAAAACAAGTCTAAAGCATTCCTAAGTTAGTTTCTATAAAAATAAGTCTAATGTATTTCTATGTTAGTTTCTACTGAAACAAGTCTAATGTATTTCTAAGTTTCTACTAAACAAGTCTAATGTATTTCTGTGTTAGTTTCAACTGAAACAAGTCTAATGTATTTCTTAGTTACTTTTTCTAAAACAAGTCTAATGTCTTTAAGAAGCAGTTTTTATAAAACAAGAAAATATATTTTCAAGTTTCCGGCCATTCAGGGACACAGCATAATGTCTTCCGACTTACAACGCTAGAATCCGCGTTTGGATACCCGTGGTTGGTAGAGCATAGATAGTTCATTGTGTAGTTTTTGCTTAATTATAATCAATCTTTGAAACTCAGTGATGTCGAGAAACCCACTTGTTGAGAAATTTATATGCAAAAACGGCTCGTTTGGGTTGAGAAAATATTTTACATAGAAGAGCGAAACGTTGTTCGCTCTTCTGTGTAAAATATTTTCTCAACCCAAACGAGCCGTTTTTGCATATAAAAATCTTTGGAACTGGACGTAGCTCACGTGCATAACGTGCTGTTCACATTAAAATTTCCCAATTCCAATTATAACCAGGCATCTACTATTTTTTCCTCGCTATCTATCTAATTATAATTACTTCCACCCATCTATCAATTTATCACTAACATTTACATCACTTGCTTACTTTAGCTGTTCATGTTTTTCTTTTTGTCCCTGGTACACCATATATTTTCTTTGGTAGCTTTAAAGACGTGACCACCATCGAACAGTAGCAATAAATTATTGAACTAAATAATTAACATGTAAAGCGTTCGCAGTGAGGCACTTTTTAAACTACTGACTTACCCAACTATCATATTACGATTGAATTTAGAATTGAAAATTTCAACCTGAACGACACGTGCATACGCCTATGGGCTAGACGGCTAGGTCAGAGACCTCTAGCGGTTAAGGAATAGCAGTCCCTAACTTTGAACTAACAGAAAAGGGAAGGTACCCCGTCGGCAAAATCCATCGCCACAAGGGCTTTACCTGATTATAAGAACCCGGTAAAAAAAGAAAGGGCTGACTGTTACTCTCTCTCTATTGATATTACTTCTCGAACCTTGGACCTTTCGTTCCGCATCCTAGCACATATTACCAATAGGCTACGCCCGACTAATGAATTTTGGGAAAAGCTTGTTTTTAACAAATGGCTCAAAAGCGACACCAAAATATATTTTTTTAATGATATAAGGTAAACCTGAGAGATGGATAGTATGGGAGTTTTCAATTTTAAAACTGATTTATTGTCAGCGATAGAATAAACATATAGATAAGCTATATTTGATCTTGCTGTTTATTACCAGTCGTCGCTACGAATAAGCAATCAAAAGTTGTTTATATTTAGACCCATAAAGAAAACAAAAACATGAATACCGATATGGTTTTTTTTTAATTTCGCGCAAAGCTACACGAAGGCTATCTGCGCTAGCCGTCCCTATTTTAGCAGCGTAAAACTAGATGGAAGGCAGCTAGTCATCACCACCCACCGTCAACTCGTGGACTACTCTTTTTTAGTGGGATTAACCATCACATTATAACGCCCCCACGGCTGAGAGGCATTAGCTATGCCTACAGATATTGGAAAAAAAACATAAGAATGATGGATAATAATTCACTTAACGAGTAATTCTGTTATATGCTAAGATTGAATAAGTTTAGTCGTTTCTACTCTACATGGCAAAATATTCAATAATCATTATTAGATAATTTATTTTATCTTTTACTTTACTATGATCCCAAATTGTTAAGGCGCTCAACTTGTAATCTGAGGGTCGTGGGATCAAATTGCTATCATCCTATAACGCCTCCACGCCCTTTCAGCCGTAGGGGTGCTATAATGTGACGCCCAATCCAACTTTTCGTTGATAACAGAATAGTACAAGAGTCGGCGAGAGTAGTGATGGCTAGCTGCTTTCCCTCTAGTCTTACACTGCTTAATTAGAAACGACTAGCGCAGATAGCCCTTGTGTAGCTTTGCGCGAAATTGAAAATGAATAATTTTACTTGATATTTAATGACACTTAACAGAAATTAAGAAACCAAAAAGTGTAAACATTTAATAGAATTTCACAAATTCGTAAACAAAATCATAAGAAAAAGCACTAAAAGCTGAGGAAAATATTCACAGCTTTACAGGGACAGACTAATGTGGCTGAGGAAAATATTCACAGCTTTACAGGGACAGACTAATGTGGCTGAGGAAAATATTCACAGCTTTACAGGGACAGACTAATGTAGCTGAAGAAAATATTTACAGTTTTACAGGGACAGACTAATGTGGTGGAGGAAAATATTTACAGCTTTACAGAGACAGACTAATGTGGTGGAGGTAAATATTTACCGCTTTACAGGGACAGACTGATGTAGCTGAAGAAAATATTTACAGTTTTACAGGGACAGACTAATGTGGCTGAGGAAAATATTCACAGTTTTACAGGGACAGACTAATGTGGTGGAGAAAAATATTTACAGCTTTACAGAGACAGACTAATGTGGTGGAAGTAAATATTTACCGCTTTACAGGGACAGACTAATGTAGCTGAAGAAAATATTTACAGTTTTACAGGGACAGACTAATGTGGCTGAGGAAAATATTCACAGTTTTACAGGGACAGACTAATGTGGTGGAGGAAAATATTTACAGCTTTACAGAGACAGACTAATGTGGTGGAAGTAAATATTTACCGCTTTACAGGGACAGACTAATGTAGCTGAAGAAAATATTTACAGTTTTACAGGGACAGACTAATGTGGCTGAGGAAAATATTCACAGTTTTACAGGGACAGACTAATGTGGTGAAGGAAAATATTTACAGCTTTACAGGGACAGACTAATGTGGTGGAGGAAAATATTCACAGTTTTACAGGGACAGACTAATGTGGCTGAGGAAAATATTCACAGTTTTACAGGGACAGACTAATGTGGCTGAGGTAGTTAGTTATATTTCAATTAGCTATCAAACAAGAAAAAAAAAAATATATAGCGTGTCATAGTTTGCATAAGTTTTTTATAAAATTCTAAAACTTTTGACCCTCTATTTGTCCTTGACTTTCAAACTCAACTGTTGTTTGATGAGAGTTGGCAATATTTAAAGTGTTTTAGTTGTTTTATTAGGAGACTTAACATTTCTGTGTTATTGTGAATAACCATACCTAACTCCAAAAATACTTTACGACGGACTAGCAAGCTTGATAATAGAGAGAAAAAACCCAAAAGGTAAGTAATTTATTTCCTCCATGATTAGATAAAACCAAATGAATTATCTGCCAAATTAAATATAATTTATTAGACGTTCCGTTGCCCGAAACGTGGTCGAATAAATTATGTTTAATTAGAAAATGAAACGATCGTTGTGGCTGCTGAGTCCGCAAAGGTTTGAGAACAATAAAAAACACTTAGCCCTCCAGACTTTTACCAACATGAGTTTAGAAAATGAGACCAGGATGCAGTGACATACATATAATGGTCGATTTCAGCGAAAGAATGAAGCACACCTAAATATTAATGTAAAAAAAGTAACTCCGGAGAATGGTCTAAAACACTTATAACCCGCAAGCAGTCTGTCGGCGATGTGAGGGGAATGCCCCAGCTAGATTCAGTCCCCTATGTAAGTGGAATGCCCCAGCTAGATTCAGCCCTCTATGTGAGGGGAATGCCCCAGTTAGATTCAGTCCATTATGTGAGAGGAATGCCCCAGCTAGATTCAGTCCCCTTCTTCAGCATCGTTTCTCAGGGGTAATAAACTGTGATTGAATTTTTTTTTGTTCTTGTTGTTGCGAGAGAGTTTCTGTGTACTAACAGAATAACTCACAGTTTCCTTTTTATAACAGAAACGGTTTTCGTGTGTTGACTACAACAACCGTATTTCAGGAAGTAGGTGAGTGTATTCAAAAAACTGTATTGGTTGCTTGTTTGGAATTAAGTACAAAGCTACACAATAGGTTATTTGTGCTCTGCCCACCACGAGTATCGAACCCCGTTTTTAGTAGTTTGAGTCCGCAGACATAACGTTGTGCCACTGGTGGGTCAGAAAGTGGAAAGTAGTGTATGTGTTTTCTTATAGCAAAGCCATAATTGGCTATTTGCCGAGTCCACCGTGGACAATCGAACCCCTGATTTAACTGGAAAGGAAGTTCTTTATTCAGTTATCAGACCAACTGTGTTTGTATTTCGTGTTAACAGCTAAGCTATTGAGGCCGTCTTCCACCGTCATTAATTC
Organism: Tachypleus tridentatus; assembly: GCF_004210375.1. NCBI lineage: Eukaryota > Metazoa > Arthropoda > Merostomata > Xiphosura > Limulidae > Tachypleus > Tachypleus tridentatus. Next base: position 77,083,249 of record NC_134827.1, on the reverse strand, counting down.
TGTGATACTGAACAGAATTACCAACCGTCCACACCACAACCACAGGACCCGGCATGGCCAGGTGGTTAAGGCACTAGACTCGTAATCTGAAGGTCGCGGGTTAGAATCCCCGTCGCACCAAACATGCGCCATATTAGCCCTGGAGGCGTTATAATGTGACGGTCAACCCCACTATTCATTGGTAAGAGTAGCCCAAGAGTTGGCGATGGGTGGTGATGATTAGCTGTCTTCCCTCTAATTTTACACTGCTAAATTCGGGACGGCTAGCGCAGATAGCCCTCGAGTAGCTTTGTGCGAAATTCCAAACAAACAAACAAAATAAATCACACAAACTATTAAAATCAAATTTTTGTAAAATATTTCAAGCTTTTCTTGCTTTGTAACAAAAACATAATCAGGAAATGTATATATATATATTTTAAAATAGTTATGTTGTTAGGTGTTAATTAGAAATGTTACTAGGCTACAGTATCAGGTGTTAATCAAAATTCCTGTGAGCCTTCAGTATTTAGTGTTAATTAGAAAACTTACCAGGTTGCATTGTTAGGTAGTAATTAAAAGTGTTGTTGGGCTGCAGTGTTAGGTGTTAAATAAAAGTGTAAGCAGGCTGCAGTATTAGGTGTTCAGTAGAAGTGTTAGGTTGTTTTGTAATAATGTACACCTATTCTAGTTAAAAATTATGAATTGTGTACTGATTTAAATGATAAATTATTCATCGAATTTTTAAATAAAAATTCAAATACTTTACTTCATCATTTTAAAGTGGTAATACTGTTTGTTTTATCATACGAACAACAAATTTACAACAATATTGTATATAATAACATCCATAAGCCTTCATAGAATAAATAACATATATAGCTGAGAGTTACATTGAAAACTTATTATTGTATATACTATCATGTTTCACAGACTCTGTTCTCATGAGCAAGTGATCACGTGGTGTGTATGAATTACACTGAATCCAATACTACTACTTAAAAAGAGGATATATAACAATCAAATGGAACCTTATTATCGTATAAAAAACGTTTGTCAAGGATTTGTGAGAGCAATAAGATTGCAACCAGTTTCAAAACCAATTTAGGTTGGCATTTCCTGTCCTGAAATTGTAAGCTTAATTATTGTTTAATATACTTCTTTTGCATATTGTGAGTTGGTCTTATTATAGCAGGGAGCGAACAGGTCAAAAAGAAAAAAAAAATTAAAAATGCAAAGCAAAATCGTCATGTCGCGTTGGGTTGATCATACTCGCCATCTGTTGCTGAGAATAGTAACTATAAATACTTGCCTAAGAAAGCACCTCATGCCAATATAATAATAAGTTGGCAAGCAACGATTTTAAAGCATAATGAAGTGATTTATTTATAGTAGAGCATACTAAGTGTTTCGACAGAACACTGGTCTGTCTTCTTTTACCATAATTACTTCACTTTATTCTGCTTAAAATTTTTTTTCCTACCTATTACACTATTAGTGACTATACACGGATCAATGAATAACGCTTTTGGTTTTATTTCACTGAATGCAAACAAATAACAAAGTCACATTACTAATAAGTTATGTTTATACATTCATTGTACTATCGCTAGTATTAATATCAGAATTTCTTTAATCGCTGACTACATTTATATTTATATAAACTCTAGATATATTTTAATGCACCTATCTATAAAACATATTTGACTGAGTATCGTCTAATTGTTAGCGTGCCAGGTTGCAAACTGGAAAGTCAAAGGTGCGAGCTTGTAACATTCCACTGAACACACTCCATACTTTCAACTGTGAAAGCGTTATAAGAATGGGGCAGTTTCATTATCATATTAAGAATAACCGTGAAGATAGCGGGGGCTACCCACTGATTGTCCTTCCTCTGGTCAACAGTTTGAAATAAGAGGTGGCCATACCTTAACTTTCGATTCTTTGACTGACATTTTATTTCAATTTGTTGAATAGACTTTTTAATTCACCCTGTTACAAGTATCTAATCTCTTTCTTTTTCGACATTTTTACGGGATCCCACTCCTTAGTCCATAATTCTTGTGTGCCTCTCTTTACTTTCGTCTCCTGACACCTTATCAACTCGCTTAACTCGTTTCCTCAGAACTTATCGACTAGTTTAACTCACCACATATTACCAACTCTTTCAGCTCATTTCTCACATATTACCAGCTCATCTTTCCTTTTTAATAACAGTCTTATTTCCTTCTAATGTCCCTAGCCTTTATTATCTTGATAACAGATCAGTATCTAGTAACACTCTAATGACATTTTTTTATTTATAAGGAATTGCCGAACATGTAAAACGTGTAGAAAACAGAATCAAAGCAACAGTGAACATGTGATGTCTTACAAGAGGACATTTCTAATACTTATGTAGATATACTGTTAAACAAATGAAATAATAGCAGTGGTTAACAGCCAAGGTATGTTATTTCTCCTTTTATTAATGTTGATTTATAATATTTTAAAGGTGCATCACAGTAAATTGTTCAATGTTTGTTTTATCGCAAAACACATTAACAGTTGGTTGGGCCATGTTTATCACGCATTACTAACCTCGAAAGGTTTGTTTGTGAATTTCGCACAAAGTTACTCGAGGGCTATCTGTGCTAGCCGTCCCTAATTTAGCAGTGTAAGACTAGAGGGAAGGCAGCTAGTCATCACCACCCACCGCCAACTCTTGAGCTACTCTTTTACCAACGAATATTGGGATTGACCGTCACATTATAACGCCCCCACGGCTGAAAGGGCGAGCATGTTTGGCGCGACAGATATGCAACTAACCTCGAATTTTAATTTTTTTTAAACACACAAGCTCATCACGAAGTCTCCGATGAGGGTGGGAGTAGATATGATTGTAAAGCATTCTATTCACTTGGTAAAAACATTCAAATTATCTAGGCCTAGTTGAATAGTTGATTTTCTACTAAAATTTTGTCAAGAATTTGGTAAAATATAAAGAACGTTATCAGTGTTAAAATAGTTATGTTATATTTGATAACACTATCCGCTCAGGCTTACGTCCGTTTTCTTTTGTATTCTACTAATTTCTACAACATTTATTGAATACAGTAGATATCTCATTATTGTTTATTTATATATTTGTTTTTTGTTTTGTGTGAATTTCGCGCAAATCTACTCGAGGGCTATCTGCGCTAGCCGTCCCTAATTTAGCAATGTAAGACTAGAGGGAAGGCAGCTAGTCATCACCACCTACCGCCAACTCCTGGGCTACTCTTTTACCAACGAATAGTGGGATTGACCGTCACATTAAACGCCCCAACGGCTGAAAGGGCGAGCATGTTCGGTGCGACCGGGATTCGAACCCGCGACCTTCGGATTTATATATTTAATTGCTTAAAGAACGAATTCTAATCTTCTATTGGTCAGTTCTGAACTATTCTTCAGTAAAGATCTTGCTGGACTTCCGATCTTACTTTCAGTTTACAGTCAAGATTTATCCATTTATTGAAGACTATATGGAGCTTATAGTCAATATTTATCCATTCATTAACAACTAACTACGAGCTTACAGTCAAGATTTATCCATTTATTAACAACTAACTACGAGCTTACAGTCAAGATTTATCCATGTATTAACGACTATTTGGAACTTACAGTCAAGTTCTGGTCCATTTATTAACGACTATATGGACCTTTCAGTCAAGATCTGATCCATTTATTAACGACTATTTGGAGCTTACAGTCAATATTTCTCCATTTATTAACAACTAACTACGAGCTTACAGTCAAGATTTATCCATTTATTAACCACTACTTGGTACAATTAGTAAATGTTTTCCGTTTATTCTGAGGTTACATGGAACATACAATAATGAACCTCATTGTTCATCTTACCAACACAACAATAATTGATGACTTTTGTCATACAACGAGAAGATATCGATGTTGAAGCTTATTCTAGTGAGACACTTGAGTTTTCACGTTTTTAAACCTGTTTTCTCTATTTGTGAAACTTGGTCACGTTTTGTTTTAATACTCTTTAAGGACATTCTAGGTTTTATAATCAATTTATGTATTATAGATGAACGTTATTTAAGGCGTGCAGTGATGGAACTTGCACCTAAACAAAACACCTTGTTGATTGTTGAGTCGCTGCAGATCAGATTTACACAGGTGTATAGAAAACACCATATAAAGTTGAACTATATATATGATTGTTTCTTTGTGTATAAAATAATGAGGTACAAGCATGCCAGATACAGACGTGGCGAAGTTAAAAGTTAATGAACGAAAACAACGAAGTATACATAAGAACTACAAAGCACGTGACTTATGTAATAATATTGCAACAAACTCTGGATAAAACATGAGCACCAGCTATGCCTACCTATGTTTTGGGGCTTCCTTTCTGGTAGAGATCTCGTGGAGAGTACTTGAAATTACTGGTATGTTGGTCACTAGAGGAACGAGCCGTAGATACACACCTTACGATCTAGCTCGGCAGTACTGGTGGTGTCAACATGGGCACAAGCGGGCAAGACATCTACACCTTGTGACGAGAATAGGTACCTCACCACCTAGTTGAAGCTCCCATCCCTAACCTTTTTGTGGTAGTTTCAACGTCTCATCAGCCCCCTCGTGGCGGTAGTTTCTCACTGATCTGATGTATTCTCCACCAAAACCCAAGTGAGTTAATTTACTGTTCCAAGCACATTTTATTGGCTACCAGAAAACTTATTTTTGCGTAACAGTACTGTAATGCTTTTTTGGTTAAATGTACAGTTACATAATTTAATAAACCTGAACCAGTTATATCATTTTTCTGTTGCCCTAAATTGTTCGAAACACAATTAAATTAGAACAAATGATTTATTTATAGTTTGTTTGTTTGTTGTTAAGTACAAAGCTACAAAACCTGTGATGCGGGTATCGAGAATACATTTTTAGCGTTAGAAGATATCAGACTACCAGACTGACCACTAGGAAGAGAACGAAGTTTGTTGTTGTTCTTGTTTTATGGCAAAATACTACTTTGTGAGTGATGTACGCTTTGTGTACCACAGAGAATCGGACCTCAGATTGTAGCGTTGTACGTCTGTACACTTACCGCTGATACATCATGGTCGGGGTTACAAAATTAATGATAATAACAATATTACAAGAAAACTCAGAAACTTCAAACATTTATAAAAACTGATTTTTACAGATGTTACAAATGCATAAAACTACCAGAAGAACTGCGCTCGTAAGGAACTCAGAATAAACAGAGTTACAGTAGGGTAGTGTTTAAGATATCATATCTCTTTGTGACATTGTTACAGTAGGATAGTGTTTAAGATATCATATCTCTTTGTGACATTGTTACAGTAGGATAGTGTTTAAGATATCATATCTCTTTGTGACATTGTTACAGTAGGGTAGTGTTTAAGATATATCTCTTTGTGACATTGTTACAGTAGGATAGTGTTTAAGATATCACATCTCTTTGTGACATTGTTACAGTAGGATAGTGTTTAAGATATCATATCTCTTTGTGACATTGAAACTTTCTCTAGATGTTCCGGGTTCATTTGTGAAATCTTAATGTTTTCAGCCTCAAGGCCTGACTAGGTTATCAGGTGTCATGTTGACAGTAAGTTTTTACTGTATTTCTTATTCCTTACCGGAAGCTACACAGCTTTTGAAATGTGTATGTTTTTTCTATTTATAGCAAACCTACTAAGACTTTCTGTTCCCGTTTCTAATTTTGAACTACTGACCAGAGACAACGTTACAAAGCAGAAGCATCCTAAGGAATTGACTGCCACTTTTATAACACACCAACAACTTAAAGTGTGGGAACTATTTTATGGTATTGCAGGGACTCGAACCCAACTTGTCAGCTCCAAAATCTATAGTTGTACCATAGGGACAACCCCCATACCCTGTGTTTAAAGTATGTCACAATAAACAAAAGTTCTACCATAGGGCCAACCCACACCCAGTGTTTAAAGTATGTCACAATAATCCAGAGTTCTGTCACTAACCCACACTCAATCTAAGGTATGCCAAGATATTTCTTCTTGTAGAACAATTGTAAGTAAAGGAATGACAAGCAGCGGCAGTGAGATGACATAATAAAAACATCTAGACACCCACAGTTGGAATGAGGTCTAACTAAATTTCTGTTTCTATTTTTTGTAGCTGTTTATATATAGCTTGAGTTTGTTCGACTCATTCTAATGAACACGCTATTATTTTTTCAAACCCAATTTTAGTATCTGTATCGAGAAATATTATTCATCATCAAAAATAAAGCGAAAGATAAAAATACAGCTTTCCACACAAGTTTAGACTATGAAACTAACTTAATGAATTTAAGGATACTGCACATTTCTAGGTTACACTGCCCGTATGGAAACTCATTTCATCTCGTTTTGTGTTGCTTTACGTTTCATTTCTATATTTATTTGTCATCCACTGGTACGGTGGTAAGCCTACGGATTTACAACACTAAAATCAGAGGTTCGATTCCCTTCGGTGAACTCAGCAAATAGCCCGATGTGGCTTTGCTATAAGAAAACACACACATTTTTATTTAACATCGTAACGGCTGTCCATGGAACAAAACACCAAATAAGTGAAATCAATTTTTAAAGCTTGCGTTCAAGTAAGCATCATAAAAATATTCACAGGTTTTTTTTCTTCAGACGTTTTGGTAAGATATTCGCTGTCGAATGTTTATGTGAACTAGAAGAAAGTTGAAAGTTTTTTATTTAAGCACAAAGTTTCACAATGAGCTACTTGTTGTATGATAACCGCAAGGATCGAATCACGGTTCGAATCTTAGTGTGGTAAATCCTTTAATTAGTGATGGCCACAAAGAGTAGGGGACAAATTTAAGAATATTGCTAGGCCTTGTACAAGTAGAATCAGTCATTTCTTTGTCTACTAAAAGTTTAATTACGGTTTCCAGGAAGATGTATCAGTGTGAGGACTTACCAAAGAAACAGAAATAGATTACTTAATATTTGACATCAACCTCTATTATGGATTACATTACCTCTTAATACATATATCTTAACTCCGACATTGTCGTTATGTTTGCTGAATTCGATACCCAGAATTCAAGAGAAATGTAATCTATGTGTCTTTAATTACTATTATTTAAATATATCTCTGTCGTTTTATTTGTGCTAAACAGCGATATTGTCTATTTAAATCCAATAAATCGATATTATAGGCACGAGCTACTGTATTTAAAAACAATTAACATCATTTTAAGTACAAAGCTGTAAGTGGGCTATCAGTGGTACGACCATCGCAGGGATTAAACTCTGAGCTTTTGCATTATGACTTCTCAAGATTGACGCACAGCTATCGAATAGCAATAAGCATGATATTAAAGGTAGCTTGAACGGTAATGTAATATTTTATCAAACCAGACTTTTACACAAACATCAACAAAGAAGTCACAAATACCTTGAACGGTAGTGCTATATTTTATTACACCATACATTTACACAAGCATCAACAAAGAAGCTTAAAATTTACACATGACATTATGAGTTTTATTGGATGTCTGTTCCTACTGATTCCTCAGAATCACGAGCTATGCACGTGCAAGTTCAAGCAGAATCTTTGTCCGTCTGCCCTCCATCATACGTATACTTACACTAAGAGTAAGGAACTCACACACTACTTACAACTTCTACTTATTTTAAAGAGTTAATTACATATTTTGATAACAATATACTCTGTTGATGTTCACTAATACAATATTTTAATATCTACATTTTCTGGTGTACATTTACTTCTAAGACTCGACCCTAATAACCTAATTAAAAATTTTATGACTGATGTAATTTAAACTATTTTTTGTCAGTCCAGAATTAAAATCAATAATTTGTAAACAGTAAACACAACTAAAAGTTAGGATGTTTGTTAACCGTCTATCGTAGTTTTTAACGTACAGGTAATAAATATATATTTAATACACACAGAAACGTTTTGATTCTATGGTTCAGTATTTTTAGATCAGGTAACGGTGAATAAACCGTTGAATTATTTGTTATATTCCAAAATCTGAAGAAACCTCTGAGGCGAAACGTTGATTTAAACAAAAATATATATTCTTTTATACATACCTGGAGTGTATGGGTAGTTTTTCTTAACCTTTATCAAAATGTAGAATTGTTATTGTTTGCTCTTTAACTCGACAATGGTATATCTGGGGAATATACCCATCTGTCTTTTGTGTTAATCTATTGAGTTATCGAAACTGTAGGCATTTGACCTTTATTTGCATGAACATTTTCACGATTAATGGGTTGGTTTGAATTTCGCTCAAAGCAACACGAGGGCTATCTGCTCTAGTCGTCCCTAATTTAGCAGAGTAAGACTAGAGGGAAAGCAGCCAGTCATCACCATCCCCTACCAACTCTTGAGCTACTCTTTTACTAACGAATTGTGGAGATTGACCGTAACATTATAACACCCCGACGGCTACAAGGGCGAGCATGTTTGGTGGGACCGGGATTCGAACCCGCTACCCTAGTATTACGAGTCGAGGGCCTTAACCATTTGGTCATGCCGGGTCTTCGCAATTAATATTCAGATCCACAATAAAGAGTCCACGTCTAATGTCAAGAATACAGTAATCAACATTATTGTGGCATTATTTAAGAATTTTAACTTTAGGGTGACATAAAGCATACACTTAATGGGTTTGTGGACTACTTGGAAACCACCTTTCATAAAAGTGTAAAACAAATTTAAGATTTTTTGTCATTTGACACTTGTCAAAGGGCCCGGCATGGCCTAGCGCGTAAGGCGTGCGACTCGTAATCCGAGGGTCGCGGGTTCGCGCTAAACATGCTCGCCCTCCCAGCCGTGGGGGTGTATAATGTGACGGTCAATCCCACTATTCGTTGGTAAAGAGTACCCCAAGAGTTGGCGGTGGGTGGTGATGACTAGCTGCCTTCCCTCTAGTCTTACACTGCTAAATTAGGGACGGCTAGCACAGATAGCCCTCGAGTAGCTTTGTGCGAAATTCCCAAACAAACAAACAAAACAAACACTTGTCAATATCCATACCCGTCGTTCTGAGATACATTTTTACTTTAACTTGGTTTCTCGTCATCAAGAAAATCTACTTAACCCAGTAAAACTGATTAAAATCAAATAGACAGATAATTAAAATGGTTGAAATAATTCAACAATCAGTTTTATTCTTCTTAATTTCAAAAACATTTTGCGATTTCTTAAAAAATATAAACAAATAATATCAAAAATTAATTTAGCACTATTGAATTTCATAAGAGCCTATAAAGCCTCATTATTTATATTATTAGTTTTAAAACTATTTCCTAAGAGTCGCTTTACTTATAATTATACTTTTTGAGGTGTGGGAAATTTTCACGCTGGTCCACCTCCAAATTATTTTCCTTTGAGTTCCCTACTCTAATTTGCTACTTTGTCCTAGGTTTCTATATAGAAAACACACACAGGAAGCATGTATCATGTACATCCTTTCCTAGAAGGAATAAAGAGGGAACGAATATGTCTTTATGAAATGTCTCTATAGGTATTTGCAGTGATCCAAGTGTAAACGGCGTGCTGAACGCGATAGTTCGGTGTATTGTTACGTCAGCTGTCATCTTCCTGTTACGTTATAAATCCGAGTGGGGAGATGTATGGGCAGCTCTATGGATAGGTTTACTTTCCCACTGCGTTACCGGAAGAAGCACGGCTCCCTCGCCTAATCTCAATGGGTGCTAGATCCTTAGGTAACGGGTTAGGCCTAGGAGAAAGTCAGGGTGCCATCTGTAGATAGTTCGGACAGCCACAACTTCCCACACGACTAGCTCCGCATATCTGTACAATGGAACTTGTGTCCAGGCATTGACTCATCTCACGTAACTGTTGGGTAAAGCCCACAGTTCGCTTCCTGAACTGAGAACTTCCGCTTGCGCTCAGGTTTTCTGAAAGCTATTTATTTTCTCCGACATTTGGCTTCAACACGCGCACTTTGGTAACGAACAACTTGGATCTTACTGGACTTGGATTATAGCGCTTGGGAGGGAGAAAAGAAAAGAGAGGGCTGTAGTTTTAACCGTGAGTCTGTATTTCGAATGAAGTTCTCACGCGACACCCGCGAAAAATTCGCGACAGAAAGAAGAAGCAGGTAAAAGAGTGAAAACGAGGCTAAGAGATCTATGTCTACCTACACAGAACTTCGTTAAATTACATGACCGCCTATTCGTTTTTTTTTATTAACTCCTAGCATTACTGTAGAGTCGCATGCTCTTCACTTGGTGACAGCACGTGCTAAGAGACCTACCTCGTACTCGTATAGCTATAAAACAAAAATTATTTAATTATAATCCGTCTTAAACTTACCTTCTTATAAATGCTTCATCTTCGATTGGTCAATTTAAATATCTTCCAAATAATATTGGTACAAGTTTTTAGGACACATACATGTTTATTAAAGTTTTTATCAAATATAAGTTAATAATTTCGTTTCGGCACCATCAACGTTTCGTAGACTGAGAAGGGATATTGTGATGGCAGGAACTTATTTCAATGGCTCTAAATTCTCTATAACGTTTCATGGTTATGTCTAACGACAGTTTTTTTTTATTTACAATATTCTATTATATTTCTGTACATAATAAACGTGTGCACGTGGATGTATTTAGTTTATTAATGGTAATAAAGTTTTGAGTGGCAAAGTGTCATTTTCATTTATTTAAGAATGAAAATCGTACTTTACTTATTTTCTGTCTGTTGTTTAACAATAGTTGGTATACAAATATCTGTCCATGCTGGAAACTAGACTAGATAGGCATGTGTAGATTATGTTTTCATTCTTTTTAATTTAGATATTTCTGTTATTATAGTGCTTTATGTCGCATTATGCTGGAACTTTCTTGAAAGCGTAGAAAACGACGTGAATGACAAACAATACGAATTATGAGTTACTGATTAAGTAATGAAGCCGTTAAGCACATAAGAAGTTTCTTATTCGGTGAGTTATCACTGAGTGATTTTGTGTCCACCACTCAGTTCGTGGCTCTTAATAGTGAGTTTGAACTTCTTCAAAGAGATAGAGGTATGAAATTAGCAAGTAAATTAAGTTTCTGTTAAACGTAGTTTATCTGTAAGATTTGACTGACCGTGGAATTTGTAGTGGAAGAAATAGAGCATGTGTTATGTGGACTGGGCTGGGTTGACCAACAAAATTTTTCAACAATATACGTTCTTGATCCTGAAAAAGAGTTTTTTAAAACGTTAGAATAACCGCCCGTGCTGAGACTCACGATGTCATTAAAGTAATAGTGTTTTTAAAGTAAAGTGATCAACGAGTGTGGCCTGGTGGTTATCCCGCTCGGAGTGTAAATTCGAGGCGCCTGTCCCGTTGCCACAAACACTCTTTGTGGATCCGGAGGAGTGTTATAAGGGTGGCGGTCAAATCCTATGATAGTATTATGGTACCAAGAGGTACCAGTGAACGCTCCTGCCAAGCTGCCTTCGTTATAGTTGTTGATTATTATATTTATACCATCTCAGCTGAATGAGTTGTGGTATTATGTGAAAGGCCTTGTCAGCATTGGATATGACAAGTGTAATGTTGCTGACGTTATAAACCACTGTCTTTTCAACAACTTTAAGTTACGAAGTCTTAGAACGGCTCTGTAAGTTCGAGATTAAAGAAGTCCATATGTACACAGACCTTTCTATAGCTTGGCACTAAATTTTCTAAAACAAAGAATGCAATTATTTGTTGTGTTTTTATCTCGTGTGTGTGTTTTGTTTTGTCCATGCACTAAACTATGTCCTCTCTATTTTCAGTTAGTTAATTATTTAATTAAACACTTACATTCAATGTATTTAATTTTTGTTTTCGTTTCATTTTTCATTTGGATGGAGAAATAAACGTTTTCTATAAACGAACAGTTCAAATTACGTTCAAATGACATTACACGATAAAACATCAGTGCTTGTTACTCGTACTGCATCAGCAGTAGAAGAAAAGACGATTTATACTGTAACACTTTATGTCTACTTGTAGTTAAGCACAAAGCTACAGAATGGGCTATCTGTGCTTAACAAACCACAGGTATCGATACGCAGTTTTTACCGTTATAAGCCTTCAAAATATGAAATAATTTCATTACAGTTTGTTCTTCTAACATTTCATATCATAAATGTGTTAGTTACAAATTAAAAACATTCACTCCCAGTCTCATATAGGTTTCATTTACACGAAGAAATAAATTAAGCTGATGGAAAACAATGTATTTTCTCCTTTCTTGTCAATAAGATGTTTTAATTTGATTATGCCTGATATAGATAGCTGTCATATATATACTAGCTTAGTCAGATCGGGCTGTTTGATTCATGGGACTCCTAACCCTAACTAAAATTAATCACAAATACTGGAAACTAAAAAAAAAAACTGGCAGAGTTTTCTCTAATATTCTTCCCAAATAGGAGGCTAGCATGACATAATAGGTAGCGTGCTGAATTACAAATCGGTAGGTCCAAAGTTTGACCTCGTGATATGGCGTAACTTGTTGCTGTAAGTACGCTGTATAAGTTGTACCTCAACCCCGCAATAACCGTGATGGTGATGCTAAGCGGTTACTGGGCCTTGGAGTCGTTGATTTGGCTGGACACTCATGTCTGAACCTTGGAGTCGTTGACCTGACCTTTCAGTTCATGCGTCATAAGGTTTCCTTAAAGTGTAAAATACAAAACGTCTCTCATGGTAAAGACACAATGTTGTTAAGCGCCAGGCTACATTATGGGCCATCTGTGTTGTGCTCACTACAGGTATCAATACTCGGTTTTTAGTGTTGTAAGCCTTCGGGCTCACTGCTGAGCCACAAACAAAGTGTAAAACTGGTAACAAAGACTTAGAGAGTAAAATTTGTAGAGAGTCTTAAATGACCAATCTACGAACGTAGTTCCAGTTGAGAGGACGACGTTTCGAAAGACTTCCGCCTCTGTCTAGGCCTATAAAATAATGTCTCACAAGGTGTTTTCAAAATATTGATTACCTATAATTATGACCTCTAAAAATCAAGTGTAACACTTATGTATAACGTGCAAACTCAAAGTATCACATTTTTTGTTATTGCGAGCACTTAATTTTTTCGTTTGTGTGTTTTTATATACACCGAACGAATCGAACACATAATTTTAGTGTTATAAGCCCCCAATCTTATCTCTAAGTTCTAAACGACTAACTTTTGAATTCCAAGCATAGACATTATTTTAGAAACATTTTGCTTGCGACAATTTCAATACTTAAATGTGTATTTCTCACTTAGGACATTACCCCTTGGATTTACCCAATTTTAATTTAAAGGGATCACTTTTTAACTTCAAAAGCTATTCATTGGAGCCCTATAGCAAATATTTAACATCCCCTAAAGCGTCTAGGCCTGAAACAATATAGAAACATTTTTATTCACAGTTTTTATATCAGTTCATTACACATTAAATCAGGCGTTTCTGAAAATAATAAATCAGATCTTGTGTTTTTCTCTTTTACAAGTCATTGCTCAGTAAATCCTTAATTAAAAACTATATTTCATCAGAAGTCGCAGGTTTATCTTTACTGCTACTTATCTGAAGATCTGAAAAACTGAAAGATACCTATACAATATCTGAAATGATGAAACTTAACAAGTCTCGAGAACGTTTCACACTTCGCCAGTTTATGTCATTACTTTTCTGGGCAGTGTTGCATGACAGCGTTACCTGAGTGATAACAACGACCTTTAATAACAATTACACCCTCCAGAGACACTAAGGTCGGCTAGTCTTACTTGATCTTTTTCCCGTCTCACCAGGAACACCGGGTCATTCAATTCGTTTCTCTATAGAAACACACTCTGGATGAGAATGAGAAATGTGATACCAAGAGCTGTTATTGGTTACATCAAAAGAGTTCCTCTGGGTCGATACACGGTCAAGATAACTTGCACGATTCGAAACCCTTATTTATGATCTGTACTGACCTTGAAAGCGACTCTTCGACAGCCCTCACCTGATAATCAGTTACAAACAGATTATATTTTACTCTTCTCGACATATCTTCTCTTCTACCATCTTTTAATTATGCCAAAAACACAAAAAAACTTTTCAAATTACTCTGAAGAGACTTTTGACCTCACCGCGAGCTTGAACTTTAGCCTCTCTTCACTAACTTGTCTTGTAAGGTGGGATAACATCTTGCACGTGACGTTAATGACGATTTCAACTCAATATTAAGAGTATGGTGCAGTAGTATGGAAGGTGGTTTCAGGCTTAATAGCTTATACTTAGTACAGCGATGGGGTAGAACGATTGGTCGTGTTTTGTGATTAATATCTAAAGAAGGCAGAATCCAGTTTTATCGTTGGTGTTTATAAACTGCAAGCAGATTAGATTCGAGTTGTCTGCCATTAGGGGCAGCTGTGCGTGAAAACTTACACTGTTCTACGCAATTTCTTCATAAAGGGCAAGACTATCCCACTTAATTATAATTTACGCTAATACACACTGAAATTTTACGTATTAAATCATACGTTTTTGTTATTGTTGTTGGTTTTACAGAGATGTTCACACGTAAACCACAGAGATTTCTAAAATAAATTAAAAGTTAGAACACCCACACACACGTAAACCAGAGATTTCTAAAATAAGTTAAAAGTTAGAACACTCCCACACACGTAAACCACAGAGATTTCTAAAATAAGTTAAAAGTTAGAACACTCCCACACACGTAAACCACAGAGATTTCTAAAATAAATTAAAAGTTAGAACACCCCCACACACGTAAACCACAGAGATTTCTAAAATAAATTAAAAGTTAGAACACCCCCACACACGTAAACCACAGAGATTTCTAAAATAAATTAAAAGTTAGAACACTCCCACACACGTAAACTACAGAGATTTCTAAAATAAATTAAAAGTTAGAACACTCTCACACACGTAAACTACATTTCCATTGAAAATTACCGACCGCTTGGATGTTACCCTTTAAAAAACATGGCCCTCCATGGCCAGGTGGTGAGGGCGCTCGACTCGTAATCTGAGGATCTCGGATTCGAATCCCCATCGCACTAAATATGCTCGCCCTTTCAGCCGTTGGGATGTTTAAACGTAACGGTCGATCGCAATATTCGTTGGTAAAAGAGTAACCCAAGAGTTGGATACGTTATTTTCCTTTTATCTTTTTTCTTAACATGATCAGCTGTAGCTAGCGAACTTGGTCTGTGAATCCTAGGGTTTATGGTTCCACCCTCTCTGTAAAAATGTTTTTATGTGCTTTGGGATCACAGATGCGCTTTAAGATGGCTAACTACGATCAGTTTATATAAATTGGTCCAGATGGCTGAATTCACAATATGATGTCACAGTTTTTCTTGATGACAAAAAACCCACTTCAGGTAAAAACGGCTTGTATGAGTATTAACACTTTTACTAATAAAGCAGAGAATAACCTTTCGACCTTCCTACACCATTATAAAGGAATACTTTATTCCTATACTAATTAATAACCTAACATCTGACTGCAACGCTCCTTACAGTCCTGTACCCGTTTATACTCTCGTCCCCTAGGCATGTGCCTGGCACTCTCTCTTTGTTGACCTGAAGATGACCTAGAAAGGTCGAAACATTGTTCTCTGCTTTATTAGTAAAAGTGTTAATAGCCATACCAGCCGTTCTGAGATACCTGTGACAGTTTTGTAAATATAATGCGAACATTTGTTAATCATGCTGATACTAATGTCATGCAACAACACCTTGGGTCGTGTCTGAGTTAGTGAAGGTTCTTCTGGACTAGTTTTAGTTTAAACCTAGGAACGGCTGTCTGCAAAAAGATCTCTTTAAGGTTTCGTTCGACAATACTGAAACGAACAGACACTTGCTTTGATGATTTTATTGAAACGGAAAAGTTTTCTTAAATCGTGAATTAACCTTAATGATTCAAGCGATAAATTCTAAAAACCGATGTGTAGATGACTATTGGAAAATACAGAATCTTGAAAGGCATAAACCAATTGAACTCACAATTAGTTATTTATCCCAAATAAAAGTGCCATCTATTGGAGGACTTTATCAAACGACAGTTGCTTTAACGTGTACAAAATGTACGGAAAAAACAAGAAGTTATATGTTTGTTTTTAAACACAAAGTTACACAATGGACTATGTGTGCTGTGCCCACCACAGATATATATATATATATATATATATAATAAGATTCAGCGTCTATGTGTGTCACGAAAGTTTTCTTAAACCGCTGGTTGCACCAACGTCTAAGTAGTAACAAACGAATCTTCTCAATTCCGAGGTTTGCACAGAGATAAACCTTAACACTCCACCCCTCCGGCGGGAGAACACTAGGGAATTTCCTTAAAATCCATTATCTTAAACTGCTATTTATGTATTTTTTATTATTTTAAAATGTTAGACTCATCGATTTCTAAATGGTACCAAACGAATCGTTTTGGCTCATAGGTTTGCACAAAGGTAAATTTTTCACCCTACCTCGGGTATTTTAGGAGAATTTTCTGAAAGCGAGACCTCAAATTTGACATGTTTTGCTAGATATAAACTTGATATGGTAATTTTGGGGTATCCTGTGTATATTTACTTTTGTTAGAGCGTTTGCACAGAAATATAAATTCATAAATGAATGTTTACCTATTTGTCACTTTAGGAGAAAAACATGTTGTTTAACACGTGTTCTGTGCAAGGAAAACAAAATTCTAATGAAAGATAAATACAAAGCCTTGTCATGTTTGTCTGGTGGGTAACCCGGTAACTTTACGTAGAACAAATGTCACATAACTGACTATTCTGTTTCAGTTAGTACAAAACATTTCTTTTTTCATTAGAAGATCTGTGTCCGTTTTTATAAATCCAATATTCGAGATAATATGCGAATTTTATTGTTTTAAAGCACTTAATTTTCCATTAACATGCAGGTATGAAACTCTTCTGCGTAATTCTGCCACCAAAGCTTTAAAATATAGTGAAAACTATTTTACTTCAACCTCTAAACGATATACTTGGTACAAACAAAAAACTTAAAATTCGAAGTAATTGAAAATACTTCGATACCATTATTGTATTTATTGCTTCCGTCTGATAAATCTCCAAAATTCTCTAAACAGATAAAAAACAGACCCGGCGGTTCAGATTCAAAGTAGCGTTTAACCTGACAAAGACAAGAACCACTTAAATATAATTAGCTACGTGTTAAGTAATTGAAAACCATTTGTGGGCAAGTCTTCAAGCCGTAAGTTTTCCGTATCGAAAGGAAGAAGATATGAAACACCGATAAAAGCTGGTTTAAACGGATGTACATTCTAATAACATGTCTCCTCTTCAATAACAAACAGATATTTTTATACAAAACATTTACGGAAGAGGTCATTTACCTCAAACAAAAATAAGCGAACCTTATATGTTTGTTTTTAATTATCGAACTAAATGAACGTGTAAAAGTAATACTATCACACTTTTCAGTTTCACTGTTGGTTGAAGTAGTGAATTCAGAAACTGGTGAAAAAGCTGGCTAGAACTAAGTTATATATATGACGACGAACTAACCATGTTTTTAGTATAGCTGATCGTATCTTGTAAACCACTTGTATAAACATGTCACTATAATTACAGATGTAGGCAGTACTGAAAAAACTTTATTAATACCAATTGTATTACTTTGACAAATGTATCTATTTTAGTATTGTATCGTTCTAAAAAACAAACAGGAAAATATTTTATGATGGATTAACAAGATTCTAATAACGTGTGTGTTTTTCGTATAGCAAAGCCACAAAGGGCTATCTGCTCAGCCCACCGAGGGGAATCGAACCCCTGATTTTAGCGTTGTAAATCCGGAGACATACCGCTGTATTAGCGGGCGGCGATTCTAATAATAGCGACTGATATACCTAAGTTAGGACTAATAACACCTGTCTGAGTATTTATTTATATTGTATTTTTGCTGCAGACTTTATAATAAATATTAAAAATTAAGTGAAACGGTATTTTCGAATCGGGAACATTTTTAAAGCATTTGATTGGTTAACAGTTTCACAAGTCTTTTAAAACATTCTTCAAAAGGAGCGATTTTTGAAAGTACATAGGTGCCACAAGCACGCGACTGGTTCACCTGAACCTTCGTGGTAGTAAATAACAGCTCACTATCCGACAATTTAACGTAAAAGCAACTGTCCATGTAGGTCTAATGTTCATTCCAGATGCTATATTATATAAACAGTAGTATGTATATAATGTTATATCAGGGACATAAACAGATAACATTTAGAAGCATATTTGTAATCATTCCAAAGACTTATATTAGTGTTACCCGTAATTAAACATTTTGTAAAATTATGTCAAACTTCTCATAATAATAATATCATTATTATTATTACATACAGAACCAGAATGAACACTAAAATATAAATAAGAATAATAAATACAACTTTAGTTCCAGAATAGTACTTTGTGTAGTTAGGCGACGCGCAGAATATTGGTTTCTCCTCAGTGATGATAGGGAGCGTTTCTTTAAAAATGTATTTTAAATGTTATGACACCAATTTTACATTTTCAATATATAAGTGGTTATACAAATATTCAAGAAGGGTTACTTTGATTCGAATCAAACGTCTAACGTTTGGGGCCGGGAGTTACCTAATATTTAGTGTCCTTGAGGCAGTGTTGACGCTTTAATAGAGACGGTTAAATTAATTTAATCGATTAAACAACAGCAGCCTAGTAATTTGTGTCAGGTACGGTTAACTAGTTGACAGACAGTATATCAATTCAAAACTGCTGTGCCTCAGTGACGTATCCTGACTGATGGCTTTGGTTTATCGCACTTAAATACTGTATGTATGTATATAAGTAACGCCCGAAAATTTAAAATACAGAAAGTTCATCATCATTTCTGTCTTCGTAGAAGGCTTTAATGACTAAAACATGTAATGTGTATGAAAATCTTCAGACAAATAAGAGGAACTAACCCAACTTAACTTTTTCCGATCATTAATCAAATAAACCCTTATGAAGATGAATGTGTCCGAGGAGCACATTAAACATATAATGCTTTATGAGTTTAAAAAAGGCAATAGTGCAGCAGAAACTACACGAAACATTCAAGATGTTTATGGTGCGGAGTCTCTCAATGAAAGAAAATGTTGAAGGTGGTTTCAAAAGTTCAGATCGGGTGACTACAGCTTAAGTGATGCGCCACGTTCAGGTCGTCCTGTTGAGATTAATGATAACTTACTGCTCGCTGCACTTGATGAATATTGTGCTGTAACAGTTGAAGAACTAGCACAGAAGCTTAATTCGACCCATTCAACAGTTCACTGTCATCTGCAACAGCTTGGAAAGGTGTCAAAACTTGGAAAATGGGTCCCCCATGATTTGACAGATGCCAACCTAAGAGCAAAAGTGGACGTTTGCACTTCTCTGCACTCTCGTGAACGTAACTCGTCCATTTTCATTTCGAGTCACTAACTTGTCCAAAAAAACGTATATTATGAAAATGTTAAGCGCCGTAGACAATGGTTCAGTGCAAATAAACTGGCTAAAGCACAGCCCAAAACGGACCTCCACCCTTGTCAAGCGTATGGTGTGATCCACTTTGAGTTGCTGCCACTCAATGTAACGATTACATAAGACTTCAACTGTCAACAGTTAGAGCGCTTGAATGTTGCATAGAAAGAAAAGAGGCCTGCTTTGAACAAGGTGTTGTGTTACATCAGGATAATGCACGGCTCCATACAGCAAGGACCACATCTGGAAAGATTGAAGAGCTAGATTGGGAAGAACTTCCATATTCTCCTTATTCTCCAACTGATTATCATCTATTCAGAAGTTTTCAGAACTATGTTGATGGAAAAGAGCTTGAAACAAATGAAGATGTCAAAACTACCTTCTCTCCATTCTTTTCCTTCAAATCCCAAGAATTTTATAGAAGTGGCATTCAGAAAATTGTGAATCGTTGGCAGGAAGTAAGTAATAATAATGGAACATACATTGTTGATTACGTAACATTAAAAGTGTTTGAAATTCTTTCTTTTTTTCTGAACCTAAAATCGGACGTTACTTTAGGGATGACCTGATACTTGTATAACAGTAATCAAAACGTATAAAATATCCAAAATCATCATGACAAATGCGTAACTCAAAATAAATTAGTATTTAACATAATAAATAACGTTAAATTAGCGCCCTCTGGCATTTACTACCCTACTTTCTACTGTAATCAAGCGCGATATACTTCCAAAGTTGATTGGTTGAATTGTTTTCGCTCCACCAGTCACTGTATACGACACATAATAAGTACTCAGAGAGTAACTGCGTTCAACGATGGCTGTAATTCACCTAACTAACATACTGTGTCACTGCTTTCTACACTGCAGTAATTATATATCTGTACAAGCAATATGTGATAATTGACTAAAACACTATTTTAAAAAACAAATTATCACATTGCTGGTAAACACGGTAGGTAACACGGAAAATACGCCACTACTCTGCCTAGACTGTAAGAGAAACAAACTATTAACGATTCTAAAATTACAAACTGTATGTTAAATATTTCAAACAAACTGGTTAATATTACCAGACTAAATAATTTAGTTTTATTGTACTTAAACACAGATAAGATGTGTTCTCCTCGAACAGAATTCACTAATGATAAATAAAACATAACACCAGACATTATAACACAATGTGTTATTATTAATAAGTTAGAATAACACAGAATTTATACCCTTTGGTTATATAACCGATCAGTCCAGTCCAACGAGCTTGTGAGCCTCATCCAGCGATCCATTCCACGTATAACCGTATCAGCCTTATCCAGTGGTCCTTAATATATATATGTATTTGTTCACCACGTTTACTTCTCTCTATTTCCAGATGGGATAAGTAGGACGTTTAGTTTACTAACTGTAGCTACCAAGTTTTAGGTGTTATAACTAACCTCATCTCAACTTAGAAGTGAACAAAATGAAATTACGTAACCTACAATACTCGGTAAATGTCGTTAGGGTATGGACATCTCTTCTTAGCTGGCGCAACATGATTATAATTTGTGACAAGACATTTATATTACGCTTATAAGGCTAAAAACTAGGCTTCGGTACCCGTGATTGGTACAGCACAGATAGCCCAATGTATAGCTTTGTGCTTAAATAACACAATTATCGAGTGATAGGTTTCATTAACTTTTGTTTGCTTGTTTTTTAATTTCGCACAGAGCTGTTGTTTTTTTTTTTATTTCGCGCAAAGCTACACTAGGGCTATCTGCGATAGCCGTCCCTAATTTAGCAGTTTAAGACTAAAGGGAAGGCAGTTAGTCATCACCACCCACCGCCAATTCTTGGGCTACTCTTTTACCAATGAATTGTAGGATTGACCTTCACATTATAATGCCTCCACAGCCGAAAGGGCGATCATGTTTGGTGTGATGGGGATTCGAACCCGCGACCGTCGGATTACGAGTCGATAGCCTTAACCACGACATTTTTTGGGTTTAATAATTGTTTTACGTTATTTTGTCCAACATCTCGCTGATTGAGACTCGGGTGCTTTAAACACCAGACCCTAGTTTTAAAAAGTAAAGTTAATTGTTAACTGTGATTTAGACACATATGTGTAAACTTCATTAAAGCAGGAAGGATACAGTTTATTTTCTTTTCCTGGTTAATGTTTGATAATTAAATGCTTTGTAAGCATCCTGATGTCTTGGCGGTAAGTTTGAAGGCTTATAGCGTTAAAAACTGGATTAAGATACATACTGTGGGCAGAGCACAAATAAATAGCCCATTGCGTAGCTTTATGTTTATCAACAACAGTATTTGTCAAGAATTTGTTTAAAAACCTAACGATACTGACATAAACTAAACATAAAAGTGGCTTATCTTCTGTTCATACACCGATTAGACCCCCCCCCCAAATCAAATGAAATATGAAAATATAAACTCATAAATGTAGTCTATTTTAAAGCTTTTTCGCCTTTGACCATCAAGTCAATGGTCTGTTTATGATTGTGGTCAGCAATTTTGAACACATCCCGATAGTACTTAAGTGACATAAAATGCTTAAAAAATATTATATTGTTACTAAAAGACATAAGTGGACAGGGGTGGGAGGGAACAGTGATTTACACTGAATAAGTTTATTAGAAAATACAAATAAAGCTGAACTAGTCGAGAAACTACTATATGAGGACCCACGGGAACGTCCTGTTCCAGTATTAAAGATCAGATGACGCTGTACAGGTAACAACGTTCATTCGTACCTATATTGTTCGCAACTATTGTTACGTCAAATAAGGTAGAGGGAAGGGAACATTGTTACGTCATAACAGTATGTTTTACCGTGGGAACGAAACTGTCAAACACAAGAAAGAAATTAGAGAAATGATAAATGAAACTATATGCACGTATTACAATGTAATTACACTGGTATTTACTATTACTATTTATAATAATGATTCACATTATTTTAAAGGTTTGCTGAATTTTATTGAAATTCTTTAGTTATGCAATCATACATTAAATTATTATCAATGCTTGTTTACAGTAATTATTACCAAACCTGCAAATTATTAAAATAATGTTAAATTACACCATGAATATAATTTGTTTCTGATTACTTATTGACAGTATGCTCTGTGATTTCACTTCACAACTGTCGTTTAGTACCAGATGACGCTACTGTAGAATCTGTAGTGATAAAGACCCTAAAAACGCAACCTTCCAAAACTCTTATTTTCGAGTTTTAATTCGGAAGAAGCAAGTCTCAATGAACTTGTTACAGTATTATTAATGACAACAAGGAACATTACTACAATAATTTAATAACAGATTTTTACCTCAAATATTTCAGAAAAGCTTTAAATTACATTCACAAGATATACTGAAGAAATCAAGAAGTACAATACGATTTCAAAAACGTTTTCTTGCGATGTGTTTAGGTTATAACTTAACCTTTACTACAATTAATAAAATATTGGTTTCAAACATACAAACTAAGGGGGGCCACAGATCGATCAAAATGATATATTTATAACATTAAAGACGTTTCGACTGCTTTCAAATGCACAAGTTTTAACAGTAAAGGTTTAGTATTAAGTCAACATTCAAATAGCGTATTGAAATGTCAGAATTGATATTGGCTACTTATATACTTGTATAACAATTCGCGTAAATTTTGAAATCTCTGGGGTAATAGCGATGTACCTTGGTCTTTGGGGAAATGATTATATTTTGTATATTTACTGTTAATTAATCCATGACTTCGATTTTTTTTAAATTAGTAAACAAATAAAAACGTTCATAATGTTCCATGATATACATGTATCTTTCGCAGCTCAATGATAAAATTTGGAATTCGATTCCCATGGCAGGGGCAACCCACAATTAAACAAAACCACTTTTGTAGCGTAAATTCATGTAAAGACGAACTGAAAACCTTATTAAATCAAAGGTACTTTAGTAAAGATAACAAAACCAAACTATTTATAAAATTAGTCAAAACAGATTAAAATTATGTTTTAATATTATACATTTTTAATAAAGTAAAAATATTTTATTAATTAAACTATATTATTATTATCGGATGTTCCCACGTTTCTCTACACGAGCAAGTGCTGACTTTGAATTAATACACTAAACTTTTGACTAAAGGGAAGGAGGCCAGTTAATAGTATTCACTGCAAAATTACCTCACCAGAGAGATTTACACATCTTTATAACGAGCCCACAGTTAAAAATTTCAATTTCTTTTAAAATTTGACTATAACGGGGCGCGAACACTGATTTTTATCGCAGTTATGCATTCCCTGCTACGTTTATTTTTTAGAATTACACCTTGGTAATGTAGTGGTTGAAAACCTTATAATCAACACAGGACAACAAAGCACAACGTTTCAATTGTTAAGATCAATGATTAACTGCGCCCTCTTTACATTTATCTTCATCCTTGATGCACTGTTTCAGAGTCAAGAAAGTACGGCAGAAAATGTTAACATTTAAACTGTGATATCATATTCTTAGCGAGCTTGAGAGATGCTCGATTCTGTAAAATTAGTTACATTGGGCCGTGTTTGATGCAGAGAATCGAACTTTAGTTTTTAACGTTGTAAGTATATAAACTTCCCGCTGTCCACTGAGGCACAAAATGTGTTAAAAACAAACAAACAAACCACAAATTAATGTCACACACGGTGTCTTCATTTCTCACACTATAAATGCATGTACGAGTTTTTTGTTGTTATTGCAATAACAATTATGTTTGAAAATAAATTGTTCACGCGCACTAACACGTTTCGTAAACTTCACCCTCACCCTGAACACGGCTTCAAGAAGGTTTTTTTTAAATAGTGGACTGACTGATCGTAACGTTATATAACGCCTCCTCAGCTGAAAACACCACTACGTTCATTACATTGTATCGCAGGCTGGGAATGGAGCCACGCAAGACGAGTACAATATCTTATGTGTCACTATGTAGAACGTGTTTTGTTTCAATATTACTTTGTCACTGCTGTGGACGGTCTAGTTGTATTTTAGGCACACAAACCATTATAATTACTGATTTATAAAAATGTTAAAACGATTTAGGTGTAAATCAATAAACATAATAAAACACTATGTGACACAAATTTTTATTCCTGGATAGTATGTGTTATTTCTTAATTGCTTATGTTATAAAAGTACAGAAAATGGCCATTATTATTCCCTTCAAACTTTGCTTTTTTGACCTGGATAATGAAATTACCCTATTTTCTATGTAAAAACAGGCAAATCTGCACATTTTCATTTACATAAGATCTGAATAAAACAACATATGAATCAAGATTTACATGTATTTATACTAAAGTTATACAAAAATATTCAGGAGTAATTTTTCGAGATTTGCGATTGTAATGTAAATCACTTTCACGTACGAGACCCCGAATATAGTCTCCCATCATGTTTTCGTAAAACGCTCCCAAGTCATAAAAGCAAAGTTTGAAAAGAAAAGGTTTTTTTTTCATTTACTTTAGGCACAAGTAACTTGAAATAACACTATCTGCCCAAGAACAAGAAAAAGTAAATATTTTGTTACATAATGTAATGTGAGTACTTAATTAAAAACATTGAGAAGGATCTGGGGTCAACACACAAATGCAGCACCAAAACTATAAAACTAATGTCTTCAGTAAACAAACCATTTAATGTTACGTATTTTGTTATCAAAACTGATTTCATTACTCTTTTTACTTGGGACACACAATTTAATTTTCATTTCATAATTATACCCCTGTTGTTTACTCTCAAAATATTCCTTGTTATGGAGCTAATAAGGAACTGTGAACTTTTTACAAGAAACTTCTGTAAAAAACCACAGGTTTTGTTTATGCAAATTTGAAATTACTTTATATACAATACCACTAGTTTTTCACATGAAACAAAAACCTTTGATATAATTTACCTTGCCCTTATACACTGGTGATATGTGTAACAATTCAATAGTTTTCAGAATGATGATATTAGTTTGAAACAAAAGAGATACACAACCGAATATGGAAGCACTTTATTAGAAACATTAACAGTACTCATGGAAAACACCAGATACACAAACAAAACACTAAGATGATAAATCAGGAGAAAAACTATTCCTTAAAGATACACTAACGGCTTGTACCAGTTAGGTACTTTTTAAACACTCTTGAATTTGGTCAATACACTGTTACAAGCACTTCTATTACATAAAGACCTCTGATTTTAACCATGACCTAAAACTACCAGAGCTCTAGATAACAGCAACATCTTAGGAGAGGGAGGACACACAAAACAATATGAACTATAATATGGATTGATAAAAAAAAAAGCAAAAACAATTACGTCTGATTTTGACACAAAACCACGTACACAAAATAAAATCTGTAAACCTTATGACACTGTTTTGTTTTCATCATCCAACCTCACATAGCCTTCCTTCAAAGCCTCCTGATGAAAAGCAGATAACAGTAACTTCATAACCCAGTCTCAGTACTGCATCATTCTTTAGTTTGTATCCATCTTGTCATTGTCCTATCTATGAAAATCACTTTACACAAAAAGACCCCAAGCCACAACATATTATTATGCACCAAGACAAGAAGGGACCTAATGTCACCCTAGATGTCATTAAAATGTGAGCTGGAATGATTTGTCTCCTGTAATAAACAAACTACGAAAATGAAAACCATTTTTCATCTGTGGAGACTAAACAGTGCTACAGTGATTCAGTACTCAAAAACACATTAAAAAAATATGTATATATATATATAGCAGATAAAATACACATGTAATGCTTTCAAAAATTAAACTATCAATGGCCTCACATAATCAGAATTACACTTCCAGTCAGTCCTAAAACCATCAGGATCACTGTAAAACTAAAAACAAAATTTAAATACCACTTCTTGCAGTTTTAAGTATCATAAAAAGCACTACAAAACTTGTTTGATTGGCACTGGTGATCTACAAAAACCCATCATCTACTTCCTTTATTCAGTTTAAGAATAAAACACAAGTCATTAAGTACTTCAGTGATATTTTTTAAACTCTAATAGTTTGTGTAATCGACAGCTATAGAAACACCAGACATTAAAGAGAAATTAGAAAGATACTAGTTTAAATTTACAATTAGTTGGACAAAATATGATCCATGTATATCCATAACTACTTATTGTTTGACTTCCTGTCTTTCTTTAAAGTTTTGTCCTCCCTTCATATACACTAAAATAATTTTGTTATCAGCAGTGTCTTTGGTATATTTCAGCTATGAGAAGTATCAGCATATTGAAGGTAAATTCTTGATATATTCCTCAATTCATATAAAATCCAGAAAGCTATCTTATAAACCATTACCAGGGAAAGTTTAAACAGAATAGACACAGCACTGACATACAAAATTTTGCTTTATTATTTGAGAAGTTTAGGTAATAAAGGGCATGTAATGTTACCAATGAATAATTAGTGTAATTTATGTATATTTACAGTTGGATATGAAAGCCTATATAATGTCCAAAATTAAGATGAGCAGACAGAATGGAGACTATTTTAACAAGTAGAAATAACAATATAGCCACATATACCTTACATCAAGTAATCACTGTTTTGTAATTTTCCTTAGATGATATCAATATCCTTGACACTTGTTCAGAAACATATGCTGTTTTGTTTTTTTTCCCCCCCTCAATATATAAATTCAGTTCACTTGAAGTGTGATAAAAGTAAACTACATTTTATGAGAAAGAACCTTTCAACAAAAAGCAGTCTGGAAAGAAGGAATGATGGAAACACTAACTCATAACTAGCTGCCTTCCTAATAAAGAAAAATACAAAACTGATAGGTTTTCAGTAACTTAGAGGTCAGTATCATACCATGCAGTCAGCTGACCACTAGCATCTTGCTGTGAAGAGGGGTGGGGTAAAGTAGGCTCTAAAGTATCAAAGTTCAAATCACCTGGAGACCCTAAATCCATTTCAGTGCCCATAGGGGCATATCCAGTTCCACCTCCTTGAGGGCCACCAAGATCCAGCCCTTGCATTGAATCAATAGGGACCTGTGTGTCAAAACCTAGAAAAAAACAACACACAATCAGGATAACATATAAATAAAAACAAGACTATAATGTTTTTAAATAAAGACAGGTTATGATTAAATTGGAACATCTGTAAATACTAGCAATAAAATGTAATTGGTAAAGATGTAACTACTAGATCTAATATAATTAGCAAAACTTTAGACTAAAAAGATGGGTACTGGGAGTTACCTCTCACACACTTGTTCAGTGATTTAGTATAGCTTTACAAAACTATGTATTCTACAAAGACAAATACACCTCTTCCTGGTTTCAGAGTCTAAGATATTAATTTTAAAATTTTGTTCAAACGTAATTTAACTTCCAGTTGATATAATATAGATCATTAATTTACATTCATTACAAGGTTTCAATTCTTATTATATAAAGATATAACCAAAGTCCTTAAGACATGATTCTACCATATTACAGACAAAAAGCTAAGGGCATACCAATTGATCCATCCACAGGTTAGACAGCGTAAAGATGGAAAACAAGAAACATTAGTACACAATCACTTTTACAAACTAAATGTATATATGCAAAAGTCAACTTTTAACCTACAGTATTTTTTAAACAACTAGATATATTCCTTCAAACTGTACATCATAAGAATACATCACATTCTCACATTTCTGAAAAAAGATATACAAATTCTATGATAGCATTTTGTTCACAGACCACAAACCATTTTTCCCACAGCTCTGAAAATGTCCACAGTTTAAACTGGAGAAAAAGTTAAGCAACAAACTTCATTATAAATATCAAATTTTGTATCAAAGTATAAATCTGGTTGAAAATATATTAAATATAATTCACATCATGTTCACAAACATAACAATAAGACATGTGACAAACAGTTCACTGACAACTGTATGCACAAGCACTTATCGAAGAACAAAGATAACATGTTTTCATCATTTTTAATTAAGTTCTCAAAGTTAATCCTTAACAAATAACACATATAATTAAATGAAAATGTTACTATAGCTATCGAGTAAATAAATAAACTTCACCTTACTGCTATTAGCTGGCAAATTATTACAGGGTGTAAAAAACGTTCACAACAGACAATGAAAATTTAGTTATCTTTAACTTTGCATTATACAATTAATTAATTATCAGTATTTTTAGCTAAATAAACAAGTTACAGTTAACAACAGTCAAGCATACGAGAAAATAAATGCAGTTCTCTCTTATCGAAGAACAAAGATAACATGTTTTCATCATTTTTAATTAAGTTCTCAAAGTTAATCCTTAACAAATAACACATATAATTAAATGAAAATGTTACTATAGCTATCGAGTAAATAAATAAACTTCACCTTACTGCTATTAGCTGGCAAATTATTACAGGGTGTAAAAAACGTTCACAACAGACAATGAAAATTTAGTTATCTTTAACTTTGCATTATACAATTAATTAATTATCAGTATTTTTAGTTAAATAAACAAGTTACAGTTAACAACAGTCAAGCATACGAGAAAATAAATGCAGTTCTCTCTTCGTACATTAAACTATGTGTTTTGTGTCCAGAAATGTACAGCATGAGTAAATATCCTTCCACAAAAATCAATTCATCCCACATCCTAAATCAAAGATCTTAAAAATCATTCCTTAACTATCCACTTTATTTAACAGCACAAATTCAAAATCTGACAAAATACAGTCTACTTTTCTCCTTTTCCCTTCCAGTTTTTCATGCTTTCCTTTGTTATCCTTGTACATGACCCACAACACTTCCCAAGTGTATAAATCATCAGTTATTCCTTTTACTCGTTTTTTCAATACCTACTACTGGCCACTGGTATCACCCAATTCTTTTTTAATCAACAAAGTTTGAAAATTTCCAAAAAAATGTTTTGTTTTTAAAAACATCAGCATTAGGATCACAATAACAGTTTGGAACAGATTTTTACAAAACCAACTAGATTCTTTAAAATATAGTTTTCCTCTCTAAATTAGTGTTAATCACTTCCTTTATATTAATGCTACGTAACTGAGATTAACATTTTCTTGTCATCACCCCCATGCAGCCAGTATAGCTGTATCAAGCATTATTTATGTTAATTGCTTAAGCTAATATCACTCAAAACCAAACACTTTTTAATTATAGAATAATTTCATAAAATTTAGTAAATTTGTGCTTAAAATGCTGCATTGAATTATCAGTAATGATTTTTTTTAAAAATTAGATTTGGAAATTACTAATCTAGTTTACTTGGCCTAATCAATACTTACATATACACACGTTATTTCAACATATAGTTTTATTGCTGTAAATCATCCATGTTTAATACAAATGACAAGAAACAGTCACTTTTAATCCTAGGTAAAGTTGCAGTAAAAATGTTAGACCAACAGGTTGTGTGACTTTCTGCATAGGTAGGTGTAAACATTTGTGTTGAATAAGTACAAAAATGTTTAGTTACACCATATTAAACTTCTAATTGTAGGTTGTAAAGATCTATCAGTGTACCAAAAAAACCATGAGAGTATGTTTATCTATTAAACAGTTTCCATACTTTTGGTGTAAAGAAAAATAAATGGAAGAAAACCAATTATAATTGGAGATATGTGTGGTATTTCTTTCTGGACTGTCTTGAAATTTTGTATGTGAAGAGGAGAGTAAAGCACATCCATAGAAAATACAAGACAGTTTGGATTAGCACAGTCCAAATACACAGTGTGTTCTACAGGTGGGTATTTTCTGGTCACAAGACACACTATTGTATCTTGGTCATAAATATTAGGAATGTTAAAACTACCAGAACACTTCCCAATAGTTTCATATATTGAAAAATAAAATGGGACAAAAACCACAACAACTGACTGCTACAATTTACTTGTGTTTACTAATCTCAAAGTGTTACACACACACACACACACTATACTAGACAGTAAATAATAAACAAACTAAAGAAAATAAATTCTGCTAAAAATAATTGATTTACAATCATTAAAAAACAAAAGCTACAAATAAACTAAATTACTATTTCACTCATGACAAACGATGTCTCACCTTGCTGGGCATAAGGATTGTGTCGACCACCCAATGAATGGACACTTGGTGGACCTTGGCTACCTTGATAAATCTGATCATTGTATGCTTCATCAGGACCAAGCATGTTCATATCTATGTCTGCTGCCTGGAAAAATGAGTAAGGCTGCTCCAGAACAGAACATGTTAACAGTTAGATAGAACAAACAAAACCTGCAGTTAAGATTTATTGAATAACTTATTTTAACTGTATACATAAATAAATAAAAAACAAATTTTGATATTGGGTTGATATCATTAGTGTATGTGAATTTCCCCACTATATTTTGATCAATGTACAGTACTCACAGCATATTATGAGGAAAGGCACAATAGTTTTGAATACAACTGTGCTTGTTGACTTCACAACTTAGTTTTCTCAACCTTCATCCAATCAGAGCTCACAATGTAACTTAAACATGCAATGGAAAAGTTTTCTACTCTTTCTCTTTCAAACACATAAACTTATATGATGTCCAGTTCAACAAAAATTAGAACACAGCAATACAAGCTTAGCTTGGAAATATCCTACTTAAAGAAAAGATGCTTAACAGTTTCTACTACATTTATCTCACAACAGCTGTTATGGGTATCAACACTTTTTTGATAAACAGAGAACAACATTTCAACATGAAGATGACCTAATTACATTCCTGTCTTGATTTTGTTTCAACAGTTTGGAAAAGCTTGTATAATATTTAACTGACATATTCAAAACCCTGTTACTCACTGTCAAATAATTTACAATTCTACATCAATTGAATTGAATATCATTTAAAACCATGTAAACAAACCATTACCCCTATAAAAAAAATTATAATTTTCAAGACACCATGCCATCAATCAAAGACTTCATTTATTAAAAATCTGAATTCAGCAAGTTGTACCAGAATAGCAATATTCAAAAATCAAAACTAAAACATTCATACACAAATATCACCTACTTAGTTTAATAAATATTTATTTAGAATAGGGTTAGTTATTAAGTTACACAGCAGGCTATCTGTGCTCTCCTCAACCAAGCAAAGTTCCTTTAAAAGGGAAAACTACATAGTGTAAATCACATCTAATCTCACTCAATGCCAAGAGAAGTTTAAATACGATTCCTGCAATTCTTGTTATAGTATTTCGTCTGCGTTATACAAATGTCAAGCTGTAACATGATGTACAACAAGTTTAGCAGCATACAAACCCAACAGTGCATCATAGTTGTACTAATAATGTCACAAAACAAAGGAACTCGACTTCAACGTATAATTATTACTCTTTTTAATATAGATTACTTCAAAGATCACTTACTGTTCCACCCCACGGTGCACTTTCTTCTCTGAAGATAGAGTTGGTCAGTTCCATTGAGAGCCTCTTTTTATAATCCTGAGGTTTGTCCTCTGACATTCTAAATAATACGGCAGCTGCATAAGTTGCTGTAACAAAATCATCAGTATGAAAGTTTATACTTTCAAATGAGAAAAGATAAAATCAATAACTCAACATGGCAAATATTACTTCTTGATCAGAGTAAACAATCTGATGGAAATGAAAAATCTCTGAATAAAAGCATCTATTACTGCAAGCATAAGATGCCTCTAAAATTAACCATCAAACCAAAGGACATACACATCACTGTTGCTTAAAAGTACTTTATTTCAAAAAGTAAGTAAAGAAAACCAAACATATCCAAATTACTAAGACCCAGTTATTAAAAAAATGATTATTAGTTTGTAGGTTAACTATGTGACACACATATTATTGTCACTGAATAAACTATTCCACCAGTTTGGGTGCTCTCTACACTAACACTCAATCCTTCACCACCACCCAAAACACAAGTTGGCCAATTTATGTTATGCAATACAACACACAAATACAAACTGTCTACTCTTAAAATCTCTTAAATCATTTTGAACTAACTGTTACTTGACAAAGTATAAATTGTGTATAAATTAATCTAAAACATTGGAGCACAAAACCAAAAAAAAAATTTATATGACAGTATAAATACACCTCTTGTGTGCTCTTACTGTTTAGAAAATATCAATTTTAAGGTACTTTTATATTAGTGCACCACCAGATTATTCATAGTGAATAGAGCTGAAATAAAACTTTCCAGTACAGAATCCCCAATTATCTGTTTATACAACATTAGCCATACAGTTTCTTCATAATCATGTTGTCATTTTAAAATCAAACCAATAAATACTTTATATATTACAGTTTTATATAAAATTCAATTGCACTACAAATTAAAAATATTTAAACACAATAAACATCTTGAAAATGTTTAAATGTTACTTCTATTAGTTATATAAATGGTACACTACTTAGCATCCATTAGCTAGTTATAAAAAAATCAAATCTTACTCAGAAACCTAATTTTAATTCTAGAATATAATCAGAATTTATACTTTACACTAGAAAGAGAAACAGTATTAGAAATGTTGACGTACCAACTCCTTCATTACGTGAATGAAGTAATTCTGTAAGCGGAGCAGTTGCTCCTTCTGCTTCTATCATTTCTGCTCCTTCTTTGTCTGTGGCCAGCTCACACAAAACTCCAGCTCCAACTCTCTGGACATTTTCTATCTCACTGTACAACAGCTACAGAATAAACAAGAAAAATTAGTTTCTCATCACTATATGTTAACACATAGTATTCTTAATGTGCTTGTGTACAGTTTATACTTTATAAGTGCATGTACAAGCATATATATCTAAACAGTAATGGCTTCAATCACTTTTAACATACTAGAATGAAATAAATACTACATGATGTTTCTACCTGAACAAAAACAGGGATGACCTGCAACCCTCGTATGATAGCACGATTATGAGCTTCCCTAGCCAGGATGTGTAATGCACCAGCAGTACCCTCTACAATCTCTTCCATTCGAACACCATCTGCATAAGATGACTGACTGTTGTTGGATGCCACACTGGACCTCTGCTGCAGAAATACAAAAACACAAATGAATGTTCACAAACCCATATTACATGCCTATGAAAGTGAGTTATGAAACATTATCACATACTAGTTTATATTCTATACTTGTAATACTGCTCATGAAAATAGTAAGATGAAAACATTTAAATTTTGTAACATACAGTTAAAAAAATAGATTGATTATAGGAAAAAAGATAAGATTTAGGTTGAAACCAACTCACATATCCAAACACACATATTGATACTGAAACTCAAAGAGAAATTATGCAGATACGAGTTTTCTACACAGTAATGGCTTACCCTCTGAGTGTCTTGGTAAGATTTGAACAACAGCTGTACCAGACGAGGTATTGCTCCATGCTCACGCAGAGGACCATGGTTAGCTGGGCACAAGGCTAGGTTACGTATCAACCCAATCACAGCCTATACACAAAATGTGAAGTCTTTGTCTTTAATAAATACAAACTGGCAAGAACACTGAAGGAAGTTAAGAAAATAATAATTATTCTGTAAAGAAATCTTAACTCTCTTAACAGATGTTATGAAACTTAATAGATATGGAACAGGAATGCCAGCATAGAAACAAAACCCAGAATCTGAACAAATTAATTTAACATGTGCATTTGCTTTACTTCCTTTTGTATAGAATAATAGACAATTTTTACTTAGTTTTACATTATAATGCAAAACTGATCAGCAGTTTATTCAGACTAAAATTTCTGCAATGCCAGTGTTGGCAAGAGCTCCATATATGAAGATGCCATTTATAACTAAGTTTTAATTCCAGTTTACTTTATAAGTATCACTTACCAATTCTACTCACCCAACAAATGTAGTTTTTATTTTCCATTAAACTCCTTACTTTAGTGTTAGGGTCACATTTTAATATGCCAACATTACACACTGAACTACAATTTTTTTAAAATATAAATTGCATTTTCACTTTTCCTTTCTGGATAATTTTTTCAGAAAACTTACCTGTAACTTTTTCATTGTCTATTCCCTTTCAATTTAATTACTATAAAGGGTGGCATCCTGATATGAAACTCCCTCTGACAGTTTCTTTTGGATACACATTCAACAAATCAAACTAATATGGCTGATCTTACTGCTAAATGATTAACTTTTAATGTGATTTACAAATAATTTATTCAGTGTTATGAAATAATGGTTTTAGCACAGCCATATGCCTAAACAACTACAATATCTTGGTAGCGTCCTTTCTATATAAATTACACCCCACCAACACATTTTCCATATTACATTACGTCAAACCTGCAAATTTAAAGGCTATCATCATAAGGGCATAATTCGGAGTTAAAAAATTTAAATGATTTTGCTATAATCAGATTGGGTGGCATCTCTGTTTTTATACAGGAGAAAATAAAATTTCAAAATTGTTTTCATATTACCAAGTTCTATTGAAAATGCACATTACTTACAACTGAAATTAAAGGTTTATTGATAATTAAATCTACCAAAGGTTGTAAAGTGTGTAAACTGAGATGTTAACAACAGATGCATACAGAAGTTGTAAACATAAACAGATGTAAATACTACTCCAGTTGTTTAAGCCTAATAATAATTTAAACATTTATACTTCATTCAAGAATAATTATTGTTGTTACTGTAAAAAAAACAAAAAAACACACACACACTGACTATGATTTGTATACACTAGTAGTAAAGCAGCTTTCAGACAGGGTGTGATATATACACTTTGACTTACCCAATGTGAGAGGGTTGACCACAATTCATATAGACTACAATAACGGTAAACATACGATCACCTACCTTGATAAGAGGCCAACGACTTGGTGGATGTAAAAGTTTAACAATAACTTGAAGTCCATAATGAAGTCGAACAGCATTCTGTGCCATTTCAGCCTCAGGATGACGACTGGTCAAGTGACGGAGGGCACAAACCTAAAACAGATTGATATTAGTATTTCAAAACCATCACAGATCTTACAGTAAAAAATATCATAAATTTAATATTGTCCCCCCATACCCTTTTATTTAAACAATAACAGGAACTAGCCAACTGAAATTTAATCAACCCTTTAAAGGTGGTTAAAACACTAAAATTTATTAACTATTGAAAACATAAATAGGGGTTGGCTGTACTCAAAACTCTACAGCTAAAATTACAATGCAACCAGTTAATATTCTATTCAAAGCATCCTTTAAATAAATAAAGAAAATTAAAACAAAACTGCTCATAAAAATGAAATTGAGAAAATAAATGATCAAAAGTATGTTGCCTGAACTTTCAACTGCCAATGACAAGTTTGTTAAAACTTACCGCAGGTTCTGTTATTTCTTCTCTATCACCTGCCTGAATGATTGTGCGGACCAAATTTTCGATACCTCCAACCTGGCACACTAACATCTTATTACGGAGATTATTACAGGTTAAGTTTGACAGAATACCAGCTGCACAGGTCACCACATTGATGTCACTACTCCCTAGGAGCTGCACTAGTCCATGAATCAAAGTATCAATACTTTCCTAAAAATAAAAATTCACAATAACTTTAATAACAACAACATGAAAAAGAGGTTCACCATCTTTTTATAATGAATATTCAACAGCAGGCAAATTTCTCTTGCGTAAGATAAAATTTAGGATCTGTTCAATAAGAAAATTGCAAAGTTTTCTAATGTTGCAAGAAAAACGTGAAATTTAAGTAAGCTCACACACAAATGTGTTCAGATATAGAAATATTAGAAAGAAGACAAAGAAACATGTTTAGACTAAACAGTTTAGAGGCTTATACCAAAGCATTATCACAACTTTTGACAAAGATAATTAAAAAACATCATTAGTATTTAACAAATAACAAATATTCATACTACTTAATGTCCACTTTTAACTTTATATGGTTTCTCTGATTAAACAAGTTTCTAAAATGCTATAATTCATTCAAAACTCTTTCATCAAAAAGCTACTTTACTTGTTTAGTGCCTGCATCAGATAAGTTTCTAAGTGTCCACAAGCAGTTTAACACCAGTCTTTGACTCTGATGGCCAAGATGCATGGACAAAGCCTGCATGCCACCTATAAAATAAGAACTTAGTTCTCAATATACTGAAAAATCAGTAAAATACTATACAACTTGTTTTTACAATAACAAGTTTATATTTGTAGATATAGCCCTTGTGAAGCAGTACATAACATTTTATTACACATGAAATGCTCATTTAATCCTCTCTGTATAGTCATCCTTCACTGTGCACGTCACAAGGGTTTTAATGACGTAAATCTAAATTTAATAAACTACTTTTTTGATTATATGTTATACCAATTACTATTGCATAAAATCACAGCTAGTAATATATATTTTAATATTAAATAAGTCTTAAGTTCTAAACTTTATAAAGTAATATTAAATAAACCCCAACTTTCCTCTACCATGTGAAATGTGACACTTTCTCTATCCACCTCCTCTTCCATAATATAATCAGCATTCCTCCAATAAATATAAAATTTAATGTAAATTATTGACTATGAAATTGTTATCACCCAGACAAGGCATTATTTTTATAACCTTCAGTCTTGTTTAATAAAAGAACCATCAAAGAGAAAATCATACCCCTCTTGGAGACCTACCTGTCACATCCTTTCTTTCAGGATTTATTAATCCTTTTGTTAAGGGCCCAGTATAATATACACATTTGCACGTTAAGTATGTGCACTATAACTTTTAATAAGGTATATGTATCTTCATAAAATTTGGAAGACTTTTAGTAGAAATTATGAGTAATTTGTATAAAAAAAATTAATTTTTTTAATGAAATATGTTTACCAAAGCTTTATTCTGAAAATAGAGTCTGCTTCATTACTAGTCTGGGTGCAAAGTGATCTTATGTTCTGATTAAAAACAACTATTCTTCATCTCCCAAATCTCAAACATTATTTGCATAATTTCTAAAAGCTCCTAAATACATTTCAAATGTTTGTTCCCAGTAGGACTTTATGTTTTGCGCTTTTTCTACACACTTAACTACATGGGATCCGCCACTTAACCAATTTTGTAACCATCACAGAAAAATTATGAAATAAATATAAATTATCATTTTTTCATGTTAAAATGACTACACATTATAACATGAAAATACAAATGTTTCATCTAAGCAGCTTAAGTCTCATAATGCTATATATTTACACACACACACATTTTATAATACTGACCATCCAGTCATGCCTAACTAACATTACATAGCTTGCAGTGATGCAGTGCACATGCACTCATGATACCGTACAGAGTAATATAAAACTGACCATCAGTTGTTCCCGCTTCGGCTGTGTTTCAGTGTACTAGTATCGTGTAATATACAGTCACATTTCAATTGTTATACATTATATATATATATATATACAGATTATTATTAAAAAAATAAGTTAAACTTATTTTTCTTAAAATATAGAACAATAAATCAAGAAGTAAAGCAAACAATTATCTCTTCTAGTTAAGACCTTTGAACTCAGTTATTGTTGGACGCAGGTTGCTAAGCCTGTTAAAATTTTGCACATGGAGGATATCACTTTTTTTTGGTAACATACCTCAGAATGGCTGGTATGGGTATAAACCCTTTTACTGATAAGGAGAGAAGAACCTTTTGATCTTTCTAGGTCATCTTCAGGTTAAGAAAGAGAGAGTTTAATTGTGACTGTTGACGGACATGTCTTAGAAAAGAGAGTACAACCCCGTACCTGTTTATAGCCCTTTCTTTCACTTTCTGTTCATATCTCCCCCATACAGATAAAAATGTGTAGTAGTTACTACTTATCTTAATACTAAAAATAAATGAGCTTAAAACATTAAACTGATTTTATTTAATTAGACACTGAACGTTTTCCTTAAGCTTTGTACTGTCAGCCATGGTTTGTCTTTTAGTGGGACACTCCTGAATAAACTGAAATGTGAAATGTATATTATAATTAAATTAAACAGCAATTTGGTGTTATTTATAGTATTAAAATGTCTTCTATAAACCAACATACACTACAGAAATACTGCTTATATTCATAGGAACTATTATACAAATCAGAGAAGTTCTTGTAAACTACAGGGAAATTATATTAAACAAAACTATGTATAGCTCCACATAAGGCCAACTGACTGTTCCTACTAACAAAGTGAAAATACCAAAAGGAATTGCAAATTATTTCCTGGGTCTTTTAGTGGAAGAATTTCCAGACCCCTACATGAGCCCCAATAAAAAATGTGATTTACCAATTATTTTTACACTGACAAAATTGTAATTTCATTTAAACTTTTTACTAAACTTACCAGCTTCAACAATAGCAGGCTTGTTACTTGAACATACAGAAAGGACCTTCAGAACACGGGATGTGGTCCATAAAAGTTTCTCATAAGTGTAGGATCGCATTATTCTCACCAATTCTGCTGGACCTCCACTTGCTAGGATTATCAGCTATAATTGAAAATAATCTTATTAAAACTAATATGCTTTTTAGCTTGCTCCTATATACTAAAAAAATTCTTAATGCAATTAAACTATGTATATCAACAATTGTTTTTCACTTGCATTACATTTCAAAATTTAAACAATATTTTGGATAGCATATAATAAAATCATTAAGAGCAATTTCATTCATAAATCTATATATTAAATACGACTTTCAAAACGTTTTCTACACTTGTGTCTCCACAACAGGCAGTTCCCATCCAATGTTTGCTAATCACAGTTTTTGGGTTATGGATATTCTTAAACAGCACTTGAACAAGTTCTTGATTCACAAGCTACAAAGTAAATTTAATTTTTATACTCAACTAGATTCAATCCAACACATCTATTTCTTTCTTTAATACACATTTTATTAATACATACATACACACAGTAAGACAACCATCAACATTTCTCTGTAGAAATTACATTTACATCCGCTTTTTTAACCCAAACAAAACATAATTTTTGAACATCTCTACATTAAAACCTAGTCAGAATGCCACAGACTAAAGTGAGAAAAATGGTTAGTATACATTGTGCATCAAAACCCAACTTATGATGATATTATGTGATATTGTAACACATCTCTTACCTTGCTTTCTTGATTTCCATAAGCCAAGATCTGAAGACAGTCTGTTACAATAGCCAAGAACTTGACATTGTTGCGCTGTAATAAAGCCACCATCTTCTGGAGTCCTCCAGCTAGTCTCACTGCCATCTTTGATCCTTCTTGATGTAACAGGAGATTGTGCAAAGTTGTGATGGCATAGAATAATACTGATTCAACAGGAGAACTGAAATAAACACAACAACTCCATTTCAAATACACAACTTCACTGTCTTCAAATTATATTAATTACTGTAAACTAAATTAAAAAGATATGTAGCAAGCTTACTGAATTCAGCTTTGATAGCATCTGCCCTTAGTAACTGTAATTAACCCATTCCTTGTTCAAGGTTAATGTTTTTTGACTACTTACTTAAGTACAATTGAAGCATAACCTTCTAGTATTGTTGAATGAAGAAAACACAAATTTATAACAAACAATCTGTTGTACTTAACCTACTTATACATTTTCTCTTCAGTGAAAGTAACCTATCATCATTCACAGGTGATGTTTGTATAACATTCTCTTCTAATCTCTTACAGTGAACCAAAACAAACAGTTCTTACTGTTGCATTCACAAACATACCCTCTATATTAAATAAACATAGCTATGCATCACAAGTGATATTAAAGCACTTTTACATTATGTCCTGTAAATCCTGTAAACCAGTTGCCACATGTGGTCAGTGTTTCAAATTTCAGCATTTCACCACGATACCTTGACTGCACACTGTTAAAGGACTCAATAATTGGTGGAAGGAAACCCTTGGTTTGGTTCATGCTTCTATGGCACATAATCACAAGTATAGAAACAAGTTGTCTGAATATTTAGAACACATCTTTTCAACCAAGATTAAATTTAAAAATTCTTGGTCCTTATATTTTGTTACAATTATTTTAGAGTGTAGCCTTTGTTGTTAAGCATAAAGCTACACAACGGTCTAGAGTCAACATTGTCAAGTAAAATACATTTTTAACAATTTTAAAAAATGAAGGTTTTTTCTTAACATTATATTAGAAATTACTCCATTTTATTTAGGTTATGTTGGGTACAACTGACTGTTGTAATAATAAAAAAAATCTTAAACTGAACAATAAGTAATCATATTTTTATTTATTTTTACTAAAAAAGAAAAATGAGACAAACCTACCTTAAAAGTTTGACCAGTGCAGGAATTCCACCAGATTTGAAGATGGCCAGTAAACCTTGGCGATGATGTGATAAGTTATGTAGTGTACCAGCAGCACATCTTGTGGTTTCCAAGTCATTAGATGTCGACATGGCACGTACTAAAGCTGCAACAATCTGTGGTGAATTCATTATGGCATGACGAGAAGCTTCCTTTTTAGAAAGTTGGTGAACCATCATTGCAGCTTGACTAACCACAACCTGGTCTTCATCATTAAGTAGTTTAATCAATTCAGGGACAGCTCGAGTTGCAAGATCAGCATCGTCCTAATTAAGAGTTAGTGAAATTAATTTACAAATAGTCCCACAACAATTACTTCAAACATTCTGACATAAGCATGCAAAAAAACATTCACATTATTACAATTTAAATTTCAAAACATAAAAATAAACTTAAATGGCTGAAATTAATTACTTCACACAAATATTTTTGGCAACTTTCTCTTTCTTTATAAAGTTTATAAAAATAAAAAATATAAATACTAAAGGAAATAGAGTCACATTTCTGCAGGGAACACAGAAGTTTGTGGTGCACCAGAAAATTAGTTACCTCCACGATGAGAGATATGGAAATCCTCAACCCTTGAGGTCTTTAAGATGCTCCGAAATGAAATGTGACAATCTCTATTATTCAATTAAAATAGTCTATAGTTCTGCACAAATTACAAACTCAAATCACCAATACTGACAAGTTAAAATATAAAATAAGAACCTTGTATCTTTTTATTTTGCTGAGATATGGTTTATGTACCAAATCAAACACAATGGCCTACATTTACTTTTTTTCCATTTATGGAAATGATCCCTCGTATACACTTACTTCAATACATGATGTGAATACCAATCAACAGCTTAGAATGTCCCCAGAATGATTTCATGGTCATTTTAATCTGTGAAAAGCCTACCACATTATCTTGATCCAAGTTTTAAATGAGGTAGGGTTGTGCTTTAGTTTGCTAAAGTTTTCTTTAAAAGGCTTTTATTTTTTAAAATCCAAATAAATCTTAGTTGTTATGCTTGATAAATTATAGTGGAATTCTATGGTATTAGTGTAGTTATGTATGACTTTTTGGACACTCAGCTATATATATAGCCAAAAAATTTTTTTTGATATCCTCCAGGCTTAGCAAGCTATGTCCATCAACAACCAAGCATAAAGGTCATAGTGAGAAGAGGTAATTGTTTGCTTTATTTCAATATTCATTGTTCTATATTTTAAGAAAAACAAGTTTAACCCTTAACCAGTTGGAACGTTGTAGGTAATAGTATTAATTGATCATGGCTACCGTTTAAGGGTTAATAACTTGTTTCTAAATAGGTTAATCTATATACAGATATAATAATTGAAATGTAATCATATATTACAAAATACCAGTCCACTAAACCACAGCCAAGACAGGGTCACTTTTTAAAGACTAAAGGTCAGTTTTATATTATTGGATATGGACACGAGTGCATACATCAATGCAAGTTATATAATGTTAGCCAGGTACGACTGGAAAGTCAATATAATAAAAAGTAATAAACATGTATAATGTTATGAGACTTAACCTACTTAGACTGAATTATTTGTATTTTTGTGTTATAATCTGTACTCATTTTAGAATGGAATATAGAATAATTTTTATTCGATGGTTATGAGGTTGGTCAAACTGACAAACCCCACAAAGTTAGGTACAGATATAACTGACAAAATATAGCCTTACTGGAAACAAACATTTGAAATGTATTAAGAAGTTTTCAAGAGATTACATGAATAATATTTAAGATTTGAGAGATGAAAATAGTTTTTTTAATAACAAAAGTAAAATCAC
This sequence comes from Tachypleus tridentatus, assembly GCF_004210375.1. Taxonomy (NCBI): domain Eukaryota; kingdom Metazoa; phylum Arthropoda; class Merostomata; order Xiphosura; family Limulidae; genus Tachypleus; species Tachypleus tridentatus. Next base: position 77,040,578 of record NC_134827.1, on the reverse strand, counting down.
TTCAGACTTCGACAAATAATGAAAGACCCAATATTTTCACAATTATATACTTAAAAACAGCTGGTGTGGGTAGAGAAAGTATTAATAGAGGATCGAACAATGTTTCGACCTTCTTCAGTCATAGTCAGGTTCACAAAAAAAGAAAGGGTTACTGACCACGTTTGAAGGCAGTTGTGTAATTGAGTGTAGGAATGTAGATGGCGTGCTTAGATGTTGAATATATTTATTAATATAGGTATAGAAGTGTTCCTTTGTATTGGTTTATTTTGGGCTTGAGTCATTGTATACATAAGGCTTCTTTAATTTTGCATTTGTTTATGTTTGTTTCTTTATTTAGTATTTGGGTGTTTTCTATGGTTATGCTGTGTTTATACCTATACTAATAACTATATCCAACATCTAAGCATGCTGCCCTCTACATTCCTACACTCAATTACACAACTACTTTGAAACATATGGTTAGCTACAGGTCAGTAACCCTTTCTTTCTGAACCTGACGATGACTGAAGAAGGTCGAAACATGCTTTCTCTACCCATACCAGCCATTTTTAAATATATAATTTCCCCTACAAGAGTTTTTTTTCATCAACACAGATTCATATTTTTACAAATATATTATTAAAAACAGTTCATTAAAAAATCTGATGTTTTGTGTAACAAACACCTGTAATCTTTACTAAACGTTTACCAAATTTTGTGACAATACATATTCTCCATCAAAAGTTATAGTATAAATACCTAATGTGTGCTAATGTGTATATTACATCAAGCCTGTTGCAAAAAATGTATAATGTAAATAATCATCTGTAATAACTTCAACCTATAATAAAAAATGTTTCATTGCAAAGATATCCTATTTTATAACATTGTATGTTTTTAATATCAAACTTACTAGCACAAATATAAATTCTTAATGTGTAACATCAGACATCTAACATTTCAGATCATATTGTGTACATTATACACAATAACCATAGTTTTACTCAGTTAAGTTTAAAACAACTGTTAAAACTATACCTGATAGTTGATAAGATTAACTACTGCATGCTTTAACATTTGTGAAGGCTCAGCTAAACGCTGAACAGCAGTTGGTTGACTTGGGTCAAACTGGGTTGATGGTATTTCAATGCCTTCTTCCAGGGTTTCTGGAAACATTGCAGCTCGTACACGTTGTGAACGGGTATGATTCAGTTGCTGGTTCATATCTTGTGTTAAAAAATGTAAAATGAATCAAAAGAACTAATACAACTATTAATGAGATAACACTTCTCAGTGAAACTCTCCATGTTTAGGCACATGAATGTTTAACACAAAGAGCTGAGACTTTTTGAAAGAAAAACATGCAGAATACACAATGCATTACCATTAATCCCCAAGTAGTAATTACCATTCAAAAACATTTAACTTCAAAATTATTTTAAACATTAAATGATCCATCAATGATTAACAAATTATTAAATCTGAAGGTCACTGACATTTAAAAATTACAAAACAATGAGGAAAGAATAATTAATATTTGTCCCCAATTCTTACAAGAAAAAAAATAACTGATTGTCATAAAACCTTAGAATGCCTGAAGATTATTTCATATTATAAAAAACTGATGTATCACAGCACCTACCATCCACCTGATCTTGTGTAAAACCATGATTAAAGCCAGACTGATTCCAATCAAACAACATTTGATCATCATCCATTTCTTCTTCTCTTCCACTCAGTGATGGTGCCTTTAGGGGTGGAAAAAAGTTAATTTTTCACATTTTGAATATTCACAACATATATAATTAATAACTCATTAATATGTTTCAATATTATAAAATGAGATATTTGCAATGAGGAAACTTGAAGCTTATCGGAAACACTAAAAAGCTCTAAACATTAGCATTTGGTATTCAAGATAAATTATATGTAATGGCAATGTGAAAAAGAAAATAATAACCTGTGTGGTTGCCCCTGAATGAATACCTGAGTCACCCAAGTACGTGTTCTGCTGCCAAAGAATTGTCTGTTCTTTTGGACTGGCCATTGGTATATCTCCTGGATTACTGTAGTTGCCATGAGACACTATAATTACAAACAGAAACAATGATAATGATGTCTTATAATTTTAAATTGATATAATAATGCAGTTACAATATATGAAATAAATATTGACTGACCAAGCATTTCAAATTTCTTTTAAGTTCTACTGTATTTAGTGCTGTTGGGTTTAAAGATAAAAACAGAATTTGTTTTTTAAAACAATGCTTTATTTGGTATTTCTATCCCTATAATTAACCACACTTAGCAATCATACTATTTTAAATACTTGCCAAAAATAATAAGTTTATGGTTTTCTATTCCACAGATTATAAACTTCTGAAGAAGAGTTGTCATGAAACATGTTAACAGCACAAACATTGACATAAATATAAATATTTTCTTTTCAAAAAATAGAATTTTACTATCAAATAATATTGGGCTGAGAGTATTTTAGCTTATCACTGGATCCTTTCTGTAACTATTAAAACACAGGATGATATTAAGTCTACAATAATGGAATAAAGAAAAGATCTATCATGAAACTGTAACTAAAAACAAAAACAATATCTTTTGCTGCCCTTCAATGAAGTACACCAATTTCTTTGTTTTTCACTAATACCAAAACACTTTAAGAGCAGCAATAGGCCCTAACATCCAGCCTAACATTACTTTGCACTTACCAAGCGTATGATAAGACCTTCAAAACATAAGCTTAAATTTCACATTTAAATCCTGACTGGTCAACAATTATTGGAATTTCAATGCAAAATGGAAGCAGTTTTGAAGTGCAACTGTATCCAGTTTCTTTTACTTCAAAAATAAAGATATTATTTCATCTATATACTTGATTAAGGATACAGATTTTGCTATTCTGACAAATAAATTCTTACTTCTTGTATTTATAAAAGAGACATGGATTGTTGACCCCTCCATTAATTATAGAAGTACTATGTATGTACACAATATCCATTTATTAATTTTTATTTAATTCATAAATACAAGTATTTTCTGTCAAATATACACTAGTATCTTCAGTAAGTTATACAAATTAGAACTAACAAAGGTTCACAACTTCATACTCTAATGTGTTCCCAACATTAGAAGAGCAAACAATCCCTCATTACATTGTTTCACTTTCAATATGAGTATTGTATATTGGTAAGGTATTAGTTAATAAACTGTTTCATTTAGTCTACAAAAACACTTTTATGCTGTCAATGTCCATTAACAGGAACACAATAGGAAGTATATCTTACTATAATGGATGCAGTGTTCTATATCAGCACCTATATATGTAACCCAAATTCCTGCACCATCTACTGAACAGCACTACAAACACAAAACATTTCACACTTTGAGTATTCAAGATTCAGACAATTAGAAAAGTGACTGTGGTATCTGCAACAACCACTTCTTTGTAACAGAATACATTTCAAATAAAGGTAGAACCCACAACTAGAACATGACTTTCATTAGGACTATATGTAAGGGTTTGATTTTATCTTTACTGATGTAATTTTTAAATAGTGCTGAGAAATTGGAGTTCTTTGAAACAAACTTAGTTTTTTATAATAAAAATCACAACCTAATATATATAAATCAGTTACAGTTTATATCAGTAAAATTCTGAAATGAAAGTTCTGAGCTGTGCACATTGAATTATTTTGATGAAATGACAAAATAGCACAATCAGAATACTTTTCCTATTCAGTAATTCCCAGAAATTTTTTTAGAAAATGTTCATTTTTTCCAATGCAATATCAAATATTATGATTAATAATTACTAGCACAAACAGCTGTCTGAAAGGTGGCATTTCTGTTAGTTTATATTAAGTTACACAACAAATTATTATGATCTTAATCAGGTGATTTAAAGAGGAAATAGCAATACACTTGTACTTTGCAGAAGGTCACTCAATTCTGTCAAGGTGTGTAGTTGATTTTAATCATTTTTGGACCAGATAGGTGTGACTGATAACTCATGATTATTTCCTTATCACACAGTGATAATATCACAGATCATGAAACTGAATAGAAACTCATTATACAGCACCTAGTTTGAGGTTGAATAAATTCATTTGTATTTCTTTCAGTTTTAAGTTGTGAGATTTATAATATTTTCCTGTGAGACTTACTTGGACGACTCCCAGGTGGTGCTGGAGATTGCATTTGATAACTCATGATAACCTCTGATTCAGATGTTTTGGACAATAATCAATGACCAGCTGAAATTTTGCAAAAAGAAAGAGGAATGAATGCATTTATATCCAGACAATTTTATTTTAACAGTTAAAATTAAAGGTAATCTTCCTGTATGTTCACTCTAGTTTTCATACACCTTTAATTTTACACTACACTTAAAAATATTGGTGTTTCGTGTAACTTGACTATCTAAAACCAGAGCCAAAAGAAATGTTTTTGACATTATTTTCACAAATTTCTGCCAACATACCAACAAGATTTGTTGACTTTCAAATGTTTATCTTCTCCTGATGATTAGAACATTTTCTTAGAAATTCATCCAGTTCATGACAATGTGTGAAGGCAACACCTGATTATCAATTGATAGTTTTATGTCATTTGGGCAGTGCATTAAGATTTGACAACATGATTTGTACTAAGGACACTTTATGTCAAACTAATAAATACACAGCCAAACAGGGGAGAATTTACTACTGACAAACATACATCAACATGATAAACTCACGTCTTTTCAGAATTTGTCTCCAAAAAACATTCAACTTTACAAACGAACTCAATATCAATCTGCAAGCATGTGATGCAAAATATTCAATAAAAAGTGGGTATATTAAACTACTTACAAGTCAGAAATGTCACACCCATTTTCCATATATTTGTGGTTTATCTTATGTCTTAGGTGATCAAAAAAATGGTGGTATTTCTGAAATTTATTGCCAAGCAACTTAAATAAAAAAAAAAGGAGAGAGAGTATTCATTTACATTTTAAGAGTTCAGGTGTATAGATAACAAAAAATATTTTTAAGCTTACCATCATAAGTATATCAATTGACAAACTTGGCATTAAAAGTTACAGTTTTAAATGTTGAAGGCTAGCAAACACCAGAAGCCAAGAGACCTAACATTTGTGTTAACTGTGAAGGGGGAAGGGATAAAAAATCATGTCCTATTCATACAATTTCCATGTTATTATTACCTTCCATGAGCAACCACAAAGACATTATTTTCAGCAATACTAAAAGACCAGACAATGTGGATATAGCTGGCTGTTTTTGGATTTTGAGCAAAGCTACACAAAGGCTATCTGCACTTGATGCCCCTAATTTAGCAATGTAAGGCTAGAGGGAAGGCAGTTAGTCATCACAACCAACTCGAGTTATTTGAACCATCACCCTCGTATTATCCAAGTTGATTACCTTAATCACCTGGCCATCTAGCTATTTGCTAACTGTCTGGACATTCAAGAAAATGAGTTGAAGTTACCATCTTAAATATCCTCATATATACTTATCATTGAAGATCACAAAATCAAGATGGCACTACCTCGGCAAATGCAGTATTGTAACTGTCTGTACTCAGAATCCTCAAATATAAATTAGTGAAATGCATATATTACAGGAATATTGATGTACAATAGATAGAATCTATAAATCTTCCTTGTAAAATGCATAATTGCAGCTTTTTCCAGCATCTTATAAATTTTCTGGCAAAACTAAAACATTAAACAGCAACTTGCTGGCTTTAATTCTGATCTCAGACATTTTCTACCTGTTCTGAATTTCCAGTTTACAACAAACTTTGTACTTCCAGTAGTGCAGTACAGATAGAGTGTATTTTTAAATATTGCTTCAGGATATGTAAAAAGAGACATATAAGATGGCTCGATGATTAATATTGAAGTTTGGGTGTTACAGACCTCTTGTTTCATCATGAAAGCATAGCCAACTTGGGTGCTCAAATTTGTTACAGATGTGATTTGTTGTATTTATTTTTGTGTTTAGTGAAATAGTGAAAGAAATTGTCTTTTCAGTGGACTGTCTCACAAATCTGGTCTGATATAACAGACCTTTATGAAATTAATACAATTTTTTTTTTTTAAATGTAGAAAGAATTTTTCCACCCACATTGTTTTTCAGACACAAAAGACTGATATTCTAACATTTCTTACGGTATTTCTGAAATAATGATACACTAACATTTATTATGGTATTTCTTAACCTACATCAAATTTTATTATTTATACAGAAAGATATTTCTTAAATTTCAATAAGTAAAAGTACAATTTTCTGTTAAATGATCAAATACATGTTTCCACATAATTAACACTACTAGTAGTACTATTACTATTTATTAATATGTTTATAGTATACTAGTAAGCAATATTATTATTACATTTCAAAACCGCATTTCAAAAGTGCGTGTTACATTAATTATATAAAATATTGCAGAAATTTAATCAAATCTTAAATGAATGTGAACAACTATCATAGTAATATTTAATAAAATTCTTTATTATTACTCTATTGAATACTGGAATTAATGCTTTATTTCCAATTTCAAAACCACAAGAGAATATTAAAACTGGTTTAATTTAAATCAATAAATCTCACTTAATCTAAAGATGACAAATGATAAAACAACGTAGCGATAGGCCTAATCGCAACACTACACAAGTAAAATGACATTATTCTTGTTACAATGTTGCTATTATACTTAATTGTAACTTGTATGAAACACAGTTACTATTTGCAATCATCTAACGTTACTACCACTCGATACAACTTGCAAGCGGCTGTGTGAAAAGATAATGTTACGCCTTATTTCACGATTGTTTATGGTTAAGCCTACTTATAAGAAAGGTGCTATTTCAAAAAGTAGTGTAACTACACAAAAAAAATAACTTCTTTCATTCATAATATACCTCTTGCTGGATGCAAAATAATGTCGTTCTCTGCTACACTAAAAACAAATACTGTTTTCGTTTCGAACGTCAATTCGATAAAAGAAGATACCTTCTAACATACATATAAAATGGCGTCACTTGACAGTATAGTCCTTACACTGACTCTAGTTCACCATAAACATTAAAGTCAGCCGTCAATTTATAGATAAGGCGCGAAAACAAATAGTGCGCATATTAGTTATACAGTTTCAGTGTTCGGTTATTGCAGGGTAAAGGAGGGTCATAGAACCAAAGAGTAAATTTAATTAGTTTATGGAATTCATGAAACTTTCTTAAATTTAATTATAAAATATACTTTTCGAATTATTAAAACGACAAATAATGTTTCTGAAGATAAGATAATTTTAAAATGATGTTATCACTGAATATATTTTCAGAAAAATCAGTTATTTAGTCCTATTACTAAAAAGAATAGTAAAAAACTAATAGAAATTAATTAATTGTGTGTTTTAATTTTCATGCATAACAGAAAAATTGACTTATGGAAAATGAGAAAATATAAAATCATTAAGCATAATTAAATTGAAAAATTTGTCGAATCGATATTGCTGTTATCTTTATCATGCTATTAATTTATAGTAATCATAAAGTATATCTTTCTGTTTTTGTTAACAAACCTGAAACTTGCTTTAAAAAATAGTATTTTCATTATATTAATGTATGACTGAATGATAAACAGCAAAATAATTACACCGCTTAAAAAACTTTATCTGGTTACAAATTGAAAGGAGTTGGTAAATACTGAATACATTGAGGAAGATTTTATCATGGTTTATGCATTCATACATACACTGCTGGCCAAAATCTTAAGGCCAATGAACATAAAGAAAAAATATGCATTTTGCGTTGTTAGACTCAACCACTTATTTGAGTAGAGCTTCGAAAGATGAAAACAAGAAAAGGGAAAATAAAATAAAAAAACCTTTTTAGCATTTAATAGGGAAAATGCGAACACTATGAAATTAGCCTAAATACTAGCTGGTCAAAAGTTTAAAACCATACTGAAACGAAGCGTTAATCGGTAAATACGTAATGAAATTTAGTCATTTATGTTCAAGCATCAGCGTTGTCAACATCTCCCATTGATATCTGTGTTACATTGGGTAAAAACATCGCAAAGGTTAAAAAGCTGAAAGAGTTTGAACGTGAGAGAATTGTCGAGCTGCAAAAGCAAGGTCTCTCTCAACGTGCCATTGCTGGTAAGATTGGGCGTAGTAAAACTGCTATTGCAAATTTCTTAAGAGACCCAGAGAGATACGGAACGAGAATTTCAAGTGGTCGCCCAGGAAAATGTCGCCGGCGTTGAGCAGAAAGATTCGACGAGTTGTCCGGCAAGACACCAGCCGATCGTCGAACCAGATTTTCAAAATTATTTGAAATTTGTAGCCAGCAGCTGGCTACATTGGCATGTTGAAGAGAGCATCCTTATTGACTGAAGGCCCTCGCTTGTGTGAAAATGACTGGATCTTTCAGCAGGACAATGCTGCAATTCACAATGCTCGCAGGACAAAGGACGTTTTCATGGCGAATAACCTGATTCTTTTGGACCATCCAGCGTGTTTGCCCGAACTGAACCCAATTGAAAAGGTTTGGGGTGGATGGCAAGGAAAGTCTATAGAAATGGTCGTCAATTTCAAACAGTGCATGATCATCTTCATGAAGCCATCTTCACCACTTGGAATAACATTCCAGTCAGCCTTCTGTAAACGCTTATATCGACCATGCCAAAGCGAATGTTTGAAGTTATTCGCAATGACGGCCATGCAACTCACTACTGAGACCTCTTGTTGGGAATTTCCTACCATATTTAGGACTTCGTTTTGGTATGGCCTTAAACTTTTGACCAGCTAGTATTTAGGCTAATTTCATAGTGTTCACATTTTCCCTATTAAAAGCTAAAAAGGTTTTTTTTTTCATCTTTCGAAACTCTACTCAAATAAGTGGTTGAGTCTAACAACGCAAAATGCATATTTTTTCTTTATGTTCATTGGCCTTAAGATTTTGGCCAGCAGTGTATTTATTTTTGTTAATTCTAATAAATAGTAAATACTGTACTATGAGATGATAAGATGTAAATTTAATTACACTTAGCACTACTAATTTATAAGTTCAGGCACAGTTTGTCATGCGTTCAGTTTAAGTACACTGGAGAGTTACCAATTATGAAGGTTTAGTACAGGCTACCAAGTTTAAAATACGCAGTTTATGTTTTGTTTCCCTACTATTATTGTTAATTTATAGACTTAGTACAAATAATAGTGTCACTATGTGTTGGTTCAAGAAGTTTTAATAGAAATGAAATAGAAACACTAAACCCAAGCACTTTCGAAATGTGGACCTTTCTTCTTCAGGGAAAAACTAAAACTATGTGTAGGTTGTAATTCTAGTGTTTAGTTTTAATTACATCACATTTACTGTGATTTGAATTTCAAGTACAAGCACACTGATGTTACTTCAGTTTTGGCATATGTTCAAGCATCTTCTGTTAACTACTTAATTATATGCAGTATTAGGGCACATAAATCTTTGGATATGGGATTAATAGCCCAAACAACTTATATTTGAAAGCTGTAACACATATTAGATGAGTTAAAAGATCACCAAGTGGAGAAGACACTTTGCCATACTCTGTTACCAGGTGATGGAAACAATACAGAAATTCCTAGCTACCAGTTATGTGCAAAGATTATTGGCATAAGGACTTTTGTGGGAGAGGCCTCTCGATGGGGCATCCATCTCATTTTCCTAATAGACTATTGATGTGTCATAACTCATCGTTTGTTGAATTAAGGGCATTGCTTTCTTGTATAATTTTAAGATTTAGCCATTTTTATTACTGTAATATTTTCAAAAGTTTTGCACATATGTGCTTGTGCAGTTTCAACAACAGAATGCTGGTCAAGAGATGAGGTTAAGTTCCTTTCATACCAGTTACTTACCATTCTAGGTGATTTCCCTATAGCGTCACTTGTATTTTTTCATGAGAGAGACTGTCATAAAGTAAAACACTACATAAAGATAGCAATCTTCTTCTACTGGAAAGTTATATAATACATTGAGAAAATGATTTTGGTATGACCAGTGACATGGGTGGTACATACAAGGTTACACTATTGGTCTGTAGCAACACAGCAGCAAGTTAATTTTTAATGAATGAGTTATCTGTTATAAAGTGCATTTTGTTTTTGTGAAATAAATAAATAATTGTTTTACATATTATCTCCAGTCATCATAGGAGTCTTTGTTTTGGAAGGCTATCCTGTCACATATACAAAATAAAGTTTGTGAGAATAATGACCTTTAAGAGATTAGACTTTTTCTCTTCACCTACTTAGAGATACTATGTCTTCCAAAACCTCTGAAACATGTAATCCTTCTTTCTTCAAACTCAGTTCCAGCTTTGTGATAAGTTTCCTGTCTGTTTGAGTTTTGTACAAACCTATCTGCACAAACCATATGAAATGACAGACAAGAGAGGAAGTAGCTGGTCAACAAACCCTTTCACAATTCTTTATCAATGAAAAGTGAGATTGACCATCACAATATAATCCCCCCCACAGCCAGAAGGCTTAATATATTTATTGAGGGGGATATGAACCCATGCCCTGCAAATTGTAAGTTGAGCACTTGAATTGCTATGCCACACTTCTTGCATTTCTCTCATTATTTGCAGCTACTACCTGTAAAAGTTCTCATTAACCAACCACATTATGATGTCTGTCTGGTATAACTACATCTTTCTCATATGTTTTGTTTTGTGAACATATAATTGTTGCTTTATAGTTTTTCAAAAACATTTCGTGTCAAATGTTAACTTGTTTCTGAGTGTTTCTCAATGAATTTTCCCTACTATGTCTAACTGTAATCTTACCTGTTGGCCAAATTTACCTTGAAATACCAGAAAGTTAGGCAATCTAACCTTTATTATAATCTAAAAGAAGATGAGGGTTACAACACAGGTCAGATCAGAAGTAAATGCAACTCCTGCTGTCCAGAGTGAGTCAGTAATATCAGTTTTTCATAATTTCTAATTATATCTATGCTTGAAAGAAAGTTCAACATAAATGCATATGACCTGTTAGTTCACTTTCTTTACAATTAAATAAATTCTGAAGTTTTGAATTTCATACAAGAGGATTTAGTTGTATACAATTAAAAATATGTACCTGTCAAAGTTTGTTATAGTGGAATATTCTTCAGGAATCCTTTGATTTAGGTGTACTGAATGCAGGAAACTCCAAAGCTTCATAAAGCTCCAAAGCAAAATATTATAAATGAGGAACAAAATTACCTAAACTAGGTTTTAATTTTAAAATAGTTAATAAGAAAACTACTCATTACTAAAGCTGATATTTATGATTGGTCAAACCTGCTTATCCACGAGATCTCCTGAATTGGTAATTCAATGATTGGTTGGTTGATTTAGTGTTTAATGGCACAAAGCAGCTAGGCTATCTGCATCAAACATCCAGTAATAAGGTAAAAGTAAATGTAGGTAAAACAAAACTGCATTGAGAAACACAAATAGCACAATACCAATGTTGACATCTAGTCTACAATATTAAGAGAGAAACCAGGGTAAAAAAAGTTGTAAAAGACTTTCCATAGCATAATGATAATTATCATGACCTGCCAGGAAGACTAACAGGTAAGTACACGAACCACTGTCAGTCACCTGAAGTTGGCCTTTCCAGTCCTGGTTCCGGGTTTGTGTCATTACAGCAATTATCAAAAGGTAAAGTAATAAAAGTTTTAAAAGACATGCAGCAAACTGTAATAATAACTTGCCAGGACAACTAACGGGTAGTTCAAACAGTAGCATAGTCACCTGAAGTTGGCCTTTCCAGTCCTGGCGTCAAGTTATTTAATGTTACGGCCATTTTCTGATTTTGAACTAGAGAGAATGTGACTCTTAAAAGGGAACCACAATAAAAAAAGGTTTAATGAAGAAATATAAAACACTTAAATGACATTACAAATGTTAATGGCTGTTAAAAAACTAAAAACTTTAACAAGGTGGACAGTGTCACCATCACCAATAACACTGTCTAATGTTATGGACAAACCTTGGGACAGAACATGTTTAAAATAGTGCTGTAGTTGAGAGTCGTAACGATGGCAAGAAAGTAAAATGTGGCTTATAGTGATTTGAGTGTTACTCAAACTACACACTGGTGCATCAGTTCCAGATAAAAGAAAACAATGAGTTAAAAAACTGTGACCAATGTGTAGTCTAGTCAAAACAACTTCCTCCTTCCAATCCTTACAGAAGCAAGACAGCCAAAGGTCCAATATAGGGTTTCATTTGGAAAAGCTTGTTTTCTCGTTGCTTACTCCAAGTCAACTGCCAGCTGGCACGAAGCCGAGCCTTGAATATAGAACCATAGTCCATGTATGGAATAGGCACAGAGGTGATAGCTCCAGAGCAGATAGATTTAGCTGCCGTGTCTGCAAGCTCGTTCCTGCGAATACCAACGTGGCTCTGGGATCCAGAAAGACTGGATAGAAGTAGATGTTAATGAGAAATAAGCCAGTCAGTTTTGAATATCAGCAAGAACAGGGTGTTAACCAACGTGAAGCGATTCCAGGGCCAGTAGAGAACTAAGCGAGTCAATATAAATAGTGCAGTTGGAATACTGTGTAGCTTCAATATGATCCAGGGCAAGAGATATGGTGTACAATTCAGCAGTGAACACAGAAGCTGTAGAGGAGATTCTGCACGCAACCACCGAACCACAACAAACCATGGCAGAGCCTACAGAGTCACCTGATTTGGAACAATTCGTATAAATTGGAATGGAAAGATTGTTCGAAAGATGTTCAGTAAATAAAAGACAGTACTTCCAATCAGGAGTATCTGCTTTTCTCAGATGACTTAAAGAAAGGTCATATTTGTAGACTATAATAAACTATGGTGGAATGGGCTGACCAGTGAATACTGCAATGTTATCCAAGCATCTTTAAGGCCAAGGGTCTGGCAGAGCCATAGACCATTGATCCATAGTAGAGTTTCGATCGAATAAGAGCATGATATATCTTTAACACAGAACATTGATCTGCTCCCCAACTGGTGGAAAAGAAGACACAGAGGATGTTCAGCGCTCTTGTGCATTTGACCTGTAGCTGCTTTAAATGTGGTATATAGGTCAGCTTACAGTCAAAGATAAGCCCCACGAACGTGATCTCAGGGACCACAGGCAGCAAAACTTCAGGATCAGGGTGAATACCCCGTTGGTGGCAAAAGTGCATGCAAATGGTTTTAGAGAGAGAGAAATTAAAGCCGTTTGCTGTGGTCCACTTCAGTAGACAATCGAGGGCAGTTTGTAGTTGCCGCTCAATATATCTCATGTTCAATGGCTGACACGAGATGTGAAAGTCGTCGACATAGAGCCTATTTGCAACAGAGAGAGGGAGTTGTTCAGTGATGGCATTAATCTTTATACTGAAAAGTGTGGCACTCAAAATACAGCCCTGAGGGACCCCAAGTTCCTGTAGAAAAGAACGGGTAAGTGTCGAATCCACATAAACTTGGAATCTCCTGTCCGTTAAACATTTTTTAATAAACAACGGTAAATGCCCACGCAACTCATATAAATGGAGGTCTCACAAAATGCCATACGTCCATGTTGTGTCATAAGCCTTCTCAGTGTCAAAGAATATTGATACAAGATGTTGTCGTTTGAGAAAGGCTTCTCTGATTGATGTTTCAAGTCAAATTAGGTGGTCCATGGTGAAATGCTGTCGTCGGAGCCCACAGTGGGTGAGCGAGAGGAGGTTGTTTCATTCGAGGAACTAAACAAGACGAGCATTAACCATCCTTTCTAAGGTTTTACAGAGACAACTCGTCAAAGCAATTGGACGGTAGTTTGAAGGAATCTTGGGATCTTTTCCAGGCTTAGAGAAAGGTAAGATAATAGCCTGGTGCCAGGCATTAGGAAAAACATTCTCCTGCCAGATCCAGTTAAAAACAATTAGAAGAATATCAAGAGAAGCAGAGGATAGATGGCACAGCATGCCATAGTGTACATCATCAGGTCCAACAGATGTACTGCCAGACCGATGAAGGGCCATTGTCAGTTCCACCAGTGTAAAGGGACAATTATAGTCAAAGAGACAGTCAGTTCGAAAGGAAAGAGGTCAATGCTCTGCTGAAGTCTTGATGGCCAAGAAGGTGGAGGAACAAGCAGAAGTACTAGATACCTGGCAAAAGCTTTCTCCTAGAGTATCGGCAATGGTCCAGACATCAGCTACTTCTTGGCCATCAGAGAGTAAGATCGAGAGGAGGACAGAATTGTAGTACCCACTGACCTTTCGAACCCTGATCCATATGACCTTGGAACTGGTGGTAGAAGATATGCTAGTTATGAACTTAATCCAAGATTTCTTCTGGCTTTGATGTCTTACCCACATAGAATGTGCACGCTGGAAAGCAATGCGGTTTGAAAGTGTGATATATCTACGGAAAGTATCCCAGGCCCGTTTTTGAGCCTTTCGTGCCATGTGGCAGACAGGATTACACCACAGATGAGGATATAGTGGAAAACGTGTCAAAGTTTTAGGAATACACTGAGCAGCTGCTTGTATAATACAGTTAGTTACTGCTGCCACACAGTCATCTATTGATGGCTGACAGACGTTGGCAGGATCAAGTTCTGCAAGAGCAGTAAAAGTGGACCAGTCTGCCTGATCCAGATTCCACTGGGGCACATGGGTAGGGTGGCATCAACCACGACCAGTCTCTCTCAAAAGTATAGAAAAATGATCACTGCCTGGTGGATTAAAGTCAATTATCCATGAAAAATTGGAGATTAATGAAGGGGAGCAAACTGAGAGAACAAGAGCAGTAAAGGACTGACTAGGTGCATGAAAATAAGTGGAAGAACCAGTACTGAAAAGAGAAAGGTTGTGATCAGACAGCATATGTTCTACAGAGTGACCCCTCCTGTCAATATTAGCACTTCCTCAGAGGGGATGAAGTCCATTAAAGTCCCCCAGGATTAGAAAGGGAGACAGCAACTGTTCAATGAGAGCATCAAGGTCCGATTGATCATTTGTCTCTCCAGGTGACAGGTAGAGAGAACAAATAGGAAACACAGATGGCTATAGCCTCCAAGTGTGTGTTGAGTGACAAAGACAGTGTGGGCACATGCTGATCAACCAACAGTGCCACCCCTCCATGTACTTGTCCATCACACAGCCTGTCATATCTGTACAGAGAAAACTGCCAAAAGGTGACTGTATTGGCAGGTTTCAGAAATGTTTCTTGTAAGGAAAGACATACTGGATGGTAGGAAGCAATCAGTGTTTTGATGTCATCCAGATAAGAACTTAAACCTCGACAGTTCCACTGTATCAAGGTAACCATTTTTAATGATGCATAGGCAAAGTGGCTGGAGAACCCTTCTGTTTACGACCACATATTTTTTCTTTACTGAGGTCTATCAACCTCCATGGATCCTGCCCTGGGTCGATTGGGCAGGTCTTTGTTGTTGGAAGGGGATTCCACTGACTGAGGACACGAATGATTGTTTTGCATCTTGGGGTGAGAAAAAAGATGTATCTAAAGAAATGCCTGTATTTGGAACCAGAGAATGTGGATCTTGGAGTTTGTTGGAATGTATGGGAAGAACATACATTCATCAACATTTCTAACCATGGATGTCAAAATGCTTTTCATTTATTTTGAGAACGGTTCCCTTGGAGGCACAGAGAGATGTCTGCACTCCCACTGTAGTTGTGGAATGAAGTGCAGCAGCATATGTCCAAGATGAAGCAGTGGACAGCAATTTCTGAGCCTCAGGATAACTAATGTTATGAGTCGTTTTCAAATGCTGCACCTCTTTTTCCTCCAACCATTTAGGTCAAGAACGAAAGTAAGGGTGAGAAACCTTGCAGTTGACACAATGTGGGTCCGTGTCACACTCACAGGCATCATGGTCTTTGCCACCACAATGAGCACATGTCAGGGAACCACGACATGACATCTTTGAGTGACCAAACCTCTGACACTGGAAACATCAGAGAGGGTTTGGAATGTACGGCAATACCCTGCAATTTAGATAACCTGCCTTGATGGTGGCAGGTGCACGTGGTGATGTAAATATCAAAACAAGGATATTGGTCGGCAGTGTAACTCCATCTTTGCGAGTGCAGATGCACCTCACTGCAGAAATTCCTTGACTGGAGAAACAAGCAAGAATCTCTCTGACTCGGGGACATCCTTCAAATCCCTCTCAACAATAACTCAAGGTAGCATGAGGGGTAACCTTAATAGGTACATCCCCAATTGCCTTTGAATTCAAGAGGAGTTTACTATGTTGGAATGTGGATGTTTTGACCAATATATCTCCAGATTGAAGCTTCTTTACTGACTTTGGAGACCAACAAGTCCCTTCAGTCCATTCTGAATAAAATAGGGGGCATTTGCCCTAAAGGTTTCTCTGAAAGAGAATGCAGGATGAGAAAATGAGGTACAACTGGTGGCACAGATGTTGAAGATTGCTGATCAGAGTCTTCAAGACGTGGTCGTTTACCTGTTGACTGTTTTTTCACTACTTTATTTAAATTTTTATTAGGAGGATCCATAGGAGAAAAAGAAACTTTCAATGCCCACTTATCCCGCCCATCATGGAGCCCTATGAGGGGACGCACTACAATGTCAAACAAGGACACTGCAACAATGCCAGGGTTTTGTGAGTACTATATCCAAACACCAGCATCAGATACAATGTCCACAACACCTGTTGAGAACTTCCAACACTGGTACTTGGTTGACTCTAGCCCAAGTGGACCAGCCGATTGACCCAAGGGGGACCACCCAAAGGCTGCCCGTCTACAGGAATTCAAGGCCAAAGTGGTGTGTTAGGGTTGGAACCCCTCAACCACCAGGATCCTCTCCTCCCCTTCACAGGTCGCAACGCACGGCAAACACGTGGGTGGATGTTTAGGTCCCAAAGGAGATAACCTGAAAGAACAGAACCTTCCCTGGGAGGTCCCCTCACCACGTACAGGAATCCACACAGAGGGGAGTAATTCAATGAATGGTCTGTAGTTTCAGTTTGATGTTTCTGTTGACAGAATTTCTGAATTTTTTGACTTAGTATAAAGTTTTGCATAAAATGGTGCACATATAAGAATACGCTACTTTTCTGTGTTTTTTAAATGTCTTTTGTTTAAAAAATTAAATATCTTATGCAAACATGGACTAAATTCTATAACTATAGGTATGAAGCATACTTGCTAATACCACAGCACATACCTTCTTAATCAACCTGGTGGGTAATTCACTAAGACATGCATAACCTATGGAAGAGACATTGGCAATTTTAGTGTGCCATAAAAAAACTAATATAATCTTCAGAATGATAGTGCCTTCCATAGCCTGGATTTCAAAAAACTACATACAACATTTCAGGAATGATGCAAAATATGAATTTATTCTCACAAATATTCATACTCAGTTTAACCATCTTACTTTATCATGTATCAACAAAATACGTGCAAAAAAAAGACACACATAAGAAGTAACATAATAAAACTTGTGTTTCTGAGTATCCCTCGAAATGAAAAAGAGACTGTTAGAAAGGAACGTGACATTTCAATCAATAACTTTGAACTTATTTGACAACTTGTGTATGATGAAAATGCCACAATGTGGTCCCTCTTTAGTGATAGAGAAAAACAATTATACTTGGTCTGTCTAATTCCACTACTAATGCAGTGTAGGTTTATTTTAATCTCCATTTTTTTCAGAACTAGTTATTAATTCAATTTCTATTACACTACTCATTTTTCATACATCATCATACAAAAATACATAAGGAATATTTTACACGTTATAAGTACAGGAGTTTTAAAGTTTGCACCCTCTGTCATTAAGTATTGTTATTGACTTATTGCTGAGAGTTAAGAAAAAAAAGTACCATAGAAAATATCTGTCAAAATCATTATACATTTAAAATAACATCAATAGCTTTATTATAATCAGAGTATAATGCTACAATAAATCTGTATTTAAGATATACAATAACATATCCATCAAACTCCTATTAAAAACCAGTATGACAAGGAGCACACAAATCATCATTCTAATATATGGGCAGTTTAGTTTGACATTTTTATAGTATATAAGTTATAAATGTACATGTACCCAAATTTTACACCCTACACAAATAAAGGCACCTAAATAATAAAAGAGGTATACAATTACTATATAATTTTGTTCTTTTGACGCTAATATAAAATCATCAATACAATCTCGTTCAAAATAAACTTAGAGAATGAGTTTCAAATAAGGCACATTTTTACTTCAAACAAAAATTAAATAAAAATAGAAAGAGTTCTGTAAATGACTATAGTTGTAATAAAAGTTAAAAATGGTTATTTATCACATAAGCATGCAACATTTTCTACTACTTTGCAACAACACAGAAAAGCAAAGATTACATAAAGACAAATTAAAAAGAAGGAAAATTAATACACAACTATGCAATATATAATTTTTAAAAATGCTGCTTTACATAAATTAATGTGATAAGCATGAGTAATCCATAATTTAAAATAAAATAAGTTTAGAACTTTTATTAACAATATTAAAACCATTCCAACTATTTTTGACATATATTAATTAATATGACAAAAACTTTTAAAAAGTTACATGCGTTTTGCAAGTCGTAATTTACTTTATTCATTAGGACTTCATACACAAGAAATTTTGTATTCATGATAAAGCTACAAAGACTATTTATTAATGTTCCTAACTCTGAACTACTGACCAGAGGAAAGACAGCCAAGTTACCAGAACTCTACTACACATGTTATGGGATTGACTGTCATTCTTACAATACACCCACAGTTTATATTGTGGGAAGTATTTTGTGGTATCACAATGACTTTAAATCAGTTTGCCAGCTCAGAAGTCCTGAACTCTACCAGAGGGGCCACCCCACACCCACGAAAAATGAAATCTTACATTTTCATCCTTTAACATAAATTGTTATCTCAAAATAAAAAGATCAGTAAATGATGTGGTAAAGCTACATAGTTTGAAATTAAGAACAGTTTATTTGTTTAGTTTCTGGTGAAGCAAAATAAATTACAACATAAACCTCTCAATACTAATGCCAAATGAATGGTTGTAAACTGCTGTGGCTAAAAACAAAACACTTCTTTACTATATTATATTTAAACTAAGTTTCAACATTTAACTGACATCAATATCACGCAAGTTTTAAACTAACTAATATTTATGATTTTATGCAAATACAATAACAACATTTGAAGAAAACACTTCTGGTTGGTGAAGTCATGTAGGAAAGAGATTTCGAAAAATTCTAGAAAAAATAGTTTTTACATCATAATCTCGTTACTTAAAAGGATAAGACATAGCAGTTATATTAAATTCTTGCTTATACTTTGCTTCATATTAAAAAACAACAACAACAGGTAATTGAAATATTCTCAGCCCATAAATATCTCCATCTAAATTTTTCCAATGATTCATTAACCTAACTTAGCACCATAGAAATATCTAAATATTCAAAAATAATAAACAGTAACAGATGGTTGTGACAAATACTGTCACATAGCTGTTGATTTTCCTCAGTAGTGTAGTTGCTCAATAATAGTTAATGTAACACTACAAAACACAAAAGTGGAATATATGATATATAAATTATATAATATTCAAGTAAAAAATTCCTCACACCACTGAAACACTGCAAGTTGTACAGAAACTATGACCGTAATGTAGGAGTTAGAAAAGACAAAGTTCCAGTAGAAATTACTCGTATATTTTCTTCTATGAAATAATTAAACAATTACTTAAAAACAAAAATTTATTAAGTTTTGGTAGCAAGGCAAAATAATTTAATTATTAAAGCTGCAAGTTTAATTGCAGTTGTTAAAAGAATAACTAATCGCGTTGCAAGATATTATGCTTTCTAAATCACCTGTCATCTCTGTTATAGTTGCTCAAATTTCAAAATTTACTGTTTTTTTTAATCAGTCATATTCATTGGGTATTAATAACCACAATGACAAAAAAGGTTCTAAAATTTGTTCCCTTTTGAAATAAGAACAGGACAGTTAATGCAACACCCTATTTTTCACCAGCAATCATAAATTTATTATAATGTAGCAAGAAATTATCATGTTTAATAAATCAAACAAAGCATAAAATATCTTTAAACTTCATGTTGTAGCTTTCTAGAAAGACAACAGGGGGATTTACCCTTTTGAGACTTTAAAAAATCCAAATGACACAATGCATAAGTTAAGCAATATTTATAATATATATTGTTTAAAATTAATATGAATAAACTGTTTTTTACACAAGATGGAACTTTGTACATTTTTGAATAACATAAAATGTTACTCTAATTTCAGAACTTAAGGGATCATATTAGAATTCATTTTCTATGACCAAGCATAAATATTATCTTCATTTTTTTTTTAACAGAATACTGCCAGTAACTGTCTTTAAAGAGTTTGATGTAACATGGTAATGATAGTTTGTTAGAAGCTCAGACAATACAAGTGTATGAAGGAAAAAATGTTTCTTTATATATATAAAAAAAAATGGTGTCAGAAAAATTTAGATTTTATTAAATTAAAATATATATTAATGAAAATTGTTAGTTTTTCAGAAAAGAATATCATTAACAAAACAAATATATTTCATAAACATATCCTTTTTTAGTAATCGTCTTGTTTATGGTTGTTTACAAAGGAGTTTCAGTCATCTCTTTCTTACAGTAAGTTTGTAGTCTAAGAGGAAATTTATAAAACTAAGAACTATCAAAATATACCATGCCAATTCAAGCTATAATTTTCAACCGTGGTGAGTTACTATATAGGTCAACAGGGTGTATACATTTTAAACAAAAATTATGCATACCTTCAAAACGTTGATAAATTAAACAAATATGAGAAGTTACAGAAACAACGTGTAAAAAATTTTTTATTGCTGTGCTTAATTTTACACAAATTACCTTTTATAAAGAAATCACACTTACACTTAAAGTGTAAATGAAATTGGAAATACGGACACCCAAAATTATTTCTCTAAAATGGAGAATAAAATATCACAACAATGGAACTAAGTATACCATACAATATTTGTTTTAAAATTGTTTTTCAAATAAATTTAATGGTTGTGACATCTAATCAGTGACATCTGCTAGTCATGATTGAACCATCTTGGAATCATGAAAAAATAACAATCTATAAACTTAAAATAAGTAAAAAGGTTTTCTCAGGAACATCCTACAGCATGAGTTTCATTGTTTTGGCTTTAAAAGAAGAATACAAGGTACAACTATTGGACTAATGATGCAATTTACAGTTCAGCCTTTGCATTTTATAAACAAGGAAAGATCATGATATATTGGGTCTTCCCATTTTCATCTTCAAAATATCTTCTATGGTTGTGTTTCTACAACAGGCAGTTGCCATTTATTCAACTAAATTTCATCATGAATACTCTGCCTCAACAGTCTGTCAAAGCTAAAGAAAAAATTCACACATCTATGCAAATATTTTTTCTATTATTATTATGTGCAATGTTTCAAGCAGACAGTAAAAACTAATTTCACTGTGTCACAGTCTGATGTAGGGTGTCTGCCCAAAACGTTGCATGAAATAAAAATAGAAAAAGTTTTTATCTAAACATGTTAGTTTATTATTTATTACCATTGTTCCACATTTTTCGTCTTGCACCTTGTGAAAAATTTTTTTTTCACTAGGTTGTCACAAGTGTTTCTAAAACGTACTTAATTATATGTGGTCATTAAAACTACCGTCAAGTATACTGTGACCTACACCCATTTCTTACACAACAAATAATTCAAAGTTTATTACAATTTAACTGAATAAAACTAAATAAAGAGAAAAACAATAAGAAGTAAACTAAAACTGGAGCATTATAGAATGAGGAATGGGTCATTTTAATTACTGATGATGTTCCATTGTTCCGTTGATCAACCCAGATCCATAAGATGGATTTGGCTTTCTGTTATCCACAGTTTCATTTTTAGGTTCACCACAGCTCTGCTTATCTGAGAAATGCTGGTGAGGTTTGTAAAATCTATCCCTGTTACGAGGTGTCTGAGAAGCGTAAGGCCTTCCTTCAGTCCTTAGAGGCCATCCTTGACTGCTATAATTGCTTTGAGATCCTCCAGAACCTCGGTTGCTCTGTTGATTTTGCTGGCCACGACCCCTGTTTACAAAATTTCCTCTTCCTCTTCCACCCCTGTAGAATTGATAATTACCACTACGATTACCACACCATCCTGTATTGCCACGCCATCTCGTATTAGAAAGTATTTCAGGCGTTTCCTCTGTCTCTGACTGAACTGTAGTCTTTAAAAGAAACATTACTATCAGTATTTGTATACAATAAATACACATTAGTAGTATAATCAATACATTATTTGAAATTAATATTTTTTGTTATTACAATAATCAATACACACACACACTGTAATATATAACATGCCAGTTTACATAGTACATGTTTATTCATCTGTGCAAGAATATTATTTATTTAAAATAAAAATCACACCAAGTTTATTTGTTCTGAAAAATGTATCAGAATAGTATAAGCACAATTATTCAGTTATTACTAATTTTCTCAAGAAATTTATAAAAAACATAACTTGACAAAATCACATAAGTTGGGTAAAAGACAACTTATAATTACCAAATTAACTG
The DNA here is from genome assembly GCF_004210375.1 of Tachypleus tridentatus. Taxonomy (NCBI): domain Eukaryota; kingdom Metazoa; phylum Arthropoda; class Merostomata; order Xiphosura; family Limulidae; genus Tachypleus; species Tachypleus tridentatus. The sequence goes on along the minus strand of NC_134827.1, from coordinate 77,017,903 downwards.
TGGAATCTGCAACACACACTGCTACCCCAGTTGAATCTGCAAAGAAAAAGCAAGAATTGAAAGAAGTGTTTTTGATTATTTAAGAATTTACTTTGATTGATTGATTTAGTGTTTTATGGCACAAAGCAGCGAGGCTATCTGTGCCAATCATCTGGTAAAAATATAAAAATAAAGTAAATGCAGTAAAAGACATAAATGGAAATGAAGGTAAAACAAAAAAGTATAAAACCAATGTTGACACCTAGTCTACAATGTTAAGAGAGAAAGCGGAGTATAAGAAGTAAGGTATTTACTCTGGCAAAAAGGTAATGATCATAACCCGCCAAGAAGACTAACAGGTAAGTTCAAGAACCACCGTCAGTCACCTGAAGTTGGCCTTTCCAGTCCTGGTTCCGGGTTATGTGTCATAGCAGCTATTATCAAAATGTAAAAGAATAAAAGTTTTAAAAGACACTCTGCAAAACCGTAATAATGAGTAGCCAAATGTCCAGTAAAAAGATAAAAGTCAAGTAAATGGAGTAAAATTTGTAAAAGTAATTGAAGATAAAAGCAAAACAGCAATTAAAACAGAAAATGGCATAAAACCAATGGTGACATCCAGTCTACAAAGTTGTAAAATATTTACTCTAGCAAAATGGTAATGATCATAACCCGCCAGGAAGACTAACAGGTAAGTTCAAGAACCGTCATCAATCACCTGAAGTTGGCCTTTCCAGTCCTGGTTCCGGGTTATGTGTCATAGCAGCTATTATCAAAATGTAAAAGAATAGGAGTTTTAAAAGACACATAGCAAAATCGTAATAATGAGTAGCCAAATGTCCAGTAAAAAGATAAAAGTCAAGTAAATGGAGTAAAATTTGTAAAAGTAATTGAAGATAAAAGGAAAACAGCAATTAAAACAGAAAATGGCATAAAAACCAATGGTGACATCCAGTCTACAAAGTTGTAAAATATTTACTCTAGCAAAATGGTAGTAATGATCATAACCTGCCAGGAAGACTAACAGGTAAGTATAAAAACCACCGTCAGTCACCTGAAGTTGGTCTTTCCAGTCCTGGTTCCAGGTTATGAGTCAATATGGCCAGTACTAAAAGGTATAGTAGTAAAAGTGTGAAATGATATGCAGCAAAAGTATAATAACAACTCGCCAGGACGACTAACAAGTAGTTCAAACAGTAGCGTTAGTCACCTGAAGTTGGCCTTTTCAGTCCTGGTGTCGAGTTATTTAATGTTATGGCCATTGTCCAATGTCAAATTGAATGAGAGACATTAAAACTGTAAAAAAGGAACCACAATTTAAAAAGGAGTAATGAATAAATATGCAACACTTAAATGAGATTAAAATAATTAATGGCCATTAAAAAATTAAAAACGTTATCAAGGTGGACAGAGTCACCATTACCAATAACACTGTCCAATGTTACAGATTGACCCTGGGAAAAAATATATTTAAAATATTGCCGTCGTTGAGAATTGTAACGATGGCAAGAAAGTAAAACGTGGCTGATAGTGATTTGAGTGTTACACAAACTACACATTGGTGCATCAGTTCCAGATAAAAGAAAATGATGAGTTAAAAAACTGTGACCAATGCGTAGCCTAGTGAGAGCAACTTCCTCCTTCCGAACTTTACGGAAGCTAGATGGCCAAAGTCTAATATAGGGTTTGATTTTAAAAAGTTTGTTGTCGAGTTGCTCACTCCAAGTGGACTGCCAGCTGGCACGGAGCCGAGCCTTGAAGACAAGACCATAGTCCATGTACGGAATAGGCATAGGGGTGATGGTGCTGGAGCAGACAGATTTAGCTGCCATGTCTGCATGCTCATTCCCCGAATACCAACATGGCCTGGTATCTAGAAAAACTGGATAGAAGTAGCAGTTAATGAGAAATGGGCCAGTCGGTTTTGAATATCAGCAAGAAAAGGGTGTGAACCAACGTGTAGCAATTCCAGGGCCAGTATAGAACTAAGCGAGTCAATATAAATAGTGCAGTTGGAATACTGCTCAGCTGCAATATGATCCAAGGCAAGAGATATGGCATACAGTTCAGCAGTGAACACGGAAGCTGTAGAGGGGATTCTGTGCGCAACTACTGAACCATAGCAAACCATAGCAGAGCCCACTGAATTACCTGATTTGGAACCATCTGTATAAATGGGAACTGAATGATTGTTTGAAAGATATTCATTGAATAAAAGACGGTACTTCCAATCTGGAGTATCTGCCTTTTCTAGGTGACTGAAAGAAAAGCCACATTTGGGGGCTGTAATAAGCCATGGTGGGATGGGCCGACCTGTGGAATCTGCAATGTTATCCAAGGACATACCCAATTCATCCAATTGTGCCCAGATGCGAAGGCCAAACGGAGCAATGACAGATCGTCTGTTCTGAAAAAGTACTGCCCACCGAGGAAGGAAAACACATTCCCAGGTGGGATGTTTTGGTAAGGAACGAAGTTTCGAAGTATATTGTAAAGATAGTTGCAAATGACGAAGGTGTAGAGAAGGTTCATGAGATTCAATGTACATGCTTTGAACTGGAGAGGTACGGAAAGCCCCAGTGCAGAGTCGAAGTCCTTGGTGATGAACAGGGTCCAGCATCTTTAAGGCTGAGGGTCTGGCAGAGCCATAGACCATTGATCCATAGTCGAGTTTCGATCGAATAAGAGCACGATATACCTTAAACATTGAACAGCGATCTGCCCCCCAACTGGTAAAAGAGAGAACACGGAGGATGTTCAGTGCTCTTGTGCATTTGACCCGAAGCTGCTTTAAGTGTGGTATAAAGGTCAGTTTACAATCAAAGATAAGCCCCAAGAACTTGGTCTCCGGGACCACTGGCAGCAAAACTTCACCGATATGAAGTTCAGGATCAGGGTGAACACCCCGTCGACAGCAAAAGTGCATGCATACTGTTAAAGAGAGAGAGAAATTAAAGCCGTTCGCCAGAGTCCACTTCTGTACACAATTGAGGGCAGTTTGTAGTTGCCGCTCAATATATCTCATGTTTGACGACTGACATGAGATGTGAAATTCGTCGACATACAGCCCATTCGCAACAGTGAGACGGAGTTGTTCAGTGATGGCATTTATCTTTATACTGAAAAGTGTGACACTCAATACACAGCCTTGAGGGACTCCAAGTTCCTGTACAAAAGAACGGGAAAGTGTCGAACCCACATGAACTTAGAATCTCCTGTTCATTAAAAATTTTTTAATAAACATGGGTAGATGGCCACATAAACCATATGTATGGAGGTCTCGCAAAACGCCATACTTCCATGTTGTGTCGTAAGCCTTCTCAATATCAAAGAATATTGCTACAAGATGTTGGCGGTTGAGAAAGGCTTCTCTGATAGATGTTTCAAGATGAATTAGGTGGTCTGTGGTGGAGTGCTGTCGACGAAACCCACACTGGGTGGGCGAGAGGAGGTTGTTTGATTCAAGGAACCAAACAAGATGAGCATTAACCATACTTTCTAAAGTCTTACAGAGACAGCTTGTCAAAGCAATTGGACGGTAGTTTGAAGGAATCTTGGGATCTTTCCCTGGCTTAGAGAAAGGTAAAATAATAGCCTGGCGCCAGGCATCAGGAAAAACATTCTCCTGCCAGATCCGGTTGAAGACAATCAGAAGGACATCAAGAGAAGCAGGAGATAGATGGTGCAGCATGTCATAATGAATATCATCAGGTCCAACAGACGTACTGGCAGACTGATGAAGGGCCATTTTCAGTTCCACCAGGGTAAAGGGACAATTATAGTCAAAGAAACAGTCAGTTCGAAAGGAAAGAGGTGATTGTTCTGCCCGAGTCTTGATGGCCAGGAAGGTGGAGGAACAAGCAGAAGTGCTAGATACCCACCAAAAGCTTTCACCTAGAGTGTCAACGATGCTCCGGACATCAGTCACCTCTTGACCATCAGAGAGTAAGATCGAGAGGGAAACAGAATTGTAGTGCCCATTAACCTTTCGAATCCTGTCCCATATGATCTTGGAACTAGTGGTAGAAGATATGCTAGTTTTGAACTTAATCCAAGATTCCTTCTGGCTTTGACATCTTACCCACCTAGCATGTGCATGGGCCCGTTGGAAAGCAACACGGTTTGAAAGTGTGGGATATCTACGAAAAGTATCCCAGGCCCGTTTTTGAGCCTTCCGTGCTATGTGGCAAGCAGGATTCCACCACGGACGAGGATATCGTAGAAAACGTGTCGAGGTTTCAGGAATACGCTGAGCAGCTGCTTGTATAATAGTCAATTACCACTGCTACACAGTTGTCTATTGATGGCTGATTTACGATGGCAGAATCAAGTTCTGCGAGAGCAGTGAAAGTGGACCAGTCTGCCTGATTTAGCTTCCACCGGGGCATGCGGGTAGGGTGGTATCGACCACGGCCAGTCTCTCTCAAAAGGATCGGAAAATGATCACTGCTAGTGGATTACTGTCAACCCTCCATGAAAAATTGGAGAAAAATGAAGGGGAGCAAACCGAGAGATCAATAGCGGTAAAGGACTGACTAGGTGCATGAAAGTAAGTGGAGGAACCAGTATTGAAAAGAGAAAGATTTTGATCAGAGAGCATCCGCTCTACAGATATAACAGCACTTCCCAAGAGAGGATGATGTCCATTAAAATCCCCCAGGATTAGAAAGGGAGACGAGCAACTGTTCAACGAGAGCATCAAGGTCTGATTGATCATATGTCTCTCCAGGGAACAGGTACAGAGAACAAACAGTGATGGTATGACCCAAGGAAACATGGATGGCTACGGCCTCCAAGGGTGTGTTGAGTGACAAAGACAGGGTGGGCATATGCTGATCAACCAACAGTGCCACCCCCTCCATGTACTCGACCATCACACAACCTGTCATTTCTGTACAGAGAAAACTGCCGAATGGAGACTGTATCAGCAGATTTGAGAAATGTTTCTTGTAAAGAAAGACAAACGGGATGGTAGGAAGCAATCAGCGTTTTGATATCATCCAGATTAGAACGTACACCTCGACAGTTTCATTGTATCAAGGTGGCCATTTTTAAGAACGGGTAAGTGAAGTGGCTGGGGAACCCTTCGGTTTATGACCACGTCTTTTTTCTTTACTGTCTTTTGTCGGAGGAGGTCTATCAACCTCCATGGATCCTGCCCTGAGTCGAGTGGGCAGGTTTTTGTTATTGGAAGGGGAATCCAGTGACTGAGGACGTGAACAAATAATTGTTTTGTCTCTTGTGGTGGGAGAAAAAAATGTATCAGAAGAAATGCCTATATTTGAAACTGAAGGACATGGATCTTGAGGTTTGTTGGAAGGTATGGGAGGAACAGAGATGGGTGTGAAAGTCGATTCATCAACCTTTTTAACCATGGAGGTCAAAAGGCTTTTCATTTGTTTTGAAAACGATTCTCTTGGAGGCACAGAGATCTGTCTGCACTCCCACTGTAGTTGTGGAATGAAGTGCAGCAGCATATGTCCGAGATGGAGTGGTGGATAGCAATTTCCCGAGCCTCAGGATAATTAATGTTATGTATGGTTTTCAAACGCTGCACCTCTTTTTCCTCCAACCATTTTGGGCAAGAATGAAAGTAAGAGGGGTGAGAACCATTGCAGTTGACGCAATGTGGGTTCATGTCACATTCATAGGCATTGTGGTCCTTGCCTCCACAACAAGCACATGTCAGGGAACCACGACAAGATGTCTTTGAGTGGCCGAATCTCTGACAGATGAAAATGCCCAAAGAAATCATTCAATAAATTAATAAATTCTCTAGTTCCTATAAAAATGTAAAAAACAACAACATTCTTTCATGTTTGAGCAGTAATAATGTGCCAGGAATTTTCAATTGATCTTTCTCTTATTGGTCAGTCACTAATTTTATTTATTGAATTTTTTGTAGAGCTATTCTATATCCACCTCTGCTAGCAGTCTCTAATTTAGAAGTGGTAGACTGAAAGAAAGAAAGCTAGTCAATACTACCAACTGCAAACTCTTGGACAATACTTTTACAATGACAAGTGACACTTGTCATCACATTATAACACCACCATGACTGAAAGGATTTGCAGATTCAGAGAGGTAGGTAGGTAGGTATTTCATGTTTATTAGCACAAAGCTACTGGGCTATCTGTGCCAAACAAGATGTAGTATACTATAAATGGTATATGGAAATGAAGGTAAATATACGTAAAATTAAGACTTGCCAGGAACACTGAAGCATTAAGTTCAAACTTGCTGTCAGTCACCCTCAGTTGGCCTTTCGCCTCCTGGGTTCAGATCAAAATATGTAAAAGAAATCATGCTAAAACAGTGTATAGTCCAATAAAGACCTTAAATTAAATTAAAAAGACCAATGGCTCTTAAAACCATGAGTGAGGTAGCTAGTATCACCTATGACATTGGCTAATATTAAGGGCAAACCTACCTGAAAAATATGTTTAAAATAGAGTCATTGTTCTTGGTTGTAACAACAGAATGATATGAAAATATGTATGATTGTGACCTGAGTGCCACACAGACCACACATTGATGCACAAGTTCTAGATAAAAGTAAATGGCAAGTTAAAAAACTGACCAATGAGTAGCCTAGCCAAAACAGCTTCCTCCCTTTGATCTTTACAGAAACAAAATGGCCAAAGAGCTAAAGATGGCTTGATTTGAAAAAGCTTATTACTTCATTGCTCACACCAGGTCGACTGCCAACTGGTGTATAGTCAGGTTTTGATAACTGGACCAATGTCCATGTATAGAACAGGGACAGTGGTGATAGAGCCAGAGCAGATGGACTTTGCTGCTCTGTCAGCTAGCTCATTCCCATGAATACCAACACGACCTGGTATCCAAAAAAACTGGACAGAGACAGATGATAGAGATGGGCCAGTTTGTTTTGGATATTGATAAGAATAGGATGGTAACTAACATGGAATGATGTCAGGGCCAACAGACAGCTGAGTGAATTAGTATAGATCGTACAATTCATACATTGTATAATTTCAATATGATTCAGGGCAAGAGAAATGGCTTACAATTTGGCAGTGAACACAGAAACTGTAGAGGGGATTCTGTGTGCTACAACCGAACTGTAATAAACCATGGCAGAACCTACAGATCAACTTGATTTTGAACCATCTGTATATGTGGGAATGGATGGATCGTTTGAAAGATGTTCAGCAAATAAAGAGCAATATTTCTAATCGGTAGTACTGGATTTCCCATCTTTGAGTCATCTGAGGTCACAGTTGGGGGTAGTAATTTGTCATGGTGGAAGAGGTCAAACTGTTGATACTACTATGCTATTCAAAGATGTATCCAATTTTTCTGATTGTGTCAGAATACGAAGGCTAAAAGGAGCAATGGCAGATTTTCTATAATAGAAAAGTGTGGTCCAATGACGATGGAAAACACAACCCCAAGTAGAGTACTATGGTAAAGAGTGAAGTTTGGAAGCATATGTAAGAGACAATTGCAAACGGCAAATATACAGAGGGGGTTCATGGGACTCCATATACAAACTTTGGACTGGAGAAGTATGAAAGGCCCCAGTGTAAAGCTGAAGCCCCTGATGGTGGATAGGATTCAGCATTTTCAGTGCAGAACTATAAACCATAGACCCATAGTTAAGTTTGGATCAGTTAAGATCACGATAAATTTTAAGCATGGATCTGCTCCCAAAGAGGTGGAAGAGAGGACATGGAGGATGTTCAGTGCTCTTATAAATTTGACACGAAGTTGCTTGATATGAGAAATAAAGTTTAACTTACAGTCAAATATAAGATCTAAGAACTTTGCCTCAGGGACGACAGGAAGTACAGCATCATCAATAGGAAGTTCTGGATCTGGATGAACACCCCATTGGCAGCAAAAATGTATAAACACAGTTTAAAGGAGAAAAAGTTGAAAACCATTTGCTGTGGTCCACTTAAGTATATGATTGATCACAGTTTGTAGCTGCTGATTAATAAATCTCATGTTTGATGACTGACATGAGATGTGAAAGTCATTACAAAAAGACCATTTGCAACTGGAGGGGACAGCTGTTCACTGATGGCAGTAATCTTTATAATGAAAAGTGTGACACTCAGAATACAGCCATGAAGAACTCCAAGTTCCTGTGAGAAAAGATGGGAAAGCGTTGAGCCCACATGGACTTGAAATTGGTAGTTCATTAAAAAATGCTTAATAAAAAGTGGCAAATTGCCACACAATCCATATGAGCAAAGGTCTTGCAAGATGCCATATCTCTATGTTGTATAAGCTTTCTTTAAATAAAAAAAGATAGAAATAAGATGTTGTTGCTTGAAAAAGGCTTCTCTAACTGATGTTTCAAGGCAAATTAAGTGGTCTATCATAGAGTGTTGTCTTTGGAACCCACACTGAGTGTGTGAGAGAAGGTTGTTTGATTCAAGGAACCAAACAAGATGAGCATTAATCATCCTCTCTCAGGTCTTACTGAGACAACTCATCAAAGCAATGGGACAGTAATTTGAAGGAATCTTTGGATCCTTCCCAGGTTTAAGAATAGAGAGTGCAATAGCTTGGCACCAAGCATCAAGAAAGACATTCTCCAGCCATATCTGGTTAAAGACAGCCAGAAGAATGGTAAAAGAGGTAGGAGAAAGGTGGTGTAGCATCTCATAATGTATATCATCAGGTCCAACTGATGTATTGCCAGACCAATGAAGTGCAAGTTTGAGTTCCACCACTGTAAGAGGGTGATTGTAGTCATAGGGATGATCAGTCGAAAAGGAAAGAGGCAGATGTTCAACTCGTGTTTTCACAGCTAAGAAGGAAGGAGACGAGTTTGAAGAGCTAGATACATGAAAGAAACATTCACAAAAAGTATTTGCAATGCTCTAAGCATCAGCAACTTCATGGCCATTGAATATTAAGATAGAGAGGGGGGCAGAAGTATACTGTCCACTCACCTTCTGGATCTTGTCCCATTTGACTTTTGAACTGGTGGTTGAAGAAATGCTGGAGGTATATTTAATCCAAGATTCCTATTGGCTTTGACATCTAACTTGCCTATTCTGCGCACGGGCTTGCTGAAATGCAATGTGGTTTGTGAATGTGGGATAAATTTTGTAGCATCCCTGCCATTGGTGAAATTCTGCTGTGGGAAAGATGTCGAGGCTTTGGGGATGCACTGAACAGCTGCTTGGACAATACAGTTTGCTTCAACACAATCATCCATTGATAATTTACACAAGATGACAGGATTAAGTTCCAAGAGAGTAATGAAAGAGGGCCAGTTGGCCTGGTCCAACTTCCACTGAAGCACACAGGTCTGGTGGCACTGACCATGACCAATCTCTCTTAATATGATAGGAAAATGATCACTACCCTGTGGATTGATGTCAACCTCCCAAGAAAAGCAGGTATAAAGTGAGGGGGAGCAGATAGAAAGATCTATAGCAGTAAATGACTGACTAGGTGCATGAAAATAAGTGTAAGAGTCAGTACTGAAGAGAGACAGGTTGTGATTCAGGAGCATATGCTCTATAGCACAAACCCTCATATCAATACTAGAACTACCCAAGTGGGGATTATGCCCATTAAGATCCCCAAAGATTAAAAAGTTGGCAGTTGCTGAATGAGGGCATCAAGGTCTGAGGGATAATTTTTTCCAGGGGTAAGGTACAGAGAGCAAACAGTGATGGTACGACCCAAGGGTGTATTCAATGACAAGGACCAGGTGGGCACGTGTTGATCAACCAGCAGTGCTGCTCCCCCATGTCCTTGTCCTACACATGGCCTGCCATTTCGGTATAAAGAGTATTGTTGAATTTTGACTGTATTAGTAGGTTTTAAGACTGTTTCCTGTAAAGAAAGACATTTGGGATGATAAAAGTCAATCAAATTCTTGATGTCATTCACATTTGATTGAAAACTTTAATAGTTCCATTGGATTAGTGTGGCCATTTTTCTTTATTTTGGAGGAGAATATGGCATAGAGACCTTCTGCTTGCAACTGCACTTTTTTTCTTTTCTGGATGTGGGTCGGTCACTCTCTAGTGATCCTGCTTTGGATCAAGTAGGCAGGTTGGTGTTCATAGACATACATTCCAGTGATTAAGGATGTGAACAAATGAGTTGTTTAATTTTTGGGGTGTTAAGATAGGAAGACCCTATGGAAACACCTGGGCTTGAACAAGGTAAAGTTGAGCAATGACTGGAAGATGTGGTTGGGACAGAGATAGAAGTAGATATTGATTCATTAACTTTGTTGATTTTGGAGGGTACTAGATTAAGATGCACTGTTAAGGATTCTGTAGGAGGCATGGAAAGGCCTGTCTGAACTCCTACTGTAACAGTGGAATGGATTACAGCAGCATAAGTCCAAGATGGAATTGGGAACAGTAATTTCAGTAAAGATTTGGCACACAGCTGAAACACCTTGGCTGGTGAAACCTGCAAGGATTTCTGACTCTGGAATGGTCTTTAAATCCCTCTCAACTATAACTCCTCTGGAAGAATTCAAAGTAAAATGAAGAGTAACCTCAATGGGTATATCCTCAATGGCCTTCAATGACTTCAAGAGGAGTTTGGAATGTTGTGATGAAGCTGTTTCCACTAAAATGTCCCCAGACCATAATTGTTTTACTGAATTAGGTGAACCAACAAGCCCTTCTAAACCCCTTTGAATAAAAGATGGAGACATCTGCCCTAAGAGTTTTTCAGTTAAAGAATGTATAATTAAAAATCACAGGATAGATTCAATTTGTGAGTTTGACAGTACAGAGTCATCAATGTGTGGTCATTTGCCAGTAGTCCAACTTCCACTGAAGCACACAGGTCTGGTGGCACTGACCATGACCAATCTCTCTTAATATGATAGGAAAATGATCACTAATTGTTTTACTGATTTAGGTGAACCAACAAGCCCTTCTAAACCCCTTTGAATAAAAGATGGAGACATCTGCCAGAGTAAGAGTTTTTGAAGCACACAGGTCTGGTGGCAGTTAAAGAATGTATAATTAAAAATCACAGGATAGATTCAATTTGTGAGTTTGACAGTACAGAGTCATCAATGTGTGGTCATTTGCCAGTAGTCGGATTTTTCTCTATGCTGACATGATTGTTTTTTTATTTGAGGGGTGTCCATAATAAAATTAAGAATATTTTGGTGCCCATTGACCCCACCCATCATGGAGCCCAAGAGGGGATGCACTACAGTGCCATATAAGGTCACTGCAGTGATGCCAGGGTTTTGTGAGCACTATACCCAAACACCAGTATCAGACATAATGTCCACTACACCTGTTGAGGATGTTCTATGCTGGCAATCAGTTGACCCTGGCCTAAATGGACTAGCCAACTGATCTTGAGGGGGCCACTCCAAGACTGCCCGTCTACAGGAGTTCAAGGTCAAAGTGGTGTGTTGGAGTTGGACCCCTCAACCACCAGGATTCTCTCCTCCCCTTCATAGGTCACCACGCATGGCAAACACGCAGGTGGATGTTTAGATCCCAGAGGAGGTAAAGTGAAAGTACAGAACCTTCTCTGGGAGGTCCCCTCACCACATACAGAACATGTGTGAAGAAAAAACTACTTGCAATAACCATGGCCTAAGGAAGTTAACTTCACAAACTGCTGGTTAATTTTGTTTTTTTTAGTATTAAAAATGATAAAATATTTATTATTGTTTCTTCTTCAAGAAGTCTTGCAAGATGCTTGGAGAAGTTACTTTAATAACAGTTAGACTAAACTGTAAACTATCACCAAATTGGCTCAATAAAGTTCCAATAAAATGTTTGTCTGGTTAAATGGACAAGTTGTGTATTTGGGTCTAAATTTACAATTTTATCTTGTATGTATAAATATTACAATGTATTTTCAAATTTGCTTCAAACTGTGTTGTTTAAAAATAAACATGCTACACAGAATTGGCATCACTATAAGGATAATTTGTATTAGTATCTACTAGTAATTCTATTTGTTTATATCTTAAACTAGTGTGTATACAGACTTGAATTTAATCAAGCTTACAAATAATGTTCCTCACAAACTGCAGTAATATTACCATCATTTGTGGAAAGCAGTCCAGAAGACTTAGGATCATCATCCTGGTTGTTTGGGTCAACTGCTGCAAGTCCAGTACCTGAAGAAACTGAATGTCTTCTGTGGCCATACATATTTTTAACTGGTTGAACTAAAGTAATAAAACTGTGCAGTTCATTTAATAGAAACAATATATATTCAGCACTAGTTGCTGTTTTATTGTACCAAACTATAAAAAAGTTTATTATTTTCAATAAAGTTTGAATTAATGGTGTTTCAAATTTCATCCGGTATTATTCTGTTAACTGATTAACCTCGATGAAAGGTAATTACTGAAACTCATCTTGCACATAATAACTTGGTGAAACAATAAGTTTTCCCTTTTTTAGATATTGTATTTTTATCTTTAAGGAAAGTTTATAGAAATGAAAATGAGAACTATTAATATCTACACAGCGTACATTAATACTTAACTGGATTAACTATTACAATATTCAACACGTTTAATAAATATTAAGAAAACTATGTTATGATAACACTGGTTATCAATGATTATAGAAAATTTTTTCTTACAGTAAATTCAACAATAACGTTTGGGATAATGTCATTTATTATAATTACAGTAAAAACATACAGATATTCCATAATAGTGATAATGGACAAAATAGCTTAACTAACTGGAACTTTACCAATTTCTGAAAAATAAATGTGTCAACAATAGGACAAAAAATATTTACAGAAATTAAGACTATTAGATAATGCAGAGTATTTATATTTCTTAGAAGGGGACATAACATACAAGTCAAAAATGCTCATGGAAGTACTCACTTTCTCCAAATTTTTTGATTGCCTATAAAAAGAATTATTCTAATTAAATTTCATCCTTGAACATTCAGTTTAACACTAAAGCCTAACATTAATATTTCTGCAATGTAAATTTTAAGAAGTTGTGTGAACGAAATTAATAAATATATACATCCAGTCTATCTCCATATTATGCATGTGTTATTTCTAAGTTTGTTCATGAGGCAAGAGATTTATAAAACAAGTCCCTAGTGATAAAATGAAAATATAGAACTTTACAGTAGTGATAAAATGAAAATATAGAACTTTACAGTAGTGATAAAATGAAAATATAGAACTTTACAGTAGTGATAAAATGAAAATATAGAACTTTACAGTAGTGATAAAATGAAAATATAGAACTTTACAGTAGTGATAAAATGAAAATATAGAACTTTACAGTAGTGATAAAATGAAAATATAGAACTTTACAGTAGTGATAAAATGAAAATATAGAACTTTACAGTAGTGATAAAATGAAAATATAGAACTTTACAGTAGTGATAAAATGAAAATATAGAACTTTACAGTAGTGATAAAATGAAAATGTAGAACTTTACAGTAGTGATAAAATGAAAATGTAGAACTTTACAGTAGTGATAAAATGAAAATGTAGAACTTTACAGTAGTGATAAAATGAAAATGTAGAACTTTACAGTAGTGATAAAATGAAAATGTAGAACTTTACAGTAGTGATAAAATGAAAATGTAGAACTTTACAGTAGTGATAAAATGAAAATGTAGAACTTTACAGAAAAATGAAAATTAGAACAGTAGTGATAAAATGAAAATGTAGAACTTTACAGTAGTGATAAAATGAAAATGTAGAACCTTACAGTAGTGATAAAATTTAGAACACAGTAGTGATAAAATGAAAATATAGAACTTTACAGTAGTGATAAAATGAAAATATAGAACTTTACAGTAGTGATAAAATGAAAATATAGAACTTTACAGTAGTGATAAAATGAAAATATAGAACTTTACAGTAGTGATAAAATGAAAATATAGAACTTTACAGTAGTGATAAAATGAAAATATAGAACTTTACAGTAGTGATAAAATGAAAATATAGAACTTTACAGTAGTGATAAAATGAAAATATAGAACTTTACAGTAGTGATAAAATGAAAATATAGAACTTTACAGTAGTGATAAAATGAAAATATAGAACTTACAGTAGTGATAAAATGAAAATATAGAACTTTACAGTAGTGATAAAATGAAAATATAGAACTTTACAGTAGTGATAAAATGAAAATATAGAACTTACAGTAGTGATAAAATGAAAATATAGAACTACAGTAGTGATAAAATGAAAATATAGAACTTTACAGTAGTGATAAAATGAAAATATAGAACTTTACAGTAGTGATAAAATGAAAATATAGAACTTTACAGTAGTGATAAAATGAAAATATAGAACTTTACAGTAGTGATAAAATGAAAATATAGAACTTTACAGTAGTGATAAAATGAAAATATAGAACTTTACAGTAGTGATAAAATGAAAATATAGAACTTTACAGTAGTGATAAAATGAAAATATAGAACTTTACAGTAGTGATAAAATGAAAATATAGAACTTTACAGTAGTGATAAAATGAAAATATAGAACTTTACAGTAGTGATAAAATGAAAATATAGAACTTTACAGTAGTGATAAAATGAAAATATAGAACTTTACAGTAGTGATAAAATGAAAATATAGAACTTTACAGTAGTGATAAAATGAAAATATAGAACTTTACAGTAGTGATAAAATGAAAATATAGAACTAGTGATAAAATGAAAATATAGAACTTTACAGTAGTGATAAAATGAAAATATAGAACTTTACAGTAGTGATAAAATGAAAATATAGAACTTTACAGTAGTGATAAAATGAAAATATAGAACTTTACAGTAGTGATAAAATGAAAATATAGAACTTTACAGTAGTGATAAAATGAACTTTAATATAGAAAATATAGAACTTTACAGTAGTGATAAAATGAAAATATAGAACTTGATACAGTAGTGATAAAATATAGAACTTTAAGTAGTGATAAAATGAAAATATAGAACTTTACAGTAGTGATAAAATGAAAATATAGAACTTTACAGTAGTGATAAAATGAAAATATAGAACTTTACAGTAGTGATAAAATGAAAATATAGAACTTTACAGTAGTGATAAAATGAAAATATAGAACTTTACAGTAGTGATAAAATGAAAATATAGAACTTTACAGTAGTGATAAAATGAAAATATAGAACTTTACAGTAGTGATAAAATGAAAATATAGAACTTTACAGTAGTGATAAAATGAAAATATAGAACTTTACAGTAGTGATAAAATGAAAATATAGAACTTTACAGTAGTGATAAAATGAAAATATAGAACTTTACAGTAGTGATAAAATGAAAATATAGAACTTTACAGTAGTGATAAAATGAAAATATAGAACTTTACAGTAGTGATAAAATGAAAATATAGAACTTTACAGTAGTGATAAAATGAAAATATAGAACTTTACAGTAGTGATAAAATGAAAATATAGAACTTTACAGTAGTGATAAAATGAAAATATAGAACTTTACAGTAGTGATAAAATGAAAATATAGAACTTTACAGTAGTGATAAAATGAAAATATAGAACTTTACAGTAGTGATAAAATGAAAATATAGAACTTTACAGTAGTGATAAAATGAAAATATAGAACTTTACAGTAGTGATAAAATGAAAATATAGAACTTTACAGTAGTGATAAAATGAAAATATAGAACTTTACAGTAGTGATAAAATGAAAATATAGAACTTTACAGTAGTGATAAAATGAAAATATAGAACTTTACAGTAGTGATAAAATGAAAATATAGAACTTTACAGTAGTGATAAAATGAAAATATAGAACTTTACAGTAGTGATAAAATGAAAATATAGAACTTTACAGTAGTGATAAAATGAAAATATAGAACTTTACAGTAGTGATAAAATGAAAATATAGAACTTTACAGTAGTGATAAAATGAAAATATAGAACTTTACAGTAGTGATAAAATGAAAATATAGAACTTTACAGTAGTGATAAAATGAAAATATAGAACTTTACAGTAGTGATAAAATGAAAATATAGAACTTTACAGTAGTGATAAAATGAAAATATAGAACTTTACAGTAGTGATAAAATGAAAATATAGAACTTTACAGTAGTGATAAAATGAAAATATAGAACTTTACAGTAGTGATAAAATGAAAATATAGAACTTTACAGTAGTGATAAAATGAAAATATAGAACTTTACAGTAGTGATAAAATGAAAATATAGAACTTTACAGTAGTGATAAAATGAAAATATAGAACCTACAGTAGTGATAAAATGAAAATATAGAACCTTACAGTACTGATAAGAATAAAATGAAAATATAGAACCTTACAGTAGTGATAAAATGAAAATATAGAACCTTTACAGTAGTGATAAAATGAAAATATAGAACCTTACAGTAGTGATAAAATGAAAATATAGAACTTTACAGTACAGTAGATAAAATGAAAATATAGAACTTTACAGTAGTGATAAAATGAAAATATAGAACTTTACAGTAGTGATAAAATGAAAATATAGAACTTTACAGTAGTGATAAAATGAAAATATAGAACTTACAGTAGTGATAAAATGAAAATATAGAACCTTTACAGTAGTGATAAAATGAAAATATAGAACTTTACAGTAGTGATAAAATGAAAATATAGAACTTTACAGTAGTGATAAAATGAAAATATAGAACTTTACAGTAGTGATAAAATGAAAATATAGAACTTTACAGTAGTGATAAAATGAAAATATAGAACTTTACAGTAGTGATAAAATGAAAATATAGAACTTTACAGTAGTGATAAAATGAAAATATAGAACTTTACAGTAGTGATAAAATGAAAATATAGAACTTTACAGTAGTGATAAAATGAAAATATAGAACTTTACAGTAGTGATAAAATGAAAATATAGAACTTTACAGTAGTGATAAAATGAAAATATAGAACTTTACAGTAGTGATAAAATGAAAATATAGAACTTTACAGTAGTGATAAAATGAAAATATAGAACTTTACAGTAGTGATAAAATGAAAATATAGAACTTTACAGTAGTGATAAAATGAAAATATAGAACTTTACAGTAGTGATAAAATGAAAATATAGAACTTTACAGTAGTGATAAAATGAAAATATAGAACTTTACAGTAGTGATAAAATGAAAATATAGAACTTTACAGTAGTGATAAAATGAAAATATAGAACTTTACAGTAGTGATAAAATGAAAATGTAGAACTTTACAGTAGTGATAAAATGAAAATGTAGAACTTTACAGTAGTGATAAAATGAAAATGTAGAACTTTACAGTAGTGATAAAATGAAAATATAGAACTTTACAGTAGTGATAAAATGAAAATGTAGAACTTTACAGTAGTGATAAAATGAATATATAGAACTTTACAGTAGTGATAAAATGAAAATATAGAACTTTACAGTAGTGATAAAATGAAAATATAGAACTTTACAGTAGTGATAAAATGAAAATATAGAACTTTACAGTAGTGATAAAATGAAAATATAGAACTTTACAGTAGTGATAAAATGAAAATATAGAACTTTACAGTAGTGATAAAATGAAAATATAGAACTTTACAGTAGTGATAAAATGAAAATATAGAACTTTACAGTAGTGATAAAATGAAAATATAGAACTTTACAGTAGTGATAAAATGAAAATATAGAACTTTACAGTAGTGATAAAATGAAAATATAGAACTTTACAGTAGTGATAAAATGAAAATATAGAACTTTACAGTAGTGATAAAATGAAAATATAGAACTTTACAGTAGTGATAAAATGAAAATATAGAACTTTACAGTAGTGATAAAATGAAAATATAGAACTTTACAGACATACCTTAAATTTTTCAAGCAAAGTTAAACAAATAACAAGCTATCTACAAACTTCATTTTAAAATGAAAAAATGGATTAAATACAGAAAAAAAATATTAACAGTCTATAGTACAATACTAAACATCGCACATCTATTTTATTCTATAATATGAACACAGTTGGTCATTTGGCTGAGGTATGGGTATTCTGAAGTCATCTGTTTTTTTAAAATTCAATAACACATAAATGCAATTTTTCACAATAAGACATTTACTTGAGATTATAGTTAGCTAAAGTACATATGACCTTAACTGCCAGTATCTAAGACATTTATAGTGTTTTAACTACGTCTGTATAGAGATTACAGATACTTCAAATGGTGAAAACAGAATTCAAGCCATACTAGTTTTTGTTTTGATTTTTTCTCAGAAGATAATTCTTTTTGTTTTTGCATAATTTAGTTCTTTATTAACAGTCTATCTAGTACAAGGTATAAGAAAGTAAATAAAAGTTATATCTGGTATACCTTGTACATTACTGACTTTATGTACTTTGGCAAGACATAAAATATTTTTTTTATATTATTTCACTTATATATACAACATACAATTAAGGTATTTTGTGTTTCATGTGCAATGTGTTATACATTTTGCAGCTATTAAACATGATTCACATCAACACAAAAATACCTCTAAAATTCTGTCTCTGTCCCAAAGAAATCTCAAAGTTTTCCCCAAATCTTCATCCAACTTTCTCTCCACTACAAAATGCTGTTAAAAAACAATAAACAAAATTTTATTATAGACTACAGGAAGGAAGAACACTTTTAAAACAGTTATGGCATTTCAATTATTTGTGCAATCGAGTAACAGTAAGCTATTAATAGAGAAAATTTAAAATCATCTTACTGTCATGTAATATTTGGTTCTGATAATACTAATGAAAGGGATAATTATATTTTATCAGTATTATATTGATAATTAACATAAATATAAAAAACATTAGATGAAAGTGATGAAGTTTACAAGCTTGTACACAATCAGTTTTAGAATTAAGAATATTTTGGAAAACCTTTTGTAAGAAGTAAAAGTGGTATATTTTTGCCTGAGGAATGTTATAGTAAGTGAATTTAATGTTTTACATATATAAGAAAAATTAAATTCACAAATATTCAACTTTTATGATTACAAACATATTTAAAAGTTTAAAAAGATCTTTACAGAAATGGAGTTCTAAAAAATCAATTTGATTTAATGAAACTACAAAAAAAAATACAAGAAAATCTTTAATACAGTTTCCAAGCTTTGAGGACCTCTCAAAGGTGGACAGGATAACTACGATTTTAAGGTTGGTTAATAACAATAAAAAAGATTATAAGGATAAAAGGAGAGGATAAGAAAAAAAAACTTGTAGTTTTGTTACAGAAGGGTCAGTACAGGAAAGATTAAGCTTTACTAACAAGTACAATTGTTTTAAGTCACAACACTTGCAGTAACCGTCATTTAAATTGAGGTTCGTGTTTGACATCCATTGCTATGATAATATTTCCATAAATCCAGAAAGTATTTTCACAAGCTGGTTATAATGATTAGCAGTATTACACTTCTTTATTCATGTGATGTGACAGTGTTTTGATTTAATACCTTGATGTCAGCCCTTAGTTCATTCCACTCCACTTCCGATATCATTTCTGCATGGTCTGCTCTATTTTTCAAGACAGTAGCCATCTCCTGCCTCTGTGTTAGAAGTTCTTCTAAAAAGGAAAATCCATAAATGACAGCATTATGCTCTTTAACCTGTTGACTGCCAAGTATTTCAGCTGCTACAATACAACTCTAATGCTTCTTCATTTTGTAATGTTTTTCGTGACGCTATTTTGGATCAAAAGTGAAACAATTTGTAAGTAGGTCAAATGCATGTATAGTGCTAACATCTAGCGAAGTTAGATATTATTGAGAACGAATTAACTCGTCCATAGCACTGCATTACCGATCGACTTGGACGAGTTATCTCGTCTACGGCACTGAACAGGTTAAACTAAATTTTAAAACAAAGTAAGTACCTTAGAGTGGTTATCATTCTGATTTATATGCAACAATGAGAAAAAAAAGATTTCTAACACTTAATTTTGAAAAATCCAATTTTTACTGAATTACTAATAGCTCTTATCTGTTACAAGTACTAGTAACATGCTTGTGTAGTGATGAATAGCAGTTGTAATTGTAAAACTAATAATTATACTTAGGTCATCTCATAGACTACTAATTGTGAAAATTATAAACATAAGACTTAAGTTACATAATCATTATCAAATGTACATTAATTTAATTGAAATAACAAGTTTGAGCAAAATATACATCAAATAACATAGCTTCAAACTCTGCTATGTTGTGTAATACAAGTTTAATGGATTAAACCCATAATTGTATGGTTATAGTTATGCAGTGTTCAGACTAAGGTCATTGAATTTTTGTTTTTTTAAATCATTTCTCACTCAGGAATAACAACAAAAAACAACCACAATGTTTTATATTTCAGAATATATTACTTAAGAAACAGTGGTATTACTCAGAAACGAGCAAGATATAATTACCTCTTGTTTTTATATTTTGATTATGATCACAAATTCTGGCAAGCTTAACACCTCAAAAATATGTTAATAAATGATTCCCACTTACTGGCATCCTTTTTAACTTTCTCCATCTCAAGTATTAACTCTGCTTGTCTCTCTGCTAACCTATGAAAAATGTTACACAGATTCAACCACAATTATACATTTCATTGAATGAACAGTTTCTCATTATCAGGAACAACTGACAACCATAGTTATTCTTTAGTAAATGGCTTAAATTATCAGGAACAACCAACAATCATACTTATACTTCAATAAATGGCCTGAATTATAATTATTGTACTAACTGTCCTTGTCATGTGGGCTGTGAAGTACACGTCCAAGAGGGCACTTGTCCTGATGATGACCATCAAGACTGTACAATAGTTTCTTGGTGTTATTACCAGTAATAAAGATGGAATTACTATCTTTATATACATTGTCTTCAGCTATTATAAAACAATTCCAATAGGTTTGAACAAAAGTTCATCACAATTCTGTTTGAATAGTATTTACTTTAATATTACTATTTACTCCTAATAATTTATTAAGTATATATGTATGTATACACATTGGTAGAGCTTTTACCAAGTAGTTCCAAACAATGATATGGAATTTACAATAAAATTAACATAACCCTGCCCACATGGGCTTTTCTTAGCAGTTTAAAAAAAGCATATGTTTTTCTAAAACTTTTGTGGGCCAGATTGAAATTTATTGGTGCAAATACCTCCAGTAATTCTCCTTCTACAACATCAACCCTGCATTTTAGCCTGGAGATCATCATAAAGCATAATCTAATTTGAGGAAAGATCAAAATATGGAAACTATCTCAAATCATATAACCAGTAAAGTTCATATATTTGATTTCACCTTTCCTTCCTTCACACAAACTTTTAGAAAATGTGAATTAGAAATGATAAAAAATTAAACCATTTAGAAGTTGTACTTAACTTTTTCATTAATTGTCTTTGTGTAGAAAAATTACACAATGATGTACATACTGATTTTGGACTTCTTGGACAGCATTTTTAATTCTTTTGTAAGATTTTGTTATTTCCTCCTCTAACAAATTCTGGACTCTCTGAAGTGCTACAGTTTGTCTCGAAAGATCTTTTATTGATTTTTCAAGTCCTAAAAAAGATTTGAATAAAATTAATAACAATATTGGAATATAGGGAATTGATACTAGTAACCAACCAGTTTGTGATTAAAAATAAAAGGTGTATTCTATTCCTCCTTTAATGTTGGTTGAATTAATGCAACTGATTAAAATGCTTGTACATGTTCATGTTTATTTTGTACTTTTATCTTTATAATTATGATTATTTTGTGCTGTCAACTTAGTGCACGGATTTTCAAGTAGTCCAGATTTTCTATGCTGGCTGAATATTGTGAGATATTATTGGGATTATGGTTGAGAATACAATTAAGTTTAAGAGTATTAAACTGATGACCAACACATAATAATTCTAACCTTTTTTGTCATGAGTTTTTATACCCCTAGTTAGAATGGTATATCAATTTCACTATTTTAATAACTGAATTAATAGTTCTAGCCTATGTAAGTATCTTCCTTACATCAGAAGTTAAACTATTTACTAAACATAAGACATACTAAATTACCCAACATTTATTAAGCTAAAAGCAACTGATCCAAACAAGTAGTTGAAAAGAGTAATGCTTAAAGTAGGTGGAGGTAGTAAACTAAACAAATATTCCAATTAATTCTCAAATAAATTTTACAGTTAATAGTTTAAAAGCTGAGCAACCAATCTGATTATCTGAACAACATGCTTGGAACATATATTTTCACAAATATGCAGTTCTCAAAGTGTTGAAGAATGAGAAATACTAACTAACATGGTGGCCAGAATACTAACATACAAGCACTGAGTTAAACAGTAATATATAAAACACCCTCCTACCTCTCCTACCATGTGAAGAATTAGAACTGGTAGTGTTCGAATGTACAGCAGTGTCTTCGGATGTTGAATGAACACTACTGAAAGAATTTGTTGATCTCTGTCTACTTGAAAAAAATACAGAAAAAGGCTATCAAATCTGGTCATTAAAAGAATTTAAACAGCAATCTAATTATTTTTCATTTACCCTAAGTGGATAACTTGATAAACAGGATAGCAGTATTTGGATTTTATGTATAAACGTATTTGACGGGTTATTTTCAACTGGATCACATCTTTGCCAAGTACTTTCTAATAAAATTTAAGTGGAGGAACACTTGGGAGAAGATTTAGAATTGGAGTACTTGGGAGATACATTAACACATGATTTCTAACCTGACACCACTGGTTAACATACTTTACAAATAAATGTTGGTCATAGTCATTAAACTGTTTTAATGAGACAGCAAATAAAGAAATGTAAACCTATTTTAAACCACAATTTGTCATAACATAAGAATGTTAGTCTAGAGGGTTAATTACAATTATAAAAGCAACCTGCAAATTTTAATGCAAAGTTACATGATGAACTTATGTATTTAAACATATGATGTTACCCTGGCTAGACTTAAAGGTGTGGTATTTAAAACCTTTAATAAATATAGCATTATATTAACACTTTTAAACAATGCAGAGTCAAATGATGTAATATTTTAAAAAATGGAGTGAAAAAATTGCATAACAGATTATTTGGGACAACAACAAGTTCCACAACCAAACCCTAACTCTATCCAACATGTGATGATTGTATTTATAAAAGTGAACCCTTCAACTCAAAACAGCAGCCAGTCATGAATCTGAACACATCTCCTCACACCATTAACAAAGTAATGAATTAGGAAAGTAAATTATGAAGATTTAAAAAAGTTCACAAACCTCAAACTACACCTTATGACCAACAGCCATTTAAGATGCAATTGACCAAAGAGACTACAATCAAAGCCATATTATTTGACTACATATTTATGAAGTCCCCCAATAAGGTTCTGCTTAAATATGAATTTGAAAGTCACGTTTACTTAAATGGATGATCTGTGGAAATTATGATATCAAGCAATTATGTCCAATCATCTTCAACAATTGAAGTTCTAAAGACAATGCAATGACATAGAAAAGGATTTATAAAGTGTAGTTAACTCTTAGTATAACAATGAAATGCAAAACTTTTTTTCATGTTGTAACAATGTTTGCAAAACACAGGTATAAGAGAAAAGCCACACTTGTAATGAAACAAAATTTAAGTAGAAATAACCCAAAATTCAGAACATTACGACTGCTGCCTGTATGTGTAATAATGTACAAAATAAATAAACTTGACATATAGGTAAACTAGTCAATTTTGTTTCCAGTTATTAAGTTTTAAGTTTTTCTCAGTAATTTCTGAAGTGTCTCCTAGTGTTTAGTTTATAAATCACAAAACTATGTTCAGATAACTTTTGCTTGTTTTCAACTATTATTCTTTTACACAAAAACCAACCTGCACCAATTAGAGCTTTCTCTTTGTTTCAATAAAACACTGTACCAGTAACAGTTTTATCACAATATTGGAATACTTGTTGAACGTGAAGTTACATAATGGACTATCTGTGCTCCATCCAAAGCTCTCAGACTTACCACTGAGTACTACCAGGGGACCTGACCTTTTAACAATGTTATAAATCTTCTTACCTATTGCTAGATGCTTTAAATTCAAGAGAAGCAGTCTTTGTTGATAGGAGTGATGCTTTTTCCAGTAGATTCATCTGAGCTCTGTCTGTGTGCATATTTTCAGGTTCAGTTTTATTACAGGGAGCAGTAGCATTTGTGGGGACGTTAATTTCTACTCCTATGTTTTTTTCAGAGATTTCATTTTTGTGAAGTCTTGTTGGGAGTGGAGCATTAGATGGGGAGGTAACCAAACACTCTGAAGGAGAAGGTTGTTGGTGGGATTCTCCTGAAGGTTGGCAGCAGGTATCAGAAGTAATATAATTTTTGTGATTTCTTTGAGGAAGTGGAGAACCAGTTGACACAGCAACCAAACGCTCAGAAGGAAGGGGCTGTTTGTGGGATTCTTCTGAAGTTAGGCAACAGGTATCAGAAGTAATATAATTTTTGTGATTTCTTTGGGGAACTGGAGAATCAGTTGACACAGCAACCAAATGCTCAGAAGGAAGGGATTGTTGGTGGGATTCTACTGAAGTTAGACAGCTGGTATCAGCAGTTGTCATTGCTTCCAAAGGCACTACCCAGGAGCTTCCATTAATGTCAGAATTAATAGGTTCAACTGTCCCTGAAATATCACAAACTAAGAATTTATAAAAGAGACAGCAAGTACAGAATTAGTAAATTAAATATCTCATTTTAATGGTATGGCAAAGAACAATAATTTAAAGATAAAATTGTTGAGTATTTTCATTTTAAATGTACGTATGCATTTGCAATCAAAGCAATTATCATTAACTGTTACCTATAAAGATCAGAGCAAAAATGTTTTTAGCAATAATACTGCACAAGGGTATTTTGGTACCTGGGTTAGCCCTAAATCCATATAACACTTACAATGGAAAATAATCCTCAAAATAAAAAGATAAAATAATAACAATAAAAGGATAAATAAATACCTATATCTCCATTTTCTAGTCTGTTATTCACACTGATCTCCAGATTCCTTACTTCAGATTCAGGATTAGTATCGACCACTTGAAATGACAGATTTTTTCCAGCTGGATCTTTCTTGTTTCTCTTTTTCTTGCTCTTTTTATTTTTGTTGTTTCCCTGCAAATTACATGCATGCTAAAATGAACACAATTCAGTGGTTTGGATTAAAAGCTTTTAGGAATGTTAGGAAGTCTTAAGGTATTCTCTTACAAATGATTTAGGCCTTTATACTTAATGAACAAAAGTAAGTATGAGCACCACTGCTAAGTTTCATCTTGTGGAGAAAGCCTTGGAAAAGTAAATCAAAACAGTTCAGAAGAAAGAAGGATATATTAAAAGATTTTGATCTTTTGTCTTTGTGTTGGTTTTTGCAAGGTTTTACTTAGTATCCTGGATGATTGAACTGGACATTACACAACTAGTTGGAGGTTCTAGTTGCATGATTGAAAATTTAACCAACAGAGGCTAAAAACTACTGATTTTCAGGCCTGAGTCTTCTTTTATTAATGGTTTCATTACGTTAATGTAAAAATATTTTTTGACTGTTCTTATTTTCCAGAATATTTACAAGCCAATGTCTAATTTCTGTAGTTAACATGTTTGTTTTGACAAGTTAAAATTCTGTTATCATCACATTTGTACAGTATATTTTATTATTCCTTACCTAAAATGTCTTCATGTGTATCCAAACTAGGTCTGTTTATGGGCAATTAATAAATGACGTTTTTGTACGTGAAGAAATCTTTCAAAACATTGTTCTTTCCACATGAACTATTTCTGTAGATTAGTGTTGCAAGGCTTTCTTCTCTAGGTTCATGCTGAACTAGACAGCTCTTTGCCCATTCCACTTTCATTTGTTCAGAAAAACTGAAGTTTTTGTTACTTCATATAATAATGCATAAAGGTTTTTTTTTTAATTTAAATTCTAACCAGAGGAGGAGATATTATATGTACGTGTCAGTGGCATTAGAAGAGTTCAATGTATTCAGCATGTAATGTTTCTGTTGCACAAAGTACATTTGTTACTTTGAAATATCTAGGTCTCTAATGAGTTTTATAATTTTACTGTTTCAGTGACTTGTATTTTTACAACTCAATCACTCATATTTAAAATTAAGAAGCAATTATTTTTATCAATTTTTCACCCTTTTCTGTTTTTGACTGACAATATTCATGGATTGTTCATGTGTAAGCCTGTGTGGTTTAACTTCAAAATTACACAAATGAAGTGATACATATTTCATGTCATTTTATTAAAGACCATCTTTCAAATGTTTTAATGATGGTTCAAACAAAAATAAAGTTAGTAAACTCTTGTAATTTGTTTTAGTAAGCAGAAAATGTCTACATGGTTTCACTTAGCCAATTATAAAAAACAAAAGAATAGCAGTACAGATGAGAAGAAAACTGATAGACATTTGAACTTATTTAGATATAAACTTAGAAACAATTGTATAATACGTTTTACAAAGTTTTTTCAAATGTAGTTGTATTCAGCAATGATCGCATGTACTATTGCAATATATTCTGTTAAGATAAGCTTATTTTTACATTTTATGGAAAAATTACAATAATTTTATTATTTCCTAATTTTACAATAATATCTAGAATGCTTATTAGGGGCTCCTAGACTTTCTAAAGAGGTTCAACCTCTCCATACTAGCTGAAATGGTGTCCCCCCAATCTTACAGTACAAACCTGCACTCTTGGTGAAATGTACACAAGAAGAAATAGTCTCTAAATTTATGTTTAATACAACAAGCTAAAACTTTAAATACCTAAGAATATTTATCATTGTTATGGTTAGTAGCCTCTATGATCACCCAAGTCTTGATTATTAATTACTGTTTCTTCTATACAACGACAGGTACTAATTACTATCTAGTTTTATTCTAAAACAGAGGTATTAATTTAAAACAAGTTAACAGTTAAACTCAGGTGATCACATAGATTATTAACCACAACAAGTCTGATTACCACAATCTTATTTTATATAGTTAGATAAAATTTACCTTTCATTTCAATATTTGAAAATTGTGGCTGCTTAATCAATACAGCAAGAACCTTTAAAAATGTAGAAACTCTGGAATACTATGAAATCTGCAGTTTATAATATGGTAATCTTAAACTTCAGCTCTAAACATGCTTAACTGGAAAATGTAAACTTGTGTTCTCTACAATAGTGCATTGGTCAAGAAGTTTCCATAAAGATACACCTAACTACCAGTACATGTGAACAGCCTGCACGTAAAAATACAAAAAGAAGAAGAGTAAATTTATTACCTTAAACCTATTAACATTTCCTTTACATGTCCACTCATTTAGAGCTTTAGTGGCACCATCTATAAAAACAAAACAGGGAGTGGTGATAACAACAGAGGACAAACAAAATTTGAGTAAAGTTCTGTACACATTTAAATGTTGAATACAATCCATTTTATCTAATTAACTTATCAAAAAAACATACATGTTTGTTATCATAAACCTACTAAATAAACTATCCATACTATGTCCACCAGAGGTATCAAACCCCAGTTTTTAGAGTAGTAAGCCTTCAGACTTTCCAATGTGCCAATGAAGGGCAAAAACTGTACTAGAAGAAATTTTAATTTTGTTTAAACAAATAAATTTACAAATAAACCTTTCTAAACACACGAGAAATTGAATATCACATTTTTCTTTAAACTTTCTCATTGTTAGCATTTATATTTCCAACTGTTTTGTAACAACCACAAAAATAATGACAGTTTTCAACCATTCTAATTTCAATAGCATCATTCTACAATGCTTGCTTTTCTTGAATATGCACAGTGCATACACTACTAAGTATATAAATCCAAACAACACCTCCAAGTTCCTTTAACAGCTACAGGTTTGGCTCCAGAACCTTACTGTAGTGTTTGTTTTTCTTGGATATCCATAAATACAGAGTACACAAACCCAAGCAACATTCCAAGTTTCTTTCACAGCTACAGGATTGGTTCTAGGCCCTTGTATAGTGTTTGCTTTTCTTAAATATCCATAAAATACAGGTTAAATGAACACAGGCAACACCTGCAAGTTCTGTTACCAGCTGCAGGTTTTATTCCATAGTAAATTTTCACTGATATACATGTAGACATGAAATGTCTTAAAGGAAAAAAAAATATATCAGGAAATTATATTGGGTTTACTTGAATAATACTATTGTAGTGTTAATTAAATTGAGGAAACTGGAAAATTCAAACAACATAGTACATTCAATTCATACTATAGTGACTATAATTCTAAGTCAACTTGCAGTAATACATGTGTACAGGATAATTTCAGAAATGAGACTTTCAGCAAATGTTTATTTGCACAAATCTGTGCCTTACATAAAAGAATTTCATTTTTGTTGCATAATATTAGCTTTAGTTTCAATGCCTTGTTGGTCTACCCTGAAAAAAATATCTGAAAAACACAGGGATTAAAATATTTTAATCTACACAAAATTAAAGCAAATAGAAAAGCACTTGAGTTTATAGCAGAATATAACAAAGGAAAATTACAAAGTAACACAAACATATGACATTGAAAACTCAATACTGTTATCCAGATATTTAAGTAGGATTTTAAGATTGGTTGGTTGGTTGATTTAGTGTTGTATGGCACAAAGCAGCTAGACTATCTGTGCCAAACATCCAGTAAAAAGGTAAAATTAAAGTAAATGTAGTAAAATTCATGAAAGGAAATTAAGGTAAAACAAAAGAGAGTTTAAAAAAAAACACAAATAGCATAAAACCAATGTTGAAATCTAGTCTACAACATTAAGAGAAAAACTACAGTAAGAGAAGTTGTAAAGGACTTTCTGGAGCATAATGGCAATTATTATAACCTGCCAGGAAGACCAATAGGCAAGTATAAAAATCACTGTCAGTCACCTGAAATTGGCCTTTCTAGTCCTGGTTCCAAGTTATGTGACATTATGGCCATTTTCAAAAAGTAATAAAAGTTTTAAAAGACATGTAGCAAAATTTTAATAATAACTTGCCAGGATGACTAACAGGTAGTTCAAACAGACATTTCAAAACAGCAGCATTAGTTACCTGAAATTGGCCTTTCCAGTCCTGATGTCAAGTTATTTAATGTTATGGCCATTTTCTGATTTCAAATCAAACTAGAGAGACTGCGATTCTTAAAAGGGAACCACATTAAAAAAGGTTTAATGTATAAATCAGAAAAACTTACATGACATTAAAAAAGATTAATGGCCTTTAAAAAACTAAAAACTTCACCAATGTGGACAGTGCCACCATCACCAATAACACTGTCAATTGTTATGGACAAACATTGGGACAGAACATGCTTAAAATTGTGCTGTCATTGTGAATCATAACAATGACAAGAAAGTAAAATGTGGCTTATTGTGATCTAAGTGTTACACAAACTACACACTGGTGCATCGGTTCCAGATGAAAGAAAACGACGAGTTAAATAAACTGTGACCAATGCGTAGCCTAGTTATAACAACTTCCTCCTTCCAATCCTTATGAATGCAAGATGGCCAAAGTCCAATATAGGGTTTTATTTGGAGAAGCTTGTTTTCCCATTGCTCACTCCATGTCCACTGCCAGATGGCACGGAGCCAAGCCTTGAATACAGGACCATAGTCGATGTATGGAATAGGCATGGCGGTGACAGTGCCAGAGCAGATAGATTTAGCTGCCGTGCCTGCGAGCTCATTTCCTCGAATACCAACATGGTCCGGTATCCAGAAAAACTGGATATAAGTAGATGCTAATGAGAAATGAGCCAGTCGGTTTTAAATATCAGCGAGAACAGGGTGTGAGCCAGCAAAGAACTAAGGGAGTCAGTATAAATAGTGCAGTCGGTGTACTGCTCAGCTTCAATATGATTCAGGGCAAGAGATATGGCGTACAGTTCAGCAGTGAACACAGAAGCTGTAGAGGAGATTCTGCACACAACCACAGAACTGCAACAAACCATGGCAGAGCCCACAGAGTCACCTGATTTGGAACAATCCGTATAAATTGAAATGGAAAGATTGTTTGAAAGATGATCAGTAAATAAAAGATGGTACTTCCAATCGGGAGTATCTGCTTTTCTCAGATGACTTAAAGAAAGGTCATATTTGTAGACTGTAATAAATTATGGTGGAATGGGCTGACCAGTGAATACTGCAATGTTATCCAAGGACAGACCCAATTCATCCAACTGTGCCTGGATACGAAGGCCAAAAGGAGCAAGGGCAGATCATCTGTTCTGAAAAAGTATAGCTCACCGAGGAAAGAAAACACAACCCCAGGTTTGATGCTTTGATAAGGAACGAAGTTTCGAAGCATATAGTAAAGACAGTTGCAAAAAAAGGTTCATGAGACTCTATGTTTCAGCTCTGAACTGGGGAGGTGCAGAAAGCCCCAGTGCAAAGCCGAAGTCCTTGATGATGAATAGGGTCCAGCATCTTGAAGGCAGATGGTCTGGCAGAGCCATAGACCAGTGATCCATAGTCGAGTTTCGATCGAATAAGAGCATGATACATTTTTAACACAGAACATCAATCTGCTCCCCAAGTGGTGGTAGAGAGGACACGGAGGATGTTCAATGCTCTTGTACATTTGATCCATAGCTGCTTGATGTGTGGAATAAAGGTTAGTTTACGGTTAAAGATAAGCCCCACGAATGTGGTCTCAGGGACCATAGGCAGCAAAACTTCACCAATACAAAGTTCAGGATCAGGGTGAAAACCCTGTTGGTGGCAAAAGTGCATGCAAACAGTTTCAGAGAGAAAGTAAAGCCATTTGCTGTGGTCCACTTCAGTACATGATTGAGGGCAGTCTATAGCTGCACTCAATATACCTCATCTTCGACGACTGACATGAGATGTGAAAGTTATCGATATAGAGTCCGTTTGCAACAGTGAAAGGGAGTTGTTCAGTGATGGCATTAATTTTTATACTGAAAAGTGTGACACTCAAAACACAACCCTGAGGGACTCCAAGTTCCTGTAGAAGAGAACTGGAATGTGTCAAACCCACACGAACTTTGAATCTCCTGTCCATTAAATATTTATAATAAAAATGGGTAAATGTCCACGTAACCCAAACATATGGAGATCTTGCAAAATGCCATACCTTCATGTTGTGTCATAAGCATTCTCAATGTCAAAGAATATTGATACAAGATGTTGTTATTTGAGAAAGGCTTCTCTGATTGACATCTCAAGTTGAATTAGATGGTCCATAGTGGAGTGCTGTTGTCGGAACCCACACTGGGTGGGCGAGAGGAGGTTGTTTAATTTGAGGAACCAAACAAGATGAGCATTAACCATCCTCTCTAAGGTCTTACAGAGACAGCTCGTCAAAACAATTGGATGGTAGTTTGAAGAAATCTTGGGATCCTTCCCAGGCTTAGAGAAAGGTAGGACAATAGCCTGGCACCGGGCATCAGGAAAAACATTCTCCTGCCACATCCAGTTAAATACAATTAGAAGAATAGCAAGAAAAGCAGGAGATAGATGGTGCAGCATGTCAGTGTACATCATCTGGTCCAACCGATGTACTTCCAGATTGATGAAGGGCCCCTTCAATTCCATCAGTGTAAAAGAGTGAGTTGATCTCTCTACCCGAGTTTTGATGGCTAAGAAGGTGGAGGAAGAAGCAGAAGTGCTAGATAACTGGCAAAAGTTTTCACCTAGAGTATCAGCAATGCTTTGGATATCAGCCACTTCTTGGCCATTAGAGTAAGATCAAGAGGGGGACAGAATTGTATTGTCCACTGACCTTTTGAATCTTGTCCCATGTGACATTGGAACTGGTGGTAGAAGATATACCAGGTGTGAACTTAATCCATGATTCATTCTGGCTTTGATATCTTACCCACTGAGCAAGTGCATGGGCCCGCTGGAAAGCGATGCAGGTTAAGAGTGTGGGATATCTACGGAAAATATCCCAGGCCCATTTTTGAGCGTTCTGTGCCATGTGGAAGGCAGGATTCCACCATGGACAAGGGTATAGTTTAAAATGTGTCAAAATTTTAGGAATACATTGAGCAGCTGCTTGTATAATACAGTCAGTTACTGCTGCCACACAGTCATCTATTGATGGCTGACAGACAATGGCAGAAGAAAGTTCTGCAACACCAGTGAAAGTGGGCCAGTGGGGCATGCAGGTTGGGTGGCATCGACCATGGCCAGTCTCTCTCAAAATTATAGGAAAATGATCACTGCCTCATGGATTATTGTCAACCCTACACGAAAAATGAAAAATGGGAGAATAATGAAGGGGAGCAAACTGAGAGATCAATAGCAGTAAAGGACTGACAAGATGCATGGAAATAAGTAGAAGAACCAGCAATAGAAAGAGAAAAAGTTGTGATCAGAGAGCATACTCTACAGAGCAACCTCTCCTATCAATAACAGCACATCCCCAGAGGGGATGATCTCCATTAAAGTCTCCCAGGATTAAAAAGGAAGACAGCAACTGTTCAGTGAGAATATCAAAATCTGATTGGCCATATGTCTCTTCAGGTGACAGGTAAAGAGAACAAACAGTGATGGTATGACCCAAGGAAACATGGATGGCTATGGCCTCCAAGGGTGTGCACATGCTGATCTACCAACAGTGCCACCCCTCCTTGCACTCGTCCATCACACAGCCTGTCATTTCTATACAAAGAAAACTGCCAAAAGGTGACTGTATCGGCAGGTTTCAGAAATGTTTCCTGTAAGGAAAGACATACTGGGTGGTAGGAAACAATCAGTGTTTTGATGTAATCCAGATTAGAATGTAAACCTCGACATTTCCATTGTTTCAAGGTGGCCATTTTTAATGACATGTAGGTGAATTGGGTGGAGAACCCTTCTGTTTATGACCACGTCAGTTTTTCCTTACTGTCCTTATTCAAGGGAAGTTCATCGACCTCCATGGATCCTGCCCTGAGTCGATTGGGCAGGTTTTTGTTCTTGGTAGGGGATTCCAGTGACTGAGGATATGAACGATTGATTGTTTTGCATCTTGGGGTAGGAGAAGAAAATGTATCCCAGACAATGCCTGTACCCGGAACCAAAGGATGTGGACCTTGGGGTTTGTTGAAATGTATGGGAGGAACAGAGATGGGTGTAGAAGTTGATTCATCAACATTTTTAACCATGGATGTCAAAAGGCTTTTCATTTGTTTTGAGAACTATTCTCTTGGAGTCACAGAGAGATTTGTCTGCACTCCCACTGTAGATGTAGAATGAAGTGCAGCAGCATATGTCTGAGATAAAGTGGTGGACAGCAATTTGAGCCTTAGGATAAGTAATGTTATGAATCCTTTTCAAATGCTGCACCTCTTTTTCTTCCAACCATTTAGAGCAAAAACGAAAGTAGGACGGGTGAGAGCCATTGCAATTGACACAATGAAAGTCCATTTCACACTCATAGGCATCTTGGTCCTTCCCACCACAATGAGCACATGTCAGGGAACCATGATGTAACATCTTTGAGTGACCAAACCTCTGACACTGGAAACATCAGAGAGGGTTTGGAATGTATGGCCATACCCTGCAATTGAGATAACTTGCCTTGATGGTAGCAGGTGGACGTGGTGATTTAAATGTCAGAATGAAGATATTGGTTGACAATGTAACTCCATCTTTGCGAATGGAGATGTGCCTTACTGCAGAAAATACCTAAGTGAAGAAACCAGTGAGAATCTCTGACTTGGAGATGTTCTTCAAATCGCTTTCAACAATAACTCCTCTTGATGAATTCAAAGTTGCATGAGGTGTTACCTTAACTGGTATATCCCCAATTGCCTTTGAATTCAAGAGGAGTTCACTGTGTTGAAATGTGGATGTTTCCACCAATATGTCACCAGATCAAAGTTTCTTTACTGACTTTGAAGAGCCAGCAAGTCCCTCCAGTCCCTTCTGAATAAAAAAGGGGGACATTTGCCCTGAAGGTTTTTCTGAAAGAGAATGTAGGATGAGAAAATGAGGTACAACTGGTGGCACAGATGTTGAAGATTGCTGATTAGGGTCTTCAAGATGTGGTCATTTACCTGTTGACTGTTTTTCACTATTTTATTTAAATTTTTATTAGGAGGATCCATAGGAAAAAAAAAATTCGGTGCCCACTGACCCCACCCACCATGAAGCCCTACGAGGAGACGCACTACAATGCCAAGCAAGGACACTGCAACAATGCCAGGGTTTTGTGAACACTATACTTAAACATCAGACACAATGTCCACAACATCCGTTGAGAACTTCCAACACTGGTACTTGGTTGACTCTAGCCCAAGTGGACCAGCAAAATGAGTGAAGGGGGGGACACCCCAAAGCTGCCCATCTACAGGAATTCAAGGCCAAAGTGGTGTGTTAGGATTGGACTTCTCTACCACCAGGATTCTTTCCTCCCCTTCACGGGTCACCACACATGGCAAACATGTGGGTGGATGTTTAGATCCCAGAGGAGGTAAACTGAAAGAACAGAACTTTCCCTGGGAGGTCTCCTCACCATGTACAGGAATCCACACCGAGGGGGGGGGTTAAAATGCTTTTGATCAAAATTAAACATTTTGAATATACTCAGCAACATGAATATTAAAGAATAACAAAAACTGACAGCAACAGTTATTCACTTCAAAGATTTTTTGTTATAGTAAGGAGGAGGAATATCTTAATGAATTAGTTTTCTACAAGAACTAAGAATTTGTTTTAGTTTTCTGTATTTCAAATATCAATCCACTTTAGGATTACTCGATGTTAAAATTCAGTTTGTTTTTTTTAATTGAGAACTGGCATTATCATAACTACAATGTGATTAAAATATAAACACCACCAAAATATGTCAAAATCACGTTTGTGTTTAGCCAACTCTATTTTGTTAGAATAACTGGTTGGGATATCATTAACCTTGAAAGAATGTATAAAAGTGTCTTGTGTTGTATTTTTCATACTTCCCTCATGTTACACCATGACATTCCCTGTTTTTGGTATACAATATGGAACAAAATACTAAACAACTCACTCTCCTATTTACATATTTCTATCCACAAAATTCTAATTCTAAAGTTCTAGACTGGACCATCCTAAATCCAGTTAAAGTACTGCGTTAAATGAAGCCTAAGGTGTTAATTTCTGTAGACTGTCCAGTCAAGAAAGTTATTGTTTCATGGGACAGTTGCAGTATGGAGTTCTCACTTCTGCGTTTCATTCCCCATTTTTCGACTGGTTAGCTATGGAAAGTACAAATCTTTGGGAATCATTTGTTTCTGATTTTAAAAGCACCAAAACTCATAGGCTTTGTCTACAATCTATTATATTTTGTTTAATTCAATTTTCATTATTTCACTATTCTGATGAGCCACTCCCAGTTTGTTATTTTTTTAAATTTAAAATAAACAAAAATTCAACACTATGTTCACTTGAATGGTAACAAGTTAATACACCTGTCCTTCTACATATCATATCCTCAACTTTCTAGTATCTGTATAGTTCATGTCTCATAGGCCCAATCTTGAGAATGCCAAATATAAAAAAGCTTAAATTGCTAAATAATCTAGACAATATAAAGCAAAGTATTCCAACAGCCCATACAAATAGCATAAAATGTAATGGACAAAAGTTACGTTGTGTCAAAATATCAGTTGTGTACTTTTCGAACAGCTGTAAGAACAGGACACTCATGACGTCACAACCACTTGAATAGTTTATACCTAGAACCTATACCTGAAAACTCTAGAATAAAAAGTGTCAAACTATTATAAAAAAAACAATTATGTAACACAAGAAAAGAGCACATCAAACATATGTGGAGTGAATATGTGTTTGTTAACCACTTTTACAAAAAACAGCCATTCAAATCATTATTACACCATAAGAGTGCCTTATTTTTACCGGTCATAACTAAAAAAATCAAAATATTGAAATCTTTACCTATTACAATGATTAAATTAGTTTCCAGCTAAAAGTAAGTTTGATATTTAGGTTAATATTTCTTAAAAGTCATATACAAATACAAACAAAAAATAATTTGAAAATTGCAAAAAGTGTGTTTACCTTCCATGAAGGCACTAATGGTTTGGGTTACGTCGTAATCGTAATACTGGAGAACCAATACAATGTCATCGTTACTTTTATATGATATTACTTCCTTAACCTGACGAATCTAAAGGAATTATAAAAAATATTGTTAGTCATAACCCACAGTACATCTGAAACTACATGTAAAACATTTCAATTAGCATTACATGGATATTGCAAAGTCCAGCTGCCCAGTAATTTATTGTTTCAGGCAGATGTTGAAACCAGACTCGACAGACGTACATAAATATTTGTATATTTGTGGGGCTTTAGGTGAACCAGACTCAACAGACGTATATAAATATTTGTATATCTGTGGGGATTCAGCTGAACTAGACTTGATACATATAAATGTTTGTACATCTGTGAGGGTTTAGCTGATCTAAACTTGACACACATCTACATACAAGTGAAGAGCTAGAGGTTAGAAAGTAACACCATATTATGAAATGTATCAATCACTAAATTACTCAGTTTAGTGTAAATGAATTTTGAGACATCCTTTAAAGAAGAATCTATTTTGGACCATTCTTCTCTGTTAAGTGCAACACGTACAGTTGTATTCATGTGCAAGAAAAGAGCACTTGGGGAATTTTGTTGGTTTGTTTGTAATTAAGCACAAAACTACACAATGGGCTATCTGTGTTCTGTCTGCCACAGGTATTAAAACCTGGATTTTAGCACTGTAAGTCTGCAGACACACTACTATGCCATTAGGGAGCACTTAAAGAATTAATTCCTGACAGGACAGGATCTGTTACGTAGTTACACTGTAAAATCTACAAACATTTGGTACATATTATGAAACTTAATTTTGGCACAGACAATGGCAAACATTTGAAAACAAAGTACCTTAACTGCTAAAGGATGTATAATCTTAAAACTCACAGTTAATTATATAGCTGTTTAAATGTAGTAGTCACTTTGTGAGGAGTTGACACTACATAAAACACACCTTTTATCAAGATTTTTACTGATGGAGTTTAGAACTATTACTTGTGAGGTCTTATGTTGTTTTAGCCTTAAAGTCATAACCACTAGAAATAAACTTGTTTCATGTGCATTAAATACCCGTATATATATTGATAAGGAACCCACTTGAAGTAAATATATAGTAAAGATGGCTGATATTAGTATTAAACACTTACTTAAAACATAAGACAAATACCATTGCCACCTACTTAAGTCACTATCAGATTAACCTGTTGATGATATAGGGAGGTCAAAAGGTTATTTGTTTTAATCTTAATACCTATATTGTCCATCTCTACTATATATACATACAAGCAAAAGTACCTGCCCCCAGTGACAAAAAATATGTTTAAGTTAATCTATCAATTTAAATTAGTTCATAGACTTTAGAAAGGTTAATTGTGTTGCATTCTTGGTTTTACTCTGAGCTATTTATATTTTATACCACCTATATGTTGAGAAGTAATTGTTGAGTATGTCAGTCATGTTAAGAGCCACTAACAATAACATATAGTAAATCTAGATTTTTATTCCTTAGGTTTTGTCAACTTAAATATGAATGATGGTGTGATTAAAACATAACAGTTTAGTGTAGAATATCCTGTTTGTGAAATATAATGTAGCATCAGTATAAAATTTCACAACATGACACTAGGCATGTTTTTGTCATGAGTTCAGCTGTTCAATTACCATTGTTTTAAATATCTTATGGGAACTTATTAACTGGTGTCAGGTTTCTTTAAAGATGTAGAGTAAAATGGTTTATTAGTTACATTTAAAGATACAGAACACTTTAATATTATCTTAGTGCACTAAACATACAACCTACT
Source organism: Tachypleus tridentatus (assembly GCF_004210375.1). Lineage (NCBI taxonomy): Eukaryota > Metazoa > Arthropoda > Merostomata > Xiphosura > Limulidae > Tachypleus > Tachypleus tridentatus. The sequence goes on along the minus strand of NC_134827.1, from coordinate 76,980,098 downwards.
CTACAAACTGAAAACAGAAATAAATTACTTTCTAATACAAGTAGAGGTAATTAGTAAGTAAATGACCTAATACAAGTGGAGGTAATTAGTTGATAAAAGTTTATAAACATAAAAACTCATGTGTGATTATGCACCAAATTGTATACAAGTAGAAGACTCTTTGTGAGTTATAGCATACTGCCATCTAGTATGGATTTCCTTTATTACAGTAATCAATTTTCCTTGGTTTATCCCACCAGCAGCACTGAAAGACCTACTACAAGCTGTGTGCAGGTGCAACAAATCTGTCCAAACAATAACGTTTCATGTGTTTAATTCAGGAAATGGATTTATAAACAGATAGTTTCACTGCTTATTACATTAAAGGAAGCTAAACATAGTTTCACTGCTCCTTATGTTAAACGAACAACACCTGATCTGCCACATTTCATACATATAACCGAGATACAAACACCTGTTGAACAATAATGTTCTCTGTACCAACGTATGTAATAGAAAATACCACAAAAACCGTAATTTCAAAAATCTGAATCTAACTACATTTTACTTCACTTTCACTATTCCTATGAACCCGTTTAAAAAGGTCAGACTATAATGTTATACCAAGTAACACATATGCTAGTAAACAAAGAATATTTTGTTAATTATTTAATACAATATTCAGAAGATTTTAAAACAAGAATTTAACTACAATTTATAATGCTAATTCATTTTGAAAATCTTTATCAACTAGATTTAACATATACTAGAATGGCAAGTAATAACTACAAATGGTTTTATAATCACATTTCTATACTTGGCATAGAGCTGATTGCCAATCTGTTGAAGAAATGTGGGTAAAATATAATATTTAAATTTAAGTACACTCATACTAGTAACTCAATACTCCTATTAAAGCTACTTGGATTCTATAATCAAAACATTACTCTCAAGTTTAGAGTATGTTGAACATAACTGGGTCACCTTAATTACATCTGATTAGAAGTAATGAAGTAATTATCTTACTGGTTGACTTTCTTTTTCTCAAAAACCCAGTAATCTGATCAAATCTAACAAATTTTTATCCAGCTCTGTTAGATGGACTATACCATCAGCCCAAAATAATGAGAAACTAATTTCACTGTGTATTAAATTTCATGTTGTTCCACCTTATATTTATTTTCCAAAACCTCATTAACTGGTTCTTGGCCAATCAATACATAGAAATTAACTCAAATTGTGTTCAAATGTTTCTATTCTGCTCCCTCTTTATTTGAAGGTGGTGTGAAAGAGTAGAAGTCAGTTCATACATTCAGAGTTAACAAGTACAACAACAGCACTGGGAAATGTTCTGGGAAAGGACTGGATGCTACTACAGACCCAACATACATGTATTGGATATTACTGTAGCACAAATATACACATTTTGGATGCAGTGGTTTTTTTACATTGCAAATTTATTTCATTTTTTGTACCTTTTAACAATTATATTAATGATTATCTCTGTGATCTACCTAACAAGATTAAAATATACTTAATATGCCTAAAAGAAATTTTACATATGAAATGATTTGCAGTAAACAAACATGATAAACAAGCAACTTACCTTTTCTTTCAACAGATCTTGATTAAGATTCGGCTGGTCAGAAGCTAAAGCTCTGTTTGTACGTGAATCATAAATAACTCCATCTGTACCAAAAAAAACCACCAGAGGTTACTATGTAATATGACAGAACTAATGACAGACAAAAATAACTGGACACAAAAATATTAACAGCTGTTGGAAGCAAAATTTAAAAGAACCTAATATTTGCAATTTAAAAAAATTAATTCTCAAAACTTACCAAGTTTTTATTAAATATTCTTGTTGATTTGATGAATTTGTAGGTCATTGTCAAAGACTTGTCAAATCACACAGCCATCAACAACATAAATACAAATGTTTAACTCTAGTCTTTCTTATAGGTAAGCTAATCTGTTATCCACATTCAACTATAACAACCTAACTAAATGGTTGTTATATATTCATGTTTGTGTTTGTGATGGGCAACTATCATTGATTAGTATAATGAAATAACTGAATAACTTAATATTGAATTTTTAATGTTACAAACATAATAAACAAATAAAAATTAGAATTTCTGCTGTAGTGGGTTTCATTTCTAATTATACAAGTGAAATTTTTCTATTAATTCAAGGTTGCTTAGTTTAACTAATTAGTGTTAATTATTACAATTTATTACTATACCAACTGTAAGAATAATGAATTAGATAATGTAATAAAATAAGAAGTCTGATAATTAATTAATCAGTAAATTCCTCAACTTCTATGGCACTAGTATGTATACCTGTACGTTAACTAACACAAGCAAGCCTGCTGTAGCATACCCGTACGTTAACCAACACAAGCAAGCCTGCTGTAGCATACCCGTACGTTAACCAACACAAGCAAGCCTGCTGTAGCATACCCGTATGTTAACCAACACAAGCAAGCCTGCTGTAGCATACCCATACGTTAACCAACACAAGCAAGCCTGCTGTAGCATACCCGTACGTTAACCAACACAAGCAAGCCTGCTGTAGCATACCCGTACGTTAACCAACACAAGCAAGCCTGCTGTAGCATGCCCGTACGCTAACCAACACAAGCAAGCCTGCTGTAGCATGCCCGTACGCTAACCAACACAAGTAAGCCTGTTGTAGAATACCTGTGCATTAAAAAAAAAGGAACAATTTGAAAATATTCACAGACTAATTACCACACTGGTAGTCCAACATTAGCTTAAATCAACCACACACTCCTGCTAGATCTTAGGAAGTGTTAATTACACTATACAAATTATCTCATACAACAAGAACAGTACGTCTTCTATGTAACAGGTTTAATTTTGTATAAAATAAAGATTTTAACAACTTACTTCATGACTTAGGTAAACACGTTTACATTTATTAACATCCTGGAAAATACAACAATTTATGATTGTTCAAAACATTGAATCAGAAGGCTTTAATTTTAAGCATTTGAAATATAACAATCCTGTCATGAATACATGTCACAGAAAACTAGCATCACACAACTAAGTGCATCACCTACACTGAATATGAACTGAATTCAAGAAGAAAGTTATAGTAGCAGACACAATCAACTACTGTACCCACTAGTGAAAAATCTCACTTCCCATTAAGTTATCCCTATAGCTTCAATGTTTTACTGCAAGGTGTAACTATAGATTAATATCAGTAATTAAATTTAAATGTTTAAAATTGCAGTTTTCTTCTGAACAAGTATCCCCAAGGTATGAGATTTTGCGAACTTGGGATAATTGTGGGCAATGGAAAAAAATAGGCAAATAAAAAAGTAAAACAGAGAATATATATAAAAAAAAGAAAACTGTAGATTGACGTTGGGTTTAATCAGTGAAGCTATGCCACAGCAGAGCTGTTATCAAATGGTCAGACGTAAGGAAAAATTTTCAGAGCCTTCACTAATAGTCCAGAAAAATCTTTTTTGAAGAATATTTACATCCATCAGTTTGTATTGGTTTCACTTTAGTGAAAGGCTTGTTCCATAAAAATTATCTAATGAAATTTGCTAAAAAAAAAAGGAGTATATTTTAAACTATTTTATGCTGATTTTAGAACTCAAGTTAGTTACATAACACAGTTTGTGACATTTTCACTTCTTAAGTTGAATACATAATGCATAATTTATGTTTTTTTTACTCTTAAATGAAATAGAGCAGAATAATTAGTGGAATTCATTACTAATTAGCTGTCAGACCTACTAACTTGTAAAGTTCAGTTGATTGTTATAAAGAGACAAAAAACAGCAAATTTTGAAATAAACTTTGATCAATTAACACGTGCAAATCTTACACTATTTTATTAAGCTCAACAACCTTCAATAAATTTAGAGAAATCATAATGACAATATTTTGATTACTTAAATTACTGACAATAGTAATATTTAACAACGTTTTGGGGTAACATGGGACCTATTGGTCTATGTGGGTATTCTATCCTCTAAACTAAATTTAAGTAATTAAAAAAAATCTTCAATCCAGCCCTTACCAATCATATACTTGTCAAACGTTTTCTTAAACTCACTTAAAACATCTAAAGACAACCAATTCAAAAGGCCAACCACCATGTTGAAAAAATGAAACTGTCTTAGCTGAAGATGATTCCTACTCTGCCAAAACTTGTACTTGTGTTCCCTAGACGTAATATTCTCACTGTCAAATGTGGAAAATGTTGATGAATCAACATATAAATTCCTGTTACATCCTAAACTCTTCCATCAGATCTCCTCTAACTCTTTTTTTTCAAGAGAAAACAATTTAAAGGATCTTAATCTCTTATATGACAAACCTTCCACCCCAAGTACCATTTTAGTAACCCTTCTCTGAACCCTTTCCAACAATGATGTCTTTCCTAAGGTAAGGAACCCAAGACTGAACACAATATTTCAAATGTGACTTAATCAATGACCTGTACAATGAAATTATAACCTCTTTAGACTTGTATTCAATATTTCTGTACATACAACCTAAAATCCTATTCGCCCAACTACAAGCACATTGCTTAGATGGTTTAAGAGATTGATCAACCATTACACCTAGATCCTTTTCTTTCATCACATTGTTAAGGTTATTCCCATCCAAATTATGTGTAATTCAAATTATGATAACCTACATTCAATATCTTGCATTTATTATAATTAAAACCAACCTGCCATTTACTTGCCCAACTCACTAAATGATCTAAATCCTTTTGTAAATCAGCAGCATCCTCTTCACAGCCAACAAGACACAGAACATTGACATCATCAGCAAATTTAAGCAGTTTACTGACCATTCCTTCATCTGTGTCATCAATATAAATTAAAGAACAAAGGTCCTAATACTGAGCCCTAAGGTGTGCTACTTGCAAGATTGATCCATTTTGAATGAACTCCCTTTGTAACAACCCACTGCTTTTTTCATCCAGCCACTCTTATATCCAATTTGCTAACTTATCCCTCACACCTACAGAGATAATTTTTTTACAAGCCTTTTATGCAACACCTTGTCAAGTGCTCTCTGAAAATCCAGACACACCAAATATTACCTTTATCTACATGAGCAGTAACCTTTTAAAAGAATGTCAAAAGAATTTTGAGGATGATCTTTCCTTTAGTGAAACCATCTTGACTATCCAATAAAATTCTAAACTTTGTTAAATGGCTTTGCAAAACATAATTTAACAGATTTCCCATAACTGATGCAAGACTAACGGGTTTATAATTACTGGGACAAGTTTTATCACCTCTCTTGAAAAAAAGAAGTTATATTAGCTAACTTCCAATCTACTGATGCCTGCCAACTATTCAAGGACTGAAAAAAAAAAGTAGCAAATGGCTTACATATCCAATCCTTAATGTCCTTCAAAACCCTTGAAGAAACATTATCCAACCCAGGAGCTTTATTGTTTAACTTCCCAACTTTTCTTAACTGGCTTATAATTAATGCAGTCATCTTGTTTGATCTTGATTCAATTCATCAAGTATTCAAACAATTAACAACACTAACATTGATTAGTTTTTTACTCTTGTGAATTACAACACAATTTGATTTAATCTTGAATTAACTGAATATGCTAATAATAAATCACAACAATACACTGATTACTTGAGTAACTGGAACAATTTAAAACAGCAATAATCATACATAATTGTAATTAACTGATTACTGTTAGCATTAATAAATTTAATCAATTTATATCATTTACTTTACATTCCACTAATCAATACAACTGATACTCACAGGTGATCAACTACACTACACAATCAAGTTTGTTACCTTCTTGTACTTGTACAAGAAATCTAAACATTAATCACAACTTAATTCATGATGTGCTAAAACACATAGGTCCAAGAAGTCTTAATAAAACTGAAATAGAAACCCTTATAACCCAAGCATGTTTGAAAGGTGGACCTTTCTTCTTCAGGGATAATCTGGGAAACAACTTAATGAAACCCATTGCCCTCTTTATAAACTACTGAAGAATGGTGATAAAGAAAACATGCAAGTTTACAAATCAATTAAACACAACTAATAAACTGAACATTTTCAAAGGGTGGACTTTTCTACATATTGTGCAGGTAATACTTTAATTTGTAATGCTAAAAAAAATTAACCATTGTATGACTACTTACTGATTTAAAGTAGAATATATCACGTGTAGCAGCTTTCAAGGCTATGTACAGGATAAGTTGGTGTACTACACAATTTATAACAGAGTATCTTACTTGTAAAGCTTCAGAACTGCTATTCAAATTATAGGGTTACAACAATGAAAAAGGATTGGCAAACATGTTTTAAAGTTTTACTGGACAAAGTACAATAAGTTGTTTCTAAACCTCTAGATATTATCTTCAATTATAAGAACACCACTAAAGTTATACACATAGAACACTTGTGTGAGAAAAAAAAAGAGGGATTGAGGCCTGAATATCAAAAGAACCTTCAGCTGAGTGTTTAGCAACAGTAATACCATAAAATACAACTGACATTTTTCTGCAGAAAGTCCTAGCTTAACAGGTTTATTGTAACCTTTAAGACTCGATTTAAGAAAATCAGTAAATACCAACTGATTTACAATCTTATGAATATCATCCCTAGCAGGGACCTTGTGTATTTTCATGAACTATTCTTCACTCACTGGTAAAATACAAAATACAGTGTTCCATTTCAAGTAATGGCAGAAAATAAACCATTCTTTTATATCAAGTATCAATATAACTATCTTTTTCAAAACTGTTCAGGTAGCAACCCTACCCAGAGTGCAGGTGGAAAACCACACAACATCCATGAGCTTGACTTGTAGTTATGTGAATCAAAATAATTTAACGTATCCTACTATACATTAAATTTTCATATCAGTGATTATTCTAAAGCTAATAACAGTATTACACTATAAAAATTAACACATTTTTAAATGTTTTTTTCATATAAGTGAAGTGAAATTTCTGAATATACCTGCAAAACTCACATTTTTTGTATGAGAAAACAAATCTCTGTGCAAAATGCCATGGATTCCATTCTTATTGAGAACACTACCAGTAATATTAACATTTTTATTTCTAACCTTTCATTTTGCCACTTAAAGAAATGGTTCATAGAAATTTCCAAGATCAGTTAAACCAGATATCATTCCATTAAAATGTTTTTGTATTATTTTCAGAATGTTTTTGACTTTCCTACAGTAAAAAAAAACAACCAAAACTTCAAAAATGCTCTTTTCTTAACTTAAGCCTCACCAATGTTATATCAAATTAAAATAGCGTGATCTTAATAAATACTTTTTTCTAACCTAAACACTCAGCAAAAGGCTTTAGAATTTGTCAAAAATACCACCAAAATCTTTTTTCTGCAACAATGTTTACCTCACAAAAATGCAAGTAATTTCAAGTAATGGCAGAAAATAAACCATTCTTTTATATCAAGTATCAATATAACTATCTTTTTCAAAACTGTTCAGGTAGCAACCCTACCCAGAGTGCAGGTGGAAAACCACACAACATCCATGAGCTTGACTTGTAGTTATGTGAATCAAAATAATTTAACGTATCCTACTATACATAAAATTTTCATATCAGTGATTATTCTAAAGCTAATAACAGTATTACACTATAAAATTAACACATTTTAAATGTTTTTTCATATAAGTGAAGTGAAATTTCTGAATATACCTGCAAAACTCACATTTTTTGTATGAGAAAACAAATCTCTGTGCAAAATGCCATGGATTCCATTCTTATTGAGAACACTACCAGTAATATTAACATTTTTATTTCTAACCTTTCATTTTGCCACTTAAAGAAATGGTTCATAGAAATTTCCAAGATCAGTTAAACCAGATATCATTCCATTAAAATGTTTTTGTATTATTTTCAGAATGTTTTTGACTTTCCTACAGTAAAAAAAAACAACCAAAACTTCAAAAATGCTCTTTTCTTAACTTAAGCCTCACCAATGTTATATCAAATTAAAATAGCGTGATCTTAATAAATACTTTTTTCTAACCTAAACACTCAGCAAAAGGCTTTAGAATTTGTCAAAAATACCACCAAAATCTTTTTTCTGCAACAATGTTTACCTCACAAAAATGCAAACCTTTTGCAAATTTTAATACATTTAAGTTCTTAAACATCACACTTATAAATACCCTCTTCTCAGCCATTAACACTAAATTTTTTTACTTGAGTCATTAGAATCAACTTTTCTCAATATCTTAAAGACACATCCAAATTTAGAAACATTATTTCTTGTCCAGGAGGTTTTCCAAATATTTCTTGTGAACAACAATGTTCCAAATAGACCCCTCAATGATTAACAATTATGCGCTCCAACTTCCAAGTTATAAAAATATCCACTGATCATTTCTTTTATTACTATTAGTACTGCAAACCAGTATTACATCCATCCTAAACATATTTACAAATTCATTTGTTCTTGTATGGCACCTTATCAGCTGTTTTATGAAATGCAAGACACAAAATGCTTTTTTTATTGGTAGATGAATTGTTAAAACAGAAAATACCTTTTCTCATGCTACTCCTAATTTCCAGTAACTTCATACTAACTAGTGATGTTAGTACTAACATCAATTACCGTCAATATTAACAGCGATAAGTAATTATTATATTATATTATATTAATAATTATAATTATTAGTTACAAATAATTATTAGTAACACTATCACCAGCCTTATATCTAATCTCCCTTTTCCATTACCAATACCATGGCACTATGCATGAATTAGAACCATACAACTTTTAATTTGATAAAATATTTAAATGACACTTATAATGTACTAATAAATATAAATTAAGCTGATGTAACTTCAAATTGTAAAAAGAGAAACGCAACTGATTATTAACAGTTAATACTTATACTAACCTTTTTTCCCAGCCATTTCTCTCAATTAATGTAACTACTTTGAATGTTAGCAGCGATGACGCTTATATAACGTTATTTAATTGTTATATCAATTTCACAAAATTGAACTCGTTTACTGATCTTGAATCAATGCTATAAAATGTATCCTGTTCTTCCCAAAAGTTGAAAATCTACATGATGGCCATCTAGTGGCGAAGCAAGAAAGTTATAGGTTATACCTTCAGATCTCCCTTTTCCTCATAAAAAAAAATGCAGTTTATAATAATAAATTTCATAAATTCTATTTTTTAAATTTAAAATATTGTAAATTTCAATAAAAATCTACAAATTAAAATTATTTTAAGCACATACCAGCTCTAGGAAACAATAATAGCTCTTTATTTAAAGTTTCTCATAGTCTGAGAGATGTTATTTATTTCTTTGAATATATGGGTATTTGAAAAAAAAATATCGCCACATATTTTATCCGTTTTGTTGATTCTCTACTTGTGGTTTGTTTAAAGTCCATTTTATAAGTGTGTACACATATACCGCATACATATATTAAAGGCTTTCGGAGTGAAATAATATTTAATTGTAATATGAAAAATATTCTTTATGATTAACAGTGTAGAATATACTATAGTTTTTCTTTTAAATAAGAAAAACTGAAACTTTGAGATCACGCATGAACTTACATTAATTTCTTGCAGGAAACCTACCACGTAATCCATTAAAAGCGAGTGAACATTTTAAAATTGCATAGATCGAATTGTCAGCAGATCAATCGAACTTTTATTTTATTTTTTACATTTTCCCATTTTGGACTTTGAAAGAATAAGTAAAACGATGATTTTCAAACTATTTCATTCAGTAATCTAAAGTTTCTTTAAATAATTAAAAACAAAATGTTAAAGTGCACAGAGGGCGATTTGTGAATTTCTAAATAACCATGAAGATGAAATGTTCTGAATGTCAACTTGTCATAGGTTGTTTTTCTTCTCAATGCAGTGTAACTTTCCTCAATCATATGTATGACCCTGACGTCAGCGCGTTTGATATAAACAATTGCAATGTTTTTCCTGTATAATGCATTAAACGATCATTTTACATGTAATAACGAATCTTGATTTTCTGGTTTGGTTTGGTTTGAATTTTGCGCAAAGCTACTCGAGGGCTATCTGCGCTAGCCGTCCCTAATTTAGTAGTGTAAGACTGGAGGGAAGACAGCTAGTAATTACCATCCACCGCCAACTCTTGAGCTACTCTTTTACCAACGAATAGTGGGATTGATCGTATATTATAACGATCCCACGGCTGAAAGGGCAAGCATGTTTGGAGTGATGGGGATTCAAACCCGCGACCTTTGGATTACGAGTCGAGTGCCTAGTCATGCCGGGCACTTTGTCCTTTATTGCATTTAGTTCATTTCCTCATGTCGCTTAATAAATAAAGTATATTTCAAAAGACATTTTGTTCATAAAAAGCTATAAACACAGTCATCCTAATGTCCAGTGTCAGTGTCATATCACACGAGGTGAAATGTGTCTGAAATGATGCCGTCTCTGGTAACTGGGTGGAGACACAAAAGAAAAGATGGACAAGAATGACTCGACTGTCACAAAGTGAATATACTGGAAGATCATTCTCTAGTATAAGAATATGATCAGAAATGACACTTTAGTCAAAACTTTGCCAAAACGATCGGTTATAGAACATAACCAAGGTTTTACTCATCAATAGAGATGTCCAACCTTGAGAGAAAGTAGACTGTAAAACATATAATCACCTGCAGATATTCAGATAGAAATTCAGACCAATATACAGACACTAGTATATAACACACATAACGGCTCGAAATGAATAAATTAAGGATTTCCTTTATGATCAAAATATCCTTTACTTATTAACACATTCGGATAAGGAAATACAAAGTGATGCACGTGTAACTTCCTGAACATCACCCGCTGGACGTGTGTATTTGCTAGTGAGCAATATCAGTTCCTTTAAACTTAAAAAACAAACTGTTTTACAAAAAAATTATTTCATAAGGAAGAGAAACCTTATAATGTGTTCGTCCCCTATGTTGTTAAATAATTTTATGTGTAATCAATATATTCTTAGATCTTCGTTTTGAAAATAGATTAATTGACGTATCTGTCGCACGGGAAAGATAGAAGTTGATCAAATCTAAACACCGACCTCCCCTCCATGTCGCTTCACGGGAGGCCCCAAGAGTACATGGTAGGTTTAGTGACAGTCGTAACCAATCCAGTGGCTTACTAGTGATAAAAGGATACATACACATAGAGACTTTTATCAAATAACGGTTTTTATACAGTTATTTATATTTGAGATTACTGATACCTACAAAGTATTTACCTTGGTTTTTTAGGGTAACCCTAAAGTATTATTCATCATCAGACAATGTCAAGAAAATACTGGATGGAATGTTTTTGGTAAATCCTGAAGTTGTGTTAGAACAAAAAGTTAAAATATTCGCCAGTTGTTTCTAGATGAAGGAGCGAAGTGTAGGTTTGTAAATTAACCTTATTTCATGCTCCAGAAATACTATGTCTAGTCTGGCGAAGTTTGATGATGTCAGCTGAAACAACAGCATAATGTTGGTGAAGTTAAAGTAACGTGACGGTGTATCCAGATTAACTGCTACATTGTAGTCTAACCACTGAGTCATTGTTTTTATAATTCATTGATGCTGAAGTTATCAATGTTGCGTGAAAGTTATTGATGTTGAGGATGTAGAGATTTCTATAAGGTGAGCAGACGATTAAGTGATAAATATATAATGTCACGGGAAGTAGAAGTTCGGCCAGAGAAAAGTTAAAGAGAACCCGATGATTACTAGAAGAGTTGTATACAACTGTGGTAAATGACGCTATAATTTTAAGTAATTTGTACGTAAAATACTAGTGTGATAAAAATAGAGAAAGGTAGTTTGGCTTATGAACTGAAGTTCTAAAGCAACTGAATAGGCATAAAAATGTATCTCAGAACGGCTGATATGGATGTTAAAATTTTTATCAATAAGCAGCTAACAACGTTTCGACCTTCCTAGATCATTTTAAGTCATACCAGCTGTTCTGAGGTTCATTTGTATTTCAGGCGGGTTTCTCATCATCAAGAATGAATAGGCGTAAGTAGATTTTGACAAGAAGAAGGAGCCATATATAGTGTTTATGATATGCATATTATTTCTACAGTGCAAAGAATTTGTTGTACATACGTTTCACTAGTTCAAATATGTGTACATATTTATTGAAAACAAGTGGAGCGCGTACTGTTCGTTTATTTTTGAATTTATCGCTAACAAATCATAGACACTTACTGTAGAAAAATCCTTAGCCCAACACACGTACACATGCATATACATACTTAATATATACTACTTGAAAAGGAAACTTGATCGGCAACGTGATAATGAAAAAATTAACTAAGTTATTACTAATACAATTACAAGATAAATTGTGAATTGATTCAATAATTTTTACAGATAAAAGAAGAGATCCTATTGTTTTATTGCATTTAGAACGAATACGGTTTGTAGGTTGTAATGATTTGATAGGAAGTACTTGTAAATGAATAGTTTTATGGATTATAGAAGGCAAAAGTAAATAATCATAAAGTTTATTTTAAAAAATCAATCATCTCGTAAGATGCTTATCCCTTATTATTTATTTTAAAATGAAAATTTTACCAATTTATATAATCTAATTCATTCGAAAATAAAATATTTAATAGAAAGATGGGTGATCAATTATCATTGAACGATCTAGGAAAATATCGTATATTTTTTGTTATGCTCCAATTCATGCCTGCTTCATCAATGCATATATTAAAAATGTTTAAACATTTTCCTGTTCTGACGGTAAGTTTAATACCATTACCCACAACCAGCTATGGACGGTGAGTGGTAATGGAGTTTGCTGACGTTGTAGGTGCTGGCATCCAAATCCTGACCCATGTTTGACCTCCCTTGTTGTTGTCTTGTCTTTCATCTAGGTGTTTTGGTAATGTCAGTCAGCAGACAAAGCCTAACGTTTAGAATGTATTGCCACAAACATTTTCCTTTATAAGTTATTTATTTCAAAATTCGTTTTAAAGCTCACTTTTTAGATTTTATTTTGCTTTGTGTATATATATCACTGATTTATTTTTTACAATTTTACCATTCTTTGCTAAAACTTTGGTAAGTGTACAGTCATTTTTTAAGCTTTACCAGCACAACTTGGGTTTGTTTCAGTTTACGACCATTGAATCCACTGGTCTAAAAACTCTCGTCTATGTTTCACACGATTATCTACTTAATTTTAACTTTTTGTCTAAGAAGTTTAGGAAGGTTGCTGTAGATATAATCACTTATTATTGTGGGTTACAAGAAGTGGTCAACGGGGGACGCTGTTTATGGTCCCTCTTTAAATATTAAGCCTTTATGGGCTCTCTAAAATGATTTGTTTTTGTTTATTTTAATTTCGCGAAAGGCTACTCGAGGACTATCTGCGCTAGCCGTCCTTAATTTAGTAGTATAAGACTAGAGAAAAGGCAGCTAGTCATCACCACTCACCGCCAACACTTGGGCTACTTTTTTACCAACAAATAGTGAGATTGACCGTAACATTATAACGTCCCCACGACGGATAGGGTAAACTTGTTTGGGGCGAGGGAGAATCGAACCCCCGATCCTCGGATTACGAGTCGAGTGCCTTAACCACCTGGTCGTGCCGGGCCTTTTCATTAATTAGAAAATTACTTGCAACTTTGATATAATGACAGGTTTTGTTTAATAAGATTAATAACTTGTCATAACAATGTAATTTAATTAGTCATAATGCACGAGCATAAGAGTCAGGTCACTTTATTATATTTTTAATATTTTTATTCTCAAAACAGCTCCCATTCTGATGACGTCATGTTTTGTTTTATCAAGAGAAGTCTACAGGGGTAGAAGGTACTTCAGCACCTTGCCAGAGCAACTTGAGGGGACATCAGAATGCGAGACAAACACTCATAAGCTGTGGTTTATTGTAGATGGGTTTACAGTTCATGGATCGAAAAATCTCTCAGTGATTGATCAGAGATGTTAAACAGACACAAACGCAATGTGAGATGGACGCTTTGCTTCTGTGAAGGGTAAGAGTCAGTGCTTATATGTTCATCTGTCTCAAGAAAAATGATAGAGCAATCGGAATGGTTAGTTTTATTAATATTGTATAAGCTCTATTTTGAAGCACAAGCGTTTTTTAAAGGTTATGTCAAAGACAATGAATCCAATTAAACCGTTTTTCATTTATAACTGAAATTAACATTTGTAGTCTTTCATAGAAACAAAAAACGTGTCATCCTTGTATAGACTATTGACAACCAACGTTTTTAGATAAAAAGAGAACTGAATCTTTGTGAGCTTCGAACTTCTGCTTCTTTGAAAACTTTTCTTCCTAAATAATGAGTTGGATTAGCCGGTAATTCCTTTATTAAACTTATAGCACAGTTCAAAATAAAGATGGATTAAACTATTTGTTTAGCAAGAGTAAGTGTTATGTTCCTGTTCTATCTCCATTCGGAGATTCTCGAATTTGTGCATGAGCTGGAGGAGCTGAGGTTCGTGTTACAAATCCCATCCCATAAACATAACGTAATAAAGTCAAGTAATTGACGCAATTAGTGTGGTGAAAACACTGAGAAACAAAAGGGTCTTTCAAAATATAACTTTACGTCCATGTGAGGTTCATCAAAATATGTCCTTAAGTCCATGCAAGTTTTATTTAAGTATGACATTTAATCATTTTGTAAGTTAATTGTAATAACAAGATCTAAGAAACTACAACAGGTACACAACACTTTATATGAGAAAGCGTAACTAAAATAATGGAAAGTTCAGGTATTTACATAAGCCAGAGTTAAATTAGGATTTCAGACCATATTTGAACAGATTTTGTTAAGTGCATTCTGAAAACGTATAGAAGATATAACAAATTAACAACATATTCAAGGAAGGTCACTTATTGTTGACTTCCTGTATTTTTAGAATAAGTTTTTGGTTTTGCTTTACATTTCTCCACAGTTTGTCTCTTTGTTTTTTGAATTTCCCACAAAGCTGCTCAAGGGCTATCTGCGCTAGCCGTCCCTAATTTAGCAGTGTAAACCTAGAGGGAAGGCAGCTAGTTATCACCACCCACCGCCGACTTTTGGGCTACACTTTTACCAACGAATAGTGGGACTGACTGAACATTATAACGCCCCACGGCTGAAAGGGCGAGCATGTTTGCAACACTCGGATTACGAGTCGAACGCCTTAATCCACCTGACCATGCCGGGCCTACAGTTTGTCTTAAAACGAACTGTTTCGTCTTACAATTTTAATACTAGATGGCGCTAAAAATCAGGCAATTTATGATGTAGTGAGCGGACTCTTTAGGAGTATTTGGTGAACAAGTGCCAAGTCCGATCCTTGCAACGACAACTAATTATTTTATTTCTTGAGAAACATATGCAACAGGTTACATTCACTGTGATGCAAGTTATAGGCCTGAGTTCACAAACAAACATCTCAACATAAACTCTGAAAGTACCCTATGCTTAATACTCTAGTAAAATATAATTGAATGCATATTGCTTGGTAATAGACGCTCAGTAACTTACTGATTAGCTTATAAATGTAGTAATCCTCACGGAATAACTTTACTAACACAGCATGGCTGGGTGGGTTAAGGTGCTCGACTCGTAATCTGAGGGTCCCGAGTTCGATTCCTCGTCGTACCAAACATGCTGGACCTTTAAGCTGTGGGGGCGTTATAATGTTACGGTCAATCCCACTATTCGTTGATAAAAGAGTAGCCTAAGAGTTGGCGGTGAATGGTGGTGACTAGCTGCCTTCACTCTTGTCTTACACTGGTAAATTAGGGACGGCTAACGCAGACAGACCTTGAGTAGCTTTGCGCGAAATTCAAAACAAACAAACAATCAGAGAACAATCTGTAATTTTTAAGTTACATACTTACACTATGAGTTCCATTAGTTATAAAACAACAATATTATATTTTCGACTGCACTTGTTATTCGGTATGTTCTTATTTATTACTGGGAAGTTAGTTAAAAAGATACTTCGTGAGTCTGTTTTATTTGTTTGTTTTTTAGTTTTGCGCAAAGCTACTCGAGGGCTATCTGCGCTAGCCGTCCCTAATTTAGCAGTGTAAGACTAGAGGGAAGGCAGCTAGTTATCACCACACACTGCCAATTATTGGGCTACTATTTTACCAACGGATTGGATAAAATGGGATTGACCCTCACATTATAAAGCCTCCACGGCTGAAAAGACGAGCATTGGATTACGAGTCGAGTGCCTTAACCACCTAGTCATGCCGGGCACTTTGTTCTCTGTTGCATATAGTTCATTTCGTCACGTCACTTACCTGATTTGAGGTATTGTAAGAAACCACATATTTATTTCGAATTTTTTATTATTTTGACCTTTTTCATTTTAATCTCAAAACGGTTAATATTCTTTATATCTATATCAATGTCAGTAGTACAAAATTAGGAAAAGCGGAAGATAGTCTTAGTAGCTGAGTTATAAATGCAAATACTATGAGCTAGAGTTTAGGTTCAAGGTTTTTTGTTTTAGCGCAAAGCTACACTCGCCTCAACCAACAGGCTATTAAAACGTTATGTTCAATTTTTAGTGAAAAAAAAGATTTTTAAAGGTTCTTATCAGTTTTATCGTGACGTAACATCACACAAACTACTGATCTATAGATTACTATTCCCAGCCACATTTATCAAATTTTCACCAGTTCTGTCAAGCTGTCTAACAAATTGGCGAATAATGTTAAGCGAGAAACCACACAGGTTTTAAATATCACGCATCTCATTCTAAAACCTTTTCAACAACAGAGTGACGTAATGTTTTTATAGTTTCTTATCTTGGTTTTTGAACAAAACTAAAGTGAAATTAACAGTTTAATAATTCAGCTCTATAAAAAACAGGATTTACTTCAAAGTTCCGTTTCTTTGTTTTTGTTTTAACTGGTCGTTAAAAGTTTGAACAATTAATTGTATATACTGGGATTCAAAACATACTTTTCGCTTTGCTTTAACTTTTATTAACTTCATAATGACTTCGCGTTGAGGTTAATTCAACTGAACTGTGTCCATCTGGTGGACTAGCGGTAGGTTTACGGCCTTATAACACTAAAATCCGGGGTTCGAATTTTCCCATAGTGCAAATAGTGATTGTGTGACTTTGCGCTGACACAAACTCTTTGATAGACCTCTTTGCAGATAGGCCTTGCATAGCTTGCAACGAACATTCGATAACTAACAGCCATTCTATACACAATATGAAGCCATAACCCTAACTGAAGCCTTCATTCTGTTCATGACGATTTAGGATAAATTTATGACACACGTGCGGAGTCATGCACAAACTATAAACTGTTACAGATGTAGGGAATGAGTCCCCCTTACCTCGCTGTTTAACATGATATTATACAGTCCATCCATTATTTCAGTCTTCAAGTCAAATTAAGGCCAACCGCATCCCTAATGTAACCAACTATGTATAACACGTCACACTAATTGACGAACCTGTCTCTAATCACTTAACTCAGTTTTTAAACCCATCCACATTCTTATAGTCCTTCTGGAAGAAAAGTTGAAGTAATTAGAATTTCCAGTTACATTTCAGCCCACAGTCTTTCCTTATATTTCGTTTGATTAAGTGTTAAAGCGAAAACTTAAGTTCAGATTACGGAATGGAGAATAATATGAAAGTCAGCATGCGCCTTAAAACTATCATACATTAAGTCATTTCCCCATTAGTTAGAAAAAGTAGCACGTTGTGTATGTGTATTCAAATATGTTGAAAGTTCGATAGTTAGAATGTCTAGATAATATAGTGCGCGTGTAGACATATTGCTAAAGTTCTGGTCAGTTAATTGCTATTTTTAGCACGAGGAATGTAAGTCTGTTCCAGAATATTCGTGTAAGTCAGGCTACATAAGGACTGTCTTTGTATAGTTGTCCCTAATTGTAAATTGATAAAATAAAGAGCAAACTTTTCTTGTTTGATCAATAAGCTGAATTTGACTGTCACTTTTATAGCTCCATACTGGAGTGTATACTGTTGGAATTGGACGTTACCACGAATTATCTGCTTAGCGAACTAACCAAGGAGTGTTTGATCTACCCTTACTAACTCTAATTATGATATCTTCATAATTCGAAATTACTACGGTCTATAGTATTATATGTATTTCAATAGGGCCATGGCTGGTCCGATAGCATGACAGACTATAAATCTGCAGGTTTTAAGTTCGATTTCCTTTTCTAAGAAATTACGACAATTCAGACAACTTTCCACACAATGAGGGTTGTACATGTGCTATAAAGGTGATTATCAAACCCCCAGTTCGGTCAGACACCTGTTGGTGGATGCTGTTAACCAGCTGCCTTCCCTCTTCAAAATTAGGGACGATTAGTACAGATAGCCCTTGAGTATCCTTGCGAGAATATCCGAAAAACAAACAAACAGAGAAAACTTTGTCTGGATTTTTGATTTTCTGACAGTTTAAAACTTTAATGCTTGTTTGGATTCCGCGCAAAGCTATACCAGCGCTATCTGCGCTAGCCGTCCCTAATTTAACAGTGTAAGACTAGAGGGAAGACAGCTAGTCATCACCACCCACCGCCAACTCTTGGGCTACTCTTTTACCAACGAATATTAAGACTGATCGTAACATTATAACGCCCTCACGGTTGAAAGAACAAGCATGTTTGGTAGGATGTGGATTTGAACCTGCAACCTTCATATGGCGAGTCCAGCACCCTAACCACCTCGCCATGCCAGGCTTTGTTTGTTTAGAGTAAAGCCACAATGTGTCCACCAAAGAAAACTGAATGCTCATATTTTAGCCTTGTAAATCCACAACCAGACCGTTGTCCCATCGGGTGACAAAAAAAAGTTTTAAACCATTTTTAAGAATATGTATTTGTATTATGTATTTATAGCAAGAGTTACTTGTCGCCACTCCTAATTATGGGCTTTTGGACCGAAAGGAGGACGGCAGCTAGTGTCAGAAGCACTCTACCACCTATAAACCACGCTGAGGGTTATGCCAACACTGTCTCCGAAGTCCAGAATTTTACCACAGAAAATGAAAACAACAACAATAAGAGATAACCCTCAATAGCCGCGGCTGAAGTTAGATTACAAATCGATGACGAGGCGGGGTTGTTAGCTAAAAATTTGTACTTGAAATAGAAACTCGAGCCGTTCTATTAGCCGTTATCTTATATCCCTTGTCATATTTTTCCCCTTTTATCAGTTATACTAAGAAAACACTGTTATGACTTCCGGTTCTCCATCCTCACCTTTATCGTATCTTTTGTTCACATTTAACTATACATAAAATAAATGATTACAAAGTTTTTCTTCTTCAATATATTCGGAACACATTACTCTTCTTATGGAACTGACTTACGTATTCTTATGTCAGAGTTAACTTGGTAAGACAATCAAAATATTGTTACCCCGTCCACGTTCTACTATCGTACCATTGTTACGACCGTGAGGGGAGGTACTATTTCAGTCATGTCTATTATACGGGTTTACAACTGACGTTGAACAGTGTCATTAACGATGGTGACACTGTCCAACTCACTTGTGTTTTTAACTTTTTACGAGACATTGGCCTTTTTAATTCTATTTAAATATTTTATTTGAATTTTGGACATTTTTTGTTTTACCTCGATTTATTTTTGCATTTTATAACAAATTAATTCTTACGCTTTTTACCGGCTATTTGGCTCAAAGAGTCTGGTTGTTTTGTGCCTTTAAACGCTATCCACCCTCGCCCTATGGTGGAAAAGGAATTATTTGTACCTTTGCGTTCATCTAATCTGGTAAACGTGGTAAACAAGTGACTATTTTACCTCTAACAAATATACTAGTTTGGGCATCATAATTTCGAAGTGTTCCAAGTTATTTCTTAAATTAGTTATGGCAAAAATATGGATTAAGTTTATATGACGTCTTTCATTTTTTACTTTGGTAGTTGTTCTTGTATTAGTTTGGCATTTTCTGTCTTGCATACATACATCATAACTGTCCGTATTTCTTACACACACTCACACACGCGTATATATGAGAATATGCCAGATGTAGTGTTCCAGAAAGTTTATTTGTTGCTATAGTTAATAAAACCAAAATGAAGAATAAAAACACATTTATTTACTGATTTTTAAGGTTATTTGTCATGTTGTGTTTTAGCCTGGAGAATGTATAATTCCTCTCCTGATTTATGGCACGAGCACCTTTTTCTGATGTCACAACAGCACAAATTGCAACGTTAAGCGTCTCTTATGTGGCACCATTTTAATGTCTACTAACTGACTGACAAACAGCATAACACTGTATACTGGTGCGAGTGATTAAAACTGGTGACCCCTCCAGGCAACATTTAACCCCATACAGGTGAAGTGTTGTCTGTGTATCCATCTTTGACTTCTATACCTTGTTTACCAATCATAGATAAACTTCTCTCGGTAGAACAGCTAACAGTGCTAAAATATGGGGTTCGATCCCACCTGGTAAACACGGCAGGTAGCCAGCGTGGTTTTGCTCCGAAAAAGAAACTATCCAACCACATTTAAATTTAGATTATATCCTTAGGGTGATTTCAGTGAGTCACGTGCTATTCTATTGATCTCTCTCAAACTTCAAATGCGCCCTTGTGGCACCAGAGGAAGAGACACAGAGTGATTGACTTTCGAGAGTGCTTATGCATTAAAGAGAAAATAATATAGACATAAACTCTAATCTACGAATGGAGTTTTAAATCTATTAAAAAATGTACTTCAGTGCGAGAAGATTAGCATCATATACCTGATTTGTTTTCACGGTCTGCTACATTTGTTCGTTGGTTGTGGATTAAATCATTCTAGTTGGGTACATAAATATGTCTGATTTCTAAAGGAAGTTGAACGTGTTGATTTTAGTTATTACTGTTATTAAAGCGTGAAATATTTATTTATTTATTATACAGAAGCTGAAATTTTTTATTAAAGTGGTACAGTTCTAGTCGCTATATCGCTACACCCTCTCATGTGCTGCTCTGTCTGACGACCATGCATCCTCAAATAGTCCTGCAGCGCATCTGTCTGTCGTAAAGCTATCATGGCAAACACACACCATTGCTAACTGCTTGCTTTTCATAATCTATCTAAGGTGCGAGGGTACTTGAGAATTATGACGGCCGAACGCATATACTGCTGAAGCAACTCGCGCACTCGTGAAATATATAATTTTTGCCCACAGAGGACTGTCTTGATTATGTTTGCCTACTTTACATTTAACATGTGGATGGCTCTTATCACTGACTTTTATATTTGTTGATTTTTACCTGTTAGAAAATTCCGCATTTTGATTATCACGGTTGGGATACGACTTGTTGCAGGTCTCTTTCTAAATGGTTCTGCACCTCAAGTTGATGCATATTCCTTTGTTTTTCAATGCCAGTACGTAAGGAATATTCCCGTTTTCTAGCTTTTATATCCACGGTATGAACACATCTTTGTGAGCTAAGTGTGTGCATATTATGAAAATACGTTTTTATATACCCTCACCAACAGCTTTCAGTTTTCTGTGACATCACACCATCTATTACACGCTAAGTAACATCAAAACATAGTTGTGTTTCAAAGCGACTTTCTACAGGGCGTAGTTGTCACGTGATTATACCAACGTGCTATGGTACCACAACATGCACTTATGCATGACTGTCGAGCTAACATGTACTACAGCACCTTAATAAGTATCATTCTATCGATTATTCTCTCGCCATTTTAATATAGCTTTGTTGTGTTTTATGTTGTTATAATTATGTGCTTGTCAGAAACCACTGTGTATTGTTACATAGTCAATATCAGTAGTCGTTTATTGTGGTGCTATATAAACAATAGAAAAATAACCTTACAGTAAAAAAAAATGTTACAGTTACAGATTTACAGGAGGCGCCTTGAGTAAATTAAGAATTTTATTTTTTTCCTGTTGGGCGAAAACTATAGAATCAAATATTGTGTCTATTACGGTAACTAAATCACAATTATAAGCCTCCAGACTTATCGCAAAGCTATTGTCAGGGAGGAGTCAGAACTTAACAAAGTGTTAAGCCTTACATAAGATATATGGAGATTTTAGCTTATTACATATTATTTCTACTAAATCGTCATGTTTGATTTAGGTATTTAATAACCCAAATCAACAATATTAAGTTTTAACCGAAAACTCAACTTTAATTATCTCATATGTTTGGAATAAATAACATGGTGTTGACAAACTTACTTTAGGTTTCCTTTTCAGTTTGCAGGCCTTCATTTCGTTATAGTCTCGGAATAAAAACGTTTTTACAGGAATGGTTGATCTGCGAATGTTCATTCTGAAGGACAACTCAATGCACGTGCGGTATAAACTGGAAACCTGCCTCTCCCGTTTAACTTTCAATAATTTATTTATTTCCAATAGCTTATGTTAAGAACGGGTCACGTGTGAAAGCCACGCCCAGCTCTTGTTGTTACGATACTTTTTTTTACGGCTTCTATAACGTTTTCGTGTGTATGGTTGTCTCATACTGGGTGACAGTTACCAAGTGGTACGCACAAGCCACAATTCGACGTTCGTTAAGCATGATACGTTAGCACGTTGGATTTTATTCACCGAATGGTCACTCACCTAGCTGCATGTGTGGAGTAAAGCTATGACAATGAGCTACAGTAGTGGTGTTATCACCTCCGCATCTTCTTCCAAGATGATTTCAAGTCATGGTAAAAGAGAAAAGAAACCAAAACCATCCTTCACGAATCAGATAATGGTGAGTTTTTAATTTTTTATGCTAAAAGTTTAAGTAGAGTTCATTCATTCGAAGTTTTGTATAAAGTCTGACGTGGTCATCATTTCAGTCAATTCAAAGTTTACTGTTCGTGAGTTGTTACCACAATGACATGCTCCACACTAGAAACAGTAGATACATTGTAAGAGTAATAGTGGAATCTCATTTTTTTATCGTAAAAGAGGAATTCAAGAATCGGCGGCGGGTGTTGTTGTCCTTACCTTTTTGTAAATAAATATGGTTTAAATAAATTCAAGGTTGCAACCAACTAATCATAGATCGTGGTACAGAGAGGTAAGTATTAATAAATGTTTTCAATATAATACTCTTAGATAGTGTGTAGTTAAAAACTGTTAATTTCTTCAGTTAAATTCTTTAAACTTACACTGGAGAAAGAATCTGAAGAAACATTTGTAGTGACCAACATACTTGTGAAACATCAAATTAAACACAATGATACAAGTGTTGTTAAAACATCAAATTAAACACAATGATACAAGTGTTGTTAAAACATCAAATTAAACATATTGATACACATGATAGTTTAACATTACTTCGGTGAATAAGACTAGTGTGATGGTCTGTACCGATCAGATCTACATTATGATCTGTTTATTAAGTGATCAGAGTAGTTGAGACTTGGTGTTGATACAGTAAGTGAAATCCTGGTGTGATATTCAAACACTAGATGAGATCTGACTTGGTGTTGATACAGTATGTAAAATCCTGGTGTGATGTTAAAACAGAAGGTAAAACTATAATGAAACTAAATTAATAGTTAGTTTTGGCTTTCAGTGTAAAACCGAGTTTTGGTAAGGAATTATCAACTTTTTTTTTTATGAGACGGTTCTCAGGTGTCTAGCCATGATTCCAAACTTTTAGCGAGAAATATTCTTTACCTAAATATTGAATATGTTCAGTCGTGTAAATCATAAGCTTGTTGGTCAAAATATTCATTTTTTACCTGACAGAGAACGTCACAAATAATAATTCGATAAAAACTTTATCATGTAAACTCTAGGCCTGAAAGATAAATAAAAACACGTTTCAATAATTAAGAATTTGTTTTATGCTCACCAGAGATCCCAAAAAGCAATAAATCAAAAATAAAAATATCTAGGCTTACTAAACATGGGACCGTTTTATATTACTTAAAGTGGATATAATTTCATTTTCTAGTCATTATTGGAACTAAATAGTAAGAAAGTCATTAAATTTCTTAGATTCTTGTGATAAGAATGGGTCCACACAAGGTATAAGATTTAATAAAAGTGCTTGTTACATACTTCGCGAACTCATTAATTATATTTCTTGGTGAAGGAATGCTTAGAATTTTCGAATAACAACTGTTTTTGAATTACATTGCTAGATATTTGTGGCGCTGTGGGTATTATTCTGATATTTAGGCTTACTGATATGACGCTAAGGAACTGAACGTAGCTTTGTGGGCATCATTGTGGAATTCAGGCCTAAAGATATCCATCTGGTAAACTTCAAAATATATCCCGAAATGCAAATTTACGGAACGTACTGTAGAAAGTACTCTGATGGCAACTTAGAGGTCTCATAACTTTAAAACTCTGGTTTTAATACCCGTTGTGGGCAAAATACAAATAGTCTATTGTATAGCTGGGTGCGATAAGCAAATACTGTAGGTAATACATTCGAACTCGGGCTTGTTCGTTTGTTGTTGTTTTTTAACTTCGCGCATCCCTACACGAAGGCTATACGTACTAGCCGTCCCTAATTTAGCAATGTAAGACAACAGGGAAGACAGCTAGTCATCACCACCCACCGCCAACTCTGGGGCTACACTTTTACCAACGAATAGTAGGATTGAAAGAAACGTTATAACGCCGCCACAGCTGAAATGGCAAGCATGTTGGTGTGACGGATCTGCGACCCTCAGATTACGAGTCGAGCGCCCTAACCACCTGGCCATGCCGGGCTAACTCGAGCTTCAAAGGAAAGAAAGAAATACACAAAGGAACATGTGAAACAATATATTCATTCGCAAGAACTTTGTAAGTTTTCGTACCAAGACTTTTGTCCATCTTGGAACTGTGAGGTGTCTGTCTCCTCTGAGAGGAAACCCTATTTTTCTCACGACAGAGACCTCAGAGTTTAACTCAACCGGTAAGTTTCAGATGTAAAATCCGTATTTGATCTTTTCTGTCCATATTTGTGTTATTTTCTGCAAACGTTTTCGATCTTTCCATTTGGGAATTTAATATTTTCCTGGGATTCAATTTTACCACAAAAATTAAAGTTTTATACTTTAAGTTTTGGATCGGTTGTTTTCAGATACTTGTCTTGGAATTAATTTGTTTAATGTTGTGTTTGAGAAAGGTTAATTTATATCAAAATTTAAAATAAATATTGAAGTCAAAGTTAAAGCTGTTTAACACGTAGATATTAAACTTCGACTACCGACAAAAAAGTATAATAGATTTATTTTTATAGGGGCGCTACTATCATAGTTTCAGTTTCGATCGAAAAAAAAAAAGAAACTGTTTTGTAACTCGTTTATTTTTCGCTATTTTATCAAATATTTGGTTAAATTAACTGTGATGTCTGTCCTGTATGTTTGGTGTTGTATACAAAGCTACAGAACGGGTTATCTGTTTTGTGCTCATAACAAGGATTAAATCTCAATTTTATTTCTCATCACTGTTGGGAGCATGAAGGGGGAAGTTTCTAATGATGGAATATTTTAAAATAAATATTGTAGTTTAATCCTACGTTTTATAATTATTTAATATGTTCCAAACCGAGGTTTTTCTTTTTGTTTAATGATCGGATCGCTTATTTTGATTAAATTAATTTAAACATTTATCAGAAATGAATTCCTTCCCAAGAAACCTATGTTTAATTATAAAATTACCTGTCTCATTGAGGGAGTATGGCCCGGCAAGGCCAGGTGTGTTAAGGCGTTCGACTCGTATTCTGAGGGTCACGGGCTCGAATCCCCGTAGCACCAAACATGCTCGCCCTTTCAGCCGTAGGGGCGTTATAATTTTACGGTCAATCCCACTATTCGTTGGTAAAAAAGTAGCCAAAGAGTTGGCGGTGGGTGGTGATGACTAGCTGCCTTCCCTCTAGTCTTACACTGCTAAATTAGGGACTGCTAGCGCTGATAGCTCTCGTGTAGCTTTGCGCGAAATTAAAAAAACAAACAAATCATTAGTCGAATAACCAAAATATAATTAGTGAAATATAAAGCTCGCTATAGAATGGTACTTGTGATCTAAGAGTGAACCAAAGCCTGCTTTAGTAAATTGAAAATAGGCTTAGATCAACTGAGGCGTAAATAGAGTAGAACCTAGAGAAACGGTTTATCTCTTTCCAACGCTTATTCTAGTTCAGGGGTCACTAAACTATGGCCCGCAGGCCGGATACGGCTCTCGAGGTCATTTTGTCCGGCCCGCCACTAGCTAGCCGCTTGGAAATAAAAAGTGACATTTCATCAAATGTCCGACTGTCATAACAAAATAAATCACACCGATGGTCGCTTTAAGGCTTAAGCTGACAAACACAAGACGTTATGATAAAAAGAAACAAGGCTGTCACGCGCATTTTTAACCAATAGGAAAATTCTTCTTTCGTCCTTGCTGCCCGTTTATTCATATCGAGGCACGTATCTATGAAAGCATTAGCATTTCGGAAACAAGTACAGACTTAACCCTCGTCCTATCGACTCGTCTTGTAAATTCAGCGACCTGGGGTTACCGCTTCAGCAAGCTCATTTCTCTTAGTAGTCGGGTTATGCGCTTTTCGTAACTCGTTCTTAGGTAAGTGTCGTGGCAAACGTACGTTTCAATATATTTTGTTTGTGCGTTCTTGGACCAGTACAATACTTTTCTCACAGGGTTCTGTGTTTTTCATTTTCAGATCCTGTTTTTTTTCATCCATCGTTATAGCTGCTTTTAAAAGTGGACTCTGAGTGTCGTGCTTTCAATGAAGAATGGGCAGAAAAGTACTTCTTTGTGGAAACAAAAAAACAGAAAATTACTTGTGTGACATGCACCGAAAGTGTTGTCGTTTTGAAAGAGTACAATCTTGAGTACAAAGCGTCACTATGAAACAAAACATCTATCAACATATTTGAAATTTTCAGGAAAGTTCCGTTCTGAGAAATTTGAATCCATGAAACGTGTTTTTGAATTTCAAAAGAATCTCTTCTTGAGAAAGTTTGCTGAAAATGAATCTGTCACTCGTACAAGTTACAAAATAGTGCATAGGATGGCAGACCGACGGCAACTTTATCAAAGAGTGTATGATGGAAGCAGCAAATGAGCTGTGTTCTGAAAAAGCCAATTTCTTTGAAAGTATCAGCCTTTCAGCAACTTCAGTTGCACGGAGAGCAGAAGAACTTGGAGAGAACATCGCATTACAGATACGCCAAAAAGCTAGGAACTTCCTATGGTATTCTCTGGCACTGGATGAGTCAACTGGTCTCTCCAGTACGTCACAACTTTTCGTGTTCATTCGTGGAGTTAATTTGGACTTTCAGATCACGGAAGAGTTGGCATCAGTTTGCAGCATGCACGGAAGAACAACTGGAGAAGACATTTTCATGGGAATGCATAAAACTTTGCAAGACTATAACCTTCAGTGGAATCAGCTTGGAGGTGTAACAGTTGATGGAGGAAAAAACATGGCTGGAGTAAAGAAGGGTCTGGTGGGGTTGATCAGGAAACAGTTGGAAGATCTTCAACTCTCAAGCGCTCTGTTCATATACTGCATCATACATCAGCAAGCACTCTGTGGAAAAGACTTAGATATTTTTTGCGTACTGAAACCAATCATTTCTGCAGTGAACTTCATTCGGTGTCATGCACTTAATCATCGCCAGTTCAAGGTGTTTCTTGAAGAAATTTATTCGGATTTCTGTGACCTGCCTTATCACACGACGGTGAGGTGGCTCAGCTGCGGTAAAGTCTTGTCTCGTTTTTATAAGCTGATAAGAGAAATAGATATATTTCTTATCGAGAAATATAGAGCCGATCTACTTCTGTCAGATCCAACCTGGTTGTCAAAGTTGTCATTTTTGGTTGACATCACATCTCACATGAATGAATTGAACTTGAAACTTCAGGGGAAGAATAACCTTGTCTGTGATCTCTATAGAATCGTTAAAGGATTTCGAAGAAAGCTGTCATTGTTTGAAGCACATTTGGAAGAAGAAAGCCTCTCTCATTTTCAGAGTTTCAATTCTTTTTCAGAATTCTTTTGATTGTGTCATTGATGACGTGCCAGTGGAACTTCAGCTGGAGGTCATCGATTTGCAAGGAAATGACTTGTTAAAAGCAAAACACAGAGAGAGGCAACTTATTGAATCTTATAGCTGCATACCTGAAGATGATTTTCCAAAGCTGAAGCAGTTCGCATCTGGTATGGCATCAATGTTCGGAATAACTTATGTCTGTGAACAAGCATTTTCAAAAATGAAGTATGTGAAGTCGGTACATCGATCAAGGTTGACTGATGAACATTTGAAAGGAATTCTAATGATTGGATGCAGCAATTCAAAACCAAACATTGAAGATATTTTGAAAGCCAAATGCCAATTTCATATATCTCACTAACTTTTTGCGACTTAGTGAAATTCAGATATGTACTCACTACGTGCGATGTGACAATTGTTTTTGCTAATGTCACCTTCTTTGATAACCTTTTGGTAAATAAAAATGTTGGTTGTATTTCTGTTTATTTTTTATTATATGTGTGTATTGCATACTACTCCCACATGACTAATGTGGCATCCTAAACTTAGTGTTAAGTCTTTTACAGAGAGCTTTTGTTCTAGCTTATGAGTATTGAACATAATGATCATGTGGCCCGTGATTCTCATTCCCCAAGTAATCTGGCCCCTGTGGAAAAGTTTGGTGAACCCTGCTTTAGTTAATCCCACAAACATCAGCTGTACAAATAATATAAATTTCTTTACGCATGAGAGGAAGAATGGTTATTTTCCATCTCAAGCCATCTATATTGGCTTGAAGAACTAATAATAATAAATGAAGTTAGTATGAATAGTTTGTCACTGTTATCATGATGGTACAGTCTGGCGCCATATCAGAAGGTTTGTGACTTCACATGACTACACAGTGTCGTACACAAAACGCACTTCACATGACCAAATAGTGTCGTACACAAAATGCACTTCACATGATCATATAGTGTCGTACACAAAATGTACTCCACGTGATCATATAGTGTCGTACACAAAACACACTTCACGTGACCATATAGTGCACTTTGACCAACACGTCTTTCAAAAAATATAAGGAATGCCTATGGACGGTAAATACAGTCTACGAATTGCAGATTTACACGGATTCAGACTTTTATTAGCATGCATCAATAAATGTGAGTAAGAAAGAGTACAATAAACCTCTAGACATTAACCATATTTGTGGATTGTCAAAGTTTTATTGATACAACCAAACACACTTATCGACGAGCACTCAATTTAAAAAAATGGTTTTCCTTAAAAACAAAGAAAACTAAAAAAAAAGAAAAATCAGTAACTATAACTCTAAAGCGTTTAGAACAAAAACTTTATTTAATTGGAGTTTAAAATATTAATATTTCTTGATATATAAGATATATTTTACTGTAAGTAAAAAAAATTATAGCATATTAATAATCCAATCAAAAACATCTTAAATATGAAAAAAGTGGGGCTAAAAAACGATTCAAAGTGCGAGTTAAAAGAATGTAATGAAATCTACACTGTAAAAACTTTACAAATATTCATTCATTAGTTTGAAGGTCACGTGCTTTTTCAGCTTAGGGAATGATGATGGTTATATCTCAGTATTTCTTAGAGGATTGTCCTCAAATTTTGTATGTAAAATGAAGGTCCGGTAGAGCACATACACTGATAATATGAGCTACTTTTGATTACCATAGTCCTAGCTACAGAAGGTGGAATATTATTAAGAAACTACGCTGGTAATAACACACAGTGTGTCCTGCAGGTTGTTTAGACCCCACGAAAAGTGTGTTTTCTTATAGCAATACCATATCGGGCTATCTGCTGAGCCCATCGAGGAGAATCGAACCCCTGATTTTAGCGTTGGAAATCCGGAGACATACCGCTGTACTAGCGGAGGGCCCACACGAAAAACAACCGTATGTCCTGATCATTAGAATGTAATACTTGTGAAATATCTTAAGAGTCCCAAAATATGCATATCAGGTGATCATTGAAGTGTTACAGATATGCTGGTTGAATATGTAGATGTATTTCACCGTTTTAAGGACGTATGACTTATACAGATGTATTTCACTGTTCTAAGGAATTATTATGTATACAGATGTATTTCACTGTTCTAAGGATGTATGATGTATACAGATGTATTTCACTGATCTAAGGATGTATATATACGGATGTATTTCACTGTTCTAAGGATTTATGGTGTATACAGATGTATTTCACAGTTCTAAGGATGTATGATGTATACAGATTATTTCACAGTTCTAAGGAACTATGATGTTATTTTGTGAACTAAACAACATTATCTAACAGCTGGAATGAAATCATATGACTATGTTCATAGTCGATTTAATAATTCTTTAGGAAGACTCGTATGTGCACAGTGTTAGACTCTCTGTAATTCGTTTTCTTTGTGCTTTTTTTCTGGACTCGCTTCTATAGTTTGTTTGACATATAACATTTATCAATAATAAAAACATCTAAATTACAATAATAAGTTGAGAAGATGACATAGAGCTTCTAATTTTAGTTATTTGTTGAAATATTAGTTAACGAAATTGAAATCTAGCGAAAATCAGTGTTCCATTAATTAATGCCTGCCATCTAATGAGTATAATATTAACTATATATTAACAAAATAATCGTATACCTTTTTCACTGACTAAGTACGTTTTCTGCATTTGTTTTTCTGTTATTGGTGGCTAAATAGTTTTACTTGTACATATTAAAGAGTTAATTTGGGGTTACGATCATACAATGTTTAATTTTACGTGACTGTTTTAGTTTTACGTTAACTGTAAAGAAATAGCTTTTCAGTGATTTCGAGACACTCTATTATTGCATTGGTGTAAATTATTGTTAAAAAAATATTACCAAAGTTTAAGATTTAATATTGTAAAGAATTATCCTAATATGGTTAATAAATAAATGTTATAGTTAAAGGCTTGTTAAAATCTGTTGTTCGAAACACAGGTAGTTTATCGTACAGTTTCATTAAATACTCTAGACTAACAGCCAATATTTTATCGTCCTGTCAACTAATGAAGGTTTTCATCGGTATATATATATATGTTTATTAATTCAGTCAAGTTAAAATGGAATAATATATTTATGATACTTCAACATTTTATCTACGTATATATATTGTTGTTTCAAAGGATTTTCATTCTTAATAACTCAGAAAGAACGTGAACCTAAAATATGTTTTTTGTTTATCTGACCAATCTACGTTTGTTAAGTATAATTTCAATTCACTGCCCTTTCAGAATTACATAAAACCACGCTCTCTTAATAACGTATTACATTTTAGCAGTTACTTTTGTATTATGTATAGTTTTAAAAAAAGAATAGTAGTTTTGTTGTAAAAAGTAATAAAAATAAAATCATATTTTCGGACTTTAGTTGTAGTAAATATTTATTATAGAAGATGGCGCATGGTACAGTTGGAACAGAAAATAAATTCAGCTGAAGTGATATTTTTATTTCTTAGTTTATTAATATTTAAAGAGAGAGAGGAAAGTTGTTCAGAAATTTTTAATGAATTTGAAGTCATAAAGCGTTGGAATAATTAAGTCAATTTGATATTCTATATTAAATATTTTGTAACAAAGTGTAATTATAATGGGTTACTTCAAATACCTCCGAAACCTTTCTTCAAATATTTGAATGGACAATGAACAATAGAAAATTTGACACCCGTCTTATCATAGTGTTAAATAAAGTAAAATATAAAGTAGGTAATTTGTATTTTAATCGTATCAAATAGATATTTCGTATCCTATCAGCAGATAAAGTAACTTGAGATGAAAGAAGTATGGATATATTTAATTAGGATAAAACATTTAATTACTTTAAGTGTGTATAACTTTAGTCAAAGCATAAGTTAAGACAAACCACACACAAATACTTCAAGTATCTACTTACTTTTATGGTATTTAAAATAATTAGCCAACCATTGGATCTTGCAGACCTGTATAATTTATTTAAGCATTGTATCGTTATTATTGAAATTTCTATACAAAATGTCCTCTTCGTTGTTGAGTTTATTATTGGTTTGTTCATGAGTATTGCAAAAGTTTTGTATAAATTCTCTCACATATAAAAATCCTTCATCAACAGCGAGTAAGTTTTGATAACTGTAAACATACTAGTTATCGCACACGACTGTTTCGGTTTTACTATAAATTATCAAAACTAAAGACTCCGGTAGATGGCCCTAGTAATTTTGTCATAAATACAAAGTATAACCCGTTCAAAACAGAATAACTTCAGAAACAACATATGTATTCCTTGAACGAAACAAACCCTTAAAAGTTTATCAATAACCATATTCAGTTTTTAAATTTTTATGTTTGAACAGTATGAACAAAACATAGGCACAATGACCCAATTTATTCCGTTTGTGTTATTAATAGATTAGTGGTTTGTTATTATAACGCTATACTACCCTGTTTTCTATTTATTACCAGTAATTTTGTAGAAAGGGGAAGGGAGTCGATGGTACCTGGAGGAATCAATTGATCTACAAGTATAAGAATTCATAACTCGTGTCCCGTTGTCTCAAAAACACACTGTATTTTGGAAGAATTATCTTAGTGGCTTAGCAGCAAGTCTAAAGTCCAAAGACATATAACGCTAATAACCGTGTTTTTCTACCCATAGTGGGCACTGAAGAGATAGATCATTGTGTTAGTTTGTGCTCAAGAACAAACAAACTCTGCTTCCATGACTGCGCTATCCAAATAGCGGTCAACCTTTAATATTCAGTCAGACACGAGTGACCCATGAGTTGACGGTGGGTGCTGTCGACTCGCTGCACTTTCCTTTGTTTATCAGCTGGAAATTATGGATGGCTATACAACAAGTAAAACAAATCGTCCTATTCTGCGGTTAAAAACTGTAGACTTGAATCAAATGAACGTTGCTTATATACATTTTATCCGAGAAAAATATTCAATGACTCGTAATGTCTTGCGGTTTTTGTTTTATTGTATCTCTCAGTTACTGTGTTACTTCAGTCGCTTCATAATTTACAAAAAAAGTGTTTCGATTTCAGTTCTTACTGTTTTTAAATCTCGAGTCTGAGTTTTATGTTTACTGAGCAGAATAGATTATTTGTAGACTTCAATCATATTATAAGTATAGCAATGTTAAATACAGCTCTTCTTTGATATTTTCTCCTTATTTGATGAGTTGTAAGCGGAGGTGAGTTTTTGTTTATGATTTCTATAACATCAGCAGAGAGAAAGAAAACATAATATTTCAATAAAAATCTAGTTAGGATACAGAGCTTCTGACATGCGTTGCCCAAGGGTTTTTGTTTCGTTGTTTGAAACGCGTTGCTTTAAGTGTAATCGAAGAAGGAAGATATAATTTTTTCTTTGTTCATGTACTGTACGCTATTTGCATGAACAAATTCTAGTAGAGTATTTGCATGAACAAATCATAGTTCTGAAATAATTGAAACAAAAACTGGCAATGCACACACACACGATGTTGTTTTTCACAGGATAGACTTTTTTTTTTCATCGCTAACGTCCGTTATTGCTGCCTATATGTATTTTACAGGGTTAAACCTCTTTATTAATGTGTGTAATTTTCAAGTGTTTCTTTTTTATAGTTACCTTTGATTGTACAACCCCCCTTATTTTTAATATAATACTTCTCATTGTTCAATTTTCTTATTTTTACTTTAATATTGCCCCCCAGTGGCTCAGCGGCATGCCTTTAGACTTACAACGCTAAAAATCGAGTTTCGATACCCGTCGTGGGCAGAGTACAGATAGCCCATTGTGTAGCTTTGTGCTTGATTCAAAACAACAACTTCAAAATAATTATGTAATAAAAAAGCTGATGACAGTAGAGAAGTCAACATAAGAAACAACTATTATTGAAAAGGGCGTGGCATAGTGTTTATCGTTCAGGCTGTTGATGAATAATCCCGGATTCGAGACGTGATTCACTGAACACATTCCGCGCTTTCAACTATGAGCGTGACATAAAAGCGAAGCCAATCTCGTTATTAGCCCCATATGTGCCCTCTGGCAAGTAGTTCAAATTGGGGACTGCACTTTTAGGTATTTCTAGACAGTCGTTTAACCCACGTGCGGTTAAGGTGTTTTCTTATAGTAAAGTTACATTAGGCTATCTGCTGAGTCCACCGGGGGGAAACGAACCCTGATTTTAGCTTTGTAAATTCGTAGATTTACAGCTGTACTAGAAGGGACTTTTTAATTTTTAAGACCGCAAGGATGTGATTTAAAGTATTGGTGATAACTCAATAATTACTGAGCGTGTGTTTGTGTCTTCTTAGGGCAAAGCCTCATTAGGCTATTTGCTGTGTCCACCGAGCGGAATCGAACTCTCGATTTTGGCGTTGTAAATTCGAAGACTCATACCATCGGGGGACATTGCTGAGTGAAAAAATCTAGGGGATTAAAGCGCGTGGTTATGACAGAACCTTTTACGTGACCTTTCAAAGACTAACCGCATACACTGTTCTCGTTTTCAATCAATAAAGATAACGGAAATGTGGAGTGTTTTTTTTTCTAAGTTGACAATTGTTTTAGTTAAAAAGAGAACAAAGAAAGAATATTATACTTATTTAATGGAAGGATTAATTAAGTCCTAAAAATAAAAAAAAACACTCAATCTATAAAGAATGAAGAACAATCACTGAAAGTCCTTTCTCTTTGTGTCTTGTAGTAAGGCTTACCAAATCAGATTTGTCATGTAATCGAATGATAGCTGCTTCTCTCAAAGTTAAATAAACCACTAACAAAGAACCATCATCAAAAGACCAATCAAATCTCCAGCTATTCCAGTGTCACATCTACAGAAATGAAAACGTAACGCAGAAATATTCTTGTTATTTCTAAGAACAATGGGTTAATGTAAACTGATTTACTAACCTCCATTGTCCATCCAGCAAGTAGTAAAACTCACCTGAAGATGAATGAAAACGCTGTAGTCTGGCTAAAAAACATTGCAGAATTTCAGCTTTTATGTTAAGTCTGTTTGTTGTGTTTGTTTTGAGGAAACACACCATTAAGATTGTTTATATTGCAGATTTAAGAAGATTATGAATGGATACATAAAAAGAACTGACGGAACCATAACGTCGTATCAAAGACAGTCTTCCTAAAATATATAGTATATATCTGTACCATAAGGATATAATGATTACAAGATGATATTCAGTTAGAACACGGTCCTCAGCAGAAGCCGTCTATAAAATTACTTTGTCCAGTTTTGAAACCAATAACGGGATGATAGTGCGTAACATGATTAGTAGAATCGTAGCGTGAAGCTTAGAGCTTGCGATCCGCAGCCTGTGATATTGACTACCAGACTAGGTTAAAGATATGTGAAACTTTACAAAGAGTGGTAGACCAAATGAATATTAAGACCTGTTTGTTTTTGTTTTTAAGACACTTTACCTGAGAAATAACGGATTATTCTTACTTCTAAATCGCTTACACTACTTCTGAAAAATAAACAATTGTAGGTAGATAAAAGAATAAACCTAATAATGTAAACATTATTAATATTAAAAGTAAATATGTTATTTTAAAACAATGTAATTATTAGTGATACTAAATGTAAAAACATTTCTTTTCAACACAATTGTTTTCACTAAAAACCTTTTTCCCTTTATTACAAGGATTTTAGGACACTGATTGACACCATGAGTTATTTATTTACTTTGCTAGTATGTGTGTGTGTGTATGTTTCCTTATAGCAAACCCACATTTGCTGAGTTCACCGATAAAAATCAAACCCCTGATTTTGGCGTTATAAATCCATAGACTTACCGCTATACTAGTGGGGAGCATTTACTTTGATGTTCAACTATTCAAGTGTTGCATTAAAAACACCATTAGTGGTCTACAATAGAAATCACAAAGAGCCTCAAGAAACATTAATAGAAAGTCTGGGCAAAAACATCTTCAAGAGTAAAGATTTAGTTCAAACAATACTTTAAACCATTACTGCTAATTCAATACGCATACAAACCTGTACAAAAAGTACAGATGTTAGGCTTAAAAAGAAATTAAATTCTGCTCAAAACGGCTTGTTAATAATTCTTTTTGTCTCTCTTCATATTTTCTTGCAAGCCTACTATAAACATTGTTTGGTAAATTGCACCCCAACCTTGTGTAAAATATAAGATATTGTAAAGGTCGTAGTAGTGTAGAAAGTCAAGCTAGTTTCTTCTGTATTGTAAACAGTGTAAAGAATATGAATTCTAGTGTAAGCGATATTTTCGTTACCCTTTAATGTTAGCTTTGCTGTAATTATATTATGTATCTTTTGAAAAACAACAACTTAGATACAGGGTGAAACAGGAATTATCAGCTAAACATTAGATAGCTGTAACACATTGTGTATAAAATGAAGGAGTACAAAAAAGCGGTACATATAACATTGTACACATTCATAGGACAATTACTTTAAAACACATGAAGGTTTATTTACTAGGCTACCAGCAGTATGAATTGGAATAATTTAAGTTAGAAAAAATAACTGGATAAAACTTGGAAAACAGCTTCAGTCTGTTATCAGTTTCTAGCACAGCGAAGAAGGAAATCAAAGAGTTCTTAAACGAACTGGTAACTTTTTCATAGTTCGGATACTGATAACGTGTTTATCTACTATTAAAAACAAGTTCGTCTAGAAAATTTAATGTTACATTAACCAGGCCAGGGTTGATATTAGGCCTAGTTGGGTTTGTGATTATTTAGGAAGATATTAACATGTAAACTTAATGTAACTTTAACTAGACGAGGATTCAAGTTAAGCCTAATTAGCTTTGTGATTAGTTAGGAGATGTTAACGAGTAAACTTATTGTTATTTTAAACAGGCCAGGGTTGATGTTAGTCCTTATTGGGATTTGTGATTACTTAGGAGGATATTAATATGTAAACTTAATGTTACTTTAACCAGGCCTAGTTGTCTTTGTGACAAGTTAGGAAGATATTAACATGTAAACTAAATGTTACTTTATCCAGAGTAAGGCTTATATTAACCTATAGCTGGAGTCCTGGTTCTTCTCGAGATTATAACTTATTTTAATACGGAAAAAAATAGTTGTTTTAGATTTTAAAACTTTTCCAAAAGAAGTTACTGACAAAAAATCGAACAGAAGTGATCCACAAAGAAGTCGATTGGTGATGAATACTTTATTATTATTGAGCGTCTTTTTATAGCGTTTTTTATCTTTGTTCACACAATATTGAAAACAAATGTTTGAGACCAAGAACGTGAGTTATCAGACACTCGAATCCTGTCACCGAATATGTTTGCCCTTTGAACCATGAGGGCGTTGTAATGTTACTATCAATTACCCTGTTCATTGGTAAAGAGTAATTCAAAAGTTGACGGTGAGCGATGTTGACTAGCTGCCTCCCTCTAGTCTATAATTTCTGAAGTAGGGACGGCTGTCAACCACAGCACAGACATGTGCGTGTTTATCAATACCATTTATAGAGCTTTGTTACTTTATTTTTTATCCTTAAATTGTTTTAAAGGCCGTTCATGACGACACGTTTTATTGACAGAACGATTTCCAGAGTTAGGGACCGTTTACTTCTTGTCCATTTCATTAGACATTTCCTTTTTACCACCAGGGACAGCAGGCATCTGGTGAGAAACAATAGATCAAAGCCTTTCACGTGCATCCGACTTCATAAATTACTGGAACTTTTAGAGTATTTAAACATGCTTAGGATATATTTTTTTACTTGTGTAAGCTTGAGCGTAAAGAAGTAGTTTGCCGTCAACTCGGAACACAGACAACGTCGACATTAGCGCAAAGAGTGGATTAGCGATTACACCATCGAAGAGGCAGCGAGAAATGCGTGACACGCTTCTTATATTTATACAAAGTGTGGTCCACGGGAGGGATGGACTAACCTG
The DNA here is from genome assembly GCF_004210375.1 of Tachypleus tridentatus. Lineage (NCBI taxonomy): Eukaryota > Metazoa > Arthropoda > Merostomata > Xiphosura > Limulidae > Tachypleus > Tachypleus tridentatus. The sequence goes on along the minus strand of NC_134827.1, from coordinate 76,942,153 downwards.
GAAATCTCTTGTACGATTTTATCCACAGAATATTTCAGTTCCTACCTTACGTAGGTCTGTTTTTCAGGAAATAGTTTTAAAATATAACCATTACTATGCAACAATATATTTTCTCTGACCGTATATTGTGATACATCTAATGCATTATATAAGTTGCGTGAGAGTGTTCGTTATATTTTATTTCATATTGTATGTCATGAATTTCCAAATTGCGAATAAAAAATTTATGTGGGACCGGATGTAGGTGTAGAGGAGGGTTTAAGACAGAGCATGTGCCCTTATTACAGAATTATAAACATGTGCCTTTATTACAGAATTATAAACATGTGCCCTTATTACAGAATTATAAACATGTGCCTTTATTACAGAATTATAAACATGTGCCCTTATTACAGAATTATAAACATCGAACATTCCAAATCACACGAAGACAAAGAGTACGGTATATAAAATCATTTAAAAAACAATTTTTTTATATATTTATCGAATAGTCGCGACTTGAATTATTAGTGACGGTTGTCAATGTTCCTTATTCTATCATTTTCACACACGTCATTTTAAGCTGCGTTTTCTCAAAGATATTGTTTGTTAGATCGATAGATTCTGGTCTCTTTGAAAAGCTTTTACGTTCTCAGACAAACAGAGTCGCATAAACGTAAATTTATAAAATAAAATAAGAAAAGAAATGATATTTATAATAATGTAAAGAGTACAAAACAGTTATGAGTATTTAGTGTGTGACAGGGTTTTACAAGTTAAAACAATGAAACTTACAAAACCCGTAGTAAAGAAAAAAAGAGTTGTTCAAAGGCGTTTATAGCAGTCCATCAAACGACCTGAAGCTAAACTATTACAAAGTAAAGTGAATGTAAAGTTGTAATAAAGGCAGAACTTAGCTGAATATACAGAAACGTCTGAATGTGTGCTTACAAAAACAAAATGTGCATGCATATTTTAGGTCTAATTGAGAAAGCCCACAGTAATTATACTTTGCAAAGACAATTTAATGTTAATAAATTGTTGTTTTTAAAGGAAATTACACTCGGCTTAATTATTGTTTGAGTAAAATACTTTGCAAAAAAAAGTAAAGTTGAAATTTAAAGTCGTCACGTGATAACAGCGACATTGTGTCATCGTTTACCACACTCGTTTGATTAAAAAATCTGAATAAGCTAAAACCAGTTAAGGTGATTTTGAAATGAAAAGTCAGTAAGCAAGTTGGATTCCTTGGACAGAAATCTTTCTAACGATAAGAGATTTGTAGCGTTTGTTCAAGAAATTTGAGAGAAAGTTCCGGACAAACAAATTTATTTCACTTTTATAGTAATTTTGGTTTAAATTCCTTAACTTGAAACTTATTGCACAACATAGATAATTTCTGAAACATAACTTCAGTTTCTTCGCCTCAAAGCATTGCGAATATACAAACAAAATAAATTTCGTTCAGACCGATATGAAAAACTCGTCACAAAGAAGAGGTTAGAAGCTTACAACTATTAGCCTGTTAGTCATCACCGATATCGAATATTATAAACGTTTTAAACTTCTATCTGTATCTTGTAACAACAACTTTATGGTTTATTTAAAGTGTTACCTGGAAGTAACATTGTTCAGTTAATGAACCAAAAATAACAATGTTATAGTTTATTTAAAGTGTTACCTGGAAGTAACATTGTTCAGTTAATGAACCAAAAACAACAATGTTATGGTTTATTTAAAGTGTTACCTGGAAGTAACATTGTTCAGTTAATGAACCAAAAACAACAATGTTATGGTTTATTTAAAGTGTTACCTGGAAGTAACATTGTTCAGTTAATGAACCAAAAACAACAATGTTATGGTTTATTTAAAGTGTTACTTCCAGGTAACACTCTGAGATCTTGATCTCAGAGTCCAGGCTGGGGCTGCCAGTCATTTTAGAAAAGATGGCCACATACCTACTTATATGACAAATGCTATTTCATGAAACATACCTTTATGTCTCTCACAATTCCTAGGTAGATCAACAGCAAATTTATGGACTTGCAACGTTTAAATCCGGGGTTCGATTTTTCCCTGGTGGACAGTGTTAAGATAGCTCTTATTGCAGATCTGCACTAAGGAAACTTCCCTTACGATCTTTGAGTGTTTAATTTTTTTGCACAAGCTCATTACATTTTAAGTCTAGTAATAACCAAACCAAGTCCCTGGTAGCCCAGCGGTAAGAATGACGGCCTATAACACTTATCTCATGGTGGGAATAATACATATAGCTCACTGTGTAGCTTTGCGTTTAACAACAACAACAACTAAAGTATTTCCACCATATTAGGGAACAAACATGACCTAGCGGCTAAGAGTGTCGGCATGTGGCTGAAAGACGATATCCATTAAAGTTAATTTTACTTTTTAAGGCCAACTGTTCGATAATTTTGTATGTTATTGATTGTTTATCCACTGTTTTATTTGCTTCCTAATTGGTGCTATATTTTTTGTGTCTAAGACTGTTTTTAATTTTATACATCAACATCAAATCTTATTATTATGACTAAACACGAGGGTACTCGAAATCTTGCTATTTCACGCCAGAAAATAATTTTGTTCAGACCTATTTATCAAGTTGTAATTCAACTCGAAACTTGGCCAGATTCCAACTAGAGGTGACATTTCTAACGACATGTGAGGAACAAAGTTAGAAAAAATAAGGCTGGAAACAAAACAGAAACAATAAATTTATTAGTTGATACATTCTGTAATAAATTCTTGATTTGATTTATCCATTGCGATGTGTATCATCAAATAAAACTTCAGTTTATTCGACCCATAAATTAGGCTCTCTTCGCCTATCTATAAAACCTACTTAACGACAAGGTTTGTAACAAGTTATCAAGTGTTTTTATTTTGTTATACATAAGGGCAGAATTACGTATAGTTTCGTAAATCGACAAAACTATACTAACAATGGCATACTTTTGATCTACTAAACTATACCAACAATGACAGACTTTTGATCTACGAAACTATACCAACAAGGGCAGATTTTTGATCTACAAAACTATACCAACAAGGGACAAGGGCAGACTTTTGATCTACGAAACTATACCAACAAGGAACAAGGACAGACTTTTGATCTGCGAAACTATACCAACAAAGGCAGACTTTTGATCTATGAAACTATACCAACAAAGGCAGACTTTTGATCTACAAAACTATACCAACAAAGGCAGACTTTTGATCTACGAAACTATATCAACAAGGACAGACTTTTTATCTACGAAACTATACCAACAAAGGCAGATTTTTGATCTACGAAACTATACCAACAAAGGCAGTTTTTTGATTTACGAAACTATACCAACAAGGGCAGACTTTTGATCTATGAAACTATACCAACAAAGGCAGACTTTTGATGTACGAAACTATACCAACAAAGGCAGATTTTTGACCTACGAAAATATACCACCAATGGTAGACTTTTGATCTACGAAACTATACCAACAAAGGCAGATTTTTGATCTACGAAACTATACCACTCTATACAGCTGATTTTTATTCTCCTACTCGTATTTGAGATGGTTCCACGACATTTCCTTTTAATCAATCTGGACAAACTAGTTTGTTTGTTTTTGAATTTCGCGCAAAGCTACACGAGGTCTATGTGCGCTAGCAGTTCCTAATTTAGCAGTATAAGACTAGAGGGAAGGCAGCTAGTCATCACCACCCACCGCCAACTCTTGGGCTACTCTTTTACCAACGAATAGTGGGATTGACCGTGGCATTATAACGTTCCCACGGCTGAAAGGGCGAGCATGTTTGGTGTGACGGGGATTCGAACCCGCGACTCTCGAATTACGAGTCGAACACCTTAACCCACCTGGCCAGGACAGACTAGTTAGAAATATTTCTTGAGTTATTGCTACTCTTTAACCGCTAAATACTTAGAACATTATCATTTTTAATAGAAGAAATAAAACTAAGGACGTACGAAAGTTGCAATGGATAACAACACCAATAACAACAAAGAAGATTTAAAGAGGTCTTTATTCCACTGAAGAAGTGAAACAACGAACTATTAGAATGCGCTCGAGTTTTAGGTATTTTTGAAATTTATTAGTACGCAATCACATTCTGTATTGTTGTTTTCCTTCTAACACTCGTCAGAGCTTCTGACTTGATCTGACAAAGATATATTGTTTTAAAGACATTGATACCATATCTGAATATTTCGAGCTGGTCTGATTATCATTTATAACAGTAGTATGTTTGTCATGTCATTGGTCTTTCATCTTCTCTTCACACGTGGTCCAGCGTCATCTCTCAGTCTATTATAAACATCTCACAAAGCACAGTCCCAGGTACTAAAGAGAGATATCTCATGATTGACGCTTTACTGATGAACAGTTTATGGTTTTAAGTTTGATTTAATGTAATCTGGTTTTGACTCTATTGTTTGTTTTTTATTTGCTCTTGGAATCTCAGAAGAAAAAGTTAAATTTTGGAGACCAAAAAGACTGTAAGTGGTAATAAAACATACAATACTCAATATGAACAAACAACAGACTCTTCTAATGGCACATAATATACAAAATATACCCAAACAAGCTTGAGCAAAAACCTGAATGTAAGCTCAGTTTCACAAACAAAATGACCCAGTATAACTGATGTTAATTTTTTATATTTATGTGTTTAAGTCGATTACGACACCTGGAGTTTTTCTGTTTTATCAAATGTTAACGGGTTTTGTGTATTTGTTTTCTTATAGCAAAGCCACATCGGGCTATGTGACGAGACTACTAAGGGGAATCGAACCTCCCATGTGTACTTGGGGGAATTTTAACTCAAGACAAACATTTACATTGTAATCATTATTATCTAACTAGCTCATTAAAGGGCTTTAGTATACCGTTAAGCGCAAAGTTACGCAATGGGCTATCTGTGCTGTTTCCATCACTCGCACTGAAATCCGACTTTTAGCGTTATAAGTTTGAAGACTTGCCGCTGGACTACAAGAGGGTCACAATATGGTACCGACCATTTAAAATTAAAAGACCAATTAATATTTATCAGAAGAGACGTTCGTTCCATTCAGTCAGGAAGGCATCACTTCTAAGAAGTGAACTTTCAAGAGAAGCAAGATAAGCTGAGGATGTAAATGCATGTACATTGCGTCATCCATTAACACGTTCAGTCGAAAAAAAAATCAACTTAAAATTACCCTAGAATGTAGGGTACTGGGGGTACCAGTGAGTATGATCCACAGTAGATGGAGCATCTATTGTTTTGTTTAGAAATAGGTTTGATGTCCTGATAACGTAGAATAACATAAAGCACACTGTGTAGTTTCCTGATAGTTCGTGAGTGAAAGCACACTGTTCCATGTACATTAAGTACCATGTCCACGTCCGAGTCCTAGACTTTTAGACATAATATTTCTAAATACTAAACAGGTTTTTAGATACAATAGTTCTAAATATCAAATAGACTTTTAGATACAATAGTTCTAAATATCAAATAGACTTTTAGATACAACAGTTCTAAATATCAAATAGATATAATACTTCTAGATGTGATTTGCTTATAAATGCTTGTATTATTCTCGTTTCTGAAACCCAACAGAACAAAATCGCGGAGCCAGATGTTTATTCTGCTTAAGAAGCTGAGGTTTTCCACCCGTAAAAATTGGGTTTTGGTACCCGTGGAAAGCACACCACAAGTAGTCCATCTTGTAGATTTGTGCTTACGGAGTTAGACTGACCCTTTGCTGATTTGACATAAGTTATATAGGATAAAAGTAATTATCTTGGGTGGGACAGTGATAACTTTATGGACTTATGGGCTAAAATCCGAGTCTCGATTCCTCTCAGTGGACAGCTAAACAGAAAAGTTTGATTTATTGAGATATCTAAAACCAACCAGAAGTCTCTATATCATTGCAGTTCCTGTAAACATCTAAAAACAATTTTACCCAGATATCAACCCTACAAATATGAATTTGTTTCTACACTGTTCACCAGGTGTATGCTATATCACACTGAATAATTTTGTTTTCTATCCTACGTGTACAGATGTTAGATGTTAACTTGATTCTATTCTTATTTAAACTTTACTTGCCCGATCTATTAACTATTTGCTTCATAAATGTTCTAGAAAATATGTTTTAAAAACTGGTTTCAATTTATTTATGTCGATTTGATTTGTAAGATTTAGTTAATAGTATTTCTATATCTGGTTCTTAGGGTAAAAATTTTGGTTTGTTGTTAACAACCTTTCTAATTCGTTTGAGAACTTTGTGAAGGTAAAAAACTAATTATTAAATTAAATACGAATAAGAAAGAAGTCCGTAACAGTGTATTAGTAGGGCAGTGAAGTCCATACACTCAAAACAACTAATTTTCTTGTTTAGTTTATATCTTTACACATTTCAATCACGTTATCGTGGACGGGTTGGCTTTTGGTGGAGCTATGGGCTTCGGAGCAGACGTGGCTAGTTCAAATCCGCGTGATAACACAAAATATTCCCCACACTTTGAGCTGTGGGTGCATTATTAAAGTAGCAATCAGTCCCTTATTTGTGTAAGATGGTGGTACTGTTATTTGGATGCACTTAATCAATGTACCTCAATGAAGCTAATCATACTATAACTCTTGCTTATATAATAATGGAAAAAAACATTTTTATTACGTGATGTACAAGCCCAAACTTCTTGAATTTTTTGTCCTGTTGCATGTAGATTTGCAATAGGGGTTGCGATTGTTCTGTTTCCTTCCCGTTTCCCGTCACGGAGGAACTTTATTCTTTCCAATCTCAGGGTATAGGTACGACGTCATGAATACGTCACACACAGATCTAATGCACTGGCGCCATCTATATAAATATGATAGTAATGTCCATGTAAATACTTCGCAGGGTATGTATGGAACTTCACCAAATTTGGTATGAAGGTATTTTGTGTCCATGAAGAGTACATGCAAATGTACGGTTACGCATTTTGTGTTTTGCTGTTTTTATGGGCGTTTTGGTTGTTTTTCAAAATTATATATAAAGGAAACAACATTTCATAATCTAAGATAACCTTTCGTTAATCATAAATTTACATAGCATTTGTCCAGGGTACGGGCACCCCAGCTAGTCGTTCATTCGTCAGAAGTAATTTATTTTCTCTTATTATACATGTGTAAGATATCGACTCTTCTTCTTGGTTTCATTTTATAATATTCCTCTCACACATTCACTACATTTTTATCGTTGTCGTTTGAGTTTATCAAATCACGTGTCATGATGTTGATAAATTGTCCATTTATCGTACACCATTTTTGACACCACTATTCATCACTAAATAGATTAGGAATAGAGGTACAAGACATGAATCATGTGTGATGTCCTCCACCCTGTTAAAAGAACAAAATGCTAGTGCGGTTATTAAGAAAGCTTTCTGTTAACGAGAGTAAAATATACCATTACTAATTAATGGCAGATCATTCCCCTTAAGAGTAGTGGACCATTCCTCTTAAGAATAGTGGATTATTTTCTTTAAGAGTAGTGGACAATTCTGCTTAAGAATATCGGACCATTCTCTATAATAATAGTAAGATATTCTCCTTAAGAACAATGGACCACTTTCCTTCAGAATAGTGGACCATTCTCCTTCAGAATCTTCAGTAGCACTTTCTTCTTTTAAGAAACCTTCAAGAATTGTAACACTAGATTTGGACCTTTAATTTTCAAAGAAAAAAACGTACTTAAAAACTTCTATTGCCTAAATTGATTGATAAACTCTCAATTCACCTGAAACCAGATTAAAACTTGAGTCGGTTCAAAAATTAGACATCTAGTGTTATTTTTGTTTTTGTTGTTAAGGGCACTGCCACGCAATGAACTGTCTGTCCTGTACCAACCGTTGGATTCGACGCCCGATTTTGATTTTTATAACCATTCATATTTTCCGCTGACTAGAAGTAGGGGGAAGTGAGGCTACTTTTGCGGTTTTCAGTTGTAAAAAGTAAACTTGAAGCTATTTTGCGTTTCAGCATTTCTTGGAGTATGAAATATTATAAATTCCATCTTATCTCATTGCTTAACAGTTTACACTGGATAACGTAACATTTAAAAAGGCTAAACCAGTCTTTTCAATGAAAAAAACGACAATTCCATAAGCTAATTTCCTCACTGCAATCATGTATCATTTCTCTGTGTGCCATACAATTACTTCGAAACACTAATGTTTGTTTGTTGTTAGACGCAAAGCTGAAAAATGGGCGTCTGACTGTACATTGAAAATCGCAGCTGTTGAAATCCGAAATCGTTACAAGCTCTGAGCCTTAACGCTGAACCACCGAAGTGCGAAACACTAATGACATCTGAAAAATGTAGTTCTTGGTTGAGAATGGTTTAGGTTTTGTTTCTAGGAGTCAGCTGATATGTTCCAAGGACAGACAACTATTCAAACGCTGACGGTAAAAGTGTGACGGTACTCGTAAGGTTTAACATTAACCACATGCTGTGATGTAAATAAATCGCCTAGAATATTAAAATAATAATAAAATACTAAAATACATTTACTATAAACTAGCGGAAAAGTAGATGTTTATTGGTTCAGTCATCTCTTTGTACTGCTGTTGCCAAGCTTATTTCGCTAAAATATTTACACTATACAGAAATTATACGCAGATAGCCTTTAATAAATATTAAAAATTGCATTTAAGACTAGAGATTACAATTGAGCATTCAGTGGTTAGGAGGAAGACTCTGGATTTAAGGATATAATATTTATGTCCCGTTTCCGAAAAAAAACAATCGCATTCTGGAGCCGTTGCTGCGTTATAAAGGTGACAGTCAAATTTCAATAATTGGTGAAACAAGGCAGCCTAAGAGCTGGCGGAGAGTGCTGTTGGCTATCTGCTTTCGTTTTAGCCTATCAGCTCAAGATTAAGATAAGCTAAACCAGTGTTAGTATAGCATGATTTATAACCTGCAGAATCATAAGCGTAGCATGATTTATAACCTGCAGAATCATAAGCGTAGCATGATTTATAGCCTCAGTATTGTAAGTTAGAGATGCTAGTGGATTCAGATGTTAATTATTGTTAGAGATGATAGTGGATTTACATGTTAATTATTGAAAGAGATGATAATGGATCCAGGTGTTAATTATGGTTGGAGTTGATAGTGGATTTACATGTTAAATATCGTTAGAGATGATAGTGGATCCAGGTGTTAAATATTGTTAGAAATGATAGTGAATTTACATGTTAAACAATGTTAGAGATGATAACGGATTCAGAGAGAAATAAATTCCAAATTGTATATGCTTGTACTCCCAGATGTTGAATCTTTCGAACCAACTTTGTAAAACAAAGTATTAACTACGATAAGTTAAAATTCCTCTGTTTTCAGAGGTTCTTGGTACGAATCTGAGCTCAAGGTTAAAGATGTCAAACATTTCAAAAGCTAGTCTCTAATGTTATCGGTATTCAAAGATGTTAATGCAACTTCACAACTTAAAGCCCAATTATGAGTGTTATAAGTCCACTGAGCCACCTGAGGAGCTCTAATGTTGTAAAGTTCAGTTCCATTACAGTTTGAAAACAGTCCAGTTCGAGGCATTTTATAAGTTGTACGTAAATGAGATTCACACATGACCTCACACAAGCTCTGTGCTCGTGTATTTCACAGTTGTTGAGAGACTCGTGTAGAAATAGTTCGTGTTGGAATATGGAGAACGCCTAATATCATAAGTTTAACATGTTTATAGCCTGTAGTATAATAAGTGTAGCATACTTATAGCTTGTAGTAGCATAAGTGTAGCATGTTTATAACCTGCAGAATTATAAGTGTATCAGTTTTATAGCCTCAGTATCGTTAGTTAGCATGTTAACCTTTAGTATCATAAGTTTAACATGTTTATAGCCTGTAGTATTACAAGTGTAACATGTTTATAGCCTGTAGTATGAGGAAATATTAGCGTAGTAACTTCTGATACATGGTGTTAACTAGAACTTTGGAGACTGCTGTTGGCTTATTTTAATTAATCCATGTTTTCGTTTGTTTCGGAGTTAAGTTACGAGCAACCTTGAACTTATAGACAGAAGCTGTTTGTCTGACGAGCTAAAGGGATCTGAGAGTTACTGGTATATCGCACCCAAGGCCCCAAAGCGCAGTGCGCAATATTTTTAATAACGGGATGTGAACCACGGACCCGCGATTTTGTATTTTAGTGTATAAATCATAACTGCACCACACTAGATTTAAGTACGGACACCTTCCCAGGGTCTTTGTCAGATTTGTTTTGAAGATATGTCGCATTTCTGATCTGTACATATAATAAACACGAAAGGCCAACAACGACAGTAAAACCTCTTCGTTTCTCTACTAAAACTTTTTTCATCCTTTGAACGTGTTTGTGACGACATCTGATCCCGCCGTTTCTAACCAATAAATCGACCGCCTGGCCTTGTAGTGCTGCTGGAAGTCATAGCGGAAGGACGCGATATAGATTGGGCCGAGAGCAGCATAAAGACGTTCGCTGTTCGATCACTGGGTTCGCCTGCTTCAACCCTAACGTGGTTAGGAGAGAGTGAAACTCCTCTATCTATGGCAGACACGTATTCTGCTTACGAAGACGAGGTATTGTCATAAGATATATTTACTTTATTTCACAAAACGTTGGGATAAGATTCAATTATATTCCTTCGGTAATTTCGGAAGATTTCATTATTTACCGCTAAATTCCAAAGTCACTCTAAACGTAAGTTACGTTATAGGTTCCTTCAAACACGAAGCTAATCTCAGATTTAGACTCACTTTTTACCTCTTTGTACCTAGTACGCATTTTTGAACAGAGTTCCCCCTGCTGGGACAGCAGTGAAACTGCGTATTCCCCATGTCTCCCGTTATGACAGCATTCAGTCTATGATTCTCCTCAGTGGCTTTTTTTTTTTTTTTTATAATTTCGCTCAAAGCTACACGAGGGCTATCTGCGCTAGCTATCCTCAATTTAGTAGTGTAAGACCAGAGGGAAGGCAACTAGTCATCATCACCCACCACCAACTCTTGGGCTACTTTTTTACCAACGAATAGTGGGATTGACCGTCACATTGTAAAGCTCCCACGGCCGAAAGGGCGAGCATATTTGGTGCAACGGGGATTCGAACCCGCTTTAATCCACCTGGCCGTGCCGGGCCTTCCCTGCAGTGGACACAGCAGATAGCCCGAAGGGTTTGTTTAAAACAATCAATCAATAAATAAATTATAGTGTCTGTATAATTATCGGAACTTTCCGGAAAAATCGAACTTTTTTTTGGGGGGGGGGCTTTGTTTCATTGTTGTTAAGCATAAAAGCGATACGAAGGTCTATCTGTTCTGTTTCACCACACGTATCGAAATCTGGTTTTTAACATTATAAACCTTTAGGCTTATCTCTGATCCACTGATAGGAGTGGAGTAACTCTTAACAACTAAATGTAATTTATTACTAAAGGGAACTCGTGGTCTTTCCTCTAATTTTTAGGTAGGAGGACTGGATCATCTTTTATTATTTAATCCTGAAACATAAGACTTCTAGATATCTCATATATTGTATGTATGTTTGAAAGGTACCTGAACAACGATTCTTGGCTGACCAAACAGTGAGGTTTAACCGGCATTCTTATGGTAGAGCGCGTGTTTTTTGGTAACAGGACTCGAACCGTGAATATGGAGTCCATCAGGCACGTAATTTACTAGCACACGTTTAAGGTTTCAAGTAATAAAACCTGGTTTAGTGATGTATTAATGGAATCGGATTGCATTCCTGTCTATTTGAAAAGTCCTTTCTTTATAATACTAAATGTTATGAATTGTTATTAATTAAATATTAGTCGTTCTATTGCCTTGTGCTTTAAAATGTACGTTGAATCAGAAACATTTTTCTCCTGCAATTTTATCATATGGTGAAAAAAATATGGAATATTAGTATTTTTGCAGTATATCAAAACTTTATTCATTGGCAGAGTAGCTGAACCTCGCAGGCCTTTGTTTAATAAAGGACATAAGGTGTTTTTAATTACGCTTAATGGGACGTTAAGCTGAGAACTACGAACATAATTTACTTTTCTGTTTCTTCAATTGATAATTGGTGTTTCAGATTTGAGCTTGATGGTTTTTGATTGGTTGACGTAGCCACAGTGCCCAGACATTATAATAGATCAAACCCTTTTGATTTCTGATTGATCAACATAGCTGGAGACTCGAGATGTTTTATTATATGACGACGAATCATAAAATAAAGGAAAACGTGAAAGAAACAAAAACCAAAATTAAGTTAAATGATGAATAATAGCCACCTAGTATTTCCTTTGAGATTTCGTTGTAATAAGATTATAATATTTTTGTTGTACTAAGGTAAATGGTGGACATATTAATACAAGAACTTTAATAGTTATAGACTTTTGAAGTGACTTTTATTAATTAATGTTCATTTATTCACATGTTTTTAATTATTTTTGAAATTATTAGTGGGCCCAACATAGTCATTTGGTTAGGGGCACTTAACTCGCAATATGTGGGTAGCGTGTTTAACTTCCCGTCTCACCTAATATATTCACACTTTCAGCCGTGGGTGCATTGTAATGTGACAGTCAATCCCACTTTTCATTGGTGAAAGAGTAGCCCAAGAGTTGGTGGAAGGTTGTGATGACTAGCTGCCTCCCCTCTAGTCTTACACTGCTAACTTAAGAATGGCTAATGCAGATAGCCCTCGTGTAGCTTTGCTGGAAATTCAAACTAAATCTAAACAGATCATTAATATGTACTTGTTTGGTTGTTAAACATAAAGCTACATAATTAGATATATGTATCTTACGACTATGGGTATCGAAACCTAATTTTTAACCTTGTAAGCCCTAACTAATATATTCAACTGAGTCACTGAGAGGGATAAGCGTATGTAAGAATAACGTCTTTGTCCTCGCGTATTTTTGAAAACACGTCAGTTACTTACAACCTAAAAGATGAGATGGTTTTTAAACCTACACGTGATGTATTGTAAAGAACTTAAACCATAAATTCAGTATAATTATTTATTTTCTGTGTAATATACCTAGAAAACCCCTAAGAGTAAACAGTGGATCTAATTACAGTATTCCTGTCATTTTATTTATATTTCGCGTGTAGTTAATACGTTACCAGTAAGTGACGGACACATAAACAGTGTGCTTTATAAATTATTTATAGCCAAACGTTTGTAAAAGGTTGATGCGAGCGGTACGTTTGCTGGTGAACGTGTGTAAAAGGTTGATGTGATCGGTAAGTTTAGTGGTGAACGTGTGAAAAAGGTAGATATGATCGGTAAGTTTAGTGGTGAACGTGTGTAAAAGGTTGATGTGATCGGTAAGTTTAGTGGTGAACGTGTGTAAAAGGTTGATATGATCGATAAGATTAGTCGTAAACGTGTGTAAAAGGTTGATATGATCGATAAGATTAGTGGTAAACGTGTGTAAGAAGTTGATGTGATCGGTAAGTTTAGTGGTGAACGTGTGTACAAGGTTGATGTGATCGGTAAGTTTAGTGGTGAACGTGTGTAAGCAGTTGATGTGATCGGTAAGTTTAGTGGTGAACGTGTGTAAAAGGTTGATGTGATCGGTAAGTTTAGTGGTGAACGTGTGTAAAAGGTTGATGTGATCGGTAAGTTTAGTGGTGAACGTGTGTAAAAGGTTGATGTGATCGGTAAGTTTAGTGGTGTATACTATACACTATGTACGTCGTTCCAATTTCACATTTATTTTGATTTTAGCATAAAGAAATACATCTTGTTTTTTACGCTTTAATTAGTTCTGTGTATACTGATATGATTTACTTAGTTAGTTCTGTGTATACTGATATGATTTATTTATTTAGTTCTGTGTATACTGATATGATTTATTTAGTTAGTTCTGTCTATACTGATATGATTTATTTAGTTAGTTCTGTGTATACTGATATGATTTATTTAGTTAGTTTTGTGTGTACTGATATGATTTATTTAGTTAGTTCTGTGTATACTGATATGATTTATTTAATTAGTTCTGTGTATACTGATATGATTTATTTGGTTAGTTCTGTATATACTGATATGATTTATTTAGTTAGTTCTGTATATACTGATATCATTTATTTAGTTAGTTCTGTACATACTGATATGATTTATTTAGTTAGTCCTGTGTATACTGATATGATTTATTTAGTTAGTCCTGTGTATACTGATACGATTTATTTAGTTAGTTCTTTGTAGAATCATTTGATTTATGTACTTAGTCCTGTGTATACTGATATGATTTATTTAGTCAGTTCTGTGTATACTGATATGATTTATTTAGTTAGTCCTGTGTATACTGATATGATTTATTTAGTTAGTTCTGTGTATACTGATATGATTTATTTAGTTAGTTTTGTGTGTACTGATATGATTTATTTAGTTAGTTCTGTGTATACTGATATGATTTATTTAGTTAGTTCTGTGTATACTGATATGATTTATTTGGTTAGTTCTGTATATACTGATATGATTTATTTAGTTAGTTCTGTATATACTGATATCATTTATTTAGTTAGTTCTGTACATACTGATATGATTTATTTAGTTAGTCCTGTGTATACTGATATGATTTATTTAGTTAGTCCTGTGTATACTGATACGATTTATTTAGTTAGTTCTTTGTAGAATCATTTGATTTATGTACTTAGTCCTGTGTATACTGATATGATTTATTTAGTTAGTTCTGTGTATACTGATATGATTTATTTAGTTAGTCCTGTGTATACTGATATGATTTATTTAGTTATTTCTGTGGATAGTGATATGATTTATTTAGTTAGTTTTGTGTATACTGATATAATTTTTTCAGTTAGTCCTGTGCATACTGATATGATATATTTAATTTGTTCTGTGTATACTGATATGATTTATTTAGTTAGTTCTGTATATACTAATATTATTTATTTAGTTAGTTCTGTGTATACTGATATGATTTACTTAGTTAGTTCTGTGTATACTGATATGATTTATTTATTTAGTTCTGTGTATACTGATATGATTTATTTAGTTAGTTCTGTCTATACTGATATGATTTATTTAGTAAGTTCTGTGTATACGGATATGATTTATTTAGTTAGTTCTGTGTATACTGATATCATTTATTTAGTTCGTTCTGTGTATACTGATATGATTTATTTACTTAGTTTTGTGTATACTCATATGATTTATTTAGTTTGTTCTGTGTATACTGATATGATTTATTTAGTTAGTCCTGTGTATACTGATATGATTTATTTAGTTAGTTCTGTGTATACTGATATGATTTACTTAGTTAGTTCTGTGTATACTGATATGATTTACTTAGTTAGTTTTGTGTGTACTGATATGATTTATTTAGTTATTTCTGTGTATACTGATATGATTTATTTAGTTAGTTCTGTTTATACTGATATGATTTATTTATTTAGTTCTGTGTATCCTGATATGATTTATTTAGTTAGTTCTGTGTATACTGATACGATTTATTTAGTTAGTTCTGTGTATACTGATATGATTTATTTAGTTAGTTTTGTTTATACTGATATGATTTATTTATTTAGTTCTGTGTATACTGATATGATTTATTTAGTTAGTTCTGTGTATACTGATACGATTTATTTAGTTAGTTCTGTGTATACTGATATGATTTATTTGGTTAGTTCTGTATATACTGATATGAATTATTTAGTTAGTTCTGTATATACTGATATGATTTATTTAGTTAGTTCTGTGTATACTGATATGATTTATTTAGTTAGTTCTGTGTATACTGATATGATTTACTTAGTTAGTTCTGTGTATACTGATATGATTTACTTAGTTAGTTTTGTGTGTACTGATATGATTTATTTAGTTAGTTCTGTGTATACTGATATGATTTATTTAGTTAGTTTTGTTTATACTGATATGATTTATTTATTTAGTTCTGTGTATACTGATATGATTTATTTAGTTTGTTCTGTGTATACTGATATGATTTATTTAGTTAGTTCTGTGTATACTGATATGATTTACTTAGTTAGTTCTGTGTATACTGATATGATTTATTTATTTAGTTCTGTGTATACTGATATGATTTATTTAGTTAGTTCTGTCTATACTGATATGATTTATTTAGTAAGTTCTGTGTATACGGATATGATTTATTTAGTTAGTTCTGTGTATACTGATATCATTTATTTAGTTCGTTCTGTGTATACTGATATGATTTATTTACTTAGTTTTGTGTATACTGATATGATTTATTTAGTTTGTTCTGTGTATACTGATATTATTTATTTGGTTAGTTCTGTATATACTGATATGATTTATTTAGTTAGTTCTGTATATACTGATATGATTTATTTAGTTAGTTCTGTATATACTGATATGATTTATTTAGTTAGTTCTGTGTATACTGATATGATTTATTTAGTTAGTTCTGTGTATACTGATATGATTTATTTAGTTAGTTCTGTGTATACTGATATGATTTACTTAGTTAGTTTTCTGTATACTGATATGATTTATTTAGTTAGTCCTGTGTATACTGATATGATTTATTTAGTTAGTTCTGTGTATACTGATACGATTTATTTAGTTAGTTCTTTGTAGAATCATTTGATTTATGTACTTAGTCCTGTGTATACTGATATGATTTATTTAGTCAGTTCTGTGTATACTGATATGATTTATTTAGTTAGTCCTGTGTATACTGATATGATTTATTTAGTTATTTCTGTGGATAGTGATATGATTTATTTAGTTAGTTTTGTGTATACTGATATAATTTTTTCAGTTAGTCCTGTGCATACTGATATGATTTATTTAGTTTGTTCTGTGTATACTGATATGATTTATTTAGTTAGTTTTGTTATACTGATATGATTTATTTAGTTAGTTCTGTCTATACTGATATGATTTATTTAGTTAGTTGTGTGTATACTGATATGATTTATTTAGTTAGTTCTGTGTATACTGATGTGATTTATTTAGTTAGTTCTGTGTATACTGATATGATTTATTTAGTTAGTTCTGTGTGTACTGATATGATTTATTTCGTTATATCTGTGTATACTGATATGATTTATTTAGTTAGTTCTGTTTATACTGATATGATTTATTTATTTAGTTCTGTAAATCCTGATATGATTTATTTAGTTTGTTCTGTGTATACTGATACGATTTACTTAGTTAGTTCTGTGTATACTGATATGATTTACTTAGTTAGTTCTGTGTATACTGATATGATTTATTTAGTTAGTTCTGTATATACTGATATGATTTATTTAGTTAGTTCTGTATATACTGATATGATTTATTTAGTTAGTTCTGTATATACTGATATGATTTATTTAGTTAGTCCTGTGTATACTGATATGATTTATTTAGTTAGTTCTGTGTATACTGATATGATTTATTTAGTTAGTTCTGTGTATACTGATATGATTTATTTAGTTAGTTCTGTGTATACTGATATGATTTATTTAGTTAGTTTTGTGTATACTGATATGATTTATTTAGTTATTTCTGTGTATACTGATATGATTTATTTAGTTAGTTCTGTTTATACTGATATGATTTATTTATTTAGTTCTGTGTATCCTGATATGATTTATTTAGTTTGTTCTGTGTATACTGATACGATTTATTTAGTTAGTTCTGTGTATACTGATATGATTTATTTAGTTAGTTTTGTTTATACTGATATGATTTATTTTTTTAGTTCTGTGTATACTGATATGATTTATTTAGTTAGTTCTGTGTATACTGATATGATTTATTTAGTTAGTTCTGTGTATACTGATATGATTTATTTGGTTAGTTCTGTATATACTGATATGAATTATTTAGTTAGTTCTGTATATACTGATATGATTTATTTAGTTAGTTCTGTGTATACTGATATGATTTATTTAGTTAGTTCTGTGTATACTGATATGATTTACTTAGTTAGTTCTGTGTATACTGATATGATTTACTTAGTTAGTTTTGTGTGTACTGATATGATTTATTTAGTTAGTTCTGTGTATACTGATATGATTTATTTAGTTAGTTTTGTTTATACTGATATGATTTATTTATTTAGTTCTGTGTATACTGATATGATTTATTTAGTTTGTTCTGTGTATACTGATATAATTTATTTAGTTAGTTCTGTGTATACTGATATGATTTACTTAGTTAGTTCTGTCTATACTGATATGATTTATTTAGTTAGTTCTGTGTATACTGATATGATTTATTTAGTTAGTTCTGTGTATACTGATATGATTTATTTATTTGTGTATACTGATATAGTTCTGTGTATACTGATATGATTTATTTAGTTAGTTCTGTGTATACTGATATGATTTATTTAGTTAGTTCTGTGTATACTGATATGATTTATTTAGTTAGTTCTGTGTATACTGATATGATTTATTTAGTTAGTTCTGTGTATACTGATATGATTTATTTAGTTAGTTCTGTGTATACTGATATGATTTATTTAGTTAGTTCTGTGTATACTGATATGATTCATTTATTTAGTTCTGTGTATACTGATATGATTTATTTAGTTAGTTCTGTGTATACTGATACGATTTATTTAGTTAGTTCTGTGTATACTGATATGATTTATTTAGTTAGTTCTGTGTATACTGATATGATTTATTTAGTTCGTTCTGTGTATACTCATATGATTTATTTAGTTTGTTCTGTGTATACTGATATTATTTATTTGGTTAGTTCTGTATATACTGATATGATTTATTTAGTTAGTTCTGTATATACTGATATGATTTATTTAGTTAGTTCTGTATATACTGATATGATTTATTTAGTGAGTTGTGTGTATACTGATATGATTTACTTAGTTAGTTCTGTGTATACTGATATGATTTATTTACTTAGTTTTGTGTATACTCATATGATTTATTTAGTTTGTTCTGTGTATACTGATATGATTTATTTAGTTAGTCCTGTGTATACTGATACGATTTATTTAGTTAGTTCTGTGTATACTGACATGATTTATTTAGTTAGTTCTGTGTATACTGATATGATTTATTTAGTTAGTTAGTTTTGTGTGTGTACTGATATGATTTATTTAGTTATTTCTGTGTATACTGATATGATTTATTTAGTTAGTTCTGTTTATACTGATATGATTTATTTATTTAGTTCTGTGTATCCTGATATGATTTATTTAGTTAGTTCTGTGTATACTGATACGATTTATTTAGTTAGTTCTGTGTATACTGATATGATTTATTTAGTTAGTTTTGTTTATACTGATATGATTTATTTATTTAGTTCTGTGTATACTGATATGATTGATTTAGTTAGTTCTGTGTATACTGATATGATTTATTTAGTTAGTTCTGTGTATACTGATATGATTTATTTAGTTAGTTCTGTGTTTTATTTAGTTAGTTCTGTATTAGTGATATGATATGATTTATTTAGTTAGTTCTGTATATACTGATATGATTTATTTAGTTAGTTCTGTGTATACTGATATGATTTATTTAGTTAGTTCTGTGTATACTGATATGATTTATTTAGTTAGTTCTGTGTTACTGATGTTTATAGTTAGTTTTGATATGATTTTTATTTAGTTAGTTCTGTGTATACTGATATGATTTATTTAGTTAGTTTTGTTTATACTGATATGATTTATTTATTTAGTTCTGTGTATACTGATATGATTTATTTAGTTTGTTCTGTGTATACTGATATAATTTATTTAGTTAGTTCTGTGTATACTGATATGATTTACTTAGTTAGTTCTGTGTATACTGATATGATTTATTTATTTAGTTCTGTGTATACTGATATGATTTATTTAGTTAGTTCTGTCTATACTGATATGATTTATTTAGTAAGTTCTGTGTATACGGATATGATTTATTTAGTTAGTTCTGTGTATACTGATATCATTTATTTAGTTCGTTCTGTGTATACTGATATGATTTATTTACTTAGTTTTGTGTATACTCATATGATTTATTTAGTTTGTTCTGTGTATACTGATATTATTTATTTGGTTAGTTCTGTATATACTGATATGATTTATTTAGTTAGTTCTGTATATACTGATATGATTTATTTAGTTAGTTCTGTATATACTGATATGATTTATTTAGTTAGTTCTGTGTATACTGATATGATTTATTTAGTTAGTTCTGTGTATACTGATATGATTTACTTAGTTAGTTCTGTGTATACTGATATGATTTACTTAGTTAGTTTTCTGTATACTGATATGATTTATTTAGTTAGTTCTGTGTATACTGATATGATTTATTTAGTTAGTTCTGTGTATACTGATATGATTTATTTAGTCAGTTCTGTGTATACTGATATGATTTATTTAGTTAGTTCTGTGTATACTGATATGATTTATTTAGTTAGTTCTGTGTATACTGATATGATTTATTTAGTTAGTTCTGTGTATACTGATATGATTTATTTAGTTAGTTCTGTGTATACTGATATGATTTACTTAGTTAGTTCTGTCTATACTGATATGATTTATTTAGTTCGTTCTGTGTATACTCATATGATTTATTTAGTTTGTTCTGTGTATACTGATATTATTTATTTGGTTAGTTCTGTATATACTGATATGATTTATTTAGTTAGTTCTGTGTATACTGATATGATTTATTTAGTTAGTTCTGTGTATACTGATATGATTTATTTAGTTAGTTCTGTGTATACTGATATGATTTATTTAGTTAGTTCTGTGTATACTGATATGATTTATTTAGTTAGTTCTGTGTATACTGATATGATTTATTTAGTTAGTTCTGTGTATACTGATATGATTTATTTAGTTAGTTTTGTGTGTACTGATATGATTTATTTAGTTAGTTTTGTGTGTACTGATATGATTTATTTAGTTAGTTTTGTGTGTACTGATATGATTTATTTTGTTAGTTCTGTGTATACTGATATGATTTATTTAATTAGTTCTGTGTATACTGATATGATTTACTTAGTTAGTTCTGTGTATACTGATATGATTCATTTATTTAGTTCTGTGTATACTGATATGATTTATTTAGTTAGTTCTGTGTATACTGATACGATTTATTTAGTTAGTTCTTTGTAGAATCATTTGATTTATGTAATTAGTCCTGTGTATACTGATATGATTTATTTAGTTAGTTCTGTGTATACTGATATGATTTATTTAGTTAGTTGTGTGTATACTGATATGATTTACTTAGTTAGTTCTGTGTATACTGATATGATTTATTTAGTTAGTTCTGTGTATACTGATATGATTTATTTAGTTAGTTCTGTGTATACTGATATGATTTACTTAGTTAGTTTTGTGTGTACTGATATGATTTATTTAGTTATTTCTGTGTATACTGATATGATTTATTTAGTTAGTTCTGTTTATACTGATATGATTTATTTATTTAGTTCTGTGTATTCTGATATGATTTATTTAGTTTGTTCTGTGTATACTGATACGATTTACTTAGTTAGTTCTGTGTATACTGATATGATTTACTTAGTTAGTTCTGTGTATACTGATATGATTTATTTATTTAGTTCTGTGTATACTGATATGATTTATTTAGTTAGTTCTGTCTATACTGATATGATTTATTTAGTTAGTTCTGTGTATACTGATATGATTTATTTAGTTAGTTCTGTGTATACTGATATGATTTATTTAGTTAGTTCTGTGTATACTGATATGATTTACTTAGTTAGTTTTGTGTGTACTGATATGATTTATTTAGTTAGTTCTGTGTATACTGATATGATTTATTTAGTTAGTTCTGTTTTTCTTCTGATATGATTTATTTATTTAGTTCTTTGTATCCTGATATGATTTATTTAGTTTGTTCTGTGTATACTGATACGATTTATTTAGTTAGTTTTGTGTGTACTGATATGATTTATTTAGTTAGTTCTGTGTATACTGATACGATTTATTTAGTTAGTTCTGTGTATTCTGATATGATTTATTTGGTTAGTTCTGTATATACTGATATGAATTATTTAGTTAGTTCTGTATATACTGATATGATTCATTTAGTTAGTTCTGTGTATACTGATATGATTTATTTAGTTAGTTCTGTATATACTGATATGATTTATTTAGTTAGTTCTGTGTATACTGATATGATTTATTTAGTTAGTTCTGTGTATACTGATATGATTTATTTAGTCAGTTCTGTGTATACTGATATGATTTACTTAGTTAGTTCTGTGTATACTGATATGATTTACTTAGTTAGTTTTGTGTGTACTGATATGATTTATTTAGTTAGTTCTGTGTATACTGATATGATTTATTTACTTAGTTTTGTGTGTACTGATATGATTTATTTAGTTAGTTTTGTGTGTACTGATATAAATTATTTAGTTAGTTCTGTGTATACTGATATGATTTATTTAGTTAGTTCTGTGTATACTGATATGATTTATTTAGTTAGTTCTGTGTATACTGATATGATTTATTTAGTTAGTTTTGTGTGTACTGATATGATTTATTTAGTTAGTTCTGTGGATACTGATACGATTTATTTATTTGAGGCGACTGAGATTATTACGTAATGAGTAGTAGGTTCATGGGATCATCCGCCTTAATGGCTCAGGGACAAATCTGAAGATTTATAACGCTAAAAATTATGTTTCTATACCTGTGGTGGACACAGCACAGGTAGTACATTAAGTAACTTTGTACTTTCGAACAAACAAAGAAAAAAAAATATTTGATCAATAATTCTGGATGACGTTTACACAAATTTAGAATTCTGAGATTCTCCGAACTGAAATATTGGTCAATAATTACGAATAGCGGATTTTGTCAAGAAAATCTAGTTTATGTGGAGACACCTGGTGATTAAACCACTCGGCTTGTAATATGCTGATCATGCATCTGAATTCACGTCATAGAACACTTTTGCCATTTCAGCCTTGATAGTGTTATAAAGAAACAATCATTCCCACAAAAGAGATGGCGGTGAGTGTTGTTGTTTAATTGTCTTTCCTCTGGCCTATTACGTCAAATTAGGGATGGCTAGCGCAGATAGCTCACCAGTAGCTTTGTGCGAAATTCAAAACAAACCAATAAAATTCATTAAAAAAAAACCACTAAGGGTTCATGGGTACTCACAGAAAGAAGTGGCGTTACATTTGCCAATGTAGGTGGCGGTACTGTCACCGCGATAAACTTGTGTACGACACATGAGCGCAATTAGGTAGAAGTTTTCATGGAAATAAGTCGATTATATGTGTTTTTCTTCACCTTGTGGCGCGAATATTAAAATTTCATTCAGGAAGTCCTCAGTGGTATAGCAGTATGTCTGCGGACTCACAACATTCAAAATCGGGTTTCGATACCCGTGAGCGAGCAGAGCACAGATAGCCCATTGTGTACCCTTACGCTTAACTACAAACAAACAGACATTCAAAAAAGGGACCAAGCATTTCATCTTGTTGTTTGCCAAAAGCTACTCGAGCGCCATCTGTTATAGATACCACTAGAATGTGAGCAGTTAGTTTAAACTACCTACTATCAATTTTTGAGCTTTTTATTTTTGCAAACTGAGAAGCTTTAATTTTATGAAAGTTCTTGATGGAGGAAAGATAAATAGAAATCCTGTATTTCAAGAAGTACTGCTGCAATAAATATACTGGCTCGACCATATATGTGTTGCTAGTTTCTGACAGTGTCGTATAATGTACATATTTTTTGTTTCATATAAACATATAAAACTCCATAACTTATTACACCTAAGCCGCTTTGTAAATAATAATAATAATAATAATAATAAATTTATTAAGCAATAAATTAGACACAAAAAATCAAATATCAATATAAAACCATCAACAAAGAGTTAACTCGTCCTGTGATGGTTAAACACATAATAATGTAAAATCAAAACTTACAAAATCAATATAAAGTTCCCAGAATATTATCATCAGTATTTAAGATCCATTGTTTTAAGTATTTCTTTTGATTAACACGATTAATAGAAGATCTTATACTATAAGGAATAAAATTATGAATACGAGGTGCCAAATAAAGATATTGATGAAGTGTAACTGTTTTACGTGGTGTGGGTACATTAATTGGAAAAAAAGATTGAAGTCGTGTAAAATATGAAGTGACTTTAAAAGGCCTATTAAAAGAAACATGCAATGTAGATAAAGCTAAAAAATATAAATAAAGTTTATCATATGAAAGAGGGGAGTTAAATTTACGATAATTTTTGCAATCACTGTAACTGTTGATCCTTATGGTTAAGACACTTGATATTATAAGAATAATGTTATCAGGTTCATAATGAAACCTGCAAATATAAACCTAATGAAGTGAAGTTGATGACTGTACACTCGCGACTCTGAAAGGGTTGAAACTAAGTTGTAAAACTACCAGGAAGTAAGAAAACTACGTCGACTCAAAGTGGTCTTTGGTATCCACGGTCTTCCTCCATGTGAGAGGCCCAGCACGGGCAGGTGATTAAGACGCTTGACTCGAAATTCGAGGTTCGCGGGTTCGAAGCCCCGTCACACCAAACATGCTTGCCCTTTCAGCCGTTGGAGCCTTATAATGTTACAGTCAATTCCACTATTCGTTGGTAAAAGAATAACCCAAGAATCGGCAGTGAGTGGTGATTACTAGTTGCCTTCCCTCTAGTCTTACATTGCTAAATTAGGGACAGCTAGCGCAGATAGCCCTCGTGTAGCTTTGGGCGAAATTCAAAACAAACCAAACCAAACCAATCGCCATAAGAGAAAGTTGCCAGTTATGTTAAATCACAACATTTTTTTTTTTTTAGAAAATAATTATGTAAATATTATGGTAGATGTCGCAATAGTTCGTATAATCATTTATTTTGTAATGAATTCGTAAATGTACGTAAGTGAAAGAAGGCAACGAATACATCTATTAAATGTATCTTCTTTCATCTAACAGTTTCACGCCTATTAAGAATAAACATTCTGAAGTTCAGTTTAGTTATAAATATGTTTCTTTCATCCAACTTGTAAAACGTTTTTAAACGGGTTTTTCGTTATAAAGAAGACGTCATTACTTACGTCCAGTCTCACTCCCCTTTCCACTTTAGGCAAAAAAGAAAAAAAGAAAGTAAAAATTGAAATCAAGCGAGAGCCACGGAAGTTTCTCCTCTGGTTTGCTTTGTTCATCCAATCAGAGAGTAGCTAGGCTAAATCGATGAAAACGTCCTAAAGTCGTTTTCTGGCGCTATCACAGCTAGAGTAAAACATGATTGATGCTACGGTACTGTCTTTCTAAACATAAGATAGAAAATAAAATTAAAATATATGTTTCGTTTTAATCTAGACTGAAACTTAATACTGTTTATCCAGGTTCAAATGTTTTATCCTATTAACACGAATAGCCTTTTAACAAACAAATCAGAAGAATCAAACACTAGTTACTATGTTTTATTTCTTGAACAATCAAAGGTTCTACGCATTACTCTAACTAGAAAAAGATATTTGTTCTATCGAAACAAGAGTAAACAAACGTTCCATCAGACGATGTTTTCAAGATATAAAAAAATAACCCCAAAAATGTGACAACACGGTTTTTACTGACAAGTTTTACGTTCTCATAATACTAATTATTTAAAGATGTCTGCTCCACAACATAAATGTATTATTCTTCTTCAAAATATCGTGATTTACATGTTAAACTGTTGTGTTATCTTCACATTGACACTTTCCTTTAATTATTTTATTTTCACATTGACACTTTCCTTTAATTATTTTATCTTCACATTGATACTTTCCTTTAATTATTTTATTTTCACATTGATACTTTCCTTTAATTATTTTATTTTCACATTGACACTTTCCTTTAATTATTTTATCTTCACATTGATACTTTCCTTTGATTATTTTATCTTCACATTGATACTTTCCTTTGATTGTATTATCTTCACATTGATACTTTCCTTTACTTGTATTATCTTTATGTTGACACTTTCTTTTAATTGTATTATCTTCACATTAACACTTTCTTTTAATTGTATTATTTTCCAAATATTGTAATTATTTGTAAACTACTTTCCAATTTTTAAATTAAAGATACAAAATAAACACGTTTTTATATCAAAGGGAGTATTAGTAATAAACTGTTACAAATGTTAACATATTTTATTTGTCGTATGAATACTGTTTATTGTCTCCCACGAATTATATTATTCAATTTTCATAAATCATCTATTCATTAGTCTCACACGAATTATATTATTCGATTTTCATAAATCATCTATTCATTAGTCTCACACGAGTTATATTATTCTATTTTCATAAATCATCCATTCACTCGTCTCAGACAAGTTATATTATGCGATTTTCATAAATCATCCATTCATTAGTCTCACACAAATTATATTATTCAATTTTCATAAATCATCTATTCACAAGTCTCCCACGAATTATATTATTCAATTTTCATAAATCATCCATTCACTAGTCTCACACGAGTTATATTATGCGATTTTCATAAATCATCCATTCATTAGTCTCACACGAGTTATATTATTGGATTTCCATAAATCATCCATTCATTAGTCTCACACGAGTTATATTATTATAAATCATCCATTCACTAGTCTCACACGAGTTATATTATTCGATTTTCATAAATCATCCATTTACTAGTCTCACACGAGTTATATTATTCTATGTTCATAAATCATCCATTCACTAGTCTCACACGAGTTATATTATTCGATTTTCATAAATCATCCATTCATTAGTCTCACACGAGTTATATTATTCAATTTTCATAAATCATTCATTCACAAGTCTCCCACGAATTATATTATTCAATTTTCATAAATCATCCATTCACTAGTCTCACACGAGTTATATTATGCGATTTTCATAAATCATCTATTCATTAGTCTCACACGAGTTATATTATTATAAATCATCCATTCACTAGTCTCACACGAGTTATATTATTATAAATCATCCATTCACTAGTCTCACACGAGTTATATTATTCTATGTTCATAAATCATCCATTCATTAGTCTCACACGAGTTATATTATTCAATGTTCATAAATTATCCATTCACTAGTTAAATGATTTTCAGAAACTTCCCACACACAAGATAAGCTGATTGATTTTCGAGCTAGGATTCTATCAGGAATCAAATAAAACTGTGATAATTTAGTCCTACATGAGTGTAGTTTGTCATCTCATAACTGACTGTTTACTTTTACTTGTTCTGTCTAGTTTTGTAGTTTCTGGTTAAATGTATTGAAGAAAAAACTGGTTAAAAGGGTTATGTTCGGGATGATAGTGCTTTGACATACGTCTAAGACTCATCTTGATCGGGTAATAGATTGTTATAAATCAAGACATATGAACAGAGAAAAATATCGTTCAAACCGTTAAATAAACTGATATTTTTCTTTGTGTTCTTTTCGCTCAGATGAATTAAAACCTTTTTTTTTTTTTTACATACATAAATGCAAATTTCTTGTGACGTATAAGAGACGTTAGAAACACCGTAAGCGTAAACTCCGATACAACTATAAATATCGATTCATTTGTATTTTCTCTCATGAGTACTTTAACAACTGGGAAAGTTTAAAATGCGATGCACTAATGATATCTACACGTGTAAATAATACTCTAGGCATGAATGGCTGAATGCGATATATATTTAGCATTTTAAGCTCTTACGATTTTCCCTCACCGCCAGAGGGCATAAATCAGATAAGAAAGTGATATATATATTTTTTAATACAAAGAGATAAATTTAGCAAATTTTCTTATTTTTAGAATAATTAAGTTTGTTCGTGAAAGCGGTTTAAGTAATACAACTTTTTATAATTCGTTATCCTATTGGATGAATGTAATTTGTTATCCTGTTGGTTGAATAAGATTCGTTATGCTATTGATTCATTATATTTTTCTAACAGACAACTTACAAGGTTAAAGACAGGATACACAATGGACGAAACAATGCGTTCTAATTGTTATACTGCAAGATGGTTTGTCTCGAATTTCGCGCAAAGCTATTCGAAGGTTATCTGCGCTAATCATCCCTAATTTAGCAGTGAAAGACTAGAGGGAAGGCAGCTAGTCATCACTACCCATTTACAACAAATAAGCCATTTGTAAATACCACAAATGAATTGGTTCTGTAATGTTGAAATTGAAGGGCTAAAAATATCCCACAAATAACGTCAAGTGGGGTTAAAGATATTAAAAGATGGTTTTCTTTCTTCGTGCGTGTTAACTGTTTGAATGATTAAGTAAAGTTAATTCCAGTATGTTGGCTAAATGTAGAAGCTGCTAAGATGCTGGGAATGTCAGGGGTTAACATCAAAGGTTTTGACCTCCTAAATGTGTCGAGACAGTCACCTGTAGTGTGCTGGTTAGCTCCCTATATTGATGTAGAAAGAACGTTCATACTAAGCCTTGTTATATTTAGGTAATCACTATATCACTTGTTTACTTAATATTTTGTGTTTCAGTGCGTTAGTTAGAAATAAACCTCTGTTTACTTGTGGTGTGTTAGTTAGTTAAACACCATGAGTTATTTAAATGTTCCTATGGTATGAATGTTGTAATTAATTGAATACATTGAGGTGACCTTGAAATAAGACGTTCTAATTGACCGAACATATTACTCTAACCCTTGCAATAAATTAGCTGAAATCATTGGAGTAATTCTAACAGTGTAGTGCATGAATTAACTGAATGCACTGGGTTAACCATGACAATAATATTAGAAGTAACTAGATGTTTTTCAGTTAACCATCCTCCGGGACTTTATAAGTTAATGTTAACTTGTTCTTGGAGAATCAGATAACTATTTGTTTATAAACTATATGTGTAAAAACGGCTGGTTTGGGCTGAGAAAATTTTTATGTAGAGGATCGAACAACGTTTTGACCTTCTTCGGTCATCTTTCAGGTTCACAAAGAAAGAAAGAGGTAACTGACCGATAGCTGACTACATGTTTGAAGTGGGTTGTGTAATTGAGTGTAGGAATGTAGAGGGCATGCTTAGATGTTTGATTATATTTATTAATATAGATATAAAGGTGTTCCTTTGTATTGGTTTATTTTGGGCTTGAGTTATTGTATAAGTAAGGCTTCTTTAATTTTGCGTTTGTTTATGTTTGTTTCTTTATTTAGTATTTGGGTGTTCTCTATGGTTTTGTTGCGTTTATTTGATTTGCAGTGTTCGAAAATGTGTGAAGGTGACTTTTTGTGTTATTTGAATCTGGTTTCCATTTTTCTACTTGTCTCTCCAATATAGAAGTCGTGGCAGTTATCACATTGTATTTTATAAATAATGTTGGTGTGGTGTTTGTCAGTGTAGTTTTTACATAGTATAGACTTTAGATTTGTGCTTGGTTTTTTGAATAAATTAATATTAACTGGAATGTAATATTATGTTACTAGTTTTTGCCAAATGTTGGTTATTTTTCTTGTTGATGTCGGGAATATATGGTATGCAGCAGTATGTGGTTTCGTGATTTTTTAGTTCCTGGGATATATTTACTTTTGTTGGTTTATTTTGCTTTTTGTCTAGGTGTGTGCGTATAATGTTTTCTACGGTTTGTGGAGGAAATTTATTGATGTTGATGAAGTATTGTTTTATTTTGTTTAATTCGTCGTTAATTTTATCTGGTGAGCGTAGTTTTATGGCTGTGTTTATTTGGTTTCTTAGTATGTTGAGTTTTTGTTTTATTTCATGTGCTGAGTATCGGTGATTTTTTAGTGGATTTTTGTTTTAAATTGTGTATCGGTTCTTGTAATTTTGAGGTTAAGAAATGATATTTGATTGCTTTCTCCTTGTTTACATGTGAAGTTAATGTTAGGATGTATAATGTGATAGAAAAAATTAAGTATGTGTTCTGTAGATGTGAATCCCGCAATCGTGTCGTCTACATATCTGTACCAGTATAGTGGTGGATGTGATGCTGTGTTAATTGCTTGTGTTTCAACTTGTGTCATAAAAATATTGGCTAGAACTGGTGATACTGGGTTGCCCATGCTTAGGCCATTTGTTTGTATATAGTATTGATTGTTGAACATGAAGTTTGTCTTCAACGTGGTAAATTCTATGAGGGTCGCTAATTGGTTGCTGGGAATGTCTATTGATGGGTTAGGGTCTCGGATATAGAGTTCTAAGACTACCTTGCAGGCTTCAGCTGTTAGGACTTCTGTATAAAGGGATATAACATCGAAACTGGCCATTAAGGCTCTATGATTAAGTTGATTAAGATTAGACTTGAAATTAAAAGAGTCTTTGATGAATGAGCTGGCTGATGTTACATATTTGGAGAATGCCCATGCTATGTATTTACCAAGATTGTAATTAAACGATTCATATGTGGACATTATTGGTCGTAATGGACAATCTGGTTTATGAGGTTTGGGGATGCCGTATATTTGTGGTGTGCGTGAGTCGGTTTTACGTAGGTGGGAATAAAGTGTTTGTGAAATTGTGTTGGCTTTTTTCATTTTTAGTAGTAATTTGTTTAGTTGCGTTTCGTATGTCTTTGTTAGATTTCTGTGTATTAGTTTAAATTTGTTTGTGTCTGAGAGGATGTTCTTCATTTTTTGGATGTATTCATTCGTATTCATTATGACTATAGTTTCCTTTACCTGCTTTTAGAATTTTAATGTTTCTGTCTTGTTTTAGGTTTTTAATGGAATTCATGTCTCGTTTTGTAAGATTGTTTTTAGCTTTCTGTTTTATGAAATTATGTTGATGATTGTTTTAAAAAATTCTTTGAAAAATCGTTTAAGATGTTGTTTTTAGGTGTTTCTGGAAAATATAAATATAAACAAACATAAAAAAACGCAAAATATAAAAAAACCTTACTTATACAACAACTCAAGCCCAAAATAAACCAATACAAAGGAACACCTTTATACCTATATTAATAAATATAATCAAACAAATAAGCACGCCCTCTACATTCCTATACTCAGTTACACAACCCACTTCAAACATGTGGTCAACTTCCGGTCAGTTACCTCTTTCTTTCTTTGTGAACCTGAAAGATGACCGAAGCAGGTCGAAACGTTGTTCACTCATTTACGAAAAAAAATTCTCAACCCAAACCAGCCGTTTTTACATATATATTTTTCTCTACAAGTGGGTTTTCTCGTCATCACTAATTTGTTTACAAACTGTTACCATCACAGAAGTTGTAAGTTGTATAAAGTATTCCTACTATTTATATGCAAAAACGGCTCGTTTGGGTTGAGAAAATATTTTACATAGAAGAGCGAACAACGTTTCGACCTTCTTCGGTCATTGCTCTTCTATGTAAAATATTTTCTCAACCCAAACGAGCCGTTTTTGCATATAAATAGTAGGAATACTTTATACAACTTACAACTTCTGTGATGGTAACAGTTTGTAAACAAATTAGTGATGACGAGAAAACCCACTTGTAGAGAAAAATATATATGTAAAAACGGCTGGTTTGGGTTGAGAATTTTTTTTCGTAAATGAGTGAACAACGTTTCGACCTGCTTCGGTCATCTTTCAGGTTCACAAAGAAAGAAAGAGGTAACTGACCGATAGCTGACTACATGTTTGAAGTGGGTTGTGTAATTGAGTGTAGGAATGTAGAGGGCATGCTTAGATGTTTGATTATATTTATTAATA
Source organism: Tachypleus tridentatus (assembly GCF_004210375.1). Taxonomy (NCBI): domain Eukaryota; kingdom Metazoa; phylum Arthropoda; class Merostomata; order Xiphosura; family Limulidae; genus Tachypleus; species Tachypleus tridentatus. The sequence goes on along the minus strand of NC_134827.1, from coordinate 76,910,524 downwards.
TAGATATAAAGGTGTTCCTTTGTATTGGTTTATTTTGGGCTTGAGTTATTGTATAAGTAAGGCTTCTTTAATTTTGCGTTTGTTTATGTTTGTTTCTTTATTTAGTATTTGGGTGTTCTCTATGGTTTTGTTGCGTTTATTTGATTTGCAGTGTTCGAAAATGTGTGAAGGTGACTTTTTGTGTTATTTGAATCTGGTTTCCATTTTTCTACTTGTCTCTCCAATATAGAAGTCGTGGCAGTTATCACATTGTATTTTATAAATAATGTTGGTGTGGTGTTTGTCAGTGTAGTTTTTACATAGTATAGACTTTAGATTTGTGCTTGGTTTTTGAATAAATTAATATTAACTGGAATGTAATATTATGTTACTAGTTTTTGCCAAATGTTGGTTATTTTTCTTGTTGATGTCGGGAATATATGGTATGCAGCAGTATGTGGTTTCGTGATTTTTTAGTTCCTGGGATATATTTACTTTTGTTGGTTTATTTTGCTTTTTGTCTAGGTGTGTGCGTATAATGTTTTCTACGGTTTGTGGAGGAAATTTATTGATGTTGATGAAGTATTGTTTTATTTTGTTTAATTCGTCGTTAATTTTATCTGGTGAGCGTAGTTTTATGGCTGTGTTTATTTGGTTTCTTAGTATGTTGAGTTTTTGTTTTATTTCATGTGCTGAGTATCGGTGATTTTTTAGTGGATTTTTGTTTTAAATTGTGTATCGGTTCTTGTAATTTTGAGGTTAAGAAATGATATTTGATTGCTTTCTCCTTGTTTACATGTGAAGTTAATGTTAGGATGTATAATGTGATAGAAAAAAATTAAGTATGTGTTCTGTAGATGTGAATCCCGCAATCGTGTCGTCTACATATCTGTACCAGTATAGTGGTGGATGTGATGCTGTGTTAATTGCTTGTGTTTCAACTTGTGTCATAAAAATATTGGCTAGAACTGGTGATACTGGGTTGCCCATGCTTAGGCCATTTGTTTGTATATAGTATTGATTGTTGAACATGAAGTTTGTCTTCAACGTGGTAAATTCTATGAGGGTCGCTAATTGGTTGCTGGGAATGTCTATTGATGGGTTAGGGTCTCGGATATAGAGTTCTAAGACTACCTTGCAGGCTTCAGCTGTTAGGACTTCTGTATAAAGGGATATAACATCGAAACTGGCCATTAAGGCTCTATGATTAAGTTGATTAAGATTAGACTTGAAATTAAAAGAGTCTTTGATGAATGAGCTGGCTGATGTTACATATTTGGAGAATGCCCATGCTATGTATTTACCAAGATTGTAATTAAACTATTCATATGTGGACATTATTGGTCGTAATGGACAATCTGGTTTATGAGGTTTGGGGATGCCGTATATTTGTGGTGTGCGTGAGTCGGTTTTACGTAGGTGGGAATAAAGTGTTTGTGAAATTGTGTTGGTTTTTTCATTTTTAGTAGTAATTTGTTTAGTTGCGTTTCGTATGTCTTTGTTAGATTTCTGTGTATTAGTTTAAATTTGTTTGTGTCTGAGAGGATGTTCTTCATTTTTTGGATGTATTCATTCGTATTCATTATGACTATAGTTTCCTTTACCTGCTTTTAGAATTTTAATGTTTCTGTCTTGTTTTAGGTTTTTAATGGAATTCATGTCTCGTTTTGTAAGATTGTTTTTAGCTTTCTGTTTTATGAAATTATGTTGATGATTGTTTTAAAAAATTCTTTGAAAAATCGTTTAAGATGTTGTTTTTAGGTGTTTCTGGAAAATATAAATATAAACAAACATAAAAAAACGCAAAATATAAAAAAACCTTACTTATACAACAACTCAAGCCCAAAATAAACCAATACAAAGGAACACCTTTATACCTATATTAATAAATATAATCAAACATATAAGCACGCCCTCTACATTCCTATACTCAGTTACACAACCCACTTCAAACATGTGGTCAACTTCCGGTCAGTTACCTCTTTCTTTCTTTGTGAACCTGAAAGATGACCGAAGCAGGTCGAAACGTTGTTCACTCATTTACGAAAAAAAATTCTCAACCCAAACCAGCCGTTTTTACATATATATTTTTCTCTACAAGTGGGTTTTCTCGTCATCACTAATTTGTTTACAAACTGTTACCATCACAGAAGTTGTAAGTTGTATAAAGTATTCCTACTATTTATATGCAAAAACGGCTCGTTTGGGTTGAGAAAATATTTTACATAGAAGAGCAATGACCGAAGAAGGTCGAAACGTTGTTCGCTCTTCTATGTAAAATATTTTCTCAACCCAAACGAGCCGTTTTTGCATATAAATTTCTCAACAATTGGGTTTCTCGACATCACTGATTAATATTCCTACTAGTTTTACAAGCGAGAATAACACGCACTTAAAAATAAATAAATGCATTCTCGTGTGTATAACACAGTTAGTTGCTGAGAAATTTTTGTGCCAGCCATCTGTTGGCTATGTAATAAACTATATATTCTAATTAAATCGAAAGTCACCAAAAAGTAATCGGACATACAATATTTGTAAGTTCTTGACCCTGTTTTCTGAAAAATTGTATTTTTAATAAATTCATTTTATATAAATATTGTGCTTGCTTTTAAAATAATGGAGTTGAGCCGTTTAATGTAGCACTCTTAGCATTTATTACGAATTTATAACTCATCTCTTTCAGCTATGTACTCATAATAATTTTAATATAATATCAGCAGTTTTCTTTATGTAAACAATTAAAATTTGCTTTCTTTTTACGAAAAGTCTTATGTTCAAACTGTTTATACACTTGAGTATTTAACTAAAAAGCAAAGAAATATCTGAAATACAAGAGTTCTAGACAAGAGCACTAATTTAAAACTGGTAATACAAAATGACAATTATGCGTTTTTCTGACATAATTTAATTTTCTCTCCCAGTGACTACTCACCTTTTAAATTGTACACTAGATGGCAATATGCTTCATTAATGAATGAAGTCGATCTATTTTAGGTGGGGGAAAAAAAAAATTTATACGATCTTCTCGAAATAAATCTTAAAGATAAAAACTAATCCTTATATAAATAATTTCCTTGTAACTACTATAAGAACCATTTGTGAGACAAAAGAGTCCAAGGATTTCAACCTTTATAGATAAACTATATTAAATGTAACTTAAAATGACGTTTTAAATTAGTACTATCTACTATTTTATCAGTTTGGTTTATTCCTTTCTGCTATAGTTTCTATTGTAATCCAGATATCTCATCTATATACTTAAGTATAAAAATACAAAATATTACTTTAATAAAAATATATTAGTCAAAATTTAAAAATTCTAGGAGAGATATGCCATTCGTTAACATGAGTACAGAAAAGTGATGTTAAAGAAAGGCTGGAGTATACATTACATCGGGAACGTATAAACATTAATTATTTGTTTTATATATTGTTGCAAATTCATCGCCTTTATAATTTGCATTGTTATTTACGGACAGTCTGCACACGTTAAAAAGAATATTGAAAATATCGACACTACAATAAAATTATTTCACGTCTACAGGTGTTTGCAGGAAAATGTTTATAATTATTATAATAAATTAAATTTTAGCTCCAACAGATGTCGCTGTGTAACACAGGCTCGTTGTTGTATCGGCCGAAATGATCAATAGACGCCGTGGAAATTCACATTGTCTTCTTAATTTCATTTGTTATGATTAATATACCAATTTTTAGGTGACATACTAAGGACAAATTGAGTGTGATACGTGGACTAGAATCAATGTGATGTGGTATCAAATGATATAGGGATTTTGGAAAAAATATCAAAATAAGTTCAGGACGTAGTATCTTACTTATAGGTCAAAATGGATATTGGTTATTATTGTTGAATATCAGTAATCATATATTTTCAAGAGCCGAGCGTGAGCAAATGGTTAGCTAGTTGTAATATGTAGGATTTCTTCCTGTTGCCGCACTTTCAGGATCATGAGTGTGTTATTGGAGTAATCGTCAAATCTCACTATTTGATTAGAGTAACTCAATAATAGCACACATTCCGTCTGGGGGTGAAGGACGATCTTGATTTTATTTTATGGACGTTAACGGGACGCGACTCATAGAGCATCAGATAGATCGTCGAATCCACAGATCAGCATGCTGAAGAAAGGTCAGGCCCGGGACACAAGAAGATAGAAAAACTACACATAAACGGTAGATTTAAAGTCAGTAGTTCAATATAAAAAAAAAAATATTCCCTGTTTCGTATCAATTCCTTAGTATAAATCTTAGGGTACTGCTGAGTGTTCATGTCAGTAGTTCAGAACTGGACACGGGATATAGCTTCAGTAGATGTAGAAGTGTCATCGACACTTGTGCTATTGCGCGATGTCTAATCCTACTCTGATTTTTTTTAGATCCAAATCCCTTCAAAAGGCCCAATTTGCGTCCCTCATCAAAAGAGAATCATAAATAATTAACATAAACATAAGAATTTCCCGCCATATCCGGATGTTATTAGCGTGTCCACCAACAGTTACTTTTCAAAGCTACACAAGACCCAGTACGCTTATCGACCCTATTGCACGCTTTCAAGCGTAGTATTGAGTCATTGGAGGAAAATATATCCATCAGGTAAGTGAAACGTTAGGTTTAGAATTGTTTGTTTTGAAATTTCGCTCAAAGCTACACGAGGGCTATCTGTGCTAGTCGTCCCTAATTTAGCAGTGTAAGACTAGGGGAAAGGCAACTAGTCATCGCCACCCACCGCCAATTCTTGGGCTGCTCTTTTACCAACGAATAGTGTGGATTGACCGTCATATTATAACGCCCCACGGCTGAAAGGGCGAGCATGTTTGGTGTGACAGGGATTCTAACCCTCGATTCTCGGATTACGAGTCGAGTGCCTTAACCATCTGGCCATGCCGAGCCTTAGAAAGACGAGAGATAAGTCAGTAGTTTTAGGGTTAAAGTAAGTTTATTTTATTAAGCAAATAAACTTAGCTGATACAGTCAAAACCGAAACGTTTTCAGTGCGTTACTATATCAGATAAAATATTATTAGGTGTTTGAACTGCTTGCTAAAGAAGCTTAATTATAACAATAAAAAACTCCAAGGCCTAACGGATATGCTACTTGTAATAAAGCTAAACATTAGTATTTACGTTGACCTCTGTGTGAATTGTGGTCAAAGTGAAGACAGCAAACGGTGGTGGTCGTAAGAAGTGGTCCATGGGACTTACAAAGGCTTAGTTTATATTTGTTTTGAAATATTTTACAACTGGCATTATTGAAATTAGTGTGTCCAGACTGTGCATAAGGGGTTATAGGTTAGCATCCAGTTGACAAAAACTCGCGATTCACACTTCGGAGTCTTTAGAGTGCTCCACAAGAGTGATAGTCAAATCTTCATCGTTCTTTCATACTACTGGTATTATAAACTTTCTGTTGGTCATGTGTTTACACTGGTATTATAACCTTTATGTTTATACTGGTATTATAACCTTTATGTTTATACTGGTATTATAATATTTGTGTTTATACTAATATTACAATATTTCTGTTTATCTTTTATGTATAGTTGTATTATAACCTTGCTGTTGATTATGTAACTGTATGTTTATACGTTTATACTGTTTAAGAAACGTTTTTAAGGATTGTTTTTATTCGAGCAGTCATTTATAATAAATTATACTTTCATTTACAGAGATACAAGTTACAAAATTTGTTCTTGAAATTTTAAAGGCAAAACAAAATCTTCTAGAATTCTGGTTGTGAAGAGCTGATATTTGATCGACTTCTCGTGTTTCTAAACGAGAAAGATAAGATGAAAAAAACGTAAAAAAACACGATCTTCGAAAACACAATAAATGTGTTTCAGGACCACTACAACTGTGGTGGCTTTTTGATGTGGTTATTTGTCGTCATTTCTTTAAATCGTTTCAACATATCTGTGTCTTACACTACCCGTAAAGTGCTATAGAAAGTATGACATGAGAACCACGTGCGTGTCTGGAGCCACTAGAGTTTGTAACTTGAATCCAATAAACTGTTTGATAAAACTACAATACATTTCTTTCACTCCACCGTTGTTCCAATAAAGAGTATCAAAACCAGATTTTTAGTCTCATAAGCCCTCAGACTTGCCGCTGAGCCACCAGGGTGGGGGTGGGTGTGGACCCAAATAAACATAAACGCATCGTCTGTCACTTATAATGTGTATACTTACATATGTGAACACAAATGCGCAAATATTTGTCTAGAATAACATAAATGTTGGAAATAATAAGAGCAAATAAGTAAACAATTTTCACGACGTAGCATTCTTCAATATGTTGCAGGTCTGTTATCAAGATGCATGGATGTCTGTTGAAATAAGACCGTACATAGCTGCATGAACAATAACGACGTTATAGAGCCCAGAATCATATTAATACAACTGTACTATTAATTCTAATGATAACTAGAACTGTATGACCTTCGATGTCTTTGTGAGTGATAAGGTAAAAAATTCGACACGACCAACGTTCCCAGATACACCTAATTACAGATAGCAAACCTCAGTTTCTATTTTGTCTGATGAAGACTGGTTTTGATGTATAAACAAGTGCTCCGTGTTGTTGTCCCCCTCCCACATTATTTAAGTTACCCTGTAGTATTGTTTCAGATTCCTTTGTCTGTTTCTTCATGTAGCTAGGAGCACTCCCCCACTTTTAATCACTGCTTATAAACGGTTTCTCAACTCATTACTATCGTAGAGACGGTTTCTCAACTCATTACTATCGTAGAGACGGTTTCTCAACTCATTACTATCGTAGCGAACATCTATTTCGATAATTCTTTCAGTAAACGATATTTCGTTTCAAAATTCGATTTCGCTTATTTCTGATCTGTCGTTTCTTAACGCAAGAGTTGATTCCAAAACAACAATGGATTTGCTATGATAATTAAAAAAAAAAAAAAATCCGAAACCCCACCGCTTCTGTCGTTCTAGTAACTAGAGTTGTTTCTGGACTTGTAATAAATTGTCTGTTTCAGCAATAAGAGTTGAATCCGAAATGTTACCGCTCTAATTACTACAATTGATGTAGATTGAAACAAAAGATAGTTTACGATTTATTATTTGCGTAATAATGTATTTAATAATAATAATTGCGTAATATTATTTAAATAATAATGATTTATTATTTAGAAGTATTTGCGCTAACGCTGCAAGAGACAATTAATTAATTTACACCAAAAAGACATCGACTTTCTTTGAAAGTTTCGGAAAATGTTCACTGTTGCTTTAAACTCAATTTTCGTTCTTTTCTCGACCAATCAAAATCTCTCACTTCGAAACCTGTACTACGGTACAACACCACCAAGCGGACTTCGCCGCGTTACGCCTACGTGAGGTTTTTATTGACGGGGGATGGCGTTAGCAAACACATTCTAACGATACGTAAAGTCGAAGGTATCGCAGATTTATAGAGAGAAAGATTTTTCAATATTAGGTAACCTTTTCTTTTAACTTCAACTGCTGCTACGTAGTTCTATTTGCGTACAAGTAAAGGTTAGCTATTTCTGCTCTATTTCTCATGTGTGGTTGAGGGGAGAAAATTTGATACCACAAACACTAAAGAGTTACAGAAACCACCATTCGTGTTCAGTCTACCTGAGAAGCATTATGACTGGTCGAGAAGAGAAAGCTTCTAATGGACAGCCAAGCCAATCTGCTACAGTGGTACCGGAAGTGGTAGGTAGCTTTATTATAACGTTACGTTAACAGGACAGCAGAATGTAAACAGATGTTTACTCAGGAGTTTCTTTTTAAATAAGACAATTTCATAGTGTTGCTTTAAACATTTCCTATAAATTGTATGATCTAATTCAAATAAGTAAAACTTGGGAAACCTTTATTTATAGCTTTACTCCAACCGAAACGTTTTTTTACACAAAACGAAACGATTATGTAGCCCATGAAACTTTCATTACTAATTAAACGAAGAGATCAGGCACATGTATATATATGATATGTCAAACATATCCTTTACTGCAGGCACACGTATATATATGATATGTCAAACATATCCTTCACTGATGGTGCAGTTTCTGTTTATTTAGGAATTAGGACCTGAATGACTTAGTTTCGAGTAATAATGCTAAAAACTAAATAGAAATGGAACAGTGTTAATTATGTAATATAGTAAACAATATATGTTTTCATTACGAAAGTGTATACCAATTAATAAAACGTATATCCCGTTAAGCCTGACGAATAAACCGTGTTCGAAACGTGTTTACATATTCTACTGTTCTTGTGAAGACATGGCTTCATACCGTACTTTTCATTTTCAACGTTGAACCTACGATCCACTCCACTACTTGCTGAGAGACTGGTTCATTTTTTAAATCTCTCGCTCTTTTTAAAAACAAATAAACAACAACAACAGGTTGCAAGGGCGTGGGCTCACGAACTGTCCCTACATTTCCATTACATGAAATATCGGAACTTTGACATGTACACCTGTCGAGAATAACAAACATTAATATAAAAACACCAGATGCGAGAGGTAGTTTGTATTTTTGAAAATTAAAAATATCCCCAAACTTCTGAAAACAAAAGTTCATGACAAAAAAGAAGTTTTAACCGAAGTTAAAAATGACAAGACTACGTGGGAGGGGTTACCCTGTGGCAGAACACAGTACACGACAGAGCTGGCAAGACTACGTGGGGGGGGGTTACCCTATGGCAGAACACACTACACGACAGAGCTGGCAAGACGACGTGGGTTACCCTGTGGCAGAACACACTACACGACAGAGCTGGCAAGACGACGTGGGTTACCCTGTGGCAGAACACACTACACGACAGAGCTGGCGAAACAAGTACGCAATCCGTGCGACACCGCGAAATATTTCCAGCATTTTGACCTTTGGATACGTTATAAGAGTGACTGTCAATCACCTAGCATGAACATTGAGTGACTAGGTGTTGCTGACCGCCTATCTTCCTTTTACTCAGTATTTTAAGTATAGAAACAGCAGTATATAGCCTTAGTAACTTTACCATAAACAAATTACTCCAAATGTATTACTGTAACCAATTCACCAGTCGTTAAGCAAGAGAGATATCCGCTCTGTAATTAAATGGATTAAGTAAAAGTAGTTTAGAATAACACTCAGGTTGTGATATATGTTTGAATGTTCTCAAAGCTATCTGACCATCTGTGAATACAATCTGATAGAGTTACTGAAAATATAAGGAATTTAAGGAAATACGACATTTTTTCCTCTATAAGGTCTATGTGTTTCACTTTGTCTATGGCGAAATTTTGCCTAGCATAACAATAAATTTTAAAACAGAATCGACCCCACCCAGTGGCATAGCGACATGTCCGCGGACTTAAAAGGTTAAAAACTGGGTTTTGATACCCTTGGTGAGCAGAGCATAGATAGTCCATGGTGTAAGTTTGGGCTTCTCTTTAAAGAAACAAACAAATATCTAACCACCTTACCTACTCAGTGTGCCATTAGCAGCTCTCAAATGTTAACAAGTGGACTTCCAAAAACGTGAACCTAAATAATTACAATTTAAAAAGACAGCGGTAAATCTATGGATTTACAACCCTAAAATCAGGGGTTCGATTATCCTAAGTGAAATCAGCAGATAGCCAGATGTGGCTTTGTTATAAGAGAGCACACATACAATTAAAAATGATGTTAGAAGATGTGTAAGTATAACTAGCGCGCATTCAAAATTTTTAATACAATTTTTCCGTTTCTGCACGTGTGTCAGCTATTCTACCGAAATCACAGGAACGCACACAGAAAATGGTTCATTTACTCGTAATACCTTTAAACTTCAGTGAGATGTTTGAAATTACTTGCTAAATGGGTCTCTTCTGACTCAACTTCAGTAACAATTTACGTTGCGTGGAAAAAACACACACACACTGTATTTATTAGGAAAGAAATTTAACTAGCGATTAAAGTAAAGTTTTCACGTATTTCACTTTTGAACTTAAACATTTACCAGTTTTGTTTCACCAGTTTTTGAACTACGTTTTTATTCAACTTTTAATTTTAACGAAACAAGTAGCTGTGTAGATTCAACGAGGGTTTATCTGACTTCTTTTGCTCATCATATTTATGAATTTTGAACAGTTAGTTGTATGGAAGGTTGAAAACGTTATATGAAATAATTCTGGAGCCTCATGACATTGTTGCAGCATAGGCAACCAAGTCCAGTCGTGCTCTGTTTGACAACCATGCATCTTGACAATAACCTTGCAACGTCGTAAAGATGTCACGTCCAAAGCACACTATTCTACCTGTCTGCTTTGTATAATCAGCGCAGATAATCGAGGCACCAGCGTCTTAGCAAACCCAGATCTACTGATATATATTACTTATGTTTGTTTTTGAATTTCGCGCACAGCTACACAAGGGCGAGCATGCTTGGTGTGACGGGGATTCGAATCTGCGACCCTCATATTGCGAGTCGAATGCCTTAACCACCTAGCCATGCCATCCTACTTATGTTTGCTCCAACAAATAAGCACAACTGGCGAGTGTCGAATTATGAAGCAAAATATTCATGGTTTGCGACCAGTTGCCATAAAAATACGCTCTGCACATTGGTATATCAGTACGTTATATAAGTGAAAGCTAAATCCCATTATTTTGATTAGAAGACTACCTTAACAGTTGACTACTTTCTCTCTAGTCCTATATAGCTTTCTGCTAATGTTTCCGAAACAAACAAAATCTGCTATACTTACGTATAAGTGTCACTCGCGCTGTCTAGTGTTCAACAATGTTACTAAAGTAATATTTCAAAGTTTGCGAATGCGACAAACCTAACGACGAAAAACGTTGATGTGTGTAAACGATTAATACATTGAAGGCAACAGTATCAGATTATTATGATCCCAAGTTCTGTCGTAAAATATTGAAGTTTAGGTCTTTTGCTCGTGAAGCGTCCTCTGCTGATTTATAATATAAATAAAATATGAAGTAGTAGTTATATTAATTAAAATAATCTAGTTCATTTAATCTTAAAGAGCAGATTGATTTTGTCAATTGTTTACGTAAAATATAAATCCAAATTTTTGACGTTTCTTGTGCAACTTTAACACTTTTAAATCAAGTATACTTTATTAATTATTTACTCAAACCTGGCGACTGTTTATATATCACTGTTCTTGTTAAGGAGTCTACACACAGGATCATATACAAAAGCTGTCATGGTTTTTAAAGGAGACCCAAATCTTGATTGATTTCTTCAGGAGAACCAATTATTCAATTTACAGTGATTGTTATAAATATCCTAATTTTATATCATTGCTTTTTCAAACAAATTTATCTGGTTTTATTTCCGGTTTGCTATAAATTGTATGTCCTTCTTAGAACAAAATAAATACTTATAACATAGGTTTGGTTAATGTTAATATACAGTATAAAAATGAACTGTAAAGTCCAACCGTCAGGTTTATCGACCTTTTCGTCCACTTGGATTGTTTAGGGCAAATCGCCCAACTTCTTTAGTTGTATAATTCCTCGTTTAGCAAGACGAACGACAACGAAGCTTTATTTATACATTAAATATTAAATATGTCGAAATATTCTGGACTCAAACTAATTCTCTACTATAATACTCAATACACAAGGTTTCCGAACCAAAACCAGGTTCCTTTAGCGGTTTATAACATTTTCATGAGCACAGTCCTTCTGTGTGACGCGTAGTTAAATCAATTTCGCGAATCATGGTTTGTCATGGTTACCAGGTACACAACTATCTCTTGCTTCGACATCGTCTAAGGTCTTCGGAACATATTTGAAGTACGCTTTTGTATTGGACTACGTCATCACAGTGTGTGAGCAGAGCGTCTAAAATCACGGGTATATTTATATTTCCCTAGAGTCCAGACAAATGGCATTCATTATTTTATTGGTGCCATGGTTAGTAAATTAGACGATCTAAGACTAACTCTTACTTACCAATCTTTATTACGACTTAGTTTATATCAAAGTCTCGACTGGTCGTTTTCAGTTGCCACAACCTAACCCTAAACACGTGTATCTTAGTTTTTAAATACAATGTAATTTATTCTAGACCATTTCACTGTTTAAAACTCTTTAAAATATATTTACAAGATAAATTTCATTGTCTCAGCTTGTCTTACCTCTTGGCCAATGTAACTGTCTTATAAGTGAACATGAATTATTTACAAATCATAGTTAATCACATTTTTTGTATATTTCGTAGCTAAGTCACATTGGACTATCTGCTGTATCAAACGCGGGGAAATTGAGCCCAGGTTTTTAGCGTAATAAATCCATAAAATTACACCCAGTTTAATACACTTGATAATAACTATTGTATTTATCTTTGATGAAACCTCCAGACCACACTACTACGATAAAATCGCCTCTTTTGCTAAATTTCGCGCCAAGCTATTCGAGGGTTATCTGCATTATTGTCCCTAAGTTTCAAATGATAGACTAGAGAGAAGGCAAATATCCAACATCATTACCACCAGTTTTTGGACTATTCTTTATCAACGAAATGTAGAATTGACCTCACATATAATGTCCCCACGGCTGAAAGGGCGAGTATGTTCGATACTGGCCTATAAGTTAGTGACACGCAAGTGTCCCAACCACCGCTCCATGTAGAAACTTTACCACCATGATGGTTTCTCCCGTCCAGTGGTCAGCAGATGCAATTAAATAAACTAGCGTCGTTCAGAGACTTCTATCTGCAGGAGAGAAGGTTGAAAACAAAACAAAACAAACACGTTCGTGACAACATTTTCAATGACATATGGGGCTGTGAGTTTTGTTTCTAGTATATTGTATAGAGTGACCAATAACAAATGGGGTTGTGGGTTTTGTTCCTATTCTGTTGTATAGAGTGACCAGTGACACATAGGGTTGTGGGTTTTGTTTCTACTATATATATAGCTTGACCAGTGACACATGGGGTTGTGGGTTTTGTTCCTATTCTGTAGTATAGAATGACCTGTGACACATGAGGTTGTAGGTTTTGTTTCTAGTATATTCTATAAAGTGACCAGTGACACATGGGGTTATGGGTTTTGTTTCTAGTATATCGTATAGAATGACCAATAACACATGGGGTTGTGGGTTTTGTTCCTATTCTGTTGTATAGAGTGACCAGTGACATATGTGGTTGTGAGTTTTGTTTCAGTTCTGTTACATGTACTGACTTCGCCACTCTGTTCTCAGATTAATACTTTTCAGCATAACATATATTTTAGTTGTATCTATATAACAACCAAAGTATAGCCATACTTGGATGTGCGCTTTATGTTGAACGTGCTGAAACGTTCGATAAATGTGATGTTTCACAATGACCTCTTTATTAGGAAACAGACATTTATACCGTATTTACTAATTCCTACTCCCTTAAAGTCGCTTACGTCTGTCTGTTTGCAGCAAAGCGTTTGTTTACAACTTTCCTTCTGGTACCCACTATTCCTTAGAGGTTTCTTGGAGTTACACGTCCTATCAGAATACGTGATGGATGTAAGCACGAAATGTGAACCTGAAGGTTCGTGGTTCTCTGCTTATTAGCGAAAAGTCGAACACTGCACTTTAAGGCTGTCAGTGCGTTATAAGGGTGGCAGTCAAATTCCACTATTCGGTGACTGTTGTTATTTTTTATCGAGTCTATGGTTTTCGAGACGGCTGTACGTTGGTGCGAGAAACTTCTTGAACAAACCTGAATACATTTTAATTAATAACACACGCAATTCCTGTTGTACGTAATGTTTCAAAACTGTAAACAGATGGCTCTCCATGAAATTTAATATGGAAGTCAAACACGTATCCGTCGTGACGTAAGAACACGCAGATGTATAATATACAAACTATCTGTATCTTCGATAAAATACGTTACACCTAATTTAAATACGTATCAACAAACAGTTCTACGAAACAAGTGTGTATTTCTTCAACAGATATTGAATATTTCAACAAGTCTAGAGTTGTTTATCTAAAGTTATTTGAAAACATTGCTATTTTTACAACTATTATCGCTCTCCTTAGTTCTTCCCATGAAAACCGTAAGACCGTCCAAAGATAGAAAGTCAGCTCTCTTCTATATTTCTTCTGTAGTGACGTTGAAAAGTAAGTCACGTGGTCTGACATTTTTCTTTGTGAAGAGTAAATGATGACTGCCTGTTAAGAGAAGGTAGAGTGTAGACACGACAGACAACAGAAACAAAAAAATATGCTTGGACAGAAGGTTTATGGCTTTAAAACCAATATCACAGTAAGTACTAGAGTTACTGGTATGGTCAACAGATTGTATTTCCGGCTATCTTTCTGCCAAAAAACATGTCGTTATCTCATGCAAAAAAGACTACAGCAAGGTTACGCCCCGCTGCCCCAGTTACGCCTAGTCGACACACGCTCTGTCTCTAGATTCGGTATTAAGAAATAGAATTTTACGACTTCAAGACACTTAAAACTGCGCCGACAATTGGGCGAAATATTCAATGTAACACAGCAACATGACGAGGGAGTTTTGTGAGAAACGTAGAAATAGTCCAACGGACTTCTTGTTAAGCTTGTAATTTATACAGATAGAGAGTGTTGTCATGTAAGTCATACAATCTCACCCCAGTGTTAAGTCTGAACACTTATAACGAGTTTAAATACCGTAGTGGACATAGCACGGTTATCCTATTGTCTAACAATAAACAAACGGACATCATATATATGCAAAAACGGCTCGTTTGGGTTGAGAAAATATTTTACATAGAAGAGCGAACAACGTTTCGACCTTCTTCGGTCATCGTCAGGTTCACAGAGAAAGAAAGAGGTAACTGACCGGAAGCTGACCACATGTTTGGAAGGGGTTGTGTAACTGAGTGTCGGAATGTAGAGGGCGGTGTTAGATGTTTGAATATATAATTTTATTTAGTTTATTATATTAATATAGGTATAAAGGCGTCCCTTTATATTGGTTTGTTTTGGGCTTAAGTTGTTGTATAAGTAAGGCTTCTTTAATTTTGCGTTTGTTTATGTTTGTAAGTAAATTAGTGATCTTAAAGATTTCACAGCATAGTGATCAAAAGTGAACGAATAATGTTTATCTGGTTTAGAGTTTGTTCTTTTTCGTCACTTTAGCCTTCACTTTGCGTTGCTTCAGATTGGAATGTAATGCAACAGTGGAAACCCTTTGTTGTTCTAACTGTTCTTATATTCGAGTTTTCTTCTTCTGAGGATAACGTTAAAAACTCCTTTCTGGACACTGGACAATACATTACTGAGCATTCCCACTCTTAGAACTATGTATCCTCAGAAAGACTCCATAGTTCTACAGCCTACAATGGTGGTATTGTACTTTCCAGTGGTTAGGTATTCATGGTGAATCAACTACACGTTAGTACTAACAATGACTCGTCGATAAACATACCATAAGTTCCACAAGTGTTTCAGATAAAGAGTTATTCATTGTTTATATAACGTACTAGCGTAATGAAACGGACTTTAAAGTCGCTTACTATAAGATAATGAAACTTGACTTTTATTTCTAAATCTTTGTACGTTTTAATCTGAATCAAATATTACATACTTCTACCATCTCAGAAAAGGATTTGCTGAATACACAAAACGCTGACAGAAATTAACTTTTTACTGGAACACAAAATATTCTAATTACATTCTAAAATCACATTGATTACTATAAGATGTCGCGTTTATCAACAGTTGTTACACCTCTAAAACATTTATTCTCAATACGAAGTCAGATCGTAATGTCTTTTATCTGTATAAACAATGTTTCTCAGAATCTTTGTGTTCAGTATATTTAACCTAAAATCTACATTGTGTGACTCGTGGGCTGAACAGCCAGCTCAGAGACACCATGGTCAACTCAGAGTGATTTAGCTGTCCCTAATTATGAACTACTAATAAGGAAAGGAAGACCAAACAGCAGTATCCGCCATCTTTTTGGAGACTTATAACCGAACAGCTAGATTACTGTCACTTTAATAACGCATCCAAAGCTGAAACGGAGGAACGGCGTATCTATGGAATAGATCCTCAGACGTTTTAGTACGCAGCCTGAGAGGCTAATACCTAACACAATTGATGTAACAGAAATATCTGCAGACCAAGACAAAAGACTGTATTCTCAAGACGGCTGGTATAGGTATTAAAACTAATTAAATTAAGTTCAGGTCATCTTCAGGTTAACAAACCCGGCTTCAGAATACATTTTGACTACAAGTGGGTTTCTCGTCATTTAATAAAACTTAAGGTCGTTACAACGTGTGTTGTATTTCGATTGACAAGTAGGTTACACTGAGCCACTACATTTTAATTAATTAATTAAACCAGGTAAGAATAAACAACAACAAAACATACATTTTGATAAACGATTTTTCAGTGTGAACCTGGTTAATAAAAATCTATAGTTACACATAGCATAAAACAGTTATAAAAACAGGAAACTTACTCACTTATAGTTCTTTAGTGACTCAGCTGTAAGTCTTCAAACTTAAGACGCGAAAAATTTGGTTTTGATACCCGTAGTGGGCAGTGTATAGTTAGCCCATTGTGTAACCTCATGCTTAGAAATAACCAAAATCAAGTCGTTAGTTTTATTCGCAGTGTTCAAGAATAAATGTGTTTAACTTAATTCTTAGTAACGTATACCTAAGTAGTCTGATACCTTAAATATACAAACTGATTCATGAAGTACAAAACTTGTTACTAACATATACCTAAGTACTCTGATACCTTAAATATACAAACTGTTTCATGAAGTACAAAACTTGTTACTAACGCATACCTAAGTACTCCTATACCTTAAATATACAAACTGTTTCATGAAGTACAAAACATGTTAGTAACGTATACCTAAGTAATCTTATACCTTAAATATACAAGCTGTTTCATGAAGTACAAAACTTGTTACTAACGTATACCTAAGTAGTGTTATACCTTAAATATGTAATACAAATTTAGTTTTTGTTTATTGTAAAGTTAAATGAATAAATAAAAACTAAGATCGTTTACTTCTTGAATTATAATCCAAAATTTTTAATAGTAGATATTAACGTTCTGCATGCAGCTAAGCCTAGGATACCAGCATATTGATTATTCAATTGATTCTAGATGAAGTTAAGCCTAGCATATTAATATATTCCATTGATGACGTTAAGTAAGCCTAGGACACCAGCATAGTCATTGTTTGATTCAATCTAAATGAAGTTAAGCCTAACATAATAGTATATCCGATTGATGACGTTAAGTAAGCCTATGATACCAGCATAGTCATTATTTGATTCAATCTAAATGAAATTAAGCCTAGCATATTAGTATATCCTACTGATGACGTTAAGTAAGCCTAGAATACCAGCATAGTCATTATTTTATTCAATCTGAATGAAGTTAAGCCTAGCATGTTAGTATATCCCACTGATGACTTTAAGTGTTTTATATCAGTGCCATCTATTGATTTATGTAGATGTAATGGCGTCCTTTTTATTATCTCATCACATAATAAACCAAATTAACTTACATGTATAAGTAATGTTATGGCGTTACGCGTAATTCTTTATTAGATGTTATATTGCTACAGAACTTGATCATACAGCATATTTTGGTCAAAAACGAAGTTTAAAAAGATAATTTCTTAACGTAGAGGTCTAATCCGTTTGGTTTTTATTCACCCCATCCTTTGCTGTTGATTTCATTTTTACTTACTCAAGGCTTATCAAGGATAAGTCAAGGCTTATCAACACAGCTTGGGTCAGAAAATCAAATAAATATAGTTAAGCCTCTTGTAATGATGATGTATATCTAATGTAGTTGAAGTTTATGTGTTTTTCTTTGTAGAGAATATTGATTCTTCAAACCGGAAAAAAAGATAGAAGTGGAATTTGTCGTTTCAGTTTATTTAATTTGTAAAATTTTGTATTTCGAAAATAATCAATTTTGTACGAAACAATCAAATTTAAAAGAGTACTAAATTTCTAAACTAACAATTAGAGATATTAAGAATAGTTTGAAAGACTAAACGAAGCTAATTAATTATAAGTGAAAGAAAAGCGGTACTTAGTGAATCATAAAATATTTATGCCCTCTAGTGATCGAAATTGATTTTATATATTATTAATTTTTGAACAGAGTAGAGCTTTGTACCAACCGATACTGAGACTTGAATCACCAGCTTATAACATTAGTACTTATTATTACAGATCCGATTATTTCAGCTAACTTTGGAAGTTCGTAAATCACAGATTGAACACTTTATGAAAGAAAATTTCCTTGTTACTAACTGTTTACCACACCTGAGTTTTAACCAAATTTAAAGAAATACCTGCACGTTCGTAGCTTCTCTTGGTGGTAAGTCTACGAACTTGTAATGTCAAAATCCAGGGTTCGATTCTAAGCGATTGACAGAGCAGATAGTTCAACGTGGCTTTGCCGTAAAACAAACGAAGAAACACTTCTGTAAGACGTGTAACTTAAATAAGTATGAAATGCTTGCCTGTGACAATTAACTAGTTGAGTAAACAAAAGTTTGGTTTTTTTGAAACAACTTAGTTAAGCAGATCCGTGCAGGGTCCAAAGTCCAGTTTTTTACACTAATGGTCAATATAACTACACATCAAAATGTGTCATATATTCTTTTGTTGCTCATGTTGTGTAAAACTAATACATAGGAGAAACCAGAACGTTATTAGCAGAACGTACCCGATAATATCTTAGAGATATAATAAATTGTAACGTAGTAGATAAACCAGTGGCCCGAAACGTCAGTTTGCTCAACCATACCCTTGACCGTTTTAAAACACTTGTTTTTGAAGAAGATCACTACAAACAAACATAACCGTGTATTACAAGAAAACAAAATCATTTTTGTCCCGGGAATTTTCCACTCGAACGAGCTAAACGAACTTTTTAATTTCTTGTAACATTTCTCTCTTTTGTCTTACTGACACTTAAATACCATCTGTTCATATTAAAAAAAACTATAATACATATATAATCATGTATGTTTCATGTTTGCGCGCTCACATGCTTTTATGTGTCAGGATGTATATATATATATGTATAGGGAAAGGTATATTTGTGTGTTTCATTTGTTATATCGTCACACAACCTTCAATTTAGAAAGTTTTTCTATACGGATATACTGTTGAGTTAGTGATATCTGAAGAAGGGTATTGACCGAAACGTATTATCAACAGTAGCATTTATATTAATAATTATATATATTTCTGTTGTTAATTTCTCGATGATTTGTTTTTTTAATTTCGCACAAAGCTACACGAGGGCTATCTGCGCTAGCCGTCCCTAATTTAGCAGAGTAAGACCAGAGGGAAGGCTAGTCATCACCACCTACCGCCAACTCTAAGACTACTCTTTTACCATTGAATAGTGGGACTGACGGCTGAAAATGCGAGCATGTTTGGTGCGACGGGAATTCGAACCCGCGGCCCTCAGATTACGAGTCGAGCACCTTGACCACCTGGCTATGCCGTGTCCTTCTTGGGGGTTTGGCCGACAATATTTTCTTTTAACTACATAAAACTATTATAATTAACGTTAGTAGACTTTGTCGAATGATCGAGAATGGAAAAGTTGTTTAAACCAACATCCAGAAGGGGATTAAACCCTACATACCGAGCTATCTGAATATCCTGCTGTACCCAGAACTGTTATTTTAGTTCCAGTAGTTTGAATATCTTTATCAGTAGCTTGGTACACTGTACGTTTTAGTCACAGCAAAGCGATTCAAAGGATGGCTCTGAATTTTGTCTTGAGTACAAATGTTATCTCATATCTCCATGTATTGACCAGTTTGAGATCTAATTACAGCCGTAGCTAATGCGGATTTTCTTTTGTTTTTAATGATGCTTTTTTTTTTTACCGTCAAATAGAAACGTTTAAACAATCTCACAACTTACTATGTTGGTTTTTAGTTGCGTCTTTTGAAATCTATGTTTCACTAAACGAACTCCAACCATCGATTTCTAGTGACTTGAGATAGTTTCGTTCCGAATGTTTTCGACAAGAAACTGAAAATTTTTCGTGTTAGACATTTCTCAGGTTTCACCGACAAGATTCGTACGTACAAAACTTGTTGTCAATGAGCCAAACTTTATTACACGATAGAAACAAACAAACAAGTGTGCGTTTCGTACTGCACTTGCAAGCTCTGCCAGTCACAAGCGAAATCCATGTATCGGTTTAGGTAAGGACTTACTGAGAGTTTCTGTGCACATATGGACTTACTGAAACTTTCTCTGTACTTATGGACTTACTGAAAGTTTCTGTTCACATATACTTGCTGAAACTTTCTCTGTTCATATGAACTTACTGGAAGTTTCTGTGTAAATATAAACATACTAAAAGTTTCTGTGTAGGTATAGACTTACTGAAAGTTTCTGTGTATATATGGACTTACTGAAAGTTTCTATGTATATATGGAGATACTGAAAGTTTCTGTGCACATATGGTGTAAGTAAAGTTTCTGCATAAATATGGACTTCCTGAAAGTTTCTGTGTAGATGTGGACTTAACTAAAGTTTCTGGGTAAGTATGGGCTTACTGAAAGTTTCTGTGTAGATATAGACTTATTGAGAGTTTCTTTATAGATATGCACTTACTGAAGATTTCTGTGTACATGTGTACTTACTGAAAGTATCTATAGTTATGGACTGACTAAGAACGTATCTATACGTATGGACTTACTAATATCGTATCTACAGGTATGGAGTTACTAAGAACGTATCCATAGGTATGGACTTACTAAGAATTATCTATAGGTGTAGACTTACTAAGAATGTATCTATAGGTATGGACTTACAAAGAATGTATCTATAGGTGTAGATTTACTAAGAATGTATCTATAGGTGTGGACTTACTAAGAACGTATCTATAGGTGTGGACTTACTAAGAACGTATCTATAGGTGTGGACTTACTGAGAATGTATCTATAGGTGTGGACTTACTGAGAATGTATCTATAGGTATGTACTTACTAAGAATGTATCTATAGGTATGAACTTACTAAGAATTATCTATAGGTGTAGACTTACTAAGAATGTATCTATAGGTATCGACTTATTATGAATGTATCTATAGGTGTAGACTTACTAAGAATGTATATATAGGTGTGGACTTTCTAAGAATGTATCTATGGGTATGGACTGACTAAGAATGTATCTATAGGTATAAACTTACTAAGAATTATCTATAGGTGTAGACTTACTAAGAATGTATCTATAGATGTAGATTTACTAAGAATGTATCTATAGGTGTGGACTTACTAAGAATGTATCTATAGGTGTGGACTTACTAAGAATGTATCTATAGGTGTAGACTTACTAACAACGTATCTATAGGTGTGAACTTTCTAAGAATGTATCTATAGGTGTGGACTTACGAAGAATATACCTATAGGTGTAGACTTACTAAGAATGAATCTATAGGTATGGACTTACTAAGAATTATCTATAGGTGTGGACTTACTAAGAATGTATCTATAGGTATGGACTTACTAAGAATTATCTATAGGTGTAGACTTACTAAGAATGTATCTATAGCTATGGTCTTACTAATAATATATCTATAGGTATGGACTTACTAAGAATTATCTATAGGTGTAGACTTACTAACAATGTATCTATAGGTGTGGACTTGCTATGAATTATCTATAGGTGTAGACTTACTAAGAATGTATCTATAGGTATGGACTTACTAAAAAAATTATCTATAGGTGTAGACTTACTAAGAATGTATCTATAGGTATGGACTTACTAAGAATTATCTATAGGTATGGACTTACTAAGAATTATCTATAGGTGTGAACTTACTAAGAATGTATCTATAGTTATGGACTTACTAAGAATTATATATAGGTGTAGACTTACTAAGAATGTATGTATAGGTATGGACTTATTATGAATGTATATATAGGTGTAGACTTACTAAGAATTATCTATAGGTGTGGACTTACTAAGAATTATCTATAGGTGTGGACTTACTGAGAATGTATCTATAGGTGTGGACTTACTGAGAATGTATCTATAGGTATGTACTTACTAAGAATGTATCTATAGGTATGGACTTACTAACAATTTTCTATAGGTGTAGACTTATTTAGAATGTATCTATAAGTATGGACTTACAAAGAATTATCTATAGGTGTGGACTTATTAAGAATTATCTATAGGTGTAAACTTACTAAGAATGTATCTATAGGTGTGGACTTACTAAGAATGTATCTATAGGTGTGGACTTACTAAGAATGTATCTATAGGTATGGACTTACTAAGAATTATCTATAGGTGTGAACTTACTAAGAATGTATCTATAGTTATGGACTTACTAAGAATTATCTATAGGTGTAGACTTACTAACAACGTATCTATAGTTGTGGACTTTCTAAGAATGTATCTATGGGTATGGACTGACTAAGAATGTATCTATAGGTATGGACTTACTAAGAATTATCTATAGGTGTAGACTTACTAAGAATGTATCTATAGGTGTAGATTTACTAAGAATGTATCTATAGGTGTGGACTTACTGAGAATGTATCTAAATTTGTAGACTTACTAACAACGTATCTATAGGTGTGGACTTTCTAAAAATGTATCTATGGGTATGGACTGACTAAGAATGTATCTATAGGTATGGACTTACTAAGAATTATCTATAGGTGTAGACTTACTAAGAATGTATCTATAGGTGTAGATTTACTAAGAATGTATCTATAGGTGTGGACTTACTAAGAATGTATCTATAGGTGTGGACTTACTGAGAATATATCTATAGGTGTAGACTTATTAAGAATATATCTATAGGTATGGACTTACTGAGAATGTATCTATAGGTGTGGACTTACTGAGAATGTATCTATAGGTATGTAGTTACTAAGAATATATCTATAGGTATGAACTTACTAAGAATTATCTATAGGTGTAGACTTACTAAGAATGTATCTATAGGTATCGACTTATTAAGAATGTATCTATAGGTATGGACTTACTAAGAATTATCTATAGGTGTGGACTTACTGAGAATGTATCTACAGGTGTGGACTTACTGAGAATGTATCTATAGGTGTGGACTTACTGAGAATGTATCGACAGGTGTGGACTTACTGAGAATGTATCTACAGGTATGGAATTACTAAAAATTATCTATAGGTGTAGACTTACTAAGAATTATCTATAGGTATGGACTTACTAAGAATTATCTATAGGTGTAGACTTACTAAGAATGTATTTATAGGTATGGACTTACTGAGAATGTATCTATAGGTATGGAATTACTAAGAATTATCTATAGGTGTAGACTTACTAAGAATTATCTATAGGTATGGACTTACTAAGAATTATCTATAGGTGTAGACTTACTAAGAATGTATCTATAGGTATGGACATACTAAGAATTATCTATAGGTATGAACTTACTAAGAATGTATTTATAGCTATGGACTCATAAGAATGTATCTATAGGTATGGACTTACTAAGAATTATATATAGGTGTAGACTTACTAAGAATGTATGTATAGGTATGGACTTATTATGAATGTATATATAGGTGTTGACTTACTAAGAATTATCTATAGGTGTGGACTTACTAAGAATTATCTATAGGTGTGGACTTACTAAGAATGTATCTATAAGTATGGACTTACAAAGAATTATCTATAGGTGTGGACTTATTAAGAATTATCTATAGGTGTAGACTTTTTAAGAATGTATCTATAGGTGTGGATTTATTAGAATGTATCTATAGGCGTAAACTTACTAAGAATGTATCTATAGGTGTGGACTTACTAAGAATGTATCTATAGTTATGGACTTACTAAGAATTATCTATAGGTGTAGATTTACTAAGAATGTATCTATAGTTGTGGACTTACTAAGAATGTATCTATAGGTGTGGACTTACTGAGAATGTATCTATAGGTGTAGACTTACTAACAACGTATCTATAGGTGTGGACTTTCTAAGAATGTATCTATGGGTATGGACTGACTAAGAATGTATCTATAGGTATGGACTTACTAAGAATGTATCTATGGGTATGGACTGACTAAGAATGTATCTATAGGTATGGACTTACTAAGAATTATCTATAGGTGTAGACTTACTAAGAATGTATCTATAGGTGTAGATTTACTAAGAATGTATCTATAGGTGTGGACTTACTAAGAATGTATCTATAGGTGTGGACTTACTCAGAATGTATCTATAGGTGTAGACTTACTAAGAATGTATCTATAGGTATGGACTTACTGAGAATGTATCTATAGGTGTGGACTTACTGAGAATGTATCTATAGGTATGTACTTACTAAGAATGTATCTATAGGTATGGACTTACTAAGAATTATCTATAGGTGTAGACTTACTAAGAATGTATCTATAGGTATCGACTTATTATGAATGTATCTATAGGTGTAGACTTATTAAGAATTATCTATAGGTGTGGACTTATTAAGAATGTATCTATAGGTATGGACTTACTAAGAATTATCTATAGGTGTGGACTTACTGAGAATGTATCTACAGGTGTGGACTTACTGAGAATGTATCTATAGGTATGGAATTACTAAGAATTATCTATAGGTGTAGACTTACTAAGAATTATCTATAGGTGTAGACTTACTAAGATTGTATTTATAGGTATGGACTTACAAAGGATTATCTATAGATATGGACTTACTAAGAATGTATCTATAGGTATGGACTTACTAAAAATGTATTTATAGGTGTACACTTACTAAGAATGTATCTATAGGTATGGACATACTAAGAATTATCTATAGGTATGAACTTACTAAGAATGTATTTATAGCTATGGACTCATAAGAATGTATCTATAGGTATGGACTTACTAAGAATTATTTATAGGGGTGGATTTACTAAGAATGTATCTGTAGCTAAGGACTTACTAAAAATTAACTATAGGTGTAGACTTACTAAGAATGTATCTATAGGTATGGACTTACTAAGAATTATATATAGGTGTAGACTTACTAAGAATGTATGTATAGGTATGGACTTATTATGAATGTATATATAGGTGTAGACTTACTAAGAATTATCTATAGGTGTGGACTTACTGAGAATGTATCTATAGGTGTGGACTTACTGAGAATGTATCTATAGGTATGGACTTACTATGAATTATCTATAGGTGTAGACTTAATAAGAATGTATCTATAAGTATGGACTTACAAAGAATTATCTATAGGTGTGGACTTATTATGAATTATCTATAGTTGTAGACTTACTAAGAATGTATCTATAGGTGTGGATTTATTAGAATGTATCTATAGTTGTAAACTTACTAAGAATGTATCTATAGGTGTGGACTTACTAAGAATGTTTCTATAGGTATGGACTTACTAAGAATTATCTATAGGTGTGAACTTACTAAGAATGTATCTATAGTTATGGACTTACTAAGAATTATCTATAGGTGTAGACTTACTAACCACGTATCTATAAATGTGGACTTTCTAAGAATGTATCTATGGGTATGGACTGACTAAGAATGTATCTATAGGTATGGACTTACTAAGAATTATCTATAGGTGTAGACTTACTAAGAATGTATCTATAGGTGTAGATTTACTAAGAATGTATCTATAGGTGTGGACTTACTAAGAATGTATCTATAGGTGTGGACTTACTGAGAATGTATCTATAGGTGTAGACTTACTAACAACGTATCTATAGGTGTGGACTTTCTAAGAATGTATCTATGGGTATGGACTGACTAAGAATGTATCTATAGGTATGGACTTACTAAGAATTATCTATAGGTTTAGACTTACTAAGAATGTATCTATAGGTGTAGATTTACTAAGAATGTATCTATAGGTGTGGACTTACTAAGAATGTATCTATAGGTGTGGACTTACTGAGAATGTATCTATAGGTGTAGACTTACTAAGAATGTATCTATAGGTATGGACTTACTGAGAATGTATCTATAGGTGTGGACTTACTGAGAATGTATCTATAGGTATGGACTTACTAAGAATTATCTATAGGTGTAGACTTACTAAGAATGTATCTATAGGTATCGACTTATTAAGAATGTATCTATAGGTATGGATTTACTAAGAATTATCTATAGGTGTGGACTTACTGAGAATGTGTCTATAGGTATGGAATTACTAAGAATTATCTATAGGTGTAGACTTACTAAGAATTATCTATAGGTATGGACTTACTAAGAATTATCTATAGGTGTAGACATACTAAGAATGTATCTACAGGTATGGACTTACGAAGAATATACCTATAGGTGTAGACTTACTAAGAATGTATCTATAGGTATGGACTTACTAAAAATGTATCTATAGGTGTAGACTTACTAAGAATTATTTATAGGTGTAGACTTACCAAGAATGAATCTATAGGTTTGGACTTACTAAGAATTATCTATAGGTGTGGACTTACTAAGAATGTATCTATAGGTATGGACTTACTAAGAATTATCTATAGGTGTAGACTTACTAAGAATGTATCTATAGCTATGGTCTTACTAAGAATATATCTATGGGTATGGACTTACTAAGAATTATCTATAGGTGTAGACTTACTAACAATGTATCTATAGGTGTGGTTTTGCTATGAATTATCTATAGGTGTAGACTTACTAAGAATGTATCTATAGGTATGGACTTACTAAGAATGTATCTATAGGTATGGACTTACTAAGAATGTATCTATAGGTGTGGACTTACTAACAATGTATCTACAGGTGTGGACTTACTAAGAATGTATCTATAGGTATGGACTTACTAAGAATGTATCTATAGGTATGGACTTACTAAGAATTATCTGTGGGTGTAGAATTACTAAGAATGTATCTATAGGTATAGACTTACTAAGAATTATCTATAGGTGTAGACTTACTAAGAATGTATCTATAGGCTGGACTTACTAGGAATGTATTTATGGGTATGGACTTATTAAGAATGTATCTATAGGTATGGATTTACTAAGAATGTATCTACAGGTATGGACTTACTAAGAATTATCTATAGGTGTAGACTTACTAAGAATGTATCTGTAGGTGTGGACTTACTAAGAATGTATCTATAGGTGTGGTCTTACTAAGAATTATCTATAGGTGTAGACTTACTAAGAATGTATCTATAGGTGTGGACTTACTTAGGGTTTCTACTTTATTACTCCTCTCAATCTAAAAAAAATTCCCAGTTTCGTTTTAGAAACTTGCTACACGATTCACTGCGTTTATATTCATCGACATAAAGTTGTTTATTACATGTGAAAGAACCCTATGTTTTTAGGGGTTTTTATTAGAAGTTTCGTAAATTTCTTGTTTCTTACTTGAGCAGAAAAATGAACATTATTTTTCGTACCATTAAATGTTCACAAATGTTGTAAGACAACATTTATTTATGGAAAAACATTTCATTGAAAACAAACAAATTTCTTCAGTAACCGAACATGGTTCTAGGATTTTTAAATCAATTGAGCTGAGTTCTCTCCTTACATCTGGGACCATTTAGTTTGGTCGGAAAACCAAACAAGAAGGTTTCGTGTTTGAAAACACTTTGTTGGCTTGAAATGGATTAACTGAAACACCAAAAAGCGAATCATCAAGAAAAATGTTTCAAATTATGTGCATCATCAAAGTGGTCTATATTTAAAAATTCTTACTTCTGTTTGTTTGTTTTTAAATTTCGTGCAAGACTACACGATGGCCATCTGTGCTAGTCCTCTCTAATTTAGCTGTGTGAGACTAGACAGAAGGCAGTTAGTCATCACCACCCACCGCCAACTCTTGGGCGACTCTTTTGCCAACGAACAGTAGGACTGACTGTTACAATATAATGCCCCTATGACTGAAAAGGCGAGCATGTTTGGTATATCGGGAATTTGAATCTGCGACCCTCAATTGATTACACTATGTAACACAAATTTTGTTCCTGCATAGTTTGTGTTATTTCTTAATTGCTTATGTTGCAAAAGTACAGAAAAGGGCCATTATTCCCTTAAAACTTTGCTTTTGTGACCTGGATAATGAAATTTAGAAATTAACTTATTTTCTATGTAAAAAACGGGCAAATTTGCACGATTTCATTTACATAAGATCTAAATAAAACCACATATGAATCAAGATTTACATGTATTTATAATAAAGTTATAGAAAAATGTTCAGATGTGAGTAGTTTTTCGACTTTAATGTAAATCACTTTCACGTATCAGTCCCCAAATATAGTCTCCCATCATGTTTTTGTTATATGTTACTTGGTAGCGGTGTTCAAAGTCCAGTATATCTTGGTGGAAGCGTTGCCTTGCTCCTCTGAGTATGCTCCCATGTTCTCCTTGAATTTATCAAGATGAGCGTCAAAGATATGGACTTTTAGGGACATCCTGCAGCCCATTTTGTCGTAGTTCTTCACCAGAGCCTCAACCAGTGCCACATAATTTTCGGTCTTGTGATTGCCCAAGAAGCCCCGAACCACTGCGACAAAGCTGCCCCAAGATTTCTTTTTCTTCCTACTGAGCTTCTTGGGGAATTCTATGCACTCCAGGATCTTCTTTATTTGTAGTCCAACGAAGACACCAACTTTAATTTTTGCCTCAGACAGCTTAGGGAAGGAGTCTCGAAGGTACTTTAAAGTTGCAGACTCTTTTTCAAGAGCTGTGATAATTGTTTCATAAGGCCCAGTTTTATGTGCAATGGTGGGAACAACACCTTCTGGAGGCCCACTAGTGACTCACACTTGACATTGTGCCTCCCCACTGAGAACTCGGTCCGTTGTGGCCAGTGCCTCCTGTTGTAGTGCGCTGCGGTGTCTCTGCTGTCCCAAAGCCAAAGATAACAGGGAAACTTGGTAAAGCCTCCTTGGAGATCCATCAGGAATGCCACCATTTTGAAGTCTCCGATAACCTCCCAGTCATACTCATCATACTTTAAGACTTCTAGCAAGGTCTTGAAGCTGTTGTATTCCTCTTTTAGGTGCACCGAATGAGCCAGGGAAAGAGACGGATACTTATTCCCGTTATGGAGCAGTACTACTTTGAGGCTTCTGGATGAGCTATCAATGAAGAGGCGCCACTCGTTCGGGTTACAGACAATTCCAATTGTCTCGCACAGACCGGATACATTGTGGCAGAAGCAGAGCCCATCTTGACGAGTAAAGAAGCTTGAAAAATGTCGGTGACGCTTTCTCTGACTTGCGACTTGCACACTTTCATCTAACAAATCCAACTTAGATATCAAAACCTCGGCATTCGACTTTGTTAGACAAAGATCTCTGAATCTACCTGGAATATTCTGGAAAATTGGTAAATTTAAAAATTTCATTACCCAGGTCACAAAAGCAAAGTTTTAAGAGAAAAATAGGTCTTTTCCATTTACTTTAGGCATAAGCAATTGGGAAATAACACTTTCTGCCCAGGAACAAGAAAAAGTAAAAAAGTTTGTTACATAGCATTATCTGTGTAGAAGATAGCATAAAAGACATGTAATTGGTGTGTATTTTATGATCTTCACGAACAAGCTACACGATGATGATCTTGGTTCATACCAAACACATCTGATTTCAGATTCTAATAATGAGATTTTAATTATTACATTCTTTGTTATACCTGTAATTCCATTGTCTGTTTTCCAATGATATAATTTAACTTGATAAACTACGGGGTTCATACAAGTTACTCACTTTATTGTTGTACTTTATTTGACAACATTTAGTACTGTTAATAAATTTACTATCCAGTTATTTGTGGCTCAGTAAATGCATCACTTGTAATAAATGTTTCTTTAATTATTTTTATGTCTTCTAATAGATATACTACAGTTCCTTACACTTCTGACTGACATACTGTTATTATATCATGGTGCACTTGGGTGCTAAACGCATATTTTTTATAAATGTTCTCTTAACCCTGGCAAAGGTTGTTTTAAATGTGTGTGTATATATATATATATACAGGAACTGGTATCTTCAGGACAAGAAGAGAGAAACTGGCGAGGAATCGGAATCGCCCTACTTGTTATTGTCATAGTTTGTGCCCTTATTGTAACAGCTGTTTTTCTGCTTAGCCCAGGTAAGCCCCTTTCATCCTTTAACTCTATATTCAAAGCTAACCATTTCAGCTATTGTTTCTCTTATGATTTACTATTTTATTTCTGTTCTAAGAAACCAATACTTTTTAAGATCCCGAGATATTTATCTAGCATATAATAAATAAGTCGACCCTATTGATTTACTTATTTCTAGCCCGACAATCTATAATATACTGCAATTTATATCTTATCAGCAACATAAATATGCTTCTATTCCTTTTTATTTCATATACCAAATAAAGGAAAGAAATTCAGAAAAAAACGTGTTTTACGAGATATCGAATCATGTGATGGATGACGTCGAGGCAAGGTACTGCGAGAGTGAATTATCACGATATTTCTGATAGATCTTCTGTCGTAAATGATCCAATACAAATTTCTTGTAATACTATTCAATTCACACTTTGTCTGTGTCCGCGAGTGACTTAGTTGTTAGCGTGCTGACCCGTGAATATGTTGGTCTATTTAGACCAAAGCTTATCTCTGCATTATGGGATGTTTTGATCAGAGTAGCCCTAGAGTTGGCGGGAGGTTCTGTTCACTAGCTGCATTCTCTTTAATTTGTCGAGAACTGTTAGTGAAGTTTGTTTTTTTTATAGATTCACGCAAATATCAGAAGGAAAAAGTAAACACCACTTTGATGTGCCTCAGTGGTAAGCTTGAGAGTTTGTAATAATGCTGAAATTTGTGGTTTGATATGTACAGTAACAACTACACTACACAAGAGTTTCAGTTATTATATCATGGTGCACGTAACAACTACACTACACAAGAGTTTCAGTTATTATATCATGGTGCACGTAACAACTACACTACACAAGAGTTTTAGTTAATATATCGTGGAACACGTAACAGCTACACTACACAAGAGTTTCAGTTATTATATCATGGTGCACGTAACAACTACACTACAAAGAGTTTCAGTTATTATATCATGGTGCACGTAACAACTACACTACACAAGAGTTTCAGTTAATATATCATGGTGCACGTAACAACTGCACTACACAATAGTTTTAGTTAATATATCGTGGAGCACGTAACAACTAAACTACACAACAGTTTCAGTTAATATATCATGGTGCACGTTCACCTTGCTCTATTCTTTCTGTATTCCTACGATATTTCTCTGTCTTTAAATCAAGTGAGTCTGTTTACTGCACTTTAAAAAGAGGACAACAATGGTTCGTTATCTGTTATACTTCGTTGGCCGTTATTTATGTAACTAAGTAGAATTTTTATTTTAGACGGCCATGAACGGTTCGTGTATTTTTGTTCACTCCCATGTCCTTTATTAAATTTTTTATGTTATCACACAATGTTTATTGTGTTCTATTGTATTTTGATCGTTTTACTTTTGAAATCTATTCTTTATATTTTCCTATACAGTAATTAGTTACTTTTCCAAATGTCCTCGAATCTAATGTGGAGTCTTATCGGCTTTAATGGTCTACCATCCTTATATAATGCTTCAGTTATAACTAAATTTGTTATTTTTTAATCTTGTCAAGAACTAGATTTTACAACAACAGCTGTAGTTGGATGGTTCATTTATAAAACTACATTTTTAGTTTTATGGCGAGTCTGTTTTCCTTCGCTAATGTTCTCTTCTTCTTCTTCCCTAGCGCGTTAAGGCGTGCGCTTCGTAATCTGAGGGTCGCGGGTTCGCGCCCGAGTCGCGCTAAACATGCTCGCCCTCCCAGCCGTGGGGGCGTTATAATGTGACGGTCAATCCCACTATTCGTTGGTAAAAGAGTAGCCCAAGAGTTGGCGGTGGGTGATGATGACTAGCTGCCCTCCCTCTAGTCTTACACTGCTAAATTAGGGACGGCTAGCACAGATATCCCTCGAGTAGCTTTGTGCGAAATTCCAAAACAAACAAACAAACAAATCTTCTTCTCAGATTTCAATTATTGGTGAATGATTATTCGGCGCAAGATCTAGCAGATGTATAGAGTCTCAGAAAACCCTGTTCCCTGCCAACTTAATAGGCCCGTTAAGAATGATGTTTAATATTTAATTAGATGTACAGAAAACAAATTTAAATGAAACATGGGTTAATTTATTTTTATAACAATTTGTTGATGTTTTAATGAAATCTCTGAAAGTATAGAAACAAGAAGTTGGAATAAGTGTTTTGAATAAGTTCAAGTCAGAAATGTCAAAAACGATTGATTCCAGCATGGCCAGGTGGTTAAGGCACATCGACTCGTAATCCGAGGATCGCGGGTTCGATTACCCGTCGCACCAAAGATGCTAGCCCTTTTAGCCGTGGGGGCGTTATAATGTACGGTCAATTCCACTATTCACTGGTAAAAAAGTAGCCCAAGAGTTGGCGGCGGGTGGTGATGACGAGGTGCCTTTCCTCTAGTCTTACATTGCTTTGCGCGAAATTTAAAAATCAAACAACGATCTTTGTAGTTAGCGCTTACACCTCTCACACTTTCTGAGGTTAACCTTCACATGTCCCTGGATAACAGATTGTCGGTATCTAATTTTTAAAATATATACCTAATAAAACTATACAGCTAAACGTTTCGAATCGTCCAGAATATTAATTTAGTTATACATTTACTGCTATTGTTTACTCATGTTCAAGCTAATTTTAATTAATTAATAAACAGGTTAATTCCACAGTCACAAATATTTTTACACCTATCCCCGCGATATATGCACATGGACTTTATTAATCAACCTCACGACAGTAGACAGAGGTGTTGAGATGTTTCCTTCCTTCTGTTTCTGTATTATTATTATTACTGTTTTGTTTCTCTAACAGGTAATGAAAGTCCAGAGTTTAGGAAGCCAAGGCTGAACTTACTGGAAGTTGTACATGGCAGCTTAACACCAAGAAGATTTAACGGAACATGGATATCTCGTAAGGATACGATTATTTCTCGTACCTACGTTTGGTACTGTAAGGGGAATTGGTCGTTCTTTTATTGTTAATCACATAGCTACATAATGGACTATTTGTACTATGCTTTCAACGGTTATCGAAACCCGATTTTTTATCTAGTAAAATAGTTGAACCACTGAGGGGGTAGAGAGGGGAGAAGGTCATACATTAAAGGAAAATCAAGCTTATATTAAGTACATCTCTGGAAGACAGATTAAAATAGGAGAGTATAAGAACCAGTTTAATTGGAACTTCTTCATTTAGAATAGTAATATAGGCTTAGTTTGTTGTCGATGGCGCCAAGATGTAGTGAAAAATCAAAAATGTGTGTGTGTGTTTTCTTATAGCAAAGCCAGATCAGGTTATCTGCTGAGTCTACCGAGGGGAATCGAGCCCCTGATTTTAGCGTTGTAAATACGTAGACTTACTGCTGTACCAGTTGGGGACAAAGTCATAGGAAAATAATTAATATGTAAATAAACAGTGTAACGAACAAATTACGTGAACTTTTAATTCTTACCTTTTATCTCATGTTTTCGTCTCCAACTACAACATTTAATTTACAATCTTTAACAGATTATAGAGAGTTATTACATCGGCAGATTCTCCTACTTCTGTTGGAAAAGGTGGGGTCTTGGTTCCACCAGTTCCCAAGTTCCATCGCCTGAACATAAATATATCTTAAATCTATCTATTGTTCAGAACAGCATTAAACTATGTAAACAAGAGACTATGTAATTCTAAGGGTCAAGCCTCTTACATACTAGCTTGTTTCCCATGTTTATACTGTCAAACTCAGGTTTGAAACTCTCAACAACAACAACAAAAGAGCGCCGATACTTATATACGCATCCGCAGACAACAAAGGTTTTTGCTTACGCGTGTAACTAATACAATAGGTTACTGTGTTATTTTATTATAGTAAAACCACATCGTACTATCTGCTGAGCCCGCTGAGAAAAATCGAACCCTTGATTTTAGCGTTGTAAATCCATAGACTTACCGCTGTACTAGCAGGAGGCATTATAATTAAATTTTAACTCTGACAGTTTTACAATTACGAATTGTTGGAGTTTTATGGTGCAAAGTGCTAGAGATATCTGAGCCAATCATTAACTGAAATAAATAGTTATTAATTACATTTAATCGTCGTAAGATTCTTCTAACAATATGGATTAACGGTAAATTTGAGGGCTTATAACCATAAAAATTGGGTTTCGATACTTTTGTTAAGCACAAACAGACAGCCCATTGTGTAGTTTTGTGGTTAATTGCGAAGTATTTTCACCAGTTCCTTGTAATTGAATATAAAATTTACTTTTTTCAGTAGAATACAATACACACAATACACATTGTGTTAATATCAGAAATGTGAATTAAGTAACACTTCTTTTGATCGTAACTTACATTTTTACCTCTGTTATTAGTCAGTTAAATGCACAAGGTTTTTGGTTTCTTGTAAATCGATGATCGTATTAAATCTAACTATTGAAACAAAAATAGGAATGTACAGAGTGCTCGGAAAGTCACTGTGTATTCATTGACAGACAAAACTGCACAGTGACTTTCCGAGCACTCTGTATAATTCTTTACTGATTTACCGAACAAAAGTAGCTAATTCAAGACATTCTTGATTTAATCAATAGGATGAAGAATTTATAAACTGCCACAGACTACACGTGCTCAGCCACGTGAAATAAACGTGTCACTTACACAACCTGATAGTGAGATTGAAACAGAAATAGTAATAGATACTTGTATGAAATGCAAAGGAAATTATTCACCACTTTGCATTCACAACGATCTAACGTTTTTTTATTCCAGAAAAAGAATTTATTTATCGAGATTCTGACGGAACCCTTATTTTATTCAACGCAGAGACGTTAAACAAAACAGTCCTCCTGTTAAATACAATATTTGTAAGTAATATATTAACCTGGAATTTTTAAATTACTAAGATGTTTTAGTAGTACGTACAGAGGGAGAGATGCGTACATTATATTAAAACGTTTTGAATATGATGCGTACATTATATTAAAACGTTTTGAATATGCAAATCAGGAAGTCACTTGATATACAATAATGATAGAACAGGAGGTATCAGGAATACATGTTGACATTGTTTGGTATGACATATGTAGTATGATGACAGAGATAATTGATCATTTTGTATAAGGATATTTTACGGTCCTTTAAACCCCAAAATGTTCATATACCCATATCATAAAGTTGTTCAGATCAGATACTTAGATTTTCCAAAATGGACAAAAAAATAATAAGGTTCACCATGGGGTACCACTACCATCTAGAAAGAGACCTACAAGAAGTTGCATTCCAGCTTTTGTAACAAATACGAATACATGATTGCAAAGTAAAGGGATAAAAGCTATTCACGTGTCCAAAGTAACAGTATAAAACATCATCAATTAGGTCTTTGCTTGAAGAAGCGATACAAGTCACTTGTATGTGAGTTGTTTCCACAACATGTATGTTTAACGAAACATATTTTAACGATATAGGTTGTTCTATACAAAGGCAAACCGATGAACTACTAAAATAGGAGCTAGAAAACTTCATTCTCGTACACTGGATAGAAAGTATACGGTGGGGAGTGGTATGCTTAGGACATGAAATTTTACGACGGAATTTTTTTTGCAATTGAATCAACACTTCAAAGCTATTTTCAAGATCTCAGTCATCATGATGACTGCAATCGACATCATGGGCTGTAACTTGGTGACTAGTCTTCTAATACAATTCATGTATTCAATCTTCTTCATTATTAGAGCTACATTCTTCAAGAAGTTACTAGTTCCTTGAAATTTCATTCTCATGTTCTACAGCCCACATTTCCAAAGTTTTCTTACACAATTTAAGAGTTAGTTCTTGCGATACTGGAAATACTTAAAGTCAGTCAACTAACCTTAAAACTTCTTTATATATACAATTATGCTGTATAATTTATATTTTAGAGCTAATATTTTCTTATACGTTTCGTTAGTCTATGCAATTGAATATAAAAGCGTACAATGCACGAGTTCATAACGTTGTCATGTGGTATTCGTATTTAACAAAACGTGCTCGTGACCTCAAAAACCACCTTTAACTTATCAACTCCTTCTTTATCCGGCGGCATCTTTGTTCTGCTTCAACTTGAATAAAGAATTAACGAAACTAACTGACCGGAATAAATAAATTTTATATAAAATATAAGATTAATTAGAATTTTGATGTTATTTCTGTGAGTGTATTTAACAAAATCAAGAAACAACAAACAAGTTTATGTTTAAAGAACATGTGACTGATATGGACCCTACTAGGGGTGATAGAGACTCAAGTTTGTGATTCATGAACATGCGACTGATACGGACCTTACTAGGGTTGATAGAGACTCAAGTTTGTGATTCATGAACACGTGACTGATACGGACCCTACTAAGGTTAATAGAGACTCAAGTTTGTGGTTCATGAACATGTGACTGATACGGACCCTACTAGGGTTGATAGAGACTCAAGTTTGTGGTTCATGAACATGTGACTGATACGGACTCTAAGGGTGATAGAGACTCCAGTTTGTGATTCATGAACATGTGACTGATACGGACCCTACTAGGGGTGATAGAGACTCAAGTTTGTGATTCATGAACATGTGACTGATACGGACTCCACTAAGGGTGATAGAGACTCAAGTTTGTGATTTTAGGTTTAAATATTAGTTCAGCGTACATTTTTGCTTATCTGTGCATTTATATTTAATACCGGGACCTGTATAGTAACAATTCATTTTGTTAAGACACTCCAAAGTTGTAAGTCGGTGCTGAGGCGCTCCAGGGTAACACACCAGTGTTGTGGTGTTAAACGGTAACAAAACCTGTGTCGAGAGTACAAAATCCCCCAGCCTGATCAATACAACCTTCTCTAATACAATATTATAGTGTACCACATATTGGTTCAATCTTTATATGGAGTTCTTTCTGCCGAAACATTTGCTGTTATTTCGCGCGTGACTTTAAGTATTGTAAACGTATGGCATCAGTTCAGTCTATCACGTGAACGAACTGTTATCATGTGTATATGGATTTACTGAAAATGAGAGTTTGACGTAATACAACTGTAAACAGAAATGTTTAGTTTTAAAAACTCAAGTCAGGCTCTTCACGACAACTGTAACCGATAATGAAATAAAACCACTTGATGTTACACTGCTTATCTGACCTTGTTTGTTTCCTTGTGGTTGGGCAAAAACCTGCGCAAAGGGCTATCTGTGCTCTGCCAACCAGGGGTATCGAAACCCGGTTTCTAGCTTTGTAACTTCGCAGATATATCGCTATGCCACTGTAGGGATTTGACCTTCCATTAATATCTGTTAAAAAGAGGTATTCCTTGGAAAAGTAAATGTTACAGGGTAACTAAATAGAAGCATAGACATGAAGCTAAACTAGCTCACCCTAACAAAGCACAACATGGTATTGGGTACAGCTAGGCTAATACAAGAAGAGAGAGATATTATATAACTTAATACCCCACTTCCGATAACATATATATATTATGTTATCGAATGTCGAAAAGCATATACGAGAGATGTTATTAGCGGTCCAATTAGTTGGATGTGTTTTATGATTTAATTATCTTAACGTAGTATCATGTATCATATCTGGGAACCACAGCTGCTACACATGTCAGTATCATGCATTATATCTGGGAAACAAATGACACAATCCCGAAACTTGTATATATATATATATTAGTGTGCTTGACAAACTGGGAAAATTTCACGGGAGAGTTCACGAGGTCATGTAGAAGTTAAATAAGACTATAGCAACATAATTTTATTTCATGTATATTTTTCCCTTTAAAAACTTCTAAAAAATGTACAACCACTTGTTGCGCTCTCTATAAAATATCAACAATTTCTTCTCCTGGTAAACTAGTCGATAATTATCCACTGTTACGCCTGGCATGGTCAGGTGATTAAAGCACTCGACTCGTAATCCAAGGGTCGCGGGTTCGAATCCTTGTCACCAAATCTGCTGGCACTTTCAGTCGTGGGGGTGTTATAATGTAATGATCAATCCCATTATTCGTTGGTAAAAGAGTAGCCCAAGAGTTGACGGTGGGTGGTGATGACTAGCTGCCTTCCCTCTAGTCTTGCACTGATGAATTAGGGATAGCTAGCGCATATAGCCCTCATGTAGCTTTACGCGAAATTCAGAAACAATCCACTGTTTATTTGGTTTCCAAACTTGCACCTACATCCCAGTAGAGAACACACGAAATACTGTTACTATAGGTCAGATGCCATTGGCCGTAATAATGTCATTTGTTCAAATTTCCCTTAATTCTTATATAAAAAGATTTTATCCATTAGAAGAGCTGACAGGTACGCTCTCTAACATATTGTAGACATTTTTAATACTTGTATCATATATAACTGAACTAAACACTGGAAGTTGAAATGAAAACAAATATAAACTGGTACATCATAAAGTGGTATAAGTTACTCTTGCTTCCAGTCCATAACAAGTGTATTTAGGTTCAACTTTATAAGAAATAACGAACGTCTTTTTGTTTTTTGGCAGAGGCTCTTAGATGTTCACGAATATAGTTTGTCAGCCGACAGAAAGTATATCTTACTTTCTTATGCTATTAAAAAGGTGAGTTATAAGTTGTATAAAAAGAAATATGTAATCTAGGATAGGAAGTTTAGTTAAAATAATCCAATATTGTGACATCACTGATATGCGGTTTTGTTCGGGCTGTAGATGATATCGATTTATGATAATAGTTTATTATTATCTATGGTGTTTTACTTCTCTATTTACCTGGTGTTACATTTTTTATTTATTTACACGGACTACTTGCTTCAGTCTTTGTACATGTCACTAACATGCTTTAAAAATGTCTAACAAAGTTAGTGACAGACCCGTAAATAAGTCAGTAATAGCCCAGTAAACAAGTAAGTAATAGCCTCGTAAACAAATCAGTAGATGCTCAGTAAATAACTCAATAAACAGCCCCTTAAACAAGTCAGTAACAGCCACGTAAATAAGTCAGCAATACCCCAGTAAACATATCAGTAACAGCCCAGTAAGGAAGTAAGGAAGAGACTCGTAAATAAATCAGCAATACGCCAGTAAACATATCAGTAACAGCCACATAAACAAGTCAGAAATACCCCAGTAAACATATCAGTAACAGCCACGTAAACAAGTCAGAAATACCCCATTAAACATATCAGTAACAGCCCAGTAAGGAAGAGACTCGTAAATAAATCAGCAATACACCAGTAAACATATCAGTAACAGCCCAGTAAGGGAAGTAAGTAACAGACCCGTAAACAAGTCAGTAACAGCCGTGCAAGCTGCCAACGATAACACATAAATGATAAGTAAAAAAATATTTGGCACAACATAGTCTGTTGTTGTGTTCTTCTCAGAGAACCATGACACCAAAATATCATTAGAAAACATATTTGTTTAGAAAAATACAAAACATAAAACATATTAATAAAACGTTCTTTCAAGTCCTACATACTTCTCATAATAATTCGAGTAAGAGCTTGCGTCTAAAATATGGTCCTTATACCATGAGAATTATATTCCTAGTTTTGTTTGTACACTTCAGGAAGGTAGGTCAGTACGTGCAAGTACTGTATACATTCAGCGTATGCGTATTTCTTTTGGTTTATATGTTTTATCTGCACATTTTTCGTGTAGATTATTGTGTCAATAATATCAGATTGCTTTAACATATGTCGTTGTACAGTTGGGTAAGTTTCGTCTTAGCCCAGCATTTTGGTTCTGGTATCAATATTAAACGGCCAACAAAGGATTGTGTACCTAACGGATTTCATGTTCTCTTCTGGCATACACACAGCGACGTACGCATCATTGTTCGAATTATGTTAACTCTAAAATGGGTATAACACGAAATAACGTAGTTCGCATAACCGAAACGTATATTTTTTTTTACATCAGTTTATAAAACCTTTGGAAAAATAATAGAAGTTATTGTCAACTGTACCTTTTGTTAAAGAGCGTAAAGCTCGGAGATATACGGAACACAAATTAAAGTATTATTTTAACAACTTAGCTTTAATGTTTTTGACAAGTTTTCTTTTTTAACTTCTGTTTTTGAAGAGAGAACACCTATCGAAAAAGTGGAGACTAAACCGTTTATTATTACTATTATTATATATCTAATATATAATAATATATCTAATATTAATGTTTCCTATTTTCAGAGATTTCGATATTCATATACAGCGAAATACAAGTACTTTGACATCAAAAACTAGTAAGTACAGTTTATTACAGAAATCAATAACACTTGCTTAAGTTTTTGGTACAAATGGAATATTAATTTTCGGTCTTTTTTTTTATTAAGAAGAAATAGAATGATGTGTTGGGCACCAAAAAAGTTGTAATGAAATATTTCTTGGATCAGTTTGTGTAATTCTTGCAAGAGCACGAATTCGAAAATCTACTATCACGATTCTTGTATCGCAGAATGTCTTGTCTTAAAAAAAATACAAATTTGCGACAGACGTTTAATCCCGAATCTTCGAACCAATCTTAAATACATAAATTACAACATTGGAAACGTTGTTTTTCAGCTCTATTTACGCTCTGTTAAGAATATCGGCTCATGAGATAATCTCCAGGGTATTTATACTACGACAGGATATTTAGGACATGATGTAGGACCTCAGTAAAACCTATGTTCAGTAAGCACTTCACGTGTCACACATTTTGACGCGTTTTAACGTTTGAAACTTGTGATAGTCGCTAAAATTGTTCTCTTTAAGTGGTTCCCCGCTGGCATAGCGGTAAGTCTACGGATTTACAACGCTAACATCAGGGGTTCGATTCCCCTCGGTGAACTCAGCAGATAGCCCGATGTGGGTTTGCTATAAGAAAACACAACTTTAAGTGTAACAACTCAAACACATAAAGTTAACCCTCCAGTGTCACAGCGGTATGTCTATGGACTTACACTGTTAGAAACCGGGTTTCGATACCTGTGGTGGGTAAAGCACAGATAGCTCATTCTGTGGATTTGTGCTTAATTTTAAATAATTAATCAATCAAATAAAGTTCAAAGGGAATTTATTGTATGAGGATAAAAGAAAGGAATTCCTCACACGAGGAACTTATGATGTTTTGTTAGGGTGTCTGTCAATAAATGAACATATTTTATCCATTAGTTTCCAAAGAGTTTGAAAATAGATGAGACAGTGGGAAGTTTATGGATTTACAACACTAAAACCTGAGGGTTGATTCCTGCGGTGGACAGAGCACAAATAGTTTATCATGTAGCTTCACGCTAAAAGAAACATAAATAACGTATTAAAATACTGCATTTGTTATTTAGTTGGTCTAGATTTAAGCAATGTTGTTCTTTCATGTTTTTGTGTAATTTTCTTTTTTCTATAAAATTTCTTACTTTGCTTTAGCATTTTGGTAATAATAGAATATTAAGTATTCCAATGTTAAGTTAATGGTGTAAGCTAATAAATTGGTTTTTTTAGCCAAACCTCGCCTTTATTACCTACTGAAGACAATGTTGAATTACAGTACGTTGAATGGGGACCCACTGGCAGTCAGCTGGTGAGTGGTTTTAGTTTTGGTTTTCATAAGATAAATAGAGTTATTTATCAAGCTAGTTTCTACATTTTGTTAGACCATTGGTTACCAATTTACTTTGTTATGGAACAA
Source organism: Tachypleus tridentatus (assembly GCF_004210375.1). Lineage (NCBI taxonomy): Eukaryota > Metazoa > Arthropoda > Merostomata > Xiphosura > Limulidae > Tachypleus > Tachypleus tridentatus. The sequence goes on along the minus strand of NC_134827.1, from coordinate 76,868,835 downwards.
AAGGTTACCTTTTTTCTTTCTACATTTTATCAAAATTTATCTTATGTTTATAGTCAATGCACTAAGTAAAGATTTTTAAGGTATAGCCATTAATTTAACGAAATTTAGTTTATTTACAGGGTGTTCGGAAAGTCACTGTGATCTTATATATTTATTAACAGACATGTTTCAATATAAAATACAGGAGGTAAATATGAGTGACAATTATAAACAATGTTGAAAGTGACCCCCGTTGTCATCAATACAGGCCTGGATCCTTCTTATTTTGTTTCTAAACACCGCTATCAGTTGCTGGCTTGAAATAGACTGAATAAAATATGATTACAAAACTGCACAGTGACTTTCGGAACACCCTGTACTACGCACCAGTGCCATTGGTTGCATATTGGTTAACATGTTTTTTTTCTGTGATTTTCACAGGTTTATGTAAGAAACAATGACATTTTTTACATGGCCTATGTAGGAGACATACCTCCTAAACGTATAACTAGGAGCGGGGTTGACAAAGTAATTTTTAATGGCATACCGGACTGGGTTTATGAAGGTACTCAGATATCTGTCTTATATCTCAAACGGTTTTCTAATTTTAGTAATAATTTGGTTAAATAATATTTAAAAATCGCTTAAGTAATTCTTATTAGGCTTATCAAATGCATAACACTCAAGTTCTAGGACAGTTTTCGATACAAATTAATGATCTTTAGATGACTATAAAAAAGATAAACAACATATATAGATGATGAAAACATTCTAATGTACGTATCTAAAAGATTTTAAAGAGCTATTTTAAAATTAATTTATTATGTTAAGCCTATGATGATTGAATAGCCGATTATTGATTGGTAACTGTTTGTTTTAATGTGTAATTAATCTTCATTTATTTATTCTATGTTTTAAATTAACTACCAGATACTTATCACTAATTATTTTTTACCTTGCCTTTCAGCTACTAGTCAGCTATCGTCTTCAAGGTTGGTTTGGTTTGTTTTGAATTTCGTGCAAAGCTATACGATAGCTATGTGCACTAGCCGTCCCTAATTTAGCAGTGTAAGACTAGAGGGAAGGCGGCTGGTCATCACCACTCACTGCCAGTTCTTGAGCTTCTTTTTTACCAACGAAGAGTGGGACTGACCGCACATTATAACGCTGAAAGGGCGAGTGTGTTTGGTGTAACAGGGATTACGAGTTGAGTGCCTTAACCACCTGGTCATGCCGAGCCCCGTCTTCAGGAAAATCTATTTCTATGTTGATAGTGTCAGGGATTTTTACCAGACTTTTTTTAAATGAAGGAATTAGGTTCGAATTCCCTGACACTAACAACACAGAAATGGTTTTTCTCGTGACTTCCCTGAGGCCCGGCATGGCTAGGTAGTTAAGGCACTCGCCTCGTAATCTGAGGGTCGCGGGCTTGAATCCCATTCGCACCAAACATGCTCGCCCTTTCAGCCGTGGAGACGTTATAATATGACGGTCAATCCCACTATTCGCTGGTAAAAGAGTAGCAAAAGAGCTGTCTGTGGGTGGTGATGACTAGCTACCTTCCCTCAAATCTTACACTGCTAAATTAGGGAAGGCTAGCTCAGATAACCTTCGTGTAGTTTTGCGAGAAATTCAACAAACAAACAAACAATACTTCCCTGAAGATGGTGTCTTATTAGCAGCTGAAAAAAAGACAAAAACTGAATAATTAGTACGTGCATAAAAATATACATAAAATTTACGAAATTTAATAAAATGTAGAAAAACAACAACTTAGTAATCAACAGCTAGTCTTAAATAATCGTTAAAATAAGTAACTATGAAAGTGATAATTTTTATTGTTGTACAAGGGTATAAAGTTGTTTTTTATTTAATTGTGAAAATCAAATATGATATTCTGGAGGCTTAAACCAATGGTTTTGTTTATTTGTTTAAATCCTGTTTTCACGTACTTGAATAAATTGTGTAAACCCAAGTAGATAATATTTAAAATCAGTGTTAGAATGAAGACATATAAAGCAAAAAGATAGTAAAGTAGTAAAGTAAGAGCATTCCGTAGATTAATAACCAGTGTATGTGTTACTCATATTATTTCAGAGGAAATACTGGGCGATACTAACCCCATTTGGTGGTCAAACGATGGTACCAGACTGTGTTTTGCATCCTTTGATGATAGTCGCGTACCTGAAGTTCAGTATCCCTGGTATGGAGATTATATGGATGAAAGTAATATTCACCATGGTCTAGTTAAAATCAGATATCCTAAGGTAACCATTTATTGTATATAGATGATTCATATGACCGCTATTTCGTTATGTGTACAAACATTAGGGATTTCAGCGACCTCTATATAGCATGGTTTCTGAGCTTCTGAATACTATTTTTTATCATTTTAGAAACATTAGCTGTAGCGGTGAACGTTGATGCCGGTTACATCACAAAACTTGTGGGTTCAGGTTCCATTGCTTTATGTGGAAGTTACTGTGGAGACCAGCGATTCACTGCCATTCTTTAAAAATACTCGAGCCACCATATAACAAAAGCAAACTATTAGGGCTTTTGTTTATTAACACCAAGTTTTTATAAACAAATATTCAGTTCTCATAGCTCACAAATTTAGACTATTAACCTCAGAGTTAGTAATCCAGTTACTAGCTGGATAACAGTTGACTAACCTCAGGGTTAAAAGTTCAGGTAGTCTAGCTGAACAATAGAACTGATCAATTTCAACCTGATATAGTAAATTTCTTTAAGCCTACAGTGTTACTAGTGACCCTAGGTTTTTGTGTGTGAGAAAGTTGTTAAAAAAGGACACCGTATCCTCAGTTGAATTGAGATTCCTACGCTATGGTGTGAATGTGTTAATTGACCTTCAATAGAAATGTCTCGTAAAAACTGTCAGTGAGGACTCTTTCTAGAGCTTCGGGGTGAGTGGACTGCCTCTGTCGTCCCTCCCCAATGATCATTTCAGTTTAAGCATTCTGTTTATAAGAAATATACTAATGGCGTTGGAAAGTTCATTAACAGTGACGAGAAAACGTGAGAGCGCCTTAAGGAAGTGGAAATAGTCAACTAAAATAAGAGAGGAGAGATTTATGAACTTCATTCTTAACCTCTAGCAAAAAGAAGAGTAAATGAAGTAATATAACATTGACTTTAACCTACAAGTTAGGGTGACTATCGAGCGACAAACAAAAATACCCTTCAAGTGCAACTATTGGTGGTTCCCTCTAGTTTTGCTTTAGTTACTTACTCAAATGTTAAAGTCAAGTATTGTCATAAAAAAGCAATATCATTTTTAATCTTATCGAACTTCTATGTCTTTGAAAGGTAAGCAATATGTCAAAATGGCCATTTTCTGTCAGCCTATAAACATTAGTCTCATTAAACAAATGTCCAGTTTCTGTCAGCCAGTAAACATTAGTTTAATTAAACAAATGGCCTTAGGTAATTAAGTAATTAAGATCTTATATATAACTTCAGTTCCTGTTGATATAAAACATCTTAGTCAGGTATAAGTCATGTGTAGAAACAATAGTGACCCGATATTGAACTACAAAAGTTCACAACGATATTAAGGAGACATATTTTATTCAGTTCGAGCCTGTTACTTGCTTTTGTTTATTCGTTCATCTGAATGCCCCAGCCATGATATTTTAGAAGAGTTATATATGTAAATTAAAAAACTCGGATATGGATCAGTTTTATGATTATATCAATGTTAAATAGCTTTAAAATTCCAATCTTCCAAGGCGTATTCGAAAGGTTACGTCATATCCCTAAATATCTTTTTTTTGGTAGCTGTTACGTTATATCCCTCAATATCTTTATTGGTAGCTGTTACGTCAAATCACTGAATATCTTTATTAGTAGCTGTTACGACATATCCCAGAATATTTTCTTTGGTAGCTATTACGTCCCCACAGCCAACTACAAAAAACATTTTAACAACAACTGTTTCGGTACGCTTATCTTTCTAAGTTAACGACGCATGATGCTAATTAACTACATTTGTCACAATGCATTAGGCATAGGCCTAGTATAGACCCGGTATAGCCAGGTGGTTAGGGCACTCGACTCAAAATCTGAGAGTGGAAGGTTTGTACCCCCGTCACACTAACCATGCTCGCTCTTACAGGCGGGGGTGTTATAATATTACTGTCAATCCCACTATTCATTGATAAAAGTGTAGCCGAAGAGTTGGCGGTGGGTGGTGATGACTAGCTGCTTTCCCTCTTGTCTTACGCTGCTAAATTACGAACGACTAACGTAGATAGCAAAATTCCAAAAACAAACCAACGAATAGGCCTAGTATACATGTCTTATGATAAAAATAATCCAGTTTAACAGCATTTATCTCTCACGTAAGAAATGTTTTAAATGGAGCCAAGTAAAGATCGTCTGGTAATTTTACATAGAATTAAAGCAGTTATGACTTAAACATATTTCTAAAACCTAGGTTTCTAAAACACCTCCTTCTTACAGCCAGGTACAGAAAATCCATCAGCTACCCTATGGGTTGTTGACGTTACGTTTACATCAAGTATCCCCGCCCCTAGAAGACTTCGTCCTCCAAAAGAAATACAAGAAAGGTAAACAGTTATCTATAACTTTTCAAATCGTCCCGAATATATTTTCAATGAAGAAACGTCGTTATTCAACAAAGATATATTCTATAGTTATTATGTGTGAACTGTAAGATGGAATCCACTGCCTAGTCAGTTTTAAAATATATGACCACGTTTGTGCTTAAGAAGCTCGAACATATTATAAGAACTTATCAGCGAATAAAGTATAACAATGGTTGTACATTTATGTTTAGAAATTGTTATAAAAACAAATTAACTAAAGGTGATTTTAATCCATTGCTGCTCAGAATTAGGTGTGTATCTAATTATAGTTTAAACCAAAACATAAGATAAGATCTACAATAATATATTTTGTCATAGTGACTTAAGCCTAATTTTTAATTGGTTATTATATATCAAATTACCTAAAGACCCAATGAGAGGAAACGCAGCATTTACCTTATCCTTTGATAATGTGGATTTTAATACACTGAAGAAATAAAAGACTTCACAAAGATTAGAATTCAAGAACATAATAGACATACAGTTCTCTGTAATACAGATTTATTTGCAATAGTCCATCGTGCCAGAGAAGAGGACCATGCGATAAATTAGAATATTATTAAAATAAAAGAAAACAAAACAAACCTTTCTACATATACTTAAACTAATAACACAACCGGAAAAATCTAAACACCCCCTTGGAAATATTCAAATAATTCGGGTCCCAATTAGATAACAGACATGCCTTTTCATGAAGAAGACCCAGGATTGAATCCCGACTACTTTCAATATATAAAACTTTTTTTTGTGACTTCCTAAAGACAAAAACATATTAGTAGCTACCATATAGGATATAACTAGTTATAAATTAGTTTGACGCCCTAAAGTGCTGGCTAACGTCTAGAGTCGAATATTACATTTCTATTTAAATAAGTTAAAAATAACTAAATATTTGGTAACATTTTCAATCTTCAAATAGTGAAAACATTCCAGTCCAACTTCTGTCGAGATCTAGAACTTATTTGCTATATTTGCTGGTTATATCCACGTTGTTTCCATGCTTCAGTGTCATTCCCATAGAGCAGATTAAATAAACATCTTACTTATGAATGACAATACGTTTAAAGACATGACCCACTTATGCCATGCTAGACGGTTAGATCATGCTTTGGTACAGCACTAGTAGTCTATTGTGTAGCTTTGTGCTTAACAACAAAATAACATTTTCAAAATAAATTTATGAGAAACACGAGTACTGTACAAACATTTGCTGGGACATACACAACACAGCAGTATTGAGAGGGTGGACAGATGAAAGCATAATTAACTGGTAATAGTGAAGTCGGGATTGTCAAAGTTTGAGGGTGAAATGATCGTTTTTAGTTAATTTATTTACTTCTCAGCTATTTCATATATAACAATGTGATCTGAGACACACTGGAATTATGTAACAAACATTTTTTAAAGTGAAAAAATGTATCGTCAACACCGCAGTGTCATAATTCTAGGCACGTGCTTCTCGAACTTCTCTGTTTGAACATTAATTGTCGTCAGATAATATTAATAACTGATCATATATCTAGAATATTAATATAGAACAGAACTAATACATTTATATGTAACGTATTGAGGCCAGTTTCAAAAGATATATCGATTGTTTGTGTTTTCTTGTAGCAAAGCCACATCGGACTATCTGCTGAGCCCACCGAGGGTCATCGTACAGATGATTTTAGAGTAGTAAATCCGTAGACATAACGCTGCACCAGCGGGGGGCAAGATATATTGCGCGGAAGAAAACAAGAAAATTAAAACCTGTAAAGATAGAATGTATTGAATCACTAGCTGATATTAACAATATAACCGACTTGTTTATTATAGCGTGAATTAAATGTGCAAAAACAATTAGAGAAAGAAATCGCACTTTGAGTTTTACAAATAACAATGTTTGTATGTTTGGTAGATCTCAACTTTATACAGAGCAGGAAAGGTGTCGTACAACTCCACATTTCCAGTAATTAACACATTTTTTTTTTTTTTTTTTTACAGACAACACTACTTCACCCAAGTTAAGTGGATTGATAGGAGTCGACTGACAGCCATCTGGTTACAGAGATCTCAAAACTTTTCTGTCGTTAGCATTTGTCATGAATGGAGCGGATGGGCGTGTGAAACGGTGGATATCTTATATCTTCAACACTTTAATTAGTAATTCATAAGTGTATTAATAAGTAAATTTTAAGCTTTCAATAATGATGGTAATAATAATAATAGGTAATTATAGGTTATTTCAAAATTATCGATATAGAATACAGATTAAAGACACAATTATAACCAAGACATTAAGACAGAACTAAGCGTATAGGAGTAAAATATTAAAATATAACGTAAAATGAACACCGTAGTTACTAGCCTTGAAAATGATAACTGTGTTAGTGAAACTTGTAAGTTCAATGAAGACTCTGTTATATCCGTTAAAGTAACGTGGGACAGTGTTACTGTAGTTATTATTAATGTAACGTAGAACAATGTTACTTAAGCTATTATTAATGTAACGTAGAACAGTGTCACTGAAGTTATTATTAATGTAACGTCGAACAGTGTTACTGAGGTTATTATTAACATAACGTGGAACAGTGTTACTGAAGTTATTATTAATGTAACGTCGAACAGTGTTACTGAGGTTATTATTAACATAACGTGGAACAGTGTTACTGAAGTTATTGTTAATGTAACGTAGAACTGTGTTACTGAAGTTATTATTAATGTAACGTAGAACAGTGTTACTGAAGTTATTATTAATGTAACGTAGAACAGTGTTGCTGAAGTTATTATTAATGTAACGTCGAACAGTGTTACTGAAGTTATTATTAATCTAACGTAGAACAGTGTTACTGAAGTTATTATTAATATAACGTAGAACTATGTTACTGAAGTTATTATTAATGCAATAGAACAGTGTTACTGAAGTTATTGTTAATGTAATGTAGAACTGTGTTATTGAAGTTATTATTAATGTAATAAAACAGTGTTACGAAGTTATTATTAGTGTAACGTAGAACAGTGTTTCTGAAGTTATTTATTATTCCAACGTAAAACAGTGTTACTGAAGTTATTATTAATGTAACGTAGAACAGTGTTACTGAAGTTATTATTACTGTAACGTAGAACTGTGTTACTGAAGATATTATTAATACAATAGAACAGTGTTACTGAAGTTATTATAAATGTAACGTAGAACTGTGTTATTGAAGTTATTATTAATGTAATAGAACAGTGTTACGAAGTTATTATTAGTGTAGCGTATAACAGTGTTTCTGAAGTTATTTATTATTCCAACGTAAAACAGTGTTACTGAAGTTATTATTAATTTAACGTAGAACAGTGTTACTGAAGTTATTATAAATGTAACGTTACAGTATTACTGAAGTTATTTTTAATGTAACGTTACAGTGTTACTGAAGTTATTATTAATGTAATGTAAAATAGTGTTACAAAAGTTATTATTAATGTAACGTAGAACAGTGTTACTGAAGTTATTATTAGTGTAACGTAAATAAGTGTTACTGAAGTTATTATTAGTATAATGTAGAACTGAAGTTATTGTTAATGTAACGTAGAACAGTGTTACTGAAGTTATTATTAGTGTAACGTAGAACAGTGTTACCAAGTTATTATTAGTGTAACGTAGAACAATGTTACTGAAGTTATTTATTATTGCAACGTAAAACAGTGTTACTGAAGTTATTATTAATGTAACGTAGAACTGTGTTACTGAAGTTATTATTAATGTAACGTAGCACAGTGTTACTGAAGTTATTATTAGTCTATCGTAAAATAGTGTCACTGAAGTTATTATTAATGTAACGTAAACAGTGTTACTGAAGTTATTATTAATGTAACGTAAACAGTGTTACTGAAGTTATTATTCATGTAACGTAGCACAGTGTTACTGAAGTTATTATTAGTGTAACGTAAAATAGTGTCACTGAAGTTATTATTAATGTAACGTAAACAGTGTTACTGAAGTTATTATTAGTGTAACGTAAAATAGTGTTACTGAAGTTATTATTAGTGTAACGTAAAATAGTGTTACTGAAGTTATTATTAATGTATCGTAGAACAGTGTTACTGAAGTTATTATTAGTGTAAGGTAGAACAGTGTTACTGAAGTTATTATTAGTGTAACGTAGAACAGTGTTACTGAAGGTATTATTAGTGTAACATAGAATAGTGTTACTGAAGTTATTATTAGTGTAACGTAGAACAGCGTTTCTGAAATCATTATTAATGTAAATTAATGTAACGTAGAACAGTGTTACTGAAGTTATTATTAATGCAATAGAACTGTGTTACTGAAGTTATTATTAATGCAATAGAACTGTTTTACTGAAGTTATTATTAATGCAATAGAACTGTGTTACTGAAGTTATTATTAATGCAATAGAACAGTGTTACTGAAGTTATTATTAATGCAATAGAACAGTGTTACTGAAGTTATTATTAATGCAATAGAACAGTGTTACTGAAGTTATTATTAATGTAACGTAGCACAGTGTTACTGAAGTTATTATTAGTGTAACGTAAAATAGTGTCACTGAAGTTATTATTAATGTAACGTAAACAGTGTTACTGAAGTTATTATTAGTGTAACGTAAAATAGTGTTACTGAAGTTATTATTAATGTATCGTAGAACAGTGTTACTGAAGTTATTATTAATGTAAGGTAGAACAGTGTTACTGAAGTTATTATTAGTGTAACGTAGAACAGTGTTACTGAAGGTATTATTAGTGTAACGTAGAATAGTGTTACTGAAGTTATTATTAGTGTAACGTAGAACAGTGTTACTAAGTTATTATTAGTGTAACATAGAATAGTGTTACTGAAGTTATTATTAGTGTAACGTAGAACAGCGTAGAACAGTTCTGAAATCATTATTAATGTAACGTAGAACAGTGTTACTGAAGTTTTATTAATGCAATAGAACAGTGTTACGAAGTTATTAATAGTGTAACGTAGAACAGTGTTACTGAAGTTATTATTAATGCAATAGAACTGTGTTACTGAAGTTATTATTAATGCAATAGAACTGTGTTACTGAAGTTATTATTAATGCAATAGAACTGTGTTACTGACTGAAGTTATTATTAATGCAATAGAACTGTTTTACTGAAGTTATTATTAATGCAATAGAACTGTGTTACTGAAGTTATTATTAATGCAATAGAACAGTGTTACTGAAGTTATTATTAATGCAATAGAACAGTGTTACTGAAGTTATTATTAATGTAACGTAGAACTGTGTTATTGAAGTTATTAGTAATGTAACGTAGAACTGTGTTATTGAAGCTATTATTAATGTAATAGAACAGTGTTACGAAGTTATTATTAGTGTAACGTAGAACAGTGTTACTGAAGTTATTTATTATTGTAACTTAAAACAGTGTTACTGAAGTTATTATTAATGTAACGTAGAACAGTGTTACTGAAGTTATTATTAATGTAACGTAGAATAATGTTACTGAAGTTATTATTAGTGTAGCGTAGAACAGTGTTACTGAAAATATTATTAATACAATAGAACAGTGTTACTGAAGTTATTATAAATGTAACGTTACAGTGTTACTGAAGTTATTATTAATGTAATGTAAAATAGTGTTACTAAAGTTATTATTGATGTAACGTAGAACAGTGTTACTGAAGTTATTATTAGTGTAACGTAGAATAGTGTTACTGAAGTTATTATTAGTATAACGTAGAACAGCGTTTCTGAAATCATTATTAATGTAACGTAAAACAGTGTTACTGAAGTTTTTATTAATGCAATAGAACAGTGTTACGAAGTTATTATTAGTGTAACGTAGAACAGTGTTACTGAAGTTATTATTAATGCAATAGAACTGTGTTACTGAAGTTATTATTAATGCAATAGAACAGTGTTACTGAAGTTATTATTAATGTAACGTAGAACTGTGTTATTGAAGCTATTATTAATGTAATAGAACAGTGTTACGAAGTTATTATTAGTGTAACGTAGAATAGTGTTACTGAAGTTATTAATTATTATGTAACTTAAAACAGTATTACTGAAGTTATTATTAATGTAACGTAGAACAGTGTTACTGAAGTTATTATTAGTGTAACGTAAAATAGTGTACTGAAGTTATTATTAATGTAACGTAGAACAGTGTTACTGAAGTTATTATTAGTGTAACGTAAACAGTGTTACTGAAGTTATTATTCATGTAACGTAGCACAGTGTTACTGAAGTTATTATTAGTGTAACGTAAAATAGTGTCACTGAAGTTATTATTAATGTAACGTAAACAGTGTTACTGAAGTTATTATTAGTGTAACGTAAAATAGTGTTACTGAAGTTATTATTAGTGTAACGTAAAATAGTGTTACTGAAGTTATTATTAATGTAACGTAGAACAGTGTTACTGAAGTTATTATTAGTGTAACGTAGAACAGTGTTACTGAAGTTATTATTAGTGTAACGTAGAACAGTGTTACTGAAGGTATTATTAGTGTAACATAGAATAGTGTTACTGAAGTTATTATTAGTGTAACGTAGAACAGCGTTTCTGAAATCATTATTAATGTAACGTAGAACAGTGTTACTGAAGTTATTATTAATGCAATAGAACTGTGTTACTGAAGTTATTATTAATGCAATAGAACTGTTTTACTGAAGTTACTATTAATGCAATAGAACTGTGTTACTGAAGTTATTATTAATGCAATAGAACAGTGTTACTGAAGTTATTATTAATGCAATAGAACAGTGTTACTGAAGTTATTATTAATGCAATAGAACAGTGTTACTGAAGTTATTATTCATGTAACGTAGCACAGTGTTACTGAAGTTATTATTAGTGTAACGTAAAATAGTGTCACTGAAGTTATTATTAATGTAACGTAAACAGTGTCACTGAAGTTATTATTAGTGTAACGTAAAATAGTGTTACTGAAGTTATTATTAATGTATCGTAGAACAGTGTTACTGAAGTTATTATTAATGTAAGGTAGAACAGTGTTACTGAAGTTATTATTAGTGTAACGTAGAACAGTGTTACTGAAGGTATTATTAGTGTAACGTAGAATAGTGTTACTGAAGTTATTATTAGTGTAACGTAGAACAGTGTTACTAAGTTATTATTAGTGTAACATAGAATAGTGTTACTGAAGTTATTATTAGTGTAACGTAGAACAGCGTTTCTGAAATCATTATTAATGTAACGTAGAACAGTGTTACTGAAGTTTTTATTAATGCAATAGAACAGTGTTACGAAATTATTAATAGTGTAACGTAGAACAGTGTTACTGAAGTTATTATTAATGCAATAGAACTGTGTTACTGAAGTTATTATTAATGCAATAGAACTGTGTTATTGAAGTTATTATTAATGCAATAGAACTGTGTTACTGAAGTTATTATTAATGCAATAGAACTGTTTTACTGAAGTTATTATTAATGCAATAGAACTGTGTTACTGAAGTTATTATTAATGCAATAGAACAGTGTTACTGAAGTTGTTATTAATGCAATAGAACAGTGTTACTGAAGTTATTATTAATGTAACGTAGAACTGTGTTATTGAAGTTATTAGTAATGTAACGTAGAACTGTGTTATTGAAGCTATTATTAATGTAATAGAACAGTGTTACGAAGTTATTATTAGTGTAACGTAGAACAGTGTTACTGAAGTTATTTATTATTGTAACTTAAAACAGTATTACTGAAGTTATTATTAATGTAACGTAGAACAGTGTTACTGAAGTTATTATTAATGTAACGTAGAATAATGTTACTGAAGTTATTATTAGTGTAGCGTAGAACAGTGTTACTGAAGATATTATTAATACAATAGAACAGTGTTACTGAAGTTATTATTAATGTAATGTAAAATAGTGTTACTAAAGTTATTATTGATGTAACGTAGAACAGTGTTACTGAAGTTATTATTAGTGTAACGTAGAATAGTGTTACTGAAGTTATTATTAGTATAACGTAGAACAGCGTTACTGAAATCATTATTAATGTAACGTAAAACAGTGTTACTGAAGTTTTTATTAATGCAATAGAACAGTGTTACGAAGTTATTATTAGTGTAACGTAGAACAGTGTTACTGAAGTTATTATTAATGCAATAGAACTGTGTTACTGAAGTTATTATTAATGCAATAGAACAGTGTTACTGAAGTTATTATTAATGTAACGTAGAACTGTGTTATTGAAGCTATTATTAATGTAATAGAACAGTGTTACGAAGTTATTATTAGTGTAACGTAGAATAGTGTTACTGAAGTTATTAATTATTATGTAACTTAAAACAGTATTACTGAAGTTATTATTAATGTAACGTAGAACAGTGTTACTGAAGTTATTATTAGTGTAACGTAAAATAGTGTTACTGAAGTTATTATTAATGTAACGTAGAACAGTGTTACTGAAGTTATTATTAGTGTAACGTAGAACAGTGTTACTAAAGTTATTATTAGTGTAACGTAGAACAGAGTTACTGAAGTTATTATTAGTGTAACGTAGAACAGTGTTACTGAAGTTATTATTAGTGTAACGTAAAATAGTGTTACTGAAGTTATTATTAGTGTAACGTAGAACAACGTTACTTAAGTTATTATTAATGTAACGTAGAACAGTGTTACTGAAGTTATTATTAATATAACGTAGAACAGTGTTACCGAAGTTATTATTAATGTAACGTAGAACTGTGTTACTGAAGTTATTATTAATGTAATAGAACAGTGTTACGAAGTTATTATTAGTGTAACGTAGAACAGTGTTACTGAAGTTATTTATTATTGTAACGTAAAACAGTGTTACTGAAGTTATTATTAATGTAACGTAGTACAGTGTTACTGAAGTTATTATTAGTGTAACGTAAAATAGTGTTACTGAAGTTATTATTAGTGTAACGTAGAACAACGTTACTTAAGTTATTATTAATGTGACGTAGAACAGTGTTACTGAAGTTATTATTAATGTTACGTAGAACAGTGTTACTGAAGTTATTATTAGTGTAACGTAGAACAGTGTTACTAAAGTTATTATTAGTGTAACGTAGAACAGTGTTACTGAAGTTATTATTAATGCAATAGAACAGTGTTAGTGAATTTATTATTAATGTAACGTAGAACAGTGTTACCGAAGTTATTATTAATGTAACGTAGAACTGTGTTACTGAAGTTATTATTAATGCAATAGAACAGTGTTACTGAAGTTATTATTAATATAACGTAGAAGAGTGTTACTGAAGTGATTATTAGTGTAACGTAGAATAGTGTTACTGAAGTTATTGTTAATGTAACGTAGAACAATGCGAGTGAAGTTAACTTGTCCATTTTTTAATCCAAGTAGGTTGGAATGGTTGCCAAACATTTAATACTATTATTTTATTCTATTTTGTAAAGGACAGTTCTTTTCATTTACAGAACTTAGAAGAGACCAGCACCACTGGTTGGGTGGAAGTCTATGAACCACCTGTTATTACTGCAAACAAAAAGTATTACTTTATTCGACTTCCTGTCAATGAAGGCGACTTTGGAAAATTCCGCCATGTTGCCATGATAGGCGTTCAAGTAAGTTGTAGTAGAATATTTAAATTGAAAATACATTGTCAAGGAACGTAGTTAGTACTACTTATAATAAACGATTATATCTATGTCAGGAAGAGCGTGAAAAACAGTGTTACAGAACATATTTAGTACCACTTATAGTGAATTAATGTTAGGAATTCAATGTGAAAATAATGTGTCACCAAGTGATTTTGACTAATGTATACAGGTACCAAAAGTACCACATAATGCTGTAACAAATGTAATGTAACATCAAATACTGTATATCAGAATTATTTCGGACTCTAGAGTACAGAGACTGAATGTAAGTGATGTAGGGTTAATATATATGATATTAATTTTTTAGTAAATTCAGAGAAACTGTTTTTTCAATATGAGCTTTAGTAAAACCAAGAGAACCGAGACAACATTGAACGAAACGTACACCACTAGAGATGACTTTGTGTGTAAACCACAGAACAGTACTATACAGGACCAGACAACCAACTCATCTCTTAAAGATGTTCGCTGGGGACCCGAGTTAAAATAATAGTGAAACATAATGTAGAGCGACTTATTTTGGTTTATAAATAAAAATAAGATATTAACTCAACACTATAAGTTTTTATGCACTTATTTCGAGTCATAAAACTAATTTTGAAGATATTGGAACTAAACAAATTTAAAAAGAAAGTAATAAGAGGCCAAAAACAGATAAATAATGGGAGAAATCGATAAATATATATATCACATTTTGAGAAACATAGTAAAGGTGATAGAAATAAGGACTGCAACGGAAAGACACGAAATTTCTTTTCTGTTTGACATAGTGGTGGAAAGATATAGCTCTGTTTTAATATCAACAGTAGATGTACTGAATAGAAGATTACGAGTTAATATATCTGTAATGGATGGAGCCCGTGGGTAGAATATTATGAGTTTAACGTTCAACATGTCTGTAAGAGATAAACATACAATTAGAAACAGGGATGAAACTAGGATGATATTAGAGAAGTTATCTATATACGATATAGACTGATAAAAACATATCATTATAAAGTTAGCAAAAGCTATCATTTGGATTATGTGATATATATATATCAGAATAGTGTTTAAAGGACTACTAAAAGATATTCAGAATGATATAGAACCTCAGGATAAACTTATGTCCAGTTTGAACTTTGCTTGCCACACATTTTTACTTTTGTGGTTTGGGCCCGACATGACTAGGTGGTTAAGGCACTCGACTCATAATCAGAGGGTCGCGGGTTTGAATCCCGGTCGCCACAAACATGCTCGCCTTTTTAGCCGTGGGAGCGTTATAATGTGACAGTCAATCCCACTATTCATTGTTAAAAGAGTAGCCCAAGAGTTGGCGGTGGGTGGTGATGACTAGTTTTCTTACACTTCTTACACTACTAAATTAGAGACGGCTAGCGCAGATAGCCCTCGTGTAGATACCGTAATAATTACTATATTACTGTGTCTTATATAAAACCATTCATTTCACAGGTTAACTTAATTAGAGTAGTATGCGTTGTTTTCTACTATTTTGTAACGTTTAGAGCTTTTGACAGGTCACTAAAATGTTTCACTTTAAGTATAACAAATCAGACACATAAAGATAAAATGGGACTTATTGTTTCAGGACAAAATAAAGGAATTCCTCACACAAGGAACTTATGATGTCATTCAGATCTTAGCTCATCGCCAGGATGTTCGTAAACTGTATGTCTTTCATTGCTTATCTCCAAATCCTAAATAATTTAAACAAACAAATAAAAAAATACTGCAAAACATCTTATACTTTAATAAATGTAAAATGGTTCGCTAAATGATACTAGCGTACAGCTTAAGATATACGGATTTCTTCCAAGTAAATGTTGTTTCTTGAGATTGTTATTTATTTGCTAATTTGTTTTGCTTTGGTAGCAAGTGAATTTTCTAGATGACTTCTTGTTTATTAGCTATTTGCATGTGCTGTTAATTATAAAGCAATCTTTCCAGTCACGAAATGTTACTATCGTAACAAATGAGTTGACTAGACTACTTCCCGTACATCCATTAGTTGCACCTGCTGTTAATTATTTAAGAAAACTTTCTACAGCTAAAGTTTCTTGTTTTTGGAGTCTTTCTTTGTTTTTAGTTCATATTGTAGTTGTTGTGTATATTTATAAGTTTATTGTACTGCTATAACCTGTATGAAGAAAGTTATATTTTCTCACAGACCTCTTATAACCAGCGAATTAAATCAATTTTTTAACCGCGGCATAGTGGCTCATACAACGGCCCTGAGTACATACGTACAGCCCATTGCTCCGTCATTTCTTGGTCGGTTTTAGACCTCATTACAGTTCTAAACTCAGAAGGTCAAATCCTTTCGACTGATGGCTTACTACACTCATGGTCTCATAAATTAATTTAATCTATTACTGCCTAAATAATTTCAATTTGAAGGTAGGCTGATAGAGATCCTGATGAGTAATCAAATCTAATTGGTTATACGTGTGTCCCTAACTTTATATTTCTGGTACACAAAATATTGCTGATAGAAACGAAGGAAAAAAACACCCATAAATTAAGTTAAATCTGATCCTACCTAAAATAAATTCAAATACCGCGGCCATTGAGGGTTCTCTATTTAACTACTAATGAACCACTCTCTTTGTAAGTTTATTTGTTATAGAATCCCCAATAACATACGAATCAAACAAAAAAGTAAGTAAAAGTATTATTAACTTTGCAATTGATATCGATGACTCATCGGTAAACCAGTGGGTTTATAACACTGAAAGGTGCGAATATCACAGATAGTGGTACTGGCCAGAACTCGGTACAGGCTCTTTACACCAGGTGCTGTAATTAACAAAATTATAAGATAATTCGGTGTGAATATTCACACAGCTGTGACATTCAGCCGGTACTCGCCAGAACTCGGTACCGATAATTTCTAGAGAAGAATGAAACTTTATTTCTCAAACCTAGCAACGAGCTCATTTTTTTTATACTTCGTCGTTCTGTTTGACATCAACATATATTGATAACTTACATAAAACTTGATTCGAATCACCGTCACACCAAACATGCTCGCCCTTTCAGCCGTGAGGTCGTTATAATGTTACAAACAATTCCACTATTCAATGGTAAAAGAGTAGTGGGTGGTGATGACTAGCTACCTTCCCTCTAGTGACTAGACTCTAGTCTTACACTGCTAAATTAGGGACGGCTAGCGCAGATAGCTCTCGTGTAGCTTTGCGCGAAATTCCACACAAATAAACAAACACATAAAACTTGATACTACATACAAAGTGAAGTCAGATCCGAGAGAGGGCGAGTATTTTCAGAAGAACTTTGGATCTGAGGTCAATGTATGGACTTCAACAGTATACAAACACATCTGTGGTTTAAAGGTTAAATCGTTTGGGCCTTGAGGCGTCTTAAATAGAACGCAGTTAAGAGTTTGACATATTACAAAAATAGAGAGTTAGCCCTAGCGGTAATCTGAAAGCGTAGGATATCTAAATTACATTTATTTGGTTATAACATTTCGTCTCTAACAGTTAATCATTGTCACAAGCAGCTTTAGGAATGCGAAACCTTGGATCATAAGTGGGGATTTGGAACTAAAATATTACGTTGGGAGCAAATATGTCTGAGATGATTATTGTGAATGTCGTGTGCTAAACAATAACTTCCCTGGACGGAGCTTAAACACTGAAAACGTTGTGTACCAATAATTCATCTATTAATTACAATAATTATTGTACTTACGTTATAGCACAATAAGGCGATAATTTTAATCGTGACATTTTTTACCGTTTTACTGATTTAGAAAATAACTTTCTTCATTGGAAATTTTGCAGTAATGAGTTAAGTCATATATTTTTTTTTCTTTCAGATATTATATTAGTACACTAAAGAATCGTTCGGGTGAGCGCCATCTTTTTAGTGTGACAGATATAACCTCGGTAAATCGTCTGTCGCAAGAATGTCTCACATGTGACATTGGACAGGACTGCTTGTTCAACAGCGCCACTTTTAGCCCTGATGCCAAATTTTACATTTTGGATTGTTTGGGGCCTGGGGTGCCCAGAGTAGAGTTAAAAGCAGTCGATGGGAATAGACTAGGTAAAGCTGTTAAGTCCAAAATTTATAACAAGATTCATTGAGAATGTCTGTTATTTTGTCTCAGAATACATCCAGAAAAAAAAAAAACGTTTAGAGTTATTAAAATATTTGCGATAATTTAAATTACATCCTTGAATAGTAAATGTACTTGTATTTATGGCAGAGCTATCAAATATTTTGTTGCCGTTACTAATTTTGAACAACTGACCAGAGGGAAGGTGACCAGTCAGCAGCACTCTATGCCTCATCATCCGTGCTAAGAAACTAATTGTCACTCCTATAATGAGCCCACAACTTAATATTCTGGGAATATTTTGTGATATCTATGGGTTTGAACCAGGTTTACTAATTCCAAAATGTAAAGGTCTACCATAGGGCCTACACACGCTATTGTTAGTTCGCCGCTAGTACAGAGGCAAGATTATGGATTTACATCCCTAAAATCAGGGGTTCGATTCCCTTAGGTGGGCTCAGCAAATAACCCTATGTGGCTTTACTATAAGAAAACACCCAAACTATTACACCTACGTAGTTCGATTAATTCTATTCTAAAGTTTAATGAGAGAGGTTTGATACATACACTCACATCTTAATGCCAAACAGTTAAGAGGTTAGTTCTTTCAAAAGGTCCAAATTTCTTGAACTCAGTAGAATAGTGCCCCCGCTAGTACAGCGGTTAGTCTACGGATTTAGGCCTCAGAACATAGCCCGATGTTGCTTTACTATACGAAAACACACTCACACAGAGTGGAGTAGCGGTTTGTCTGCGGACTTATACTACTAGAAAATGGGTTTTAACACCCATGGTGAGCAGAACACAGACAGTCTTTTGTGTGGCTTTACATTTAATAACAACAAATTTAGTAAATATAATCTATAATAACTTAGGCAAAACTTGAGATATGAGCCTTGAAAAGTAAGTGAATTTTCAAAGAAGGTAACAAATTGAGAAAAAACTGAAAATTCCCGACTTATTATTATTATCACCTCATTGTCTCATACTTAGCTGTGTCTTATTGTAGGTATTTTTCTAGTTCCTTATACTTGACGATAGGCTGTGTAAAGTTTCCTTTTATTATTAAATGACAATCTTTTATTATCTACCATCAAACTACGATGTCCTTATTTGAAGCTACTTTCTTTTTACATCATGGTATAATTTTCCTTTTACCCTATAAAACTACGTAATATTTTCCAAATTTGTTCCTCCTTTAATCAAAAGTTAATTAAAAACTGGGAATCACCATGTTAAAAAAAAAGGGTACCGTATGATCACTTAGTTTCCATATATTCATCAGCAGACGTTCCGGGCTGTTGGTCGCAAGATCACAGGTTCGTCCTGCGGTGATCTCAAATTTGCTCTGCAGTCGCAGCTGTGGAAGTGATATAAGAGTAGCATTCAGCAAAGTTATCCATTTCAATGCGGCGGGTGTTGCTGACTGGAGGCTTTCTCTGTGGTCAGTAGTCCAATCTTAGAGAGGACTAAACCTGAATCTTTAGGATCTCAAAACTGGACGTTTATCTCACGGGTCGTTCAGGTTTAGCCCTCTTTAAGTGCGTACACACGTTCAGAGACAAAATAAACTCGATCGTGATTCATACTTGTGTTTTATCTTCCTGTTTTGTTCCAGTTATAAATGTACCATTTAGCTATTAGGAATAGCAACACTATAACTTGTACAAACAGATATTTACGTCTACAGTAACACATTCATTGTTGTGACTTACAGTTTCCACTTTGGATAACAACGATGCTTTACAGGAGTTATACCGGAAAAGGGCGCTACCACAAGTCCGAACATTTCACGTGCCGTTAGAAGACGGATTCAGTACGTGGACGATTTTGATATATCATTATAGGAACAAAAATTGACATTTTGTCTTTACAAGAGCATGCTATGTCATTACGCAGTAAATAGATGAAAAAATGTTTAATTTATGATCATATTATTTTAAATTATTACAGGTATAAAAGCGAGAAAACTTAGTGATAAAAACTCAACTAATTTTATTACGATGTTCTTTGACAAGCTAACATATTCGTTACATCTTTCTATTGTAATTGTAAGGAAAATTAGATATATTCATGTTTTAAGGGGGTCGCATGGGCCAATGCAATCACTCCAAGTTTTTCGCCCTCTGGCGTTAGGTTTCTCAAGCATCATAAGCCAATAAAACTGTTACTAACAAGGTTCCAATGAGACAGATTCTATAATTTCAAGTATAAATGTTTATTATACGTTTTTATCGAGTCATCAGCAACACATTCCCAAAAATTAAACTAAGAAGAGACTAACTTTTATGCTTTATTTTTAGATGCAAATGTCCGACTTCTCTTACCTCCTAGTTTAAGAGATGATGAAATTACCCAATATCCAATGATAGTGTTTGTGTAAGTATATCTAATTATAATTGTTAATTATAAATTACTGACATTACCCAGTACCCAATGATAGTGTTTATGTATCTAATTATCTTCTGACATTACCTAGTACCCAATGATAGTGTTTATGTTAAGTATATATAATTATCTTCTGACATTACCTAGTACCCAATGATAGTGTTTATGTAAGTATATCTAATTATAATTGTTAATTATAAATTACTGACATTACCTAGTACCCAATGATAGTGTTTATGTTAAGTATATATAATTATCTACTGACATTACCTAGTACCCAATGATAGTGTTTATGTAAGTATATCTAATTATCTACTGACATTACCTAGTACCCAGTGATGGTGTTTATGTGAGTATATCTAATGACAGTGTTTTGTAAGTATATGTAATAACAGTATTTGTGTAAGTGTGTCTAATGATAGTGTTTATGTAAGTATATCTAATTATCTACTGACATTACCTAGTACCCAATGATAGTGTTTATGTGAGTATATCTAATGACAGTGTTTTGTAAGTATATGTAATAACAGTATTTGTGTATGTCTAATGATAGTGTTTGTGTAAGTATATCTAATGACAGTGTTTTGTAAGTATATCTAATTATAAACTACTGACATTACCCATTATGAAATAGTAAAATGTGTGTGTTTCTATGTATATATATACATTTTCAATTTGTTAAATCGAAACCTTGACCTAAGTTTTGAGTTTTTGTTTAGAGACAAATATTAAAAAGTTAAGAAAGTTGAAACTCTTTTGCGACTGTGGACTTTTCCTTTCTATAGATACGCCGGTCCAGGACAACAGCTCGTTACTGAGAAATTTGAGGTCCACTGGGGAACTTACCTGGCTAGTCGAAAAAACTTTATCTACGCCACGATCGATGGAAGAGGGAGTGGACATCGTGGTGACCGTATCCTTCATCAAATATACAAAAAACTGGGCAGTGTAGAGATAGAGGATCAGGTCACAGTTTCCAGGTGAGAAAATACGTCATTTTAGCATCGTCTCAGTCTTACTAGACATTCCTGGTTAGAGTATCGATTCCGATAGAGCAGACTTCTGGGTTATAGAGTATTGTTGTTTATATAAAAGTCTCTGTACTTCAAGACTAGTATTTAAAAAGTGTTTTGTATACCATCTTCTGCCGTGTTTCTTCTTGGTCCACTTTCGTTGGTCAAATCATCGGTCATCACAACCAACGTCATGTCATCGGCCTTGCTGGCCTGCACTCTGTTACCCTTAACCGACCAGACAGCTCAGTCTTTGTTAAAACTGATCAAATAACTCAAGGTGAGACACAACTAACAAAATCTTCCGAAACAGTTAAATGAAAACTTACACAAAGCATGAAAATAATAACTAACCTAAATCGCAAGCAGGTCAAAAAGGGATTCCGACATCCCTGACCCCAACTAGGAAAACCAACTTTCCTTTAAAACTTAATTTCAGTCACGATTTCACCGCATAGCGGCCAACTCATCACATAGTGGTCAACTCAAAATTCCACGAGCGGGATTGAAGAGGGACAAGGACGTTCCTGAATATCTCAGAGTGAGAGAAAAGTCCCCTGGCTTGTCTCTCTCCAAACTAAACCCCTGCTTCAAAGTGAGAGAGAAGTCCCCTGGCTTTTTTCTCTCCAAACTAAACCCCTGCTTCAGAGCGAGAGAGAAGTCCCCTGGCTTTTTTCTCTCCAAACTCAACCCCTGCTTTAAAGTGAGAGAGAAGTCCCCTGGCTTGTCTCTCTCCAAACTAAACCCCTGCTTCAGAGTGAGAGAGAAGTCCCCTGGCTTGTCTCTCTCCAAACTAAACCCCTGCTTCAGAGTGAGAAAGAAGTCCCCTGGCTTGTCTCTTTCCAAACTAAACCCTCGCTTCAGAGTGAGAGAGAAGTCCCCTGGCTTATCTCTCTCCAAACTAAGCCTATGCTTCAGAGTGAGAGAGAAGTCCCCTGGCTTGTCTCTCTCCAAACTAAACCCCTGCTTCAAAGTGAGAGACAAGTCCCCTGGCTTTTTTCTCTCTAAACTAAACCCCTGCTTCATAGCGAGAGAGAAGTACCCTGGCTTGTCTCTCTCCAAACTAAACCCCTGCTTCAGAGTGAGAGAGAAGTCCCCTGGCTTATTTCTCTCCAAACTAAACCCCTGCTTCAGAGTGTGAGAGAAGTCCCCTGGCTTGTCTTTTTCCAAACTAAACCCTCGCTTCAGAGTGAGAGAGAAGTCTCCTGGCTTATCTCTCTCCAAACTAAACCCCTGCTTCACAATGTGAGAGAAGTCCCCTGGCTTATCTCTCTCTAAACTAAACCCCTGCTTCAGAGTGAGAGAAAATTCCCCTGGCTTATTTCTCTTCAAACTAAACCCCTGCTTCACAATGTGAGAGGAGTCCATTGGCTTGTCTCTTTCTAAACTAAACCCCTGCTTCAGAGTGAGAGAGAAGTCCCCTGGCTTGTCTCTCTCCAAACTAAGCCTCTGCTTCAGAGTGAGAGAGAAGTCCCCTGGCTTGTGTCTCTCCAAACTAAACCCCTTCTTCAAAGTAAGAGAGAGTCCCTGGCTTTTTTCTCTCTCAAACTAAACCCCTGCTTTAGAGTGAGAAAGTCCCCTGGCTTGTCTCTCTCCAAACTAAACCCCTGCTTCAGAGTGAGAGAGAAGTCCTCTGACTTGTGTCTCTCCAAACTAAACCCCTTCTTCAAAGTAAGAGAGAAGTCCCCTGGCTTTTTTCTCTCCAAACTAAACCCCTGCTTTAGAGTGAGAAAGTCCCCTGGCTTGTCTCTCTCCAAACTAAACCCCTGCTTCAGAGTGTGAGAGATGTCCCCTGGCTTTTCTCTCCAAACTAAACCCCTGCTTTAAAGTGAGAGAGAAGTCCCCTGGCTTTTTTCTCTCCAAACTAAACCCCTGCTTCAGAGCGAGCGAGAGAGAAGTACCGTGGCTTGTCTCTCTCCAAACTAAACCCCTGCTTTAGAGTGAGAGAGAAGTCCCCTGGCTTGTCTCTCTCCAAACTCGACCCCTGCTTTAGAGTGAGAAAGTCCACTGGCTTGTCTCTCTCCAAACTAAACCCCTGCTTCAGAGTGAGAGAGAAGTCCTCTGACTTGTCTCTCTCCAAACTAAACCCCTGATTCAGAGTGAGAGAGAAGTCCCCTGGCTTGTCTCTTTCCAAACTAAACCCCTGCTTCAGAGTGAGAGAGAAGTCCCCTGGTTTTTTCTCTCTAAACTAAACCCCTGCTTTATAGAGAGAGAAGTACGCTGGCTTGTCTCTCTCCAAACTAAACCCCTGCTTCAGAGTGAGAGAGAAGTCCCCTGGCTTATTTCTCTCCAAACTAAACCCCTGCTTCATAGCGAGAGAGAAGTACCCTGGCTTGTCTCTCTCCAAACTAAACCCCTGCTTCACAGTGTGAGAGGAGTCCCCTGGCTTGTCTCTTTCTAAACTAAACCCTTGCTTTAGAATGAGAGAGAAGTCTCCTGGCTTGTCTCTCTCCAAACTAAGCCTCTGCTTCAGAGTGAGAGAGAAGTCCTCTGGCTTGTGTCTCTCCAAACTAAACCCCTTCTTCAAAGTAAGAGAGAAGTCTCCTGGCTTGTCTGTCTCCAAATTAAACCCCTGCTTCAGAGTGAGAGAGAAGTCTCCTGGCTTGTCTCTCTCCAAACTAAACCCCTGCTTCAAAGTGAGAGAGAAGTCCCCTGGCTTTTTTCTCTCCAAACTAAACCCCTGCTTCAAAGTGAGAGAGAAGTCCCCTGGCTTTTTTCTCTCCAAACTAAACCCCTGCTTTAGAGTGAGAAAGTCCCCTGGCTTGTCTCTCTCCAAACTAAGCCCCTGCTTCAGAGTGTGAGAGATGTCCCCTGGCTTTTTTCTCTCCAAACTAAACCCCTGCTTTAAAGTGAGAGAGAAGTCCCCTGGCTTTTTTCTCTCCAAACTAAACCCCTGCTTCAGAGCGAGCGAGAGAGAAGTACCGTGGCTTGTCTCTCTCCAAACTAAACCCCTGCTTTAGAGTGAGAGAGAAGTCCCCTGGCTTGTCTCTCTCCAAACTCGACCCCTGCTTTAGAGTGAGAAAGTCCACTGGCTTGTCTCTCTCCAAACTAAACCCCTGCTTCAGAGTGAGAGAGAAGTCCTCTGACTTGTCTCTCTCCAAACTAAACCCCTGATTCAGAGTGAGAGAGAAGTCCCCTGGCTTGTCTCTTTCCAAACTAAACCCTCGCTTCAGAGTGAGAGAGAAGTCCCCTGGTTTTTTCTCTCTAAACTAAACCCCTGCTTTATAGAGAGAGAAGTACGCTGGCTTGTCTCTCCAAACTAAACCCCTGCTTCAGAGTGAGAGAGAAGTCCCCTGGCTTGTCTCTCTCCAAACTAAACCCCTGCTTCAAAGTGAGAGAGAAGTCCCCTGGCTTGTCTCTCTCTAAACTAAACCCCTGCTTCACAGTGTGAGAGGAGTCCCCTGGCTTGTCTCTTTCTAAACTAAACCCTTGCTTTAGAATGAGAGAGAAGTCCCCTGGCTTGTCTCTCTCCAAACTAAGCCTCTGCTTCAGAGTGAGAGAGAAGTCCTCTGGCTTGTGTCTCTCCAAACTAAACCCCTTCTTCAAAGTAAGAGAGAAGTCCCCTGACTTTTTTCTCTCCAAACTAAACCCCTGCTTCATAGCGAGAGAGAAGTACCCTGGCTTGTCTCTCTCCAAACTAAACCCCTGCTTCAGAGTGAGAGAGAAGTCTCCTGGCTTGTCTGTCTCCAAATTAAACCCCTGCTTCAGAGTGAGAGAGAAGTCTCCTGGCTTGTCTCTCTCCAAACTATACCCCTGCTTCAAAGTGAGAGAGAAGTCCCCTGGCTTTTTTCTCTCCAAACTAAACCCCTGCTTCAAAGTGAGAGAGAAGTCCCCTGGCTTTTGTCTCTCCAAACTAAACCCCTGCTTCAGAGCGAGAGAGAAGTACCATGGCTTTTTTCTCTCCAAACTAAACCCCTGCTTCAGAGCGAGAGAGAAGTACTCTGGCTTGTCTCTCTCCAAACTCAACCCCTGCTTTAGAGTGAGAAAGTTCCCTGGCTTGTCTCTCTCCAAACTCAACCCCTGCTTTAGAGTGAGAAAGTCCCCTGGCTTGTCTCTCTCCAAACTAAACCCCTACTTCAGAGTAAAAGAGAAGTCCCCTGGCTTGTCTCTCTCCAAATTAAACCCCTGCTTCAGAGTGAGAGAGAAGTCCCCTGGCTTGTCTCTCTCCAAACTAAATCCCTGCTTCAGAGTGTGAGAGAAGTCCCCTGGCTTGTCTCTCTCCAAATTAAACCCCTGCTTCAGAGTGAGAGAGAAGCCCCCTGGCTTGTCTCTCTCCAAATTAAACCCCTGCTTCAGGTGAGAGAGAGTCCCTGGCTTGTCTCTC
This sequence comes from Tachypleus tridentatus, assembly GCF_004210375.1. Taxonomy (NCBI): domain Eukaryota; kingdom Metazoa; phylum Arthropoda; class Merostomata; order Xiphosura; family Limulidae; genus Tachypleus; species Tachypleus tridentatus. The sequence continues at coordinate 76,842,842 of NC_134827.1, read as the reverse complement.
TCCAAACTAAATCCCTGCTTCAGAGTGTGAGAGAAGTCCCCTGGCTTGTCTCTCTCCAAATTAAACCCCTGCTTCAGAGTGAGAGAGAAGTCCCCTGACTTGTCTCTCTCCAAACTAAGCCCCTGCTTCAGAGTGAGAGAGAAGTCCCCTGGCTTATTTCTCTCCAAACTAAACCCCTGCTTCAGAGTGAGAGAGAAGTCCCCTGGCTTGTCTCTCTCCAAACTAAACCCCTGCCACAAACGTGTAGTGTAGTGAACATCTCGCTCCGATTCTGGACAAATTCTACAGTTTTGGATTAGTAAGTGTCACGCTCTAAACAATTAAATGCTGACAAAACACAGTTATTGTTAGTAAATAACATCAGTGGCTCTTTTGTTCAAATGTTTATGCAAAATAAATGTCAGGTGACCAGTCTTGTAGCCACACGTGTAAATATTTGCAACCAGAGACACGCCTACAAGTACAGACGTCTCAGTCCAGAAAATGAATAAGTGAAGCATATGATCATCCAGGACAGTAGCTGATGCGGTGGAAAGGTCTTGTAAATAGCTGCCACAAGGAGTGAAGATTACTTTTAACAGTGGTTTTACTTTAATTTGTTTTGGACATTTTTTAATGATTTCTGTGGGTGAAAATAACTTACTCTGATTATGTTATTAAAGAGATGGCTTTTTGAAATAACACAATAACAGTTGAGTATGAGGAAAAAATCTGTCAATTCTTTTTTAATCGAGTTATAAGAGAGAGAGGAACCAACAGCACAAAAAATATGATTAATATGGTCTTTTGTGGTTTGTAAAACTGAGTACTATGCCTTCTGGTTTTCACGTGTATTTGTTATATGTTGTTACAAAAGTAATTGAAACATAAAAATTAGAAATTTATTGGTTTAGATAATGAAGAACAATATTAGTAATTCTTCACGAGATATACTCTCGAGCAGCTCGTGCGTGACGTAATTTTATACAATAAGTGTTTTGAATTTCGCACAAAGCTACTCGAGGGGTATCTGTGCTAGCCGTCCCTAATTTAGTAGTGTAAGACTAGAGGGAAGGCAGGTAGTCATCACCACCCACCGCCAACTCTTGGGCTACTCTTTTACCAACGAATAGTAGGATTGACCGTCACATTATAACGCCCCCACGACTGAAAGGGGCGAGCATGTTTAGCGCGACGGGGATGCGAACGCGCGACCCTCAGATTACGAGTCGCACGCCTTAACACGCTTGGCCGTGCCGGGCCCGAAAGTAAGTAAGCTGCACGGTAGTGAGTGATTTACAACTTCTGTGGCGGGATTATTAGTTAGACTCGGCTCAAGGGACAATTGAAAATAAACTTAATTATAAGTAGGTGCATAATGTTACGAGTTATAGTATGGGAGCTCTGATGGTTATACTGATTGAACTTGTAGCGAGGGGATTAATTCCCCTCAATCAATGTACTATTTTACTTCTCTTCTGTTGAGAAAAAAGCCTTGCGGCCGTAAATATCTACTGTATTGTACTAAACATTTCTCTTGTGAAAAGCTTAGCGTGGGTTCGAATCTGGTCACGGAAATTGCTCGCATTTTTAGCCGTAGGGGGCGTTATAGTATGATGTTCAGTTGCACTTTTCGTTGGTAAAAGGATAGTCCAAGATAATGAGTGGCGTTGACTAGCTGCCTTTCCACTAAATTGGTGACGTAAAACGCAGATAGCCCTTGTGTGGTACTGTGGGAAATTTAAGTTTTATAAAAAAAAATTATTCATTACCCTGGGAAGAACAACGACAAAAATTGAGAGAAAAATAATCTTTCAAATAAGGTTTGTAGATTTTTCTTCAAAGGTTACTGTAGTTTATAGTGCTATGTTATTTGTTATCACAGTAATTTCATTATCTGTCAATTCACAGTCGTGTTAGCAGTATGACACACTGCAGTTTCCTGTTTGTAGTTATCAAACATGTTATCGTGTTTAGTTATCAAAACGGAAGCGAATAACTAGCCGTAATTAACGCTTTTCTAACACACTGCTATATAATTTAACACATATTTAACACAATTTTTCTGTAGAAATATCAGTTCGTTTGGAAAACAACTGGATAAGTTAGTGTTGTGGATTTTCTGATAACTTAACTTATCAGGCAATTTGTTCTAAAAGGGTCCAATGTTTGAGACGTCATGAACCAAGTGCGGATGAAAAGATATACTATGTTTCTTCAGCTCTAACAGTCCTTATGGCGGTGGGTTCTGCAAGATTCCTTCTCTCTCTTTGGCTAGTGGCCTGGACTGTTGTGCTTGAGTTACTGTGGTCTCTATCCTGGCTCATGGCCCGGCATGGCCAGGTGATTAAGGCACTCGACTTGTAATCCGACAGTCGAGGATTCGAATCTCTGTGACACCAAACACGCTTACCCTTTCAGCCGTGGGGACATTATAATATTACAGTCGCTCCCACTATTTGCTTAGAAAAGATTAGCCAAAGAGTTGGCAGTGGGTGGTGATGATTAGCTGCCTTCCCTCTAGTCTTACATTACTAAATTAGGGATGGCTAGCGCAGTTAGCCTTCCCTAATTTAGCGTAGCACAAAATTAAAAAACAAACAAACAATCCATTTTATGTGTATTTAAGGTTAAAAATTCTGGTCGTTGCTTAAACCAGTTGAAGAAGGACACAACTGGTGTTGATAAACAATAAAATACTATAATAAATGTAAAAATTGTATAATAAATAATAAAGTAGTATAAGTTTGAAACGTCTTCCTGAACTTATTTGTTACTGGTGTTTTGCTTTTGCTTCCCACCAGATGTCTAAAGAACGACTTACCTTTCATTAATCCTGAAAAGATAGCCATCTGGGGCTGGTCGTACGGAGGGTACGCAACTTTTTATGGCCTTAGCTACAGACACCGATGTCTTCAAGTGTGGGATGTCTGTCGCTCCCATTTCCAGTTGGCGATATTATGGTAAGGTTTATAACCTGTTGGGTCTCTTCTGTTTTACTGTAGAATTAGGAACAGTTTCAATAAGTTAATTCTAGTTCCCTGTTTCTGTTTTAGTTTAAGCATTTTGTAAACTACAGTTTACCACAATAAGACATATTCTGTTTAATCTTGATCAAGGTTACTGAAGACACATTCCCTGAAACAGTTTAAGTCAGGGTCATGTATAAAAACTAAACCGATCTGTATTTTTATGTTGTTTTTTCCCCTTCTTTCTTTCTGTTTTTGTTGCTACAACTGGGGAAAAACAACTGGAGTAGTAAAGTCATGGGTCTTCATGGTTTCAAGGACATAGAAGAATCATTCACATTCTAAAAATGTCACTTGTTTGTTTGTTCCTTGAATTTCGTGTAAATCTTCTCGAGGGCTATCTGCGCTAGCCGTCCCTAATTTAATAGTGTAAGACTAGAGTGAAAGCAGCTAGTCATCACCACCCACCGCCAACTCTTGGGCTACTCTTTTACTAACGAATAGTGGGATTGACCGCACATTATAACGCCCTCATGGCTGAAAGGACGAGCATGTCTGGTGCGACGGGGATTCGTACCCGCGACCCTCAGGTTACGAGTCGAACGCCTTAACCCACCTGGCCATGCCAGACCCGCGTGGCCCAATAGTTAATGTATAAGACTGTGTTTCCAAGTCTAATGTACTCGTAGTTTTCGGGCTCTGAGTGACAATGAAATTTCAACACTCGATCAGAGTAGCTCAAGAGTTGGCGGTGAGTGTTAGTGACTATTCTTCTTTCCCTCTAGTGTATCATTTCAAATTAAGCACAGTTAACCCTTTTATAGCTTTGGTGTAGATATCCCTTGTATATCCTTGTTCGAAATAAATTAAAATAAAAATAATTTATGTTCCCCCCTTTCAAACATGGTGCGTTCTTCAGTAGTCGTAATCTAAGATCGTAAGTAGTAATTAATCATTAAATTAATGTGAAAGCACAAAGTGTTTCTTTTTTTCTTCAAATTAAATATTTCTTTTTAATGTTTATTACATTATTAATGTTAAATGTTAAGCCACCCTGAAATAACTAATGATTTATGTGTGATCAATTTAACTGAAGCAGTGTCTGTCTGTCTTGGTTAAAATTAGAAGGCGATACTGAAGAGACCAGAAGTAGTCATGTCGGGAAACTTAGAAGAACATTCTTCTCCTGTCTGTCTTTATCATAGTTACACAAAATATTTAATTAATTACACGAAATAATTAATTCCAGATTCCGTGTACACTGAGCGCTACATGCAGTTTCCGTTACCAGAAGAGAACTATTTGGCCTATGAAAAGTCTAGCTTACTGAAGAAAGCGGCAAACATCAAAGGAAAGAAGTTCCTTCTAATTCATGGAACAAATGATGGCAAGGAAATCACATCACTATTTTTTACGTCATGTATCGGATAAAATGTGTGTCTTATTTTAAGTAGAGATTATTATTAAAGAAACTAAAACTATTGGCTGATTTTACTGCCTTTACCTTGGAACAGTTAAAATTATATTCGTTGAAACTACATTTCATGTGAATGAATTGAAAATAATAATAATACTTTAATATAAGTTTCTTTTAAATGGTTTTGCGTGTCATAAGTATACTAATTTAAGTAATTTGTTTATTTTACTCCAATAACTTTGTTTCAGACAAAGTGCACATTCAGCAATCGATGATTCTAATGAAAGCTCTTACTGACGCAGGTGTTCTCTTTCAAACGCAAGTAAGTCGAAATCATATAATTGTAGGTAAGATATTTAGTTAATAGCTTTTGCCTAAGTTACAACTTTGTGGATTTGTTTTTGTATTTCACCTCAGAAAATTAACGTGTTGAGAAACTTAAAAGTATTAGAAAGTATGGTTCATAAGAGTTTCTAAATAATATTTTCATTATTTAAGTTTTTATTACTAAAGAAAACCATCTATAAAAATCATCCTGACTTCTCAGCTAGGCCTAAATGCCAAAAAATTGTTGCCAAACGAGAGAGGGCTTTTCTTGTAATACGTCTGTTTGAAAGCAGTATTTTCAACGAATCGGACAACATTTTTGAATATCGAATTTTAATAGTAAATAAAATGAAAAGCACATCAACCAACGAACAATATTATACGCATTGCACTTTCCAATGAAAGTCAATAATTAGGTACCAGAGACACTTACGACATAATTTTTTCATTAATGAGTACAATGAAAAATTATTTATGTTTCACATGATACAGCACAATCAATTTGAAAACATTTGGTTGAGTCTAAGTTCACTTTGTCCAATAATATGTGATTTCTATTTTCAGAATGGTCTATTATGTTGTTCTATTTAAAACTTTTCAAAACATTTTACAATTTACTTGGCCGGGCCTACCCAGGTGGTTAAGGCACTCGACTCGTAATCTGAGGGTCGCGTGCTCCAATCCCCATTGCACCAAACATGCCTGCCCTTTCAGCCATGGAGGTGTTATAATGTTAGGTCAATCCCACTATTCGTTGGTAAAAGAGTAGCCCAAGAGTTGGCGGTGAGTGGTAATTACTAGCTGTCTTCCTTCTTGTCTTACACTGCAAAAATAGGGACGGCTAGCGCAGATAGCTCTCGTGTAGTTTTGCTCGAAATTCAAATCAAAACAATTTACTTTGTTGTTATTTATAATGGGCACCTTACCTGAAACTCACAGTAATTAACGTGTTTTTACTGTTATTATATTTTCAGGCTAAGATGTATAGTTGTCCTGAATTCCGATGTTTTTATTGTTGGATGTTCTTAAACTAATTAGATTCTAATACGCGATACTTACAGTCATAAATATTTTTAACCGCTAATTACCCTGTGTTTCCAGATTTATCCGGATGAAAACAACATTCTGGAACACGTATCCTTGCACCTTTATCAAACAATGGAGGCTTTCCTGGACCAGTGTTTCGATATTCCTCGCAAAGATGTAGGGCTCCAAAAAACAAGCAAAAAAGTGTTTATAGGAGGAAGATAATGTCCAATGAAACGTTTACTTTACAAAGATCTGTGTTTTATATTAGTTCCCTTTTTGTGTCTTTGAACTATGGCTGAGAGGTAGGTTTGTGGGGTTACAAATCAAACTCCAGGGTGATGAAATGTGAATAGGACATTTCCTGAAACTTTAGGGTGACGAAATATGAACAGGACATCTCCTGGCAACAGTTTACATGTGGCTGAACAGTAACTAGAAACGTAAAAGTGAAAGAAATTGTTCATTTGAAAGAGATTCCTATCTTCGTGAGGATTACTGTTCGTTTACTGTCTAACAGAAGAAAGGAAGGAAAAACATCTATCTTATTACTTGTACCCTGGGATTAGCTTCAGTAATTGATACCCTGTGAGATACCCTTTTTGACAAATCTAAGATTTTGAAGTCAGTTTTGTCTTCTTGCTAAAGACAGCTGTTAGATACTGATGTGCCAAACAAAACTGCACTTAAATCAACTTAGAATAAGACAACAGTTCCTTATCTATTACAAAAAGTTATTTCCAGTAATTCAGTTATTCGAGTAGGAATTGAAAGTCTAATGTAGGCTTAATGGGTTTCTTACCCTGCATTCTTATCATTTTACAAGACAATTGTGATGTTAGCGGTCAACGCCTGCCTTCTGAACAGGTCAGCTCAAAAGGTGAATTTTAAAAACTAATTTTAAGAGCTCGAAATTAATCCCTGTCTAAATTGATTTTTCCAATACTATTTATATAAATTCCTAATTTTGTCGCTTTTAAACAAATTTGTTTTTAAGTAAGTTAAATGAGACAGCAGTAATGCAATATATTCCGTAACTTTACTAACATAATTTGTCACAGAGTGCTAATTGATCTAAAGTGAATTAGGAAGTAACATATGACAAAACTTTACCACATCGGAAAAGCTTCCCGCGGTAACATTAATGCCAGTACAAATAAATGCAGTTCTTACATCATGCTTAAGGGCTCGTTATATTGATGTGAACACGCGTCTTCTGCATCCATCTAGTGGTGAATACATTTAAAAAGGCAATTTGAACACCATCAAGTAAATGTAACGCTTATTTTTGCTGCGATGTTACATAAAACGTACTGACATAATAACGGAGAGATACTATTAAAATATGCATCATTATTATAAAAAATGTTCGTCATTAAATGACGAAAACTTGAGTAATTGCAGTCTTTCATTTTTTTATGTGATTGATATTTTAATCGTTGTGTTATTAACTAATGGTAATACTTCAGTACAGGTTATGCTTGTTAACTATTCCACTGATAAGTGTGCATGTTTACTAGCCATGAGAACAGTAACTGTTAAACGTCGTGGTGAATTTAACATAATCAACTAGAAACATGTAAACATTCAAAGTGTTAGTACTACGCACTAGAGACTCACTCATGGTCCACAAATATTATGCATACACTCCAGACCCCTTTAATATAGTATATATATGTATACACGTTTTCTATAACTGAGTACACACACTCGATACACGATTATCTGTACAGAATTCTAGTACATCTATATTGTGCACACAGTCCAGCCCATTAATAACGTGTTTAGAGTCTTGTATAATAGATTTCTACACACATCCAGTCCATCACGAGTACAGTTTCAGTTCTTAGACGCTATTTTAACACTCTTGGTTCAGTAATTAATTAACCACATTGTGCTAATGCTTCAAGTGATCCATAAACGCAACGTTCTCGAACCCCGTCCGCTAATATACTTCATAAAATGTAATGTTAAGTTCCGTAAAAGAACACAAAAGTCTTGTTAAAGCAAAACACGTCTTTAAGTCTCTACAACAAATCTAGTATTGTTTATGTTTCTTAAAAATAAAAATATTGCTCTCCGACACTTTATGGTTAAAAAATCAACCATTTTACTGTTAATAAATGCGACTAAACATCAACCAATGTCATATTTAAGTATCTCAAAAACAAATATCAATGTTTATCATCAAAAACGGCTTTGGTAATTTTTAACTTAGCCCGTCAAAAAATTATAATATAAAAAGGGCGACTGTTTATGTCCATATTTCATATTACATCAATGATTCGTCTGATAAATTTCTGTAATAGACCCACAGAAATGGGTACTTCTCTATTTCTCCGGCAGAATGTCTTGAAAACTTATAACAAACTTTTTCGTCATCACGTCCAATGCCAAACTTTTCTAGCTTTTGATTACTTATAAACAAAGATTTTTTACTGCTATAGTAATAACCCTTCAGAGTTTATCGTTAATCGATGAGTTAGATAAAGAGTTAGTGTGAGATGATAATTTATTGTTCGATATAGAAATCTAAACTTTATTTTGAAAAGCAACATAACCTTTATGATTACTTTAATAATCGCCTTTCAATATTTTACTTATTTGACCTAATTATAATGATTTTCGGGGGCTATTTTGTGTCCAGTATTTATTTTCAAGTTGTATTTTCCTCAGAATGTGTTTTATAAAGGGGTGTTTGCAAGATTTACCTAAATACTTATGGAAGGTGTCTTCGTGAACCCTGTTTCGTTTAAGGTAGAAGTAAAACTAGGTGTGTTTAAAAGTGTTATGTGTTGTATTTAATAATCATTAGTTGATGCATTTATCGAACTTCTTTAAAACTGTAACATGATTTGTGTTGTTTTAAATAACTGGGGAACAAACTTCATCTTTATGTCGAATTTTAATTACTATTTTACAAAGACAAGAAATCAGTGCGTGATCTCATTAACAGTTGATTTTGCACATTTTTATCAATGTTTTTATGGTCCCTATTTAAAACTGTCAAAGATTTTGATGTAGCTAGCCTCTACCGATGTCTTGTAACCTAAGTTTTTATCAGAGACATAACACGTCATCTCTATTGCCTGATCTAACTGTAACCTAGGTTTTATCATAGACTTAGCATGTCACTTCCTATGTCCTGATCTGATTGTAACCTCTGTTTTTATCATAGAATTAACACGCCACTCACTATTTACTATCTGATATATTATGTAATATAGACCAATAACTTTCTCATTGATAAAATATTAAGAATGATCTACTCTGCAAAGTTCCAAAGGAATATTTAAGAGAAGAAATTGCTTAATATAACGCTTTCTACTTAGCTATGATTTTGAAATAATTTGTGTAGCTCAAAGTAAAGTTAAATAAAGTAAAGGAAAGTGAAAATAACAAGCTGTATAAGATGTTAAATTTCTTATTTACACAGTTTTTCGAATGTTTCCTCTTTTAAATTTCCATCATTTCTTGGGCCCTACTCGAATTCCCATTATTTTTGCGGGAGGATATATATGGTCTCTTGAAACATTCTAGTTCCGACTTTCTCCAACAGGCATACTTCTTTCAAATTAGATTTACTTCCAGTTTGACCCTCTCATACCTTACATACAGTTAGCTAACTTTACGCTATGATAAAAGTAAATGGACACTTTATAGATAAAACATTACTCGAGGGTATATAAAAGTACAGTATAAAACTAATATATAGGGTATGATATCGATAAAGGCTTTAACTGTTTATCTACAACACGTAAATGTCAGTTAATAACTTTTAATTAGAGTTCAAGCCAAAAAGACTTGTGAGTGAAACCAACTTTAATTGGACTGGATTACCAAGGAACAGGAACGACACATTAATACCAGTGATACTGTAGCACAGTCATGTGACCTCTATACCAGTGGCACTGTAGCACAGTCATGTAACCTCAATACCAGTGGCACTGTAGCACAGTCATGTAACCTCAATACCAGTGACACTGTAGCACAGTCATGTAACCTCAATACCAGTAGTATTGTAGCACAGTCATGTAACCTCAATACCAGTGGCACTGTAGCACAGTCATGTAACCTCAATACCAGTGATACTGTAGCACAGTCATGTAACCTCAATACCAGTGATACTGTAGCACAATCATGTAACCTCAATACCAGTGGCACCGTAGCACAGTCATGTAACCTCAGTACCAGTGGCATGTAGCACAATCATGTAACCTCAATACCAGTGGCATGTAGCACAATCATATAACCTCAATACCAGTGATACTGTAGCACAATAATGTAACCCCCATACCAGTGATACTGTAGCACAATCATATAACCTCAATACCAGTGATACTGTAGCACAATAATGTAACCCCCATACCAGTGATACTGTAGCACAGTCATGTAACGTCAGTACCAATGACACTGTAGCACATTCACGTAACGTCAGTACCAGTGATACTGTAGCAGATTCATGTCACCACAACATCAGTGACACTGTAGCACAGTCATTTGATACCAGTGACAGTGTAGCACAGTCATGTAACCTCAATAACAGTGACAGTGTAGCACACGCATGTAACCCAATACCATCAACAATGTAACAATTTCCGGCCATTGACAACTTATGTAGTGAATGCAATTTAGGTTCATCCAAACAGTAGTACTCTATGAGAACAAATGTTTATTCAAACCTGGCTATAAAGTAAAGGTTTAAATCCATACATTGTTTGCTTGTTTTTGAATTTCACACAGAGTTACACGAGGGCTATCTGCGCTAGCCGTCCCTCATTTAGCAGTGTAAGACTAGAGGGAAGGCAGCTAATCATCACCACCCACCATCAACTCTTGGGCTACTCTTATACCAACGAATCACTAACCGTCACATTATAACGTCCCCACGGCTGAAAGGGCGAACGTGTTTGGTGTGGTGGGGGTTCGAAACCGCGACCCTTAGATTTAAAATTCATAGAAAGTAATCGTCTAATGTGTGTGCATCTGTGTAGGAAGAACACAATTTTTAGATAATTAGTTAAATTAATAAAACACCTTTAAGTTGGTTGCAGAAAGAGCCTAATTACTTGTTCAAAGTGTATACATGTAAATAAGGTAAAGAGTGTATATTGGTTTACCATGTTCTCTTTAGCTGTTCGTTTCGAATATAATGTTTCACCTATATATACAATAATTGAGACAATCTTTTGTTTCCAGTTTATGTAAACGTTTTCTAGTTGTTAAGAGCAAACGCTGTTTTATGTTTAATATAAACACAAAATTAGCTGTTATCTTTCGACTGACGACATTGAATGTAAAAGTTCAGTTTAAAAATGTACGTGAATGGCCAACATAAAAGCGACGGACGTGCCCTCTACATAAATGATGAAAGCCTAAAAAAAATTTGTTTTTGTTTTTTGTATGTGTTATAAGATGGATTATCCACCATAAAATTATTCAAAGTACGTGTGTTTTGTTTGTTCGTTTCACCTTTTATTCTTTCGAGTGGAAAGTTTGTGAAAGGTAATAGAGTTTTATGGCTTTTCATTGCATTTTATACCTGGAACCGAGATGATCGAATTGTTCGTCTGTAACTGAGATGAAAACTAAATATAGGTTTATATTGTAGCTTATGTTAGTGAAAAAACTGTGTCGTCTTGTACGACAAATTCAAAGCCCTCCTGTTCTCTGGCCCAGTCAGAAGTAAACTGTTTTTCACTCAGCTTGTAAGTGTTCAAGCATCTCTGGGAACTTCCAACAAAACATAGGTTCTTTAAGACTTTACCAGAACCTTGTGATAAGTTCTTTACTATCGAAAGCTGCCAACTTAAACCTTATGGTGGTAGGAATGTCAGTATTAACATCTTTCTGTTGATTTATATGTTACGGTAACGCTGTCAGGACCTCCCGGGTACGAGGTGTAGTAAACCATTGTTCAGATATGTTACATCTGTAAACAAAATCAGTAAGATGTATACGAACGTCACACAAACACTGTGTGGCTCCTTAGCTGCAATGCTTGATTGAAGGAACCGCAAATAGTGTTTGGAATATAATTTACCCACTCTTTAAACCTATTAGAATCCTAAAAATTCCATAATGCCAAAAATATCAACCCTATTAAAAACTTTAACTCAAAAATAAGGCCTAGTCTTTTAATTAAAATTTTTAGTGGTGACTACTTTATCGAGCCTGAAGATTTGGTTTGCGGGTTTAAAGGGTACAGAAAACAATAAATAATACCCTACAGCCGATTCTTTTAAATATTTTTACGCCACGATTCGAACCAATTATCTTTAGAACAACGTGACGTAATTCAAGAACAGAATAATGTTAAAACATTATTATTATAAAGTTTTTCGAAAACTCTACAATTTGGAAAGTATATATTAATTCTAGTTTACAGAACTGTGTTAGTGATATCACTGTTTCTTTGATTAAGGAATGAAAATATTTCTTAAGACTTGCTGCTTGTATATAAATACATACAGTTCTGAGTCTCCTTGTCCATACGTTACGAACAGTTAAAAGTATAACACTGAGTTTCAGTGTTTGTACTAAGTGATTATTTCATGATGGACATCATCACATTATATATGATGGACCAAGTTCCACGGGTTTTCTCACTTTGTCGTTTTTCGTTATTCTTATGATAACATCGCTTAGTTTCTATATTTCTCTATTATTGGTAACGAGACAGAAATACTAAGCAGTTTGGTTACTCTATTGGAACAGATTTTTTCTGTATCTAGGTTCACCCTAAATTTGAAACCCTTCACGATGAAACATCTAGCATGCTTATTGTACATTATCTTAATTATTAGAATTCTGTGTTATATTCATAATTTCTTGTCTCGGTTAACTTCTTAGGTTGAACAATTAAACACACCGCTCGTTCCTGTACTAAAATCATGTCTCACCTGATGTTTATTTTCACCAGAACAGAGATATTGAGGTGATTCAAAGTCGAAAATCTCTTTTGTTTCATATAAAAACTTCTATAACTGTTTTTTTTCGTCATACAATACAGCCTAGTGGCACAGCGGACTTACAACGCTAGAAACCGGGTTTCGATACCCGTGGTTGGCAGAAAACAGATAGTTTTGTGCTTAACCACAAACAAACATTTTAAAATTTCTTACATATTGGTTTCTTTTAGTGTTGAAGATTCTCTAAATATAGGTTTCGATTACTTTGTGTTCGTTATTTACATGTATATTAACGTCAAGTTTTCACTTGTTCCTACACTTTCCAAAACTTACATAAGTGTGAACAGCGAAAGAAACCACTACAATTCACTTTATCTCAACAATTTTACTTTTTAAACGGTCGCTATAGATCAAACATATCTTTCACAAATTTTGTTTTCTGTTACTGAATACTCTCAGATTGTCCAGTAGTCTGACATATACATTTGTGTAACAATTGTCTCTGTCGTAACAGGAACCAGTCTTAAAACACATACAGAATCAATTTACATAGAATAGGAAATCTGTCAAAAACGAAATTATAGATGTAAGCCAGAGAACAGAGATGTGTTAATACATATAAATATACATAATGATTATATTTTTCTCCTTCTGCGGCGTCAGTAATGAGGACTGAAATTCCTGGAACTCAGTATGACTCCGCAAACAATGGTAAGTGGAATGAGAGATGGGATTTACCCTTGAATGTTTGGCACTTTAAACAGCTTCTTCGGTTAAATAATTCACGAGAAAAAATAAATATCATATATTCTGCGTGTTCTTAAACTTCCTTAGAAATGTATAACACTCGCAACGGCAAAATCCTAAACAATTTCATTATACAACACAACATAATACTTTGTGATGAGGCCAGGCATGGCCAGGTGGTTAAGGCACTTGACTCTTAATCCAAGAATCGCGGGTTCGAATCCCCGTCACACCAAACATGCTCGCCCTTTCAGCCGTGGGGGCGTTATGATGTTACGATCAATCCCACTATTCGTTGATAAAAGAGTAACCCAAGAGTTGGCGGTGGGTGGTGATGGCTAGCTGTCTTCCCTCTAATCTTACACTGCTAAATTAGAGATGGCTAGCGCAGGTAGCCTTTGTGTAGCTTTGTGCGAAATTCAAAAACAAAAACAAAACAAACTTTGTGATGACAAAACTCCAACCCACAAACATACCAACACTACTTAGAACGTACTAGACCTCGCTATAATTACTACAGCAGTATATACTACTGGTTCCCCGCTGGTACAGCGGTAAGTCTACGGATTTACAATGCTAAAATCAGGTATTCGATTACCCTCAGTAGACTCAGCAGATAGCCCAATGTGGCCCTCAGTAGACTCAGCAGATAGCCCAATGTGGCCCTCAGTAGACTCAGCAGATAGCCCAATGTGGCTTTGCTATAAGAAAACACACATACATCTCCCACTGCACGCCAATTCAAGGTACACGAAAACATTGGCGGAGATCACAACCCTATATTAGTAACTCTTTATAACAATAATATCGCAAATACCACCATTAAACCTAAAGTATTTGATTCTACGAAAACTGACTGAGAGACCTTCATAAAAAATGCCGACACCAGACATTCAAATCAAACACTAGCTTCCAGACATTTAAACCCAACACCAGCTTCCAGACATTCAAATAACAACCGAGAACGCTGAGTCATTCGACGATTATGTAACCAACATCTTCAAACCTGACTGTAAACCTGAAAATGGTTCTTCATCTCCCTCGACCACGAAATCAAAACAAAAACCAATTAGACTAACAATCTGATTCTACACCAGATAAATAAACAAAAAGAATATAATTGGACAGACTTCTGTCTTTCTTTAGACAATTCATTCAAAGATCCGTCAACATTCTTGAAAAAATTCAAAGCAATATGCAGTGAAAAATTAACAATATTCCTAACTCCGACACAAAAACAGAGCGACAACCGACCAAGAAAAAGCCAACCTCCTAGTTAACAGCTGTGAACAAGTGTTTATAACTCCAAACTCCCGCATTTTAACAACTGCCTACTATAACAAGATGGATCTCCAGCTTTCCTGTCCATAGAACATCTAGAGTCATAATTAACAACTTCATGCTCTACAACGTGACACTTACTACATGTGTGCCCTAGGAGTCACTCAGTACTCAGTCCCCTACTCTGCATCACGTTTGTCAATGATATTCCATTCCCGATATTAACATACACAACGACGACGCCATCTGGTGCACTTGACGAGAATTTCTGATAGCAGCATCTAAAGTACAAATTACTTTCAACTCATAATCAGTTGGTACAACGTCTGGAGAGTAGAGCTGAACGCATCCAAAACTCAAGCGATAATCTTTAGGAAAAAAATATCCGGTAAAATCAAATCACTCTCCAAAGTAAACCTTAAAACACACAACACAGGAGTAAATTCTCCCCCACAGTAGGTATCACATTTGTTTGTTTTTGAATTTCGCGCAAAGCTACACGAGGACTATCTGCGCTAGCCGTCCCTAGCAGTGTAAGACTAGAGGGAAGGCAGGTATTCATCATCACTCACTGCCAACTCCTGGGCTACTCTTTTACCAACGAACATTGGGATTGATCGTCACGTCATAATGCCCCCACGGCTGAAAGGGCGAACATGTTTGGTGCGACGGGGATTCGAACCCGCGATCCTCAGATTACGAGTCGAATGCCTTAACCCACCTGGCCATGTCGGGCCTCGCACACAACAGTAAACTAACATTGGTTAACCATTTTAAAAATGTTCTTGCTAAAGTTTACAGACGGATCTACTACCTAAGAAAAATCTGTAGCATAGTTAACCCTAGTACACACACTGAAAAAAAATTGCGTTGCCCACACTGGGGGTCATTTTTGACCCCCACCAAAAATATTTTAAAAAAATTATTTTCAGATAAGCAAAGTATAAATTTGGACAAAATATTTATTCTATACAATTTATGCACACACTCTGGGTAACTTTATGGTCATTGCAAGCCATTTTACTACATTTGATACACTTTGAAGAAGTTTTTTTCCTTGAATCACGTGCGCATATTTGACACCATTTCCTAACGTTCTCTTCAGTAACTTTTTGTCTTTTTGGAGGGATCACTTCATTTGTATCTTCTTCAGGCAGTAATTCATCAGTAAGCAACTTCAGAAATTCACGTCTTGCTCTTTTTTGGTACTTTGATGCAAATTCTGGATGGCGCTGGTGATAGAGAAGGTAAGCATTGTATGCGGCAGCATCAAGAATGTTATAAAATAGTACCATTGGCCACCTTCTGGTCTTTCTTTTTGTGGAAAAGAATCTAACTATTTGGTCTAGTGTATCGACTCCTCCTTTGGTGGAGTTATAGTATGATATTATTTCAGGTTTTCCTGATTCATCATCGATTGAGGGCTCTATATGCAACGTAGATAAGAGCACCACAGATTTATCCTTTTTTGGGTTATATTTGACCAATGTTGCCTTGTCATTGAACAAAAATTTGCTGTCACCAGGCTGACCATTAGATGATTGAAATTCTTGGGTTAAAAACCTTTTATTTTTACGCACGGTTCCAACAATTGTCATTTTTTGGCCCAAAAGGAGACCAAGAGTAGTAAAAAAATTGTCGGTGGTGACGTTCCTACCCGATTTATATAGAGGCTCACAAAGGGTCTTCACTACATTCTCCCCTTGGTTAGATTCTGGTCTGTCATTTTCTTTACCAAGATAGACTTTTGCATTATACAAATATGCATTTTTTGCATCACATAGTGCCCATACTTTCAATCCATAACGCCCTGGTTTACTAGGGATATACATCTTGAACCCACATCTACCACAGAACGTCACTAACTGCTCATCTATCGTGACCTGGTTGCTTGGGACATAATGCCTTTTACAATTATCCACGAACATGTCAAAAATTGACCTTATAGGCGCTAATTTGTCCGACCTAATCTTTGAAACCCTTTGGTCAAATCGCAAACAAGCAGAAATCTTTTCAAATTGTTTAATGGAAATTGATTTGTATATAGTTGGCTGCCCATACTTTTTTGACCAAAATTCCCTGACATCCATATTCTTACCCTTCATGAGTCCAATAAGGATGCATGCACCAATGAATTTCCAAATGTCCTCTGATGCTATTTTTGATAGGTCAGGTCGATAATTTTCAATGTATGAATTGGTAGATTCTAGAACCAAACATATCATCTTATCGTCGATAAAGTTCTTGAATGCCCTTAGAGGAGTGTCTGAATTTCTCAATGCTTGAGGTTTGAACCCTTCCCTGAATTTTAGAATGTTTTCAGAGTTGGTTCGCCTTCAATTCAAGTTGGGTTGGTCAAACCATATTTCACCATCCTTTGATTTGAATGATTCTGCATCTGTTTGAATTTCTTCTACATCTGATTGAATTTCTTCACTGTCAAAATTTGGGTCTTTAATAATCTGATCACTGAGCTCAAAATCATTCTCATCATTCAAAAGGCCAGTTTCATCTCTTCCAAATTCTTCCAGTAGTGCTTCCAACGCTTCGTGTGAATTCATCTTGATGTTGGGAAAAATTCTCTCCATTTATATAGAAATTTTGTGTTCCAGAACATTCTAGAATATTCTAGAATACTCGAGAACATTTATAGAGTGTTCTAGAATGTTCTAGAACACAAAATTTCATATCAATATATTATATGATTGTTTACCAGAAATGTAATTGAGTTTTTTAAACGGGGGTCAAAAATGACCCCCAATGTGAAAAACGTGAATTTCGACATTAGACAATGGGTGTAATACTCCATTTGCATAAAATACATGTTAAACGTATTAGTATAGTATGTTATTAGTATAGATTAAATTAGGTACATTTTTAGGCCCGAAAGTCACACCTTTGATATTTCTATAACAACTTAAACACAAGTGGGCCCATTTTTGACCCCCACCGTATGTATGAGGGTTAAAGATTGCAGAGCCAAAAACCATAGTAACAATCTACAAACCATACAATCGCCCCACAATAGAATACTGTAACATAATAACTCTCAACTCATCTCATAAACAGTACAAGACAATATAACAAGCTCTCAATCTCGCATTTCGAATCCCTTACCGACTCCTGATTTTACACCTGTTATTTACCTAGAGAAAGAAAAGTGACATTCTCAACCTCAAGAGGCGACTCACGCCTCCAGCGACTTGATACTACAACAAAGCACGGAATATCTCTGCTTTGTCAATTCCAATCACTAGTCGACACCCCATAAGCATGACAACGACACTTCTCTCTGTAAACATAATTTACATTTCATGATCTTCTTTTAGCTATGGGCACTGGCTGAGTAGGATATTTAGCATCCTACTTGTGAAAGTGGGTATTCTCGGGGTACACCCGTTTCCTCCCCACACAGCAAATGTCCTTTTACACTTAGATCTAATAATCCTAGTCCTGAAAAGGCACGTTTCTTTTGTTTTTTCATTCCTTAAACATTTTAAAAACAACAAATTTAAAGACGTAAATAAATATTCACTTCAAACACCTATCGCCGTACTCTGCCTTCATCTCTCTTCTCCCATCACTTCGGCCGAATACAGATCATTTTATCCCTTTGGCCAAGTAAACGCCCAATGATGCTCTCCTTCCTTCTGCTGTCCTTCTCGGTTTTTCCCAGCCTCTTGTAATACTCACTCAACTAACAACAGTTCATGCCTCCAGCACAGTACTTCCAGTTACCTTCAAGGCCGGCTCTCTTTAACTTTCAACCAAAGTAGTGGGGTGGAGAGAAACAGATTAACTTTCAACCAAAGTAGTGAGGTGAAGAGAAACAGATTAACTTTCAACCAAAGTAGTGAGGTGAAGAGAAACAGATTAACTTTCAACCAAAGTAGTGAGGTGAAGAGAAACAGATTAACTTTCAACCAAAGTAGTGAGGTGGAGAGAAACAGACGTTTCTGAACGCCCCTTGTTGTCTCACAAGTCCCTTCGCAAAAGCACTGCTAAGTCAGTTAGTTAGTGTAAGCTTATTGGCTTTATCATGCTTGTCCTCTAAATGTTCTTCCATTCCAACGTACTTTTGTCTTTAATAACATCATCCTTGCTGCTCGCACCGTATTTCATTTATTTTGGTCTTAATTCGCACTTTCTGTTTCGTCGTCTATGCCTGCATGTTAAATATTTTGTTTATTAAAATACGTTCTCTCCTTCACAACCATCCACTTATGGATATCTCAGTGGATCTTGGATCATATGGCTGTACCCTCTTTAATGAAACGTTTCTGAAGCCCACTTGTATAATTCATTTATTGGGCTATACTCTTCATCACTGTATCCTCATTGCCTGGCTTTATCACTTCATTGCTGGACACAACCTGTTGCCAAATATGCAAGCATGGTTTCGTCCATATCTCTTCACCTTGGATCAACTTCTTAAATTATCTGATTCACTAACCAATCATTTCAACGCTCAAAGACCCTCCTGCATGCTACGTTTTCATTTTTGGCGAGCTTTTGACTTTCTTTGGAATCGAGGTTTACTCCGTAAATTACATTACAATTTCCTCTAGTAAAAATTAAAAAAAAACACCATTTTTATTAAGTTAAGAGCAATGTCATTTCGTTTTTTGAATTTCGCACAAAGTTACACGAGGGCTATCTGCGCTAGCCGTCCCTAATTTAGCAGTGTAAAACTAGAGGAAAGACAGTTATTTATCACCACCCACCGCCATCTCTTGAGCTACTCTTTTACCAATAAATTGTGGGATTGACCCTCACATTATACCTCGGATTACGAGTCGAATGACGTAACCACCTGGCTATACCGGACCGATACGAGCGGTTAGCCTACGATTTTATACTGCTAATGCCAGCTGACACTAGCATAAATTCAGTTAAAATCTAACCTTACTTCTTCATGACTTCGAACAGACAAATCAAATTTCATGTTTTTTGACAGAGAAACATAACTTTCAGAAAAGAGTTTATTTCAGAATATTGAAAACAATTTTTTATAGCTTTTCTTGATCATTTTGTTCAACTTTACACCAGAGTAGAAACTTGCTGACACACAAAAACACACAGTAAATAAAAAACATTAACACTATTATTCCATCGAGTCTAAAGTTGTCTAAGTTGTAACAGCACCTGAGAAAAGTTGAGTCGACTATACAATTTCAAGTGGGACTAAGGAATTTAATGAGGAAAGCGTGCCGGATGACATGGTGCTGCGAAACCTAAGGGAGAGAATGGAAGGTCAAAGAAGCAGAAATCCAGGCTGTATTCGAATAAGTCGAATTAATAAGCCGTTCCTAATTTAGCAGTGTAAAACTAGATGGAAGGCAGCTAGTCATCACCATCCACCGCCAACTCTTCGGCTACTCTTTTAACAACGAATAGTGGGATTGACCGCCACGTTATAACGCTCCCACGGCTAAAATGGCGAGCATGTTTGGTGCGACCGGGATTCAAACCCGCGACCCTCGAATTACGAGACGAACGCCTTAACACACTTGACCATGCCGGGCCCCATTTCGTAGTTATAACACTTATTAATTTGTAGTAAGTTTTTATTCATTCTTTGTGTTTTATTCATCATGAGTCTCCTGGCGAATCAGCGATAACTTTACAGACTTACGAATCTAATTTTTGTGGTTCGATCATCCGGGGTGGATAGAATTGAAACAGTTCGTTGCGCAAGGAATCAACAACAATGACATTCAGTTTTTTATTAAATAAATATTTAGTTTATTACATTCTTTGAATATTGCATTTTGAAGACACAGTGATGAAGTGGTAAAATGTGATATTTAGTGTATCGGAAACTGTAGATAAATTTGAAATTAAAAATTAATTTTATTTTGTAGGCTAAATAAAAAAAAATTGTTGTTTTTAACTGTATTTATTTATAGTTAGCCAATTTACACCCAGTCTTCGGATGGAAACCCTCATTGTTTTCGGCTGTAAACCCATTGACGCCTCATGAGAATTGACGTGCCTTACAGATTGAAGTTTGGCCTAAATAAAGTCGGTGCGCACTGATGACGTGTCTACAGCTTTTTACATTTGTGATATATAAAATAAAGAAAAATGTTAATAAAAGTGCATGCAATTTGATTATGTATACAAATTTAATATAGTTCTAGCGTTTACAGATTTAGTCTGTAAACTAGGCTAATTCACACAATACATGATATATATATAAATATACACACATAAAGTCATTACCTATAATAAATAAATTTAATGAGTAGATTTCTTTTTCAGTAACGTGCTTACTACCGGACGCACTTATTAAAAATGGATATGTCATATACATGTTACAAGGCCAGCCAATGGGCTGCGTATCGTAAGCATCTTGACATTTTTTGCCCTTGCCCTAACCACTCCCTCTGAATTCAATATTATTCATCAGGTTGCTGTGGAGATGAAATGTTCGTGTAACTTTTATCAAACAAGACTTTAAAGCTAGACTATGTATTTACTAGTTTTAACAGTTTCTGTGATCTTCGGTATTGTAAAGTTTGGTCGTTTGGAGTCAGAAAAAGTTGGTAAGTTGAATGGATTGAAGAAAATAAGGTGTGGCATGTCCAGAAATTAAGGTAGTTTTATAAAGCAAATGTGGCGGACACATTCTGAGAAAAACCAACATAGGTAGACGCAGCCTACATTAAAGAAAACCCCTAATTCCGTGTTGGTTTATAAAAATTATCAACATAGAGAATTCTTAATATATTGGTGACTGTAGATGCAGTTTCACAGATTGTTAAATTTGATCTATTCTTGGTTGTAGATGTAGTTTCACAGATTGTTAAATTTGATCTATTCTTGGTTGTAGATGTAGTTTCACAGATTTAAGTATGATTTCATCTCCTAAAATGGAAGGTCATATCTTTAACAAATCGTTAAAAAATCGTTAAATACTTGGAATGCCGAAACATTATATTAATTTTGTTTTCTATATAATTCTTGAACGTGTATAATTACTTCACTTCGTTATTCCTACCACGAAGATGTAAATAAACAGTAGTCAGTGATTCTCTGTTTAAAACGTTCTATTAATGGTTACATTATTTGGTTTATTGTTATTATGTAAAGAAGTAATATTACTTCGTGACTAGAGAGCACATGTTTGTTTTAAAAGGTAGTTCGCTACATATTGAAGTACATTCCGTCTGAATGAAATATGTTCAATGAAAACTGTATTAAAAGATTAACTCTTATGCAGGGAAAATAAGAACAAAAATAGAGTAATCGTTCGTTGTTTATGTAAGCATGAAATTAAAAGAATCACCATGTTAGTGGGACACGTTCATACACTGTTCACTACAAGTTCATACACTGTTCTTTGTACTGTTCACTGTACGTTCATTCACTGTTCACTGTAAGTTCATATACTGTTCCTTGCACTGTTCACTGTAAGTTCATACACTGTTCTTTGTACTGTTCACTGTACGTTCATTCACTGTTCACTGTAAGTTCGTATACTGTTCCTTGCACTGTTCACTGTAAGTTCATACACTGTTCTTTGTACTGTTCACTGTAGGTTCATACACTGTTCTTTGTACTGTTCACTGTACGTTCATTCACTGTTCACTGTAAGTTCATATACTGTTCCTTGCACTGCTCACTGTAAGTTCATACACTGTTCTTTGTACTATTCACTGTAGGTTCATACACTGTTCTTTGTACTGTTCACTGTAAGTTCATACACTGTTCCTTGCACTGTTCACTGTAAGTTCATACACTGTTCATTGCACTGTTCACTATAAATTCATACACTGTTCATAAGTTACTTATCTTTTTTCCGGATTAAAAACTTTAGAAAATGTGTATATGGGTGGATGTTATAATGAAAAAGATAAAAGTCCCTACTTTCACAAAATTTATTTATAAAATATTACTACAGTATTCATTATTTCCTCACCAAAAGTATTGTATAAGCTTCAAGAACTCAATATGAATATACTTAAAACATTATATACAATTTGCGATGGTCATGTTTATAGGAAGAGGTAACAGATAAAGTAGTGGCTGTAGGTGTGCTTTCTGTTACCCGCTGTCAAAACCTAGATTTTAATGTCCTTCCTAATGTTTCAAGTTATTAATTAATAGGCGATCACTGGCCGCAGAAGTTGTAAGATCACGGGTCAAAGGTTGAAGTGGGTATAGCTCAAAAAGCGGCTCTTTATAATAGCGTTATGGTGGTTGTTGTAGTAGAAACTTCAGTTAAGTTTGTGTATTGTTGCAATAACGGCGGTCATGTTTTTATTACATTCTTCCACAGAGAGTGCTAGCGCATACTCTGAGACATATAAGACGTTTGTATGATTCCTACACAATAACATGCCCCTCTTTCTAAACTATCATTACACAAAGTTCGTTTCAGATTGGCTCAGCGACCTAGGAGAAGTTAGATAAGGGACAGACACTCAGACATTTTGTGCTTTGTGTATACATATATGGATCAATGGATACAACTAACTTGAAACTAGACAAAAACTGTAAATAATTATTAGTGTTGTTTAAAATGACATGCATGCCTACAAAACTTTATATCAAAACAACTTTAAAATGAGCAACCATTTTTAAATTATCTTAATTTGTATCAAAATATATATTTTATCTGTTTATTCATTCGTCGATATCGTAAGAAAATAAACACTTGTTGAAACGACATCGACAGCTTCTCTGCAGTACACACTTGTGGGTAAATAAACACTTGTTGAAACGACATCGACAGATTCTCTGCAGTACACACTTGTTGAAACGACATCGACAGCTTCTCTGCAGTACACACTTGTGTGTAAATAAACACTTGTTGAAACGACATCGACAGCTTCTCTGCAGTACACACTTGTTTTGTATGTATTTCCTGATTTATACAACGTCAACTTCAAAGATAAAACTTCTGTTTCGATAAGATTTGATGCAGCATTTCTCGAGAAACAGATCCGTGCAAAACTGGTCAATCAATGCTTTGATTGATAGTTTTTATCACCTTACGTTCATTTTCAGAAAGTTGACTGACTTATTAGAAATGAAACGAACAAAAAGGCGGTGATTACATGTACACTTAAGACATATATTTGTCCTCTAATGCAGTATCAGGCTAATTGAATGTTAGCTCTCTTTCATAAATGCATTGGAAATGTATTTGTACTGTTCACTGAGTTTTAATGTCTAAAATCATGAATGTTTTGATAATAAAATTTTCAGGTATACTTGACCTGTAAGCAAGCTAGTTATGAGTTTTTAATTAAGCCACCAACAAGCACTTACACGAACAGTGCATGTGAAAAGGACGTGACAGTAGAAGGATCATAACCCACGATTGTCATGGTGTGAGTCAAGACACCCTCTCATAATTCACTAAAGTTATATCATGACTTAACCCCAAAATTGCCGTTTTGGTCCTTTTGGACCACAGACAATGATCACATAATGTAGTGTTGGTAACAGAAAGTTTAACTATAATGATCAAATAACAAAGTGTTGGTAACAGAAAGTAACTAATGATGTGTTGGTAACAGAAAGTTTAACTATAATGATCAAATAACAAAGTGTTGGTAACAGAAAGTTTAACTATAATGATCAAATAACAATGTGTTGGTAACAGAAAGTTTAACTATAATGATCAAATAACAAAGTGTTGGTAACAGAAAGTTTAACTATAATAATCAAATAACAATGTGTTGGTAACAGAAAGTTTGACTATAATGATCAAATAACACGGTGTTGGTAACAGACAGTTTAACTATAAGTTAACTTAGACGTGAGATGTGAAATAATAAACACTTAATGACAAAATGTTGTGATACAGTTTCTATGTGGTGTTTTTTGTTTGTTTTTTACAAGCAGTTGTATATTGTATTACATTTCTTGTACAAACACGTACGTACTATTTGGATGTCGCAATATAAATGTTCTAGTATCAGCAGTTTTACTTCTAGAAACATCAGCAAGTTATATGTGTTCTGTTGGCAGCTGGAAGGCCTGGAATTAGCTAGAAATGAAGTGTTGATGTTGCTGTTATTAATATTTGTCTGAACACGTATTACTCACCTTAAATCTACCAATGACACTTTAAATTTCTCACCTAGTGTTTGGCCTAAGTCTAGGACGTGCTGACGTTAATTTGCGTGATGCGTATTTACACATTATTTACATAAATATGAAAACGGTTTGTATGTGACTCTTAAAGTACCACAACACTTCAAATCAACGCCCCACGGTAAAGTAACAAATTAAATAACCAATACAGATTTGTCCTACAGAACTGAAAACTTATGTTTTAAAGTATTTAGTCTAGTTTTTTTTAATTTAAAGATAATTTTTATGTGCATTTAAGTTTGGTTTCCCTAATTAACCAACACTTATTGCGCTGGGTGGACTGGTTGCTAGAAAGATCCTGGATTCTGAATTCAAGCTTCGCAATTTAGGGTTTTAGGTTCGCTATAAACGTGATTACATGTTAATACTCGGTCAGACAAGAGCACGTTCACTCGCTGTTTTCCCTCTAGTCTAACCCGGCACAGCCAGGTGGGTTAAGGCATTCGACTTGTAATCTGAGGGTTGCGGGTTCGAATCCCCTTCGTACCAAACATGCTCGCCCTTTCAGCTGTGAGGACGTTATAATATTACGGTCAATCTCACTATTCGTTGGTAAAAGAGTAGGCCAAGAGTTCGCGGTGAGTGGTGATGACTAGCTGCCTTCCCTCTAGTCGTACAGTGCTAAATTAGGTACGGCTAATACATATAGCCCTGGTGTAGCTAGCTTTGTGCGAAATTAAAAAAAAAAAAACCCTCTAGTCTTCGTGCAGCTAGTCGTGCATGTAGCTTGCACAAAAGTTCATATTTTGTTAGATGAACTTTCTTATATCATTATGAAGGTTTTATTAATACTAGGCTATCCGTCGAATCTTATTCTAACAATTCGAGTTTTCACAAACAACATGATGTCCCCTCCCCACTGTCTCAGCATTATAAACCAGATTTGGATGCCCACAAATAGTCCCTAGTGTAGCTGCATGTTTGACCATAAACAAACACAATGTGTGTAGAATGATTGTCGTATTTACTTCTAAATCTGGAAATATCTCGGATCTGTCTTTTATTTCACAGTCTGATACAGCGGTAAGTCGACGGATTTACAACCCTAAAATTAGGGGTTCGATTTCCCTTGGTGGACTCCGCAGATAGCCCGATATGGCTTTGCTATAAGAAAACACACATTAGTCTTTTTAAAAGTTTCGCTATGTTCCTGCACAAACATGTTTGTTATGCAGTAACTCATTGCTGAGGGAGATCCATGACTTCCACATTCTATGAGACACTCCAACCTGCTTCTTTAGTGATATAATTCGTCAGATTTCATAGTTGGTGATTACGTGAGATTACTTGGAAATGAAACGAACAGACTGTTAGATTAAAAAAATCCATATATATATATATATATATACACTAGGCTTAGTCTCTTGTAACAAATGAAATTTTACGTTTTATTAAATAACACACTTCACTAGATTGAATGTGGCGCTGCATATGTGTATGTGACAGCTCAACTGAGACGGTTACCAAGACACAGAAACAACACTCGACTGAAAAAGCAAAAGCTCAGGTTAGGTATATGGTCCGTATTTCTATTTAACACGAGCTCGTTTGTGACGACAAAGGAAATCGTGAGGTTCTTCTTTATTCAGATCAGCACTGTTTTTAGTGCCAGAGAACGGATGTGAGAACTAGTAAGCGTCACATGAGCGCTATAAATTATGTATATACTAGAGAGATCACAGAATAAAAACCTGAATTGTTTGGAAATAAAACGAAGATGAAACTTATATTAATAGTTATTACAATACGAGCCTAATATGGAACTATTAAGGACACTTAATTTTAAAATAAATTTATTTGTTTACTTTCACAACTCGTGATTGTAAATTCTTTACATCAAATCAATGAAATCAGTTATTGATATAAATTTTTCCTTTCTACCCCAGAAACTGTTTGCTGAGTTAAATTCACGTGAGCCTTTAAATTTAAGAGAGAAAAAAAGAAGTTTCAATTATTTATCGAGTATTCATCCTGTTTTTAATAAATCTTTATTGTAATACATACTGTAGCAAATAAACTATACTCTTAACAAATAGTTTGTTTGGAATTAAGCAAAAAGCTATACAATGGGCTATCTGTGCTCTGCCCATCACCGGTATCGAAAATTGGTTTCTAACATTATGAGTCCGCTGTGCCACTTGGGGGCTTGAATAAAGAGAGGAATAATAATTTTAAATGGAAGATAATTTTAATATTCCGTTCATTCTGTATAAAAAAAACAAAACCATAACTTGTTTCATTGACTTTACTATCTCGAAGTAAGAACAATAAATCAACATTAAAGTTATTCTGTAACGTGTTTGTTTGTTTTTAATTTAAAACAATAAAACATTATTCAGAGAAACATATAAATATTAGGATATTATTTCTTCTTCATCGCATGTGTACGTCACATTTTGTACCATATTTTGTGATAGTTTAGCTTTTTCATTTTTACGATTTCGTATTTCCCTCTTGTCACGGTGTTTACATTCACTATTAATCAGTACATTCTTTTTGCGACAATGCATAAATATTTTCATGACTCCATCCAGAATGGTTCACATCGTAAAGTTTGTACTCCTGAATTTTCTGGAGCTACTAAGTAATTTGTTACCTAGTCTTCGAGATTGGGAAAATTCATCAACCACTTCAATGGTGCACCATCTTCCTGGGGTGTAAATTTTGTCCATAACGATGGATATAAATTATTGTTCAAAAACACTTAATAAATTTTATTCAAATTGTATTATATCTCCTTTCTTCAACATTCATTGCCTTACTATGTTAGGCAGCCGCATGCTCTTTTCCATGTTGTACTTATAACAACACTGCTCCCACTGCAAAATCACTGACATCTGTATTAATTTGTTGAATGGTTGTTCACAGTTACAATTCAACAGAATTTATGTGGTTCTTCAAATAATTTTTGTAAAGGACGGGCTATGTCAGAGGATGCAGTTACAAAACAACAATAGTAATAGCACAGACTGGAAAATGCTCTTACCGCATCCAAATTGTTTGGAGCTGGCTAACCTCGAACGGCTTTAGTCTTAGTTGGGACTGTAGAAGCTTTTGCTCTACTGACGATGCTACCAGAAAATTCAACGTTGAAGAACAAATTCACACATCTTGAGATTCAGCTCAACTTATCCAGAACTTCCTTGGTCTCTCTGAAAAGCATTATTACATGTCTTCACAAATATGATTTTGTTATCTAAGTAGGTGATTACGACTTTCCAGGATTGTTCAGAGCATACTTCATCAATCATTAAAATGTAACATTTCTTAATTAAAATAGTAACACAACATGCTGCCGCAATCCATTTACTGCAGTTAGAGCTGTCATCTCTATACTTGCTTTGTTGACTCATACTTAGCAGTGCTTATTCTACAGATCCAATGTTGAAAACCTCTTTGATCCAAATAAGTAGTACTGGATTCTTATACTCCTTGATTCTTCACGGCTTTCATTCCTTTGCAAGCTTCAATCAGTGTTGTGCATGTGTCTTAGTAACTAATGTGTGGGGCTGCAGTTGCATCCTTAGTATTAAAGTATATGTGTATGTTGTTCAGCCAAATCCATGAAGCCTGATAAAGAAGTTATTTTGATATTCTTTAACTTCCACAACTTTGGTTATATTAGTGGATACATAAGGTGTTTGATATATTTCTGGACATGAATGTTTTAGAATGCTAAATGTTTTTCGCTGAGAGTCACACTTAAACCTCAATTCCGCATTTACTGGTTTCTAAGGTTCCGTTCCAAAACTGTAGGGATCGCATGTTGTTTCAAACATATATGTACCTGATATAAATTGGTTTATTGTGATTCAAATCCAAGAACATCTCAAACCGAGCGAAATACATCATACCAGTATTTAAAGGCATTTCAACAGTGTGTTAAGGACACCTTGCGAACCTTTCTTCTTTGCTCAAAAGAAAACGAAAAATATTGCTAATGATTAAATCATTGTTGAAATCAATGTTTCGCAACCCTTTCCAATATCATTCACCCTTATAAGTTTTTCATAATAGCTTGTTCACCCCGGTTGGAAAAATAACAAGAAGTATTAAATTAAAATGTAAACGTCTTTATTACGACTTAAATATTCACTAAACTACAACTATAATTAATACAACATTAACAAAATATGAATGTATTTATCAAACTAGAATAAATAATAATAGCTAATGACTTTTTAGCTATTGATTTTATTGTATGATTGAAAATACCCTTGAGTGAACCATTCCTCCAGTTGAGAAGCATTGGTTTAGATATTGAGCGCTAGGCCTTAATGATATCTGCTCATCTTTTACGATAACCTTCCAAAAATTTCAAAATCTGCAGAAATATTTGGCAGATTTTTATCATTTTATAGGCTCGGCATGGCCAAGCGTGTTAAGTTGTTCGACTCGTGATCCTAGGGTCGCGGGTTCAAATCCTGGTCGCACCATACATGCTCGTCCTCCCAGCCGTGGGGGCGTTATAATGTACGGTCAATCCCACTATTCTTTGGGAAAAGAGTAACCCAAGAGTTGGCAGTGGGTGGTGGTGACTAACTGCCTTCCCTCTAGTCTTACACTGTTAAATTAGGGACGGCTAGCGCAGATAGCCCTCAAGTAGCTTTGCGCGAAATTTAAAAAAAAAATAATTTTATCTTAATGAAAAAAATTGCTGGTTTGTTTTACATTCGTATCGATTAATAGTAAATTTCTTTTCGAGAAACAAATTAATTGTATTTTGTTTATTGTTGCTTTTCCCGTTAGAATTAGAGCCAAATTGCTCGTCAGATTACTTTCGTTGTAACAATGGCCAATGTATACCTCGAAGATGGGTTTGTGATTATCGAAAGAATTGTGAAGACGAGGAAGATGAGCGTCAGTCATGTCGTAAGTAGCTCACAATATTTGTTTTCACTGATTATAAGATTACATAAAAAAAAAATGAATGCAGTGTGCTATTCTCATTGAATAATATTACATATTATATTATTATAATAGCAATATATTTTCTTGCTTTTCGCTTGTAATGCTGAATACAAAATTTACCAAGTATTGAAGTAATATATTTTATTTTATGGTTGATGGATGGGCACCCATAATGCTTAGATGTAGCTTTATTTCAGTATTTTCTCTGGTGGTGGCGAGATTAAAACATTGGAAAGAAATATGTTTGTTTGTACTTCAAAATTGAAATGATTTTATAGTTGATAATGATAAAAAATCCATCTTCATTTTCTTCAAACTCGTATAGGCCCTATGTGATGTACCGTGTTCCTTCTGGGTCCATGATTCATTGGCTATGAGTCCCTACCCCCGAATAACATAAGAGTTACAAACTATAATTAATACTATGTATTGTATTACTGTGATTTATTTTATTAATTATAACTGGACTCATATGTGTTCTACATAGAAAACGAATGTTTTCACTATATCTTTTTTTGTTGTTGTTCAGTTGTTTAAACTATTGTAGCAGACAAAACATGAAGTTACTCAGTATAATGGAACATGTGAACACAATCAGTAGTGAATCATAAGGAAACAAGCTTGAAATTGAAAGGTTAATACATGGTCAATAATGAACAACATTTTTTTTTTCATGTTGGCCTAGCATAGCATGTTGGATAGGTTGCTCTATTGCTATTCAGCAGGTTATATGTTCAAATCTCAGTTACTGAAGATGCTTGCTCTTTCAGCTTTGGGATGTCATAATGTTATGGTCAATCTCATTATTTGTTAGTAAAAGAGCAGCACACAAGTGTTCACTAGATGCCTTTCTTCCAGTTTGTCACTGCTAAATTAGAGACAGTTTGTTTGGAATTAAGCACAAAGATACACAATGGGCTATCTGTGCTCTATATATGTAAAAACGGCTCGTTTGGGTTGAGAAAATTTTTTTACGTAGAGGAATGAACTCTACGTAAAAAGTTTTTCTCAATCCAAATGAGCTGCTTTTACATATATATTTCTCTATAAGTGGGTTTTCTCGACATCACTGATTATCTGTGTTCTGCCTACCACTGGTATTGAAACCCAGTTTCTAGCTGTGTGAGTCTGTATACATACCACTGTGCTAGTAAATTACAGATAACTATCAAAGATGGTCTTCAAGGAGTTTTAGATTTGGGAAGAAAATTCTTTTTGAAAATTTTAAACTTTCTGTTAACATTTTCAATAATGATTTTGAAAGTTAGTATTGGGTAGAATTTATTATTAATGAATTAAATAAAAAGGGAATCTGAAATAGTACAAGCTTATTACATTTTTTGTTTTTGTCATAATGGTAGAACTTGCTTGGATTATCAGCTAATTTTCTTTGTTGAACAAAGTATTGTTATGAAGACATTTAAGATGGATGGTTTCATATGAAAATGTATTGTATATCCTAATTTATATATTTTTCTCCAATTGTAGCTCCACCTCAGTGCAGTGATGGTCAGTTTGCTTGTGGTCACTATGTATTCAATCAGTCATTCTGTATTCCAGTGCATTGGCAGTGTGATAATGTTGTAGATTGTGTGGATGGATCAGATGAAGGCAGTGAATGTAGTAAGTTTACTTACAGTTTTAGTCTTATCTTGGATGTAGGAAAATTGTTGGAATATCTGTTAAATGATCCTTTGCGAAGTCATTTTACAAAGTTTAAAATTTTATTGGATAGTTAAGATGGTTTTGGTAAAGGAAAGATCATGCTTCAAAATTCTTTTAAAAGGTTACTGCTTATGTAAATGAAGGTAAGATTTGGTGTGTCTGGATTTTCAGAAATCATTTGACAAGATGCCACATAAAAGGCTTGTAAAAATTCTCTCTGTGGGTGTGGGGGGATAAATTAATAAATTTGATAGAGGAGTGGCTAGATGGAAGCAAGAAGAGGGTTGTTACAAACAGAGTTCATTCCAATTGGATTAATGTCACAAGTAGGGTACCTCATAGCTCAGTGTTAGGACTTTTGTTCTTTTTTATTTACATCAGTGGCATAGATAAAGGAATGGTCAATAAATTACTTAAATTTACTGACAATATTGAGATCTTAGGTGTTGTTGGCTGTGAAGAGAATGCTACTGGTTTACAAAAGGATTTAGATCATTTATTAAGTTGGGCAAGTAAATGGAAGGTTGGTTTTAATTATAATAAATGCAAGATATTGAATGTAGGTTATCATAATTTGAATTATACTTATAATTAGGATGGGAATAACCTTAAAAGTGTCATGAAAGAAAAGGATCTTGGGGTAATGGTTGATCAGTCTCTTAAACCATTAAAACAGTGTGCTTGTAGTTGGGCAAATAAGATTTTAGCTTGTATGTGCAGATATACTGAATATAAGTCTAAAGAGGTTATAATTTTAGGCCACATTTGGAGTATTGTGTTCAGTCTTGTGAACCTTATCTTAGGAAAGACTTTGAATTGCTGGAAAGGGTTCAGAGGAGAATTACTAAAAAGGTACCTGGGATGGAGGGATTGTTATATAAGGAGAGATTAATATTCTTAAAATTGTTTTCTTTTGAAAAAAAAGAAGAGTTAGAGGAAATCTGATTGAAGTGTTTAAGATTGTAAAGAGATTTCTACAGTGCTGATGATTTATTTTTTCATACTTAACAGTGAGAATAGTGGGACTAGAGGACAAAATATATATTTTGACAGGTTAGGAGTCATCTTCACTTAAGACAATTATATTTTTCTAACATGATGGTTGGCTTTTAGGATGAGTTGCTTTGGATGTTGTGGAGGCAGTAAATTTAACTGAGTTTAAGAGAAAGCTTGATAATTATATGATTGAGAAGAGCTGGATTTAAGATTTTAAAATGTATATACTTGAATGTGTTAGTTTAGTTTAGAAGATGGGTACTCCCAAGATGGATAAATAGGTCCCTTGTTGTTCCAAAACATATTATATTTAATTTAAGTAAAAATGAAACTTCATCAACAGTTTGTTCATTATTCAATCATAGGCTAACTAATGTTTAATGAAAAATTATTTGAAACTTTTAGGAGAGTTAAAAGTTTGTTTTTTTCAATAGTTTTCAGTGGACTGCCACCTATTATAATAATTTATTTTAACATAAATTAATTATTGAGTTTAATATTTTGAGAAATGACTGTAGCAGGCTTAAGGCTGTCACATACATCATTGATGTTTTCATGGCTTTGTTTTAAAATTTAGTAACTTGTTAGAAAAAACTAGATTATCCTTTGAATATTAGCTTTTATGTTTTCAGTTTTGTGCAGTTTTGTTTATCTTTACATCTATTTTAGTCAATGTTGTTAAAGGAAAATGTTGGTATTAAAAGTAGTGTAGATTATGTTTTAATAGAGTGACACACAGTTATGAAATTTAAAAAAAATACAAGCAAATTAAAAAACAACAATAACTTGGATATAGGATGATGTTGGGCTATAATGTAACCTTAAAGAAATATGTTTTCTTTTAATTTTTTCCTTTTTAATATTGTAAGAATATAAAAGTAAATATTTAATGAAACTTTAAATTTTGTAGATTACAGACAGTGCCAGCTACATGACCATAAGTGTGGCTCTGGGCTGTGCATTCCACCTAGTAGGAAATGTGATGGTTACTATGACTGTCGAGATGAAAGTGATGAGAAAATGTGCAATCAAAGTACGTTGTGCATTTTATTGTTCACATGAGGGTTAGTCTAAGATTTCACCAGTTTGTTTTTACAGACTATCATTGAACACTTTATGCTAATTTGTATTTTTTGTAGCATTTCATAATAAATATGGATTGTTGATGAAGGATCTTTGGCAAGTATCTCTTTGGTGATCAGAAATGTTTCATAATTACTAAGAAGCTCTAACTACCATTAATTAGTAGCAGAGTAAATGATACATTAGCTATTAAATAGTGGTAGAGTAAATGAATGCAAGCCATTAATTAGTAGTAGAGTGAATTAATATAAGACGTGTCTTTCATAGCAGTGCTTGAAAGTATTAATTTTACTGGTATTTTAACTACATTACAGTTGCAACTAAGGTTATTTACTCTAGAAAGTAAATAATAATTCTTTGTCTCACAAAAATTTCTTTAAGTATGTCATTGGCCAAGAATTATTGAAATAGTCAAACTATTTCTTAACAACAGTGATTTTCATGGCTTTGGTTTAAGTTTTGTTTAGTTAATTTCATTTTATTTTTATTAACGTTATTTCTTCCTTTATTATAATTATGAATTATTCTTTACATAGTTTGAACAAGCTAAAAGCTAATATCAAATTTTAATGTGACTTATAAAGAAAAAACCAAAAAAAATTATGTTTCTGTATGTGCATCCCTACCATACCTATTTGGTGTTTGTTTGATATTATTAACTAAATAAAAATGTCTGACAGTAATCTCCAGTGAATGCTAATCTTAACATAAATAGTATTATAAACAAATTAACTTTGCACTAAACCTTTTTCTCTTCTAATTTTGAAGTGTATTCTTTTTATTTGAAGTATTTCCCCAAAAAAATAATGACTAAGGCAGAAAGTATTAAGTGACATAAATATTCTGTGAATTATTACATATTGTTTAAAAACAAATTTAGTTTTAGTAGTTTCATAATGTTCTCTTTCTTTGGTGTAACAGTCTGATGATTTATAAACAGTATTTCTACATTTTTATTTACAGATTAGCAGTGTGTTAATATTTAATATTTGTACTCTTCTGTGTTTACCAGCTGGAGTAACATGTGGGCTGCATGAGGTGCAATGTAAAAATGGATCCAGATGTATTGATATAAGCTTGAAGTGTGATCACTGGGATGACTGTGGAGATAATTCAGATGAAAAGGATTGTGGTAGGTGTCACTATGGTGCTGTTATACTTTGTTTTCATTTATAAATCTCAAACTAATAAAAATAATATCTGAATTCTTTATTAGCCCTGTGAGATATATCAGCTTATAAACATGCTAACGTTTGTGCAATTAATACATTTTCAGTTGTCACTTTATAAGATTAAAATAAATGCACAATTTAGAAATGTTAAAGGATTTTGTCTTTCAACAAAATTATTGTAAGAAAATAAGAGTTAACTATCTACAATATGAAATCTTCAGAATTATTAATTTAATTTAAAAGAAATAATTTTTTTTGTTTCATTTCATCTGTATGAAGACAGTTCTTTGTGTTGATCAAATAGTACACCTGTTAGTACACATCATAAATAAAGGGATAGAGTACAGCAACCATAGCCTGCCAGGCTGTGAATCTACTGATGTGGCCCAGTACCACTAAATAAACAACCTGAACTTTGGTGCTTTACAAGAATGATGGTTACAAATCACATGATTAGATTTAACAAGAATAATCTTAGAAGTGGCAGAGGGTGCTGCCTTCCACCTGAACTCTCACTTTAAAGTTAGAGATCACTAGGACAGATATCTCTTGTCTAGGTTTATGCAGATTTCAACAAACAAATCCTTAATGAAGAAATAATATTTGTTTGTATATTTCTTTTCCTTATATATATATATATATATATATATAACTTGTGTAATAAACCATATTTAATTTATTTTTATTAATCGATTGAAGCTTAACCACTTAGCAACACTTTGACTTACTAATCACTGAACTTGGATTTTGTTGTTTAACTTTAAATGCTTACACAGAAAATATATTATTTCAGAAAAAACAAAACAAAACTGTAAACTACAAGAAATGAGCATGCTGTTGTGACCCGGTTTGACCAAAAGATGTTTGAACAATAAATAACAGGCCTGTGTATTACAGTCCATTTTATTGGTTGGGCCTATATGTCTATTATATTAGACATACATATAAACTGGTTGTTTTAACTCTTCATTATTGAAGATTTTTCATGCAGTGTTAATATAAACATATTTTAGAGAAATCCTTAATTTAGGAAACCAGTAGCTTGGTACTCTATAAAACACCTACTGGAAACCTGTAGCTTGGTACTCTAAAACACCTACTGGAAACCTGTAGCTTGGTACTCTAAAACACCTACTGGAAGCCTGTAACTTGGTACTCTAAAACACCTACTGGTACTTGGTACTCTAAAACACCTACTGGACCTACTTGGTACTCTATAAAAGTAGCTTGGTACTCTATAAACACCTACTGGAAACCTGTAGCTTGGTACTCTAAAACACCTACTGGAAACCTGTAACTTGGTACTCTAAAACACCTACTGGAAGCCTGTAACTTGGTACTCTAAAACACCTACTGGAAACCTGTAACTTGGTACTCTAAAACACCTACTGGAAACCTGTAGCTAGGTACTCTAAAACACCTACTGGAAACCTGTAGCTAGGTACTCTAAAACACCTACTGCCAAACTGGATTGTGAATTAAATAGGGTCCAAAGTTTGAGAGTGGATGTCATTGAACATGCCCCTGTTTCTCAACTCTGAACATGTTATAAGAGTAACAGTGAAAACTCATTACTAAATCCAGTAGCTGTACAGAACCTTTGTGGTAGTGGGTGCTACTGGCTAGCTGTTCCCTCCCCCTTCTAGTAAGTAGTTCAAAATCAGATTTAGATACATTTGAACCTTAGGTGTCTTTGGTCACTGACTTTGCATTCATGTTATTCAACTTGAAAATTTCAAATTTAAATTACGAACTTTTGGCCAAAGATATTCCGTGAATCTTCCAAATGAGTATATATAATTGATAGTGTATTAAAATAAATATTGACACTACTTGTAACTTTTGCTTTGTGCAGATTTTCCATCATGTCATAATAGTGAATTCAGATGTAGTAATGGTATTTGCATACCATCTAACTGGCATTGTGATGGACATGCAGACTGTATCGATCGATCTGACGAGAAGACCTGCAGTAAGTAGTGTACATTACATTATTTATATATCTGTAGATAATCTAAGGTTCAGGTTAAAATACTCCTTCCTATCTGAAGATTGTAATATGTTTGCATTACTGAAATATTCTGGTTTTAGGAATTATTTTAATTTTCATGATCAGTAGCAAAATTTAATAAAAAGTGCTAATGAAACTAACTGAACTTATTTTACAGTTTGTAACTCTCCCTGTTCATAAGCATGTCATTTCTACTTGTAGTAGATTTTGTTTTAATTGTTTTGAATAAATGACAGGTAATAAAAATTAGAACACAACATAAAGTTGTGTCTAGGACTTAGGTTAATGATGTTGTTTATTTTTATTTTCATATCATTTATAAAGTAATAATATTTTATAAGTAAAGTAACAATTAAACAAATGCCAGTGTGTTGTGGTCTAACTAGTCTTGTATATAGAGTAAATATCTTATCTGAAGTTTCTCTGTAGGTTAAAGACTAAGTTATCTTCCTTAGCTGTCATTACTTGTGCCAAAACAAAGTTCTTATGCCCAGCTGAAAGAAAATGTATAGAGAACAGCAAACTCTGTAATGGGGTCAGAGATTGTGATGATGGGGCTGATGAACAGGAGGGTTGTTGTAAGTTTATCCTTACTTTTATTATACATATTAAATCATAGTCTTTCTTGTTTGTGTAATTAATTTCCAAAATGTACCCACCTTCCCTCTCACAACAGCTATTACTTGACTGCTATTGTTTCCTTTCTTTGCTGACTTAAACATTAATCTGACATTTTCTTGCTTGCCCCAGTCTTTTATACCTCACTTAATTACCCTTGGTGAAGTTTGTCTCCTGACATTTTTCACTAACGCCCTCTATCCTGATACTACATAAATGCGCCCTCTATCTGGGTACTATGCAATGCGACCTTCTTTTGTTTTTAAATTTTGTATACATCTTACATACTTTCCTTATTTCATTGTAAAATTTCCAAAATTACATTGAGAAATCTCCAAATTGTTCCTTCTTTGCATGATACTAAATAATAATGCTAAAATAACAACAATTAATCATTGTCTAGAATCTCTCATTCTAAATCAGCGAATCATCAAAGTATTTGTTTCCATTCACCATACCCACCAAAGTTAAAAAGGTTACCTATTATTTTGTAATAGAATAAAATTGTTGTTGCTTCAAAACATATATAATATAACACGAGTACAATTTAAGGCACATAAAGGATGTCTGAAGAAACTATACAAAAATTTTCTGATGTGTGGTTTGTTTCTAGATGCTGTGAACTTTTCATTAAAAATCTTTGTCCACCCCTGCAGAAATAAGAGTAAACTAATATATTGAGATATTGTAATTATTGTTGATGACAAGAAATACACTTGAAATAAAAATGTATATCAGAATGGCTGGCATGGGTATTAACACTTTTATTGGTAAGGAGAGAACAACGTTTCGACCTTCCTAGGTCTTCTTCAGGTTAAGAAAGAGAGAGTTTGAAAGTGACCGTTGCCAGACTCTTAACCTGAAGGTCAAAACGTTGTTCTCTCCTTATCAATAAGAGTGTTAATACCCATACAAACCGTTCTGAGTTACATATTGTAATTATGTTCAACGACCTTTATTATATGCTATTTTTATAGTCTCGAATCTTTTCTACCATTGGCTGTAGCTATTTGCAAAGTTTGAGCATAAGTAGTGCTTGTTCAGACTAAGTAATGTGACATTGTAAAAATAAATTGTAAAGGGTTGTAGTAATTAAACTATAGATAGGAAGGATAAGCCACTTAAAGAACAAAGTTTGGATTATTATGTTTTCTGGGCATAATCTTAACAAATAGAAAACCTGTCCTTTTCCTAGGGCAGCAGAATTATAAAGAATAAGTTAATATATTCATTGCAGTTGTAAATAATAGATATTTGAAACTGCTGTAATAGTAGCTTTTAAAATAAGAATATTAGGTATTGGTACCATCATTGTTATATCTATTAAATCAGTTGATATGTACATATTATATATTTTTCCTTTGATTGGTTAGTTTTAACTTCACTAACGTGAATATTTTTGAAAGGTGATGGGTGTGTTTCTATTTGTCAGATAAACTAAATCAACTGTCAGTAATGTATGTATGTTTTCTGACTAAGAATTCTGAGCATTTTATAATCAAAATATTAAAATTAATTGTGGATATAAGTATTGTAATTTAATAATTTAAATTTCATCAATGTGCATCTGTTGAACATTCATAATAGCAACCAGCCTGTGCCCATCTCTGTCATGTGAATATAGATGCCAAGCTTCTCTGGATGGTGGAAAATGTTATTGTGTAACAGGAATGCAGGTGAATCAAGCTGACAGGAGAAGTTGTATAGGTATAACACTTTCATTTCATTGTTAGATTAACATGTAGTTTACTATTGATAACACAAAGTTACTGTCTAAGTTACAATTTATTATTAGATATTCATGTTAAACATTCAGATATTTCTACCTGGCATGACCAGTTGGTAAGAGTACTTGACTCATAATCCACTTTCAACCAAACATTCTTGTCATTTTAGCTATGGGGACATTATAATATCGCAGTTCCTTGGTAAAAAGAGTATTTTAAGACTTTGTAGTAGGTGATGGTGATTAATTGGCTTCCCTCTACTCTTTCACTTCTAAATGAGGAACATCTAGTATACATAACTCTTGTATAGCTTTGCACATAATTGAAAACAAACCTGATACTTCTATCACAACAGTTGTTTCAATAAAGTGATTTTTTTTTTTAATTTCACGCAAAGCTACACAAAGGCTATCTGTGTGAGCCATCTCTAATTTAGTAGTGTAAGACTATAAATAAGGCAGCTAGTCATCACCATCCACTGCCATCCCTTGGGCTACTCTTTTAGCAACGAATAGTGGGATTGACCGTCATGTTATCATGCTCCTACGGCTGAAAGGGTGAGTATGTTTGGTGCAATGGAGGTTCAAACCTGTGATCCTCAGATTACAAGTTGAATGCTATAACCCACCTGGCCATGCTGGCTCTCAATAAAGTGGGTAACATGCCTCATATTACTTAAAAAGAACTAAGTCTTGAATATTTATCACAAAAGCTATAAATATGAACAGAATAGTGATTTATTTAAAAATGATCAGTAACTTTAATATCAGAAAGAAACAATAAATGCTCTTTTGAATAATGTAAATTAGATCTTAATGTTAGAAAGTACTTCATGTTTGTAAAATGCTTGACTTTATAAGAAGAACTGTTTTGCATACTGTTGTAATATCATATTTTTTAAAGTTTTCTATTTTATCATTCTCTGGTCATTGGATATTAATAAGTTTAAACACATTTGTCATCTTCTAGACTATGATGAATGTTCCCAATGGGGGTTCTGTGATCATACATGTGTCAACCTTCCTGGTAGCTTTGAGTGTTCTTGTGCCACTGGATACAGACTTGTTTCTCCCAGACACTGCCGTGCTGAGAACAGTTATAGAGTTATCTTATCTTTATTAAAATAGTACTTGTTTTTTGTATAATGGTTTCTTTAAGTATAAATGGTAGGTTTTGTAAAAAAAAAAAAAAACATTGCTCCTTAGTATTGGAATAATAATCATTACAGTTTGTGTTAATAAAATTTACCAAATTACAAGTAATTAACTCTGGTAATCTTATTTCTAGACTGTTAACTATTTGATTGAGATAAATGAAATGGAATGTTTAACACCTAGGAAGGCCAGATGACCATTTCTCTTTCATATATCCTCTATGTTCTATAATTTTAAAAATTCAAATGAGCAGTAAAGATTTTTTTAACAGCAGTGTTAATAAATATGTACCTGTGTCTATGTTAAAGCATTGTGAAATATTATTGTACAAGTTTATTGTTTGTTTTATGGATATATCTGGATGTGGCAGTGTTAAAGTATTGTTAGGTACCAAATATTGTTGTATAACTAATGTTTGTTTTATAGATATATGTATAGATATGGCAGTGTTAAAGCATTGTTAAGTATCAAATATTGTTGTAGAACTTTAATGTTTGCTTTATAGATATAGATATGGCAGTGTTAAAGCATTGTTTAGTACTAAATATTGTTTTATAACTTTAATATTTGTATCTAGGCACCCAAATGATTCTGTTCTTCACTCATCGTGGCACAATATACAAATCTGATCCAGAAGGCTTAAACCTAGAAATTATTACTGAAACTGCAGCAACTAGTGCTGTAGATTTCCATTATGCTAAGGGTCTTATTTTCTGGTCTGACACTCAAACCAGAAAGGTAAGCCTTGACAAATAATTTAACT
Source organism: Tachypleus tridentatus (assembly GCF_004210375.1). Classification (NCBI taxonomy): domain Eukaryota; kingdom Metazoa; phylum Arthropoda; class Merostomata; order Xiphosura; family Limulidae; genus Tachypleus; species Tachypleus tridentatus. The sequence goes on along the minus strand of NC_134827.1, from coordinate 76,801,975 downwards.
TATATGCTTATTGGCTTCCACTTCATTTACATGCTTATGATTTCTACTTGTTCATATTTACTTAACTTATTGGTTTCTACTTGGTCACTTTTGAGCTTACACTTTTATCATTATTTTTAAATATTAGAAATGATCAGTATTATTCTTCTTACCATGTAATGAAGCATAGAGATTAGAAAAAATGTGTTAATGGATTTCTGTAAATATTAAATCTACAATTTTGAAAGAGTGTTTTAAACAGCTGATGTACTCAGACTAGGCCTAAAATGTATGGTTCCACAGTATTTAGTACTGTTGATCGTGATGTAGTTCATCTGTGTTATTTTATATACTTTTTCATGTCAAACCATTTTAATTTATAACCTTAACAGTTTGAAGTTTTAGATATTACACATAGGATGCTGGTTGTAGAAATTTGATGGTTTTTAAACATATTTTTTAGTTAATTTATAGTGTACATGGGAAGAAAATATGTTTTTTTTAAAGATATACAACCTGCTTTGATAGATTTATCAAGTACAAGCTTCTGATATGAAACAGTCTGGAGAAATTGACATTAAATTTTCTTGGAATCCTGTCTGTCTGGCTGTGGACTGGGTGGGAAATAAGCTGTACATTTGTGATGCCCTGGGCCAGAAAATAGACCTGATGGAACTGGATGGTAGCAGGCATGCCATTATCATTAGCCACAAATTACCCTCTCTCTTAGACATAACTCTGGACCCTACAGCAGGGTAAGTGAAGGAAATAGCAGGTGTATTAAGCTTTTGGGAACAAGAATGGTTCGTTTATTGTCTATTGTGGGTTTCACAAGAGTGAATACTCTAGCAACTTCTACAGTTGTAAAATGATATTCTGTGTGCTGTGTGATGAAAAGCCAGTAAAATTAAAATAGTTTTAACACTAAGTTATTCGTTGATGAATTTAATGTTTCACATTGTGACATATTTCCATTTTTAATTTAAGCATGAGGTTTCAGAGTATTATACAGGGTGTTCGGAAAGTCACTGTGCACTTATATGTTTATTAACAGACAAAACTACACAGTGACTTTCCGAACACCCTGTACTTTAGTAAAATATTATCTTTCTCTCAAAGATTTCATGTTCTAATCTAATTAATTGTGGCCAGGTGGTTAAGGCACTCGACTCGTAATCTGTGGGTTGTGGGTTTGAATCCCCTTCAAACCAAACATGCTCGCCCTTTCAGCCATGGGGGCATTATAATGTGTCGGTCAATCCCACTGTTTGTTGGTAAAAGAGAAGCCCAAGGGTTTGCAGTGGATGGTGATGACTAGCTGCCTTCCCTCTAGTCTAACACTGCTAAATTAGGGATGTCTAGTGCAGATAGCAAGAAATTCAAAACAAACCAACACCAAACCAGACTATTTAATTGCAGACTTTTATTTAATTCTTTATAAAATGCTTTATATTTTATTGTGTAGCAGAATGAATGGAAATAAAACCATTTGTTACCATTACTTCAGAGGGCAAGAATATAAGAGAAAAATAACCCAATATTGTAACCATGGCAGCAGTTTTTTGTTTTCTGTAATTCTACAAAAGGATTGATTACGGTATTATAAATTAATATAAACTTCTGAGCAGAGCAAGCTATCTGCTTTAAGTAGAAATAGAATTCAACCTGATATTGGTGGTAACCATAGTTAATAAAATGTATATTTATTTTACTTTCTTATTTACAAAATTTAGAATGTATTTATTTATTAGTTTAGTATTATTCCTTGCTCATTTCTGGTCAGTTTGTACTGTATGTGTTACATATACTGTTGTTCTTGTAGTTGCAAATGTTGCTAATTTACTTATTAAAATATGTTTGATTTATTATTATATTTTTAAATCTGTTTCTTAAACTTATACAGGACACACATGCTGACTATATTATCTGAATGCCTTTTCAACTATAATTTCATATTGTGAGCCAGCAAAACTCTGAGGGTCACAAAATAGTCCAAATTTCTCTGGGTGTAACATTTCGTATTCTGTCCTGTGACATCTCAGTATTTTTTATTCCTGTGTATTTGTGTCTTTGGGATCCCACACAATATGTGAGCATTTGATCTATTTCTACCTTGCTCAGGGCTTATCATTGGACCACTTTTGACTGCCATACTAGACATATCTCTATCCTGTAGTAGTGAAGTAAGCAATTTATAACTGTTTAGTTTTTTAATAAAAACCCATCATATGGCAGACTAAAAAGACTTTTCATGTTCAGGTTAAATGTTGCTCTTCCTATGGTTTTCTCTCCATTCTTTCCTCATAAGTTTCAAGTTAATTATATCATCAGTATTAACAAGTATCTTGATGCTAGGTTTAACATTTTGTTTCAGTTTTCTGGATGGTTATTTTATTTAATATTTCAGAAGTAGTTTATAACTTTTCCTTGATTTTTTCAGACTAATGTTCTTCAGTTTCGATCATAAGATTGACAAGGCACACATGGATGGTTCTAATAGAAACTCTGTTGTCGACTCTTTCATATACAAAGCTTCAGGTCTTACAGTTGACTATGTTAACAAGAGACTCATTTGGTGTGACTCACTGCTGCACCAAATAGTGGCTGTTGACTATGAAGGCAATAAGAGGCATGTATTTTATTATAACTGTGTTAAAAGTTATTTTATGACAATGTTTTAATAAATTAGTTTGGGGTCAGCTATGTTGATGAACCTAGTTTAAAGGATATACAACTGAAGCCAAAGATTTCTGATTGATTTTTGTTCAGGCACACAATCATTAGAGGTAGCAGTGTGGTCCCTTTCCCAAGCAGACTGACTGTGTTTGAGGACAATGTTTACTGGACTAATGGTATGAGATCAGGCGTGTTGTGGACTCGTTTTTTCAACAATTCTGAAATCGTACATTTCATATATCGTGACAAAACATTCCTCAAAGGTCCAAAAGCCATCAGATCCTACCATGCTCTTCGCCAACCACCAGGTAATGGATCTCCAGTTATTCAACACATCTCTTATAAGTTCCATTTCAGTATGTAAGACTATATTAGACAAATGTAGTTATATAACATTGATGTACATCCAGAACAGAAAAATGGAGTGTACAGTATAATACTAAAAATTATTGTTAAGTATAATCCAGGTTTTTCTTTGATAGATTGTTTAGGCAGAGTATTCATTATGAAACTTTGTAGAATAGACAGCAATTGCCTGTTGTGGAGACACAAGTGTAGAGGATGGCGTTTCGAAAGTCTTCCGCCTTTCGCCCATAATCCACCAGGACACTATAAGAGACCAACAACACCTTACATACACACTGACCTAAAGAAGAAAGATGAAAGACTTTCAAAGCGTCATCCTCTACACTTGTGTCTCTAACAAGCAGTTGCCATCCATTCTACAAAGTTTCATTATAATCCAGGTTGAAGTTACTGTGAATATTTATATAATTTTAATCAACTAAAATGATATATCTGTAAGATGTCTCATCAAATGTCTGAGCAGTAATCAGACAAATGTTTTAATCTGTATTTTTTTTAAAGGGAAGTAGCTGGCTAAAATATCCTGTGAACCTATATTAAACATTGTTTAAAGTTAAATTTGGGTTTGTTGTAAATGGATGAAAACAAATCCATTTAAAGTTTAAAAAAATCCAGAAAATCACATAAAAAATTAAGTGTTTATAAATAATAATAATGAAATATAAGAAAGATTTAAATTATATTAAGTAGGATTAATAAAGAAATACTTTATAAGTTTAACTACCATCAAAACCTTCGTTATGTAGTTAATATTCTACAAATTTCATGATGAGAATTAAATAAGGAATGAAGAAACTCCACGAAAGCTTTTTGCAAATTCTGTTATCTGATATTATTTACATGGGAGTTGCACAAGACATTAATGTAATTAATTAGTAAAAATGACCAGAGCTAGTGATGGTATATTGATTCTTTAGTGACCAGTCCATGTGAAGTTAATAATGGTGGCTGTGAGCATATGTGTGTTGTGACCCCAAGTGCTGAGGAATATGGTCTGGGTTATCGCTGTGTTTGTAGCATTGGATTTGAGATCTCACCAGATGGGAGATTGTGTACTCGTAAGTTTCTATGTTCTTTGTTACATTAATTACGTTATTTTATAATTAGATTCTGTAAACTTCATTTTCTCTCAAACAGTTTTTAACAAATGTTGAAAGTAATGCAAATTTCATCAAGTACTTTCAGTCTGAGTTAGACTAGTCTGAATGGAGAAAATATTAACTTGAAATTTATATTAATAATAAAATCACTAATGTCCTCATGGTAAGTAAGGTTGTAGCTGTTAAGTGTTAATCATTATTGTGGTTACCCTAGGTGATAATGAAAGTTACTAACCATAACAGTGACACAAAGACCTCTTCATTAATGTCATTTTGCCCTTGACCTTAACTGCTTCTTAGAAGATAGTAATTTTTGAATTAATAAAAACAAAATGAGAAAGGGCATAAAATGAAATAATGAAAGAAATTCACTTCAATTCAAGTAATTTGTTCAAACGAAAATAAACCGTATATAAGACAGTTTTAACATGTTGATCATTTTCAGTTGAATTGTTTCCTGAAGGTGTGTGCTTTTGAGGGAATTTCACAGTCAGGTATTACTTAAGCTGTGTGATTATCAAAAGACTATGTAGGACTGTAAAGTACACATGAAAGTGTCCAGACTAGATGGCCATGCATGGTCAGGTGGTTAGAGTGCTTGATTTGGAATATGAGGGTTGTATGTTCAAGTTCCTCCCACCGAAAGAGCTCACCCTTATAGACATAGGGCATAATATTAAAGTCAATCCCACTATTTGATGGTAAAAGAGTAGCCCAAGAGTTAGTTGTGGGTGGTGGTGCCAGCTGTTTTCCCTCTAGTCCCACACTGCTAAGTTGGCATTGACTAGTGAAGATAGCTGTCATATAGCTTTGCATAAAAATACATGACAAACAAACTAATCCTAGTCTTTGTACAGGTAGATGATCCCAAATCCAATGACTTGAAAATCAGAATGTTCCAGAAACTGGCTGTTCTAGGTATAAGGAATTATTATTACCTTATCTTGGTAGTAATGCGCACTTTCATATTAACGTTAAGAAACCTGCACAAAAAACTAGTGTGCAAATAAGTAATCAAAAATTTCTTTTGGGCTCAATTTTTGATTCAAAACAGGTATAACTGCATTGCTTGCAATACATATGGTATAAATTCGAACCTTCCCTTTGGTTGTACAGTCCTCTCTCTGTGTTAACTAGAAATTGTATTTCTTTGGCCATTGTAAAAATGTCCAAAAGGCAAATAAATAACAACCTTTATGTATGCATTTCATACTTTATTTATGTCATTTGTACAAACAAGGCTGGAGTTCCTAAAACTGGAAAATTCCAAAATCTAGCACAGCTCAGGCTTCAAACATTCCGAATTTATATTTTGTTCCAAATGTATGTTTTTATTTTGTTACTCTCTGTCTGTTTTTAATATTAATAGTCATTTATTTTTATGTTTACAAAATAATTTTTCTTTTTTTTTTTGTTTTAGGTGTCAAAGAATTTATTTTATTCTCTGAGCAAACTTTTGTTAGAGGAATAATTCTCAGTCCTATTGAGGACGTTTCTATTGATGCCATAGTACCAATAGTGAGTAAATCTGCCAGATATTTTGGCCTTGACTTCGATATTCACCGTAACTACATTTATTACTCTGATGCCATCTTGGATGTCATATATAGAATCAAGACAGATGGAACGGGTAAAAGTAGAAACTGTCAACACTCTATGAGTATTTTTTGAGAAAACACAAAGCATCTTATAAATAAATTCCTTTAATGTGAAAACAGAATATTTGGAGTGTTATTTGAATAACAAATAATATTGGATTTTTTTTGTTATAAATAAAGTAGAGAAAATAATACCACTATTTTCCAGTTAATAATAATAACAAATTTACTTCAGCCAAATTATTGCTTTTGTTGAGTGCGGTATTAACTAGTTTCTCTGTTTCAATGGAAGTAATAATAGAAATGAAAGACTCATAAGTCCAATGGATAATTTATATTTTTTATGAATTTCAGTTACTTATTGTAAATAACTTCTAAACTCAAGATATCTCAACAGCTAAAATCAAATATGCTTAAGTATAAACTCTTCAGTTTTGATAGCTATCATAATCAGTTTAGGCCTAATGTGGTTTAGTACTAATGTTTTGTGTGAAGAAATGTTTAATACATTCAATTGAAGTTGAATAATGTTTGTAACTTGTAATTCAACACAATAAAAGATAGCCCATTTCAATTATATTTTATTAATTCAGTTCTTGCACAGTTGGAACATCATTTCTGACCATTCAGAGATAATATCTCTAGCTCAGGCTTGTATAAACCCATTTACCTGATTCCTAGGCTATCAGATTTTGGGTTAATGTGGTTTTGGTTGCACAAAATTTATGCATCTATGTAAAGTGCAAAGGTAAATTTGATAATTAAAAATTTACAAAACTGCTGACAATTATTATATCTCTTCTGTCATTAAAGTGTTTTAATTTGGTACAGTTTCTGTCATAATTTTTTAAACTCTTGTTTTGTCACTTGTTAGTTCAAAACCAAAAATGACTTCGGTAGTCATTAAACATCAAAGAATGGAGCAAAAGAACTAACCACACATTTAGGTTTCACCCACACCAGGAGCACTAAACCTAATGTTTGTCAGTGCCAGGGGCAGTTAATTCTTAGCACACACACACACACACTTGTTTAAGATTTTTTTTGCCATCTGTTGTATTTGACCTTTATTTTCAAATTTTGATTAATCGATTTTTTATGAGTGATTAACGTTATCAACTTTCATAGTTTAATTTTCTATTATTCTTGTGATTCATTCATTATTATTTGTCCAGTTATTTTATTTCACCTATCAGTGAATGAAAGCATCAACATTCATCACACTTTTTTTCCAACAGTCAACCGAAAAAAATACCTTCTTTCCTTTACAACCACTTGAACATACTTCTGATAACAATGTCTGAGTTGCTGATAGAATGTTTACTGGATATTTGGCCAGAAATTTTCACACATTTCATTAAGCTTCTTTAAAGGCGTTTTCCTCAGACTTTCATTCCTTCTACTGTGTTAATATGTCAGACTCCAGACTGTGTTTAGTTATTTTTATATTATAATCTCTTATTATAAGTTGTGTTATTTTCATCAGAGGTCATTGTTTTTTTGAACCTATAATCCCTCAAAACATCACTACCAATGCTATCTCTTTTCTTATAGAACCGTTTCATCAGAGGTATCCAAAGATATATCCATTTTAATGGAATGTAATACCTCAGTTCATCATCACCCCTAAATTGACTTAGAAAGAAATATCCAAAAATGTTTTCTTTGAATGGGACTGTTTTCACACTGATTTCATTTGACATCGAATATTTCTTTCCTTCCCAGTGCCACTTTTTTTAATGATCAGCAAACATTACTATTATGTCTCTTCAGTGTACCTATGTACTTTTTTATTTATTCAGATGAACTAAGTATGAATATTTTGATTGTGATACACAGGGAAGGAAAGTGTGCTTATATCACAGGATGAAGGTATAGAATCATTGGCTCTGGATTGGATCTCCAACAATCTTTACTATATTAAGAGCAAAAGAGGAACTCTGAATGTAATATCTATGAATAACTATCAAAACAGAAAGACGCTGATTGACAACCTGAGACGTCCTCGTGCCATTGTAGTTCATCCCAACATGGGGTTAGTATTGACGTTTCATAGATTTGTCATTTTTGTGAGTTCACTCGGATTCAGTAAATAAATAGTTAGGAATGTTGCTTTATTTAGTAGGATGCTAATGTGAGTCATTGTTAACTAGTATTATGCTCTATGCTAGAAGAAAGGATCATCTCTTGTTTGAAACTGGGTCTTTCATTTTCTAGAGCAGTGTTTCTTAACCACCAGTCCATGAACTGGCAACATTCTGTCAGAACACTTTGCTGCCCAAAACAAAGAAAAATGACAATTAGTACAATATTCATATGTAAATCATATGTTTTTGTTGTACTTGCATGTTAGAGGTCTATAACAGGTTGGAGAGAGAGCAAGCTGGTCCCTGTTAATGAAAAGGTTAAGAAATCCTGACCTAGAGACTTCTTAGTACTTCTAATCTTTATAAACTGTGCTGGTTTATAATAAAGAACAGAATTTGTTTTGTAGTTACCTGTTTTACACTGAGTGGGATCAACCAGCAAACATTAGCAGAACATATTTGGATGGGACAAATTCTCTGAGGTTCCATGGCGTTCTCCTAGGCTGGCCAACCGGCTTGAGTATTGACTTTATGGAAAATCGTCTCTATTGGTGTGATGCTTTACTTGCTCACATTCAACATGCTAATCTAGATAGTACTGATGTCCAAACAATAAGTTCTCCAATGGTCAGGCATCCATTTTCACTAGTTATACATAATGGTAAGTGATACTTTAACATTTTTCACAAAGTCATAAGAAATTTCAAGAAATCTGTACTGAACTTAATTAACAAACATTTAGTGTTGAAAGTGCTTGACTACAATTTTCTGTTGGTTCTTTATTTTAACTTTTGAGAATATATTGTCATATAGATCAACAGTTCCCAGTTGTTTTCCACACTGAACCACTTCAGATGATGTTTGTAAAGCCAGGTCTGAATTTGTTGGGGAGTAAGTTATGCCCTAACTACAAAGCTGTTTATCTTTGCAGTATCAGTTTGATCACAATGTGGACCATGATTCACTCAAGCTGTTGAGGGCATGGTTTGTGGGAACCACTGACATAGACTGTTGAATGAAGCAATTGTAAAGCTGTATCCAAAACAAAAAAGTCCATAAATGAATGTATAGTTTTCAGTTCTTTTAACTGTTTAATAGAAAGAGGTTAATGTTTGAGAATATGGTTATTTGATGTATTTTATTAATATTCAACTACGAAGGTTATCTTTATAGATATAATAACGATGAGGAGTAATGTATTCAGGTAAATTATTCCTTTGTAAATATTCCTTTAAGCAGGAAATGCTTGATGTTTAACAAAATGTATGCAATTTTACAAGTTCTCTAAGCACTGAAACATCATTGTTATAGCAGTGTGATGTAAATTTTTGTAAAAACTAAGGCTTATAGCTCTAGATACTTTTCAATCTCTAAATAAATTTCCGATTTGTAAGTTCACTAGTAGTTAAAGTGAATAATTTAAAATATTGTTAACTGTTACATCTCTTAAGAATTTAATAGGAAATAAAACATTATCAGATGAATGAAGAAAGTCGCAGCAGCAGTTCTCTGTCAATATAATGTGGTGTAATAATAATGTGTTACTGTTTTGTAGAGTGGCTGTATGTAACAGACTGGAAGCAAGATGCTGTCCTGAAGATGAACAAAGATACAGGGGCAGATAAGAAAATTGTGGTTACTGCTGAGGAAGGAAACCACCTTTATGGAATTAAAATTTTTAGTGCCAAAAACCAAAAAATAAATTGTAAGGAGAAATACACTTTTTTTTATTGGAGTTTACCAAGGTTGAGTGTGTTAAAACAATTTTAGAGCCACAGAATGTTGTTAAAGTCAATGTTTTTGTGTCTATTCGTACTGTACCTAATGACTGTATACTAGGAGAATAGCACTTCAGTATAATTTCCAATGCAAGAGGTTTAGCATGTCCAAAGCACACCATCCGTCCTTGTATACCATATACAATCCATCTATTGTACAAAGATGAGGGTCTTTCTGTATCCAGTTCAATATTTTTGTTGAATAGAAATACATAATCACTGGATCCAGTGACTTGACCTGTATGTTTTCATAAAGAATAGCATAGATACCTCTTTCATTCTACAGCCACTTGAGGTGTATACTGTTGAATGGGAGATGTAACAGGATTGGTGATTGTATAGCCTTCTAGCCTCATTTTCATATGGAAAACTATCTCAATTATGTTGCATATTGTTGCTTGGATGGCTTTTCCTGCTGACTTTTGTCTTTATGGATTCTTATTTTTTAAGAAGAAAGGCTACATTTTTCTTACCATGTCTAGTGTATGACTTGATGCAGGTGTTTTTCTAGATGGTCCTGGAATCCAAGTTGATCCATATTCCTTTGTTTCCCATTCCCATTAAGTGCGAAGGATATCACTGTCTGTGGAGTTCTAAATCCTTGATCTGAACACGTCTCTATGATTTAATTGTACTTATATTCTGCTTCATAAAGGGTAGATATGAAAAGCTGTCTCAAAAAGTAATAAAGTTTTGTTAGTATCACATTACCTATGAAATGCCAAACAGTGTCAAAATGTAGCTCAGGAACATACTACTCCTCAATATCTTTATATTAGTTGGTTGTGTTTGTTACATGACTTGTATAGTTAAAATGTTTTTAGTGTAATACTCTCACCCTTCAATATATTGTGCAGACATTATGAACACACAATAATGTTGCAATAATATTTGGAGTTAAACATGGAAAGTTTTGAAAGGATGTGTTATGTTTCAGACATTTGTGACTTTTGTTAAAGTTTGAATAAGGTTTTCTGAAAGTTCTAGTTTATAAATGATATGTTATAGTCCACATTAATAACTTTACTGTGTACTTTATAACTGTGCCATTCAAACTTATTAAATTTAAAATAAAATTGTATGCTATTATCACATTCATCAGGTATTCAATGTATACATATTCACACTACAAAACATCCATACTTTCCTCTATCAACAGTTTGTTTGTACATTTTGAATTTGTAATTTGCATTAAAACAAGGACTTGAATTAATATGCAGTACTTGAAGACTTATGTTAACAGTATGGTGACAATTTATCTGAATTTTTGTGTAGTTAAAAAATATAAAGGTATATAATCATTAAATATATTTATTACCACTTTGTGTTAGCTGTAAAACATGTCATTCACTTAATAATACTTGAAAGAGTTATGTAGAAAACCTAAAAAACTATAGTGCTAGGCTCAGTAAAGCCTAAACATATGCTTTTTGGTTACCAGAATGCTTAGGAAAGTCTTAAAATATTATCATATAAATAATAATATTTACTATAATCCTGGTGCATGTGTGCCAGAAAATCTAATATATGTAGTCTTAAGCTTAGGAAAGCCTGAAAATATCATCTAGTTAATAACATTTTCTATAAGCATGATACAACTGTATAAAATGTATGTAGATAGAGGCAATTTAAAAAAATAAAACAAATCTAGGAAATAGAGGGTTGTTACTTCAACTTTGCTACTAGGAGGTGAGCCTTTGCTAAAACAGTAAATAATGCAGCAGTGTTATTTTGATTCTGCAGTTTAGTAAACAAACAAACTAATATTTGATAATTGTTTGATTGTTATTGATACTTGACAATCAAAATTAATATTGTTTTTGCATTCAGTTAAAAAAGTGTGTGTGTATATAGTATTATATATACACCCACACACCCACTAGTGAAATTCTAAATGAACTGTGTTTGTTACACAGTTGTATCATGCTTACAGAAAATGTTATTAATTCTGTGATATTTTCAGGCTTCCCTAAGCCTAATATTATATATTTGTTTACGTTTGTTACATAGTTGTTATTATGCTCAAAGAAAATGTTATTAACTAGGTGATTATTTCAGGCTTTCCCAAGACTGTATCTTTTGTTTTTAGGTTTTCTGGTACACACCCACATACACGTCAGTGAAATTGTAAACAAGTTTATATATTTTTTTGTTATTGTTTTTAGCACATCATCCGTGCCACATAAATAATGGTAATTGTGAAAAGTTTTGCTTTGCTACACCAGTGGATAAACATAGAGGTCAGAACCTTCAAGTTCATTGTGGTTGTCCCTTTGGAGAAAAACTCAGTGAAGATAACATAAACTGTGTATCTGACCCAAATACTGAACCACCCGTGAAAGCTTGCCCTAACTCATGGGACTTCGCATGTAGTAATGATCATTGTATCCCTAGTACGTGGGTTTGTGATGGTGACAATGACTGTTTGGATAAATCTGATGAAACCCAGAACTGCACCAGTAAGTTTGATCAAAATTATATTCAATCTGTGAGTACTTAAGGTTTGTGTTTATTTCTAAATGATAAGAGAATTCTTATGAATAATGTCTTACTGAATACAGAATTCAGGAAAACAGGTTTATGTTTAACAGGTATCTTGTTTATTATGACCATGATTTTCCCAGTAAGGTGCAGACTGAACTAGCTGTACACTGTTACTGGTAAAACTGTGGTAATAAAAAATTAGATATTCCCAATGACATATAGTTGTTATATAATTATAGCATTTCAACAAGAATCAAATATTTTCAGTAATAATTATATAAAATCCATTTTATCTCCTTTTTCTTAACCTTTTGAATTATGTTGCACATAGTAGAATCCTGTGTTGTGTTGAAATTCTTTAGATATTTATAGAAGATCCATATTAGATTTTATTTGTATTGGTTTGAATCTTGTCTATTTATTAGTATGCAAGACTGTGGATCTGAGGTTTCATAGTATGTTTTATGTTAGCTATCCTTCCAGAAAAAAATATACATATATTTGTCTCGCTCTATGGGGACATAGGTGCATTGTAAAAGTGATGGTCAAGTCCCACGATTGGTCTGATGAGACTGTCCCAACATTTTGTATTGGATGATGTTGATTATGTAACATCCTTCTAGTATATCACTGAATTAGGGGTGGTTAGTGTTAATAATCCTTAAAAAAACAAATAATTACTTTGTACTAGATCAGCTACATGCAGATTTAAACAAATAATTAATTAGTACTAGATCACTTACATGCAGATTTAAACTGTTTAAGTCAGTTATTAAAATTGTGATGTTTTTTGGAATATGAAATGTCATCCATACTTTTATGTTTGTTTTTGTTAACTCTACTAAGTCCAACAGACTTTTAATAATTAAAAAACAAATTATATCACTTAATCATATTTTACCCAAAAGATAAAATACAGTGAGAATAAAAACTGAAGTTCTCAGGTAAGAATAACACTTTTTTTAACAAACAGAATTGACTTGTGGTGCAGGAAGATTTCAGTGCACTAATGAACAATGCATTCCATTATCTTTCAAATGTGATTATGAAAATGACTGCGGTGATTACTCGGACGAGGCTGATTGTGGTAACTTTTATTTTTGTTTTTAAATCTTGGTAAATTCACAAGTTTAGGTTTGTAGATACAAAAAGAGAAATGAAAAATGAAATAGGTTTGGATCATTTGAAAATGTATAAATTAGTAAAAACTATAGAGTGAACACATAATAAAGAATTGCTAAGGGTTTTTTAGTCTATATGAAATGCAATATAAGTAAATTATAACAATTCTACTAATACATTTTGACCATTAAGAATATTTAAGTTATGCTATATAAAAACTAAATTATTTAAGCATGTACAGGAATTCTGGAAATATAAATATGAAATTTTAAAACAGATAATAACACTATTGAACTTTGAATTCTAATTTCATTATAAAAGTAAAAATACTGTACTTTAACCAGTTTTGTTCAGGTGTATACTTATTTATGATGGTACATATTTTATAATTCAAACAAGAAAACACAGTTGAGGTGAGAGTAATATATGGGGTAATACATATTAATAGTTTTGATATATCTCTTCATTTTGTAGCCAATGTCACTTGTGAAGCTACAGAGTTTTCCTGTAGTAATGGTCAATGTGTCCCATAGTCCTGGAAGTGCGATTCTCAGGATGATTGTGAAGATGGTTCTGATGAAGGAGAATTTTGTAGTAAGTGATTTATCTAAAGTCAACATTCTGTCTTTGTTATACTTTGTTTCAATGTTTTTAAAAAATATTATTTGATGTAAATTCTATAACAACTTATTAAGTGTATCAATAGTCTCATAACATTAAAATAAGCCACTCTTATTTATAACTTGTGTTATTTAACAGTCAAGAGGACATGTGCATATTACCAGTTTACTTGTCCAGCATCGGGACATTGTGTTCCACAGAGCTGGGTCTGTGATGGAGACAATGACTGTTTCGATGGAGCAGATGAGTGGGACTGCTCACCTATGACTTGTATGTCAAATCAGTTTCAATGTGGTGATCATAAACAGTGTATTCATAATAGCTATCGTTGTGATGGCGTTTCTGACTGCCAGGATCGATCTGATGAACTAGGATGCCGTGAGTAGTGTCATACATTCACTGCTGTATTCTGATCCAACTGTTTCTTCTTTCTTGTCTGCTTTATAACTAAAACCAAATTGTTCATAGAATATGCTTTTACCATTTCAAAGTATTACACATTTTCAAAAATATTTTAGTTTTGTGTACACTATTATTGTTTAATAATGAGCTTTTTCTATTTATTTTATTTTGATAGGACCTAATAATGTTTATTTTGCCAAACAAATCTTTACAAGTTAAATTATACTTTTTATGAAATGCATCTATCTGGAAGACATATTGGATTTTTTTCTTAGACCTTAATTTCAAATATTCAGGCAAGTTCAGTTTCTAGAAGGTTTGTAGATTTTATGAAATTGTATTTTGATGTATTTAACTTACACAAATTACTATTTTATTTTACTATATCCAGCATCTAGTGCAACAGATGAATGTGACCCAGAGAAATCATTTCAATGCAAGATTTCTAGAATTTGTATCCCAAAACTCTGGCACTGTGATGGCAATAGTGACTGTGAGGATGGGAGTGATGAGCCTGATAATTGTGGTGAGTTCTCCTGAATTTTGAAACTTCTCAAACAAAGAAGTGAACCTGGTTAGTTTCATGAAGCTTTTATTTCTCTGCAGTTTCCTTTCTTCCTGAGATTGTTTAAATAACTTGTTATAGTTCAGGTTTATGTTTTTCTTTGACAACAGTTTAATCTCCAATACAGATGGATTGCTACACAAGAATGTACGAGAGACAAAAACTGAGCCTGATGAAATCGACAATTTACGGTGTACCAGTATCTTAATTGTTATTCAGGTTGAATGTGGTGAATTAAAACAGAATAAATCTGAAATATAAAATATCATACTACACAACTGACATATGGTAAAATATATATGAACTCTGGAATAATTTGACAGAAGTTTTCTCCACTATGGTTGAAAAATTATACAGAATAATGTGCTCTACAGAATTTCTTGTGTACAGAAAATTGTAACAAAATCAACTTCAGTTAAAAATTTAAATATTCTAAACGTCAGTGTTGTGTGCTTTATCAGAAATAAAAGTTTGTGAAAATATAAGAATAAATTAAATGTATCTAATCATATAGTAAATAGGATGCATTCACTCTATAAAAACAAAATGATATCCATCTATTCATGTTACAAATATTTATCACAACTATTAAAACTGTTTAGAAATGTTATTTCAAATCGTATTTTATGTTCCAACATTGTTATTATTTCAGGTTTTTAAGTAAAATTATGGTAATAATGGTAAATTTTAAATCTTTAGTAACATTAGTGTTAAACAGTTACAAATAACTGATTATTAAAATACAGTTGTCTGATTGAAAACTTGTGCTACAAAAAGTTACTGTTGTTAACTTTTAGTAAAAAGTCTTGTTTTAATAGGATTGACTCAATCAAAAATTTAAATTTGAATTGTAGATAAAGACAATGTAAAGATACAGATTGTTACTAATGATTCAGTCCTACCAAAACTTTCTTTTAGAAGTAAACAACAACTTTTGTTTTGACATGATGCACCATATGACTTGTTGACTCCAAGTTTTTTAAATATTTTACTTATCTCTGACTGCATACCAGGAGAGGTTGCTTGCTCTCTGAACAGCTTCCGATGCAATAATACACGCTGTATTGTGAAGTCCTGGATATGTGATGGAACCGACGACTGTGGTGACGGGTCAGATGAAGATGGCAGACATGCTTGTGGTGAGTAAAGAAACATTTCAGGTTACAGTAAGGAAAGGTTTCTTTATAGTGTTTCAGGTTACAGTAAATAAAGGTTTCTTTATGATGTTTCAGGTTACAGTAAATAAGGGCTTCTTTTATGGTGTTTCAGGTTACAGTAAATGAGGGTTTCTTTTATGGTGTTTTAGGTTACAGTAAAGTAAGGTTTCTTTTATGGTGTTACAGGTTACAGTAAAGTAAGATTTTTTTATGATGTTTTTGGTTACAGTAAAGAAAGGTTTCTTTTATGGTGTTACAGGTTACAGCTATAAGATATTGTAGATGGTGGAATTTTGTTCTTATTAAATACTTCCTATAAATGTAATTAACGATTGATGTTATAATATTAAAGTAGTTATTAAACATATTTAACTTGTGTGGTTTCACTTGTGTTCTTTCAAAACTTTGTTTCCCCAACTAATAATAATTATAGTTTGTTTGTAGTTTCACATTTAGCAGAAATTTAAAGTAATTGAAATAAATCATTCTGCTTGTTTTTGCAAAACAGTAGAGATTCTAGCAGTAAAATAATATCATATAAGAAGGTCTTTTAGTGATTGTTAATTCATCTAGGTTACAGTTTCACAGTCACTGGTCCATCACAACCATCTTGCTGGACTGTGGGATTTCACAAAAACTGATGGACTACTTGTATGTAAATCACAGTTGTACATACATTTTAGTGGTTGGTAATAGCTTAGGGGGGTAGCAAATTTGTTTTTATGCATGTAAAAATGGCTGGTTTGGGTTGAGAAAATGTTTTTATGTAGAGGAGCGAACAATGTTTCAACCTTCTTTGGTCATCGTCAGGTTTTACATAAAAAATTTTCTCAACCCAAACCAGCCGTTTTTACATGTATATTTTTCTCTACAAGTGGGTTTTCTCGTCATCACTGAAACTTGTTTTTAGTATTATCAAAAATGTTGAGAAATGCTGATCTATAGCACGTATTTGACATTTATTACCAAATTTTTTAGTTAACATTTTCTAAGAGTATTGAATTTGCTTTGAATTACCTTTATTAACTTTAATGCTATGGAATATGTAGGTCCTGCACCTTTTACATGCCCATCAAATCAATGGAAATGTCCAAATCTCATCAACAGGTGTATTAGTATCTCTCAAGTATGTGATGGTATTACTGATTGTCCGAATGATGCCGATGAGGGTCCCGCATGCAGTAAGTTTATCTTTCAGTTTATTGGAATTGTTTTATAATCTGTTTATTTTCACAGTATGTTTATCTTTCAGTTTATTGTAATTGTTTTATGATCTGTTTTATATCAGAGTATGTTTATCTTTCAGTTTATTGGAATTGTTTTATGATAAACTTACTGTGAGAATAAACATATCTTTCAGTTTATTGGAATTGTTTTGTAATCTGTTTATTCTTGCAGTATGTTTATCTTTCAGTTTATTGTAATTGTTTTATGATTTGTTTATTTTCACAGTATGTTTATCTTTCAGTTTATTGTAATTGTTTTATGATCTGTTTATTGTTGCAGGAAATTTATCTTTCAATTTATTGGAATTATTTTGTAATCTGTTTATTCTCACAGTAAGTTTATCTTTCAGTTTATTGAAATTGTTTTATAATCTGTTTATTCCAGGTGTTTTCTTGGTTCTAAATTTTAAGAGGAAACACTAAATAGAATAATTTGTTTATTGATGTTGGTCATCATGAAAGGACAAACATGGTGGTAGATAGGACTGAAATACTTTATTTTATTTAATGTTGTTTAGAGTTCTAATAAAAAGATACAAACAGTATTTTCTATTATTTGCATCTATAAATATTGTCAGTTTTTTATACAAACATATGTTATTGCTTTGAGTAAATTTTTTCTTTTATCTGTTTCATTAGATTGTTATTCTTGTTTATTACATTTAAAACCTGTAAGTTTCCATCTTCAGATTTTGACCAGTGTGAGAAAGATAATAATGGATGTAGCTATAAGTGTACCCAGACTCCTCTTGGACCCATATGTTTGTGTTCAGAGGGTGAGGTGCTGAATGATACTACAACTTGTGTTGGTAAGTACAACATATTAAAAGATTTATCTACTCAAGCCATGATTGTCGTAGTGTCACTGGTTTAGAGACATCAGTCTTTGTACTGCAGCATCAACACATGAGTTTAGAAATTATAACTTATTTTAAAACTTCTTCAAATTAATACAGAATTGTTAATTAAAGAATAAAAATAGAGTAAGTGATGGTAGATTTTCGTGTTTGTATAATGTAATATAAGAGAGATGCTATTTCCTTCTTAACACTTCAGTATTCCCAAGGTAGAAAATACTATTCCAATAAAGTTTAAGAACAAAAGTAGTGTATCTAGAAAAGACTGGGTGAATACAACTTGTGAAAATAACTTTTATTTACGTTGTTTTATTTTTGTTGTGTTATTTCTCCTAATGTCAGATGTAATATAAAAAATGTCCTTGTTTGGTTTATTTTGAATTCATGCAAAGTTACACAATGGCTGTTTATGTTAGGTGTTCCTAAACTTAGGGAAGGCAACTAATCAACACCACCCACTGCCAATTTTTGAACTACTTTTTTATTAACAAACTGTGGGATTGACTATCACATTATAATGCTGAAAGGGCAAGGACTTTTGGTGACAGGAATTAAAACCCATGACTCTCAAATTGAAAGTAGAGCACCTCAATCACCAAGCTATGTCAGGACAGAAAAATAATGATAAAAAATACAATTACCTTTGGAAGTTTTTCAGTGATATTTGATTGTTTCTGAAATATTCTTATTTGCTAAAAATTGAGACTTGAAATCCTTCAAGAGAAGCTGTAAATAGGAAAAGGTCATTATAAAGTATTATTATTTCTCTTTTCAATAGACTTACTGTATGTTTATATTGAGTAATTTTATCAAAGTAATCTTTTATGCAGACCAAAATGAATGTGTTTCCCCGGGCTACTGTAGCCAAGACTGCATCAACACAAAAGGATCTTTCAAATGTACCTGCCAGGAGGGGTACAAACTCGCTGCTGATCACCGAACCTGTAAAGCAGTGAGTAAGTATTATTGCTAGCTGCATGTTTTATGTACATCACTCTTTATTGTCTTTCAAATGAATCTGAAGCAAAACTAATAGGTAGCAATTCATAACATCTCCAAATAATAGCAATTGTTTTAAAGAAATGATTACTTTGTCACTTTATTTATTTGGCTTACCAATAAAATATAACAATTGTAAAGGTCAAAGTTGTTAAAGATGAAAATGATTTGATAAATTTAGATATATAAACTTAATTGGTTCTGTAATGGATGTGTAAGATTGGATGATAGTTAGCCAGTAAACTTCCCTATGAATCACTCTCATTGGAAGGGGCTTAATTTGTTGGTATGGTAACAAATAAATGATTGCCATGGTTACTTGAACTAATTATTTTTGTTTTGCCATACAAAAGTTTAAAACTATTAATTTATGGTTGTATGAAGTGAATGTTAAATTTTATGAGATATTTCTAATAATATATATAGTTAATGAAATATTTTTGCTTTTATTTTTTTGAAATTATAAAATAATTGGTCAGTTGTTAAATTCATCTAAGTAATGCTGATTTCCATTATTTAGACTGGACCGATGCGTTTCTGGTCATTTCAAATCGTTGGTCAATTCTGATCACGAATCTGAATACCAGCAATATTGAAGAGCTGCCCATTCACGTTGAATATGCTGTAGCAACTGCTTCTGATGTAGCATATGGCTACACATATTGGTCAGATATTGTCCTAAAGAAAATCTTTCGCACAAAGAATGATGGAAAGCAGGAAGTGGTAAGTATAAACTTTAACTAATAGAAGTTTACATTGTGTATGTGGAAAACTGTTGATCCTAAAATTGATTAAATGTGATAACAAATTCATGATAAAATATTGATGCCCAAAAACACAAAAAAAGTATACCATTATTGTCATGATTGTGTGAGCTTATATGTATGTAAAAAACTGCTTTATCATCAAATATGTGTAAAGTATTTGACTTGTGAAAACAGCAAATCTCACCTCTGACTAATGATAATTTGTTATAAAGAAAACAAGCCAAACAAAAATAAAAAATACTGCATCAGTAAAAAGGATTTCCGAGATACAGGCTATAATGTGGGATATAAAATGTACCCTAAGGTTTGGAGGTGACTATGGAAGTAGAACCCACATTGTAGTGGGGATATACTATCTATCACTCTCTAAAATCTTGCTTTTTATAACTGTAGTGGGCAAAACAGATAGTCCATTGTATAGATTCAGATTTAAGAACAAGTAAACTGTTATATGTAAGCTAAAATGAACATAAAATCAAAATTTATTACTTATCAAAAAGATATTTTATATATCCAATTTTTAACTTATTCTATATTCAATTTCATGATTTTCTTTTGCTGTGTTATTGTTGCTTTCTGAATTAGCTACATAACTTGGTAACAAAGTTAACTCTTGCACAGTCTGTAATATCTTATCATAGAGCAACTTCCTCTAAGTACTAAGTGTTGTTACCTAACTTCTTGAAACAAACATAATGTTATAAGAAAATGAAAAAAATTCAAGTATCCAATTACCTCATAAGTGTTTTTAAAACCTCTGTATTTGACTTTCCAGAGTGACTTCATCAGACTATATCTTGAGGCGCAGATGGCTTAGTTGCTTTGCATCATAAAACACCAAGCCAACCAACGAACCATATCTTGAAAAATATGGAAATTTTGAACTTTTTTGTTTCAAATAATGTATAGAAATGAAACATCCCTTAGTAAGTTGAACAGACAACATGACCAGTTAAATTAGTGGGATGCATTATTTCACCATTCACCTTCAAAAAATACAACCATAGTTATCAATAACCATTTTTAGCAGGACAGTGATGAATAATATTCTACATCCATCCATCAAGTCTCATAAAACCTTAGCTGAGTTATAGAGCAAAAACTGTAAAAAAGTGGTCCCCTTGTTAACAGATGGACATTTTTATTTTTATGTATTCTCAAGATGGCTGGTACTGGTATTAAAATTTTAGATCATCTTCAGGTTAACAAAGAGATGACCTAAGAAGGTCAAAATGTTGTTCTGTACTTTATTTTAATTAAAGTTATAATACCACTACCATTCATTTTGAGAATGTATTTTTATTTCAAGTGGATTTCTCATCATTGTGAGTTTTATATATATTTTCATGACCTTTGGCTTTGAACCCCCAAAAACTAATTTCTTCCAATTTAGGTCATAGTCTAAGCATATATCAATTATTATCAAAATCTATTCAGCTATTTTTAAGGTATCTTGCTGACAAACACACGCATGATATATTTTCACCTTTTGTGATGGAGGTAATGATTGGAAAGTTCTTTACATAGTCATTAAGCTAATCTCTTACTCTTCACAGCCAACCTTTCAAATCCACAAATACTTATTGCACACACAGGATAGATGGTCAATACACCTTTTTACATCCTGATCTGTGTAGGTAATACCATGTACTATGGTAGATGTGTTTTAATACAGGATGTATCACCCTGTTGTATGTAGGTAATATACCATGCACTATGGTATTATGGTAGATGTGTTTTAATACAGGATGTATCACCCTGTTGTATGTAGGTAGTATACCATGTACTGTGTTCTTATGGTAGATGTGTTTTAATACAGGATGTATCACCCTGTTGTTTGTAGGTAATATACCATGTACTATGGTATTATGGTAGATGTGTTTTAATACAGGATGTATCACCCTGTTGTATGTAGGTAATATACCATGCACTATGGTATTATGATAGATGTGTTTTAATACAGGATGCATCACCCTGTTGTATGTAGGTAATATACCATGCACTATGGTATTATGGTAGATGTGTTTTAATACAGGATGTATCACCCTGTTGTATGTAGGTAATATACCATGCACTATGGTATTATGGTAGATGTGTTTTAATACAGGATGTATCACCCTGTTGTATGTTGGTAATATACAGTGTATTGTGGTATGATAGTTTTATAATAAAATGAGTCCTCCTATTTTTAGAAGGCTGATAAATTAGAGGTAGTTATTATTGATTTCACTGGTTTATATGACTACTTTTTAAGTGTAGGTTAAATTTTCAACAAAATATTTTGCACTAATAAAACTAGGTGATATCTGGCTGCATGGACCTTGTTGAAGGTCTTGCTGTTGATTGGGTTGGTAGAAATCTGTACTGGGTGGATTCCAAACTGAACACAATGGAAGTTAGTACTCTTGATGGAGAAAACCGCATTGTGTTGTTGAATGAAAATATTACACAACCTCGAGGACTTGCCTTGGATCCTAGAGAAGGGTAAAGATTGACACCTTTGATTGATAAAAGAATTTACTTTGTTTATTTTTGACACACCTATTACAGCCGTGAACTATGATGAAGAACATTTAATACTGATGATTTTTACATTATTTTATCCTGAAGATTTGCTAATACATTCAACTATTAAAGATGTTTATTGGTGACTCTACTCTTTATTATTAAACTTCTTTTTCTATTTAATAATTCACTTGCTAATGCATTTATACAATACTTTGTCTCTTCAGGATATTTGAAAATCTGGATTAAAAATTGGGGAAAGTTGACCATAACATTTTATTGTTTACTTACTGTAAATGGTGTACCTGTACTCTGAAAACCACCCTTAAAATACATGTTGTTACCAAACTTAAAATAACTGAGTTATGATAAGTGAGTTAAGTAAAGAGTGAAATAATTTTTTTATTTGCATTATATTGTAATTTCCACCAGGTTTTTGTAGATATTAAGTTTTTGAAAATAATAGTCTTAGGAAAATAATGCACTTTTTTCTTTAAGAGAACACTTTCAATATGGAATAAATGTGTTATCTACAATTTACTTTATATTAAAAACCTGCAGAATAAGTAGAACATTTTACTGAACTATGTTTAACATCAAGTACCTATTTTCTCTTTGTTTGTTTTTAATACAATTTTGAGTGTTTGTGCACATCATAGAAAGGAAAGTTTAATATTTGTATTGTATGTTTTGGGAAAAGTGTATTAATACCTATATTTTTGCACCTGACATGATTTAGATACAATAAAATAAACACTAGCTAGTCACAGGATTACCTTAAATCATACAATTATTGTTTTGATATGCAGTCTTAAAATCTTAACTCTTGTTTCATAATGTATTTCTTTTATTAATCTATAATGGATTCGTCATATACTTTAATACCTTGTTTTGTTTGTTATGTATGAGGGATTATAATGATTCTCAAAAATTGAGTTTTGAAAATAGAAAAATTAGCAGAAGCTGATGTTTTTGTTGACATATCATGTAAATGGTGCTGTTATGTACTTCAGTATTGTTCATGTAATGCCATGTTTTATGAATATTTAAATGTATGTTAGCTATTGTAGGTCAAAATTGTTTACAAAGTAACAACCAAAACATTATATAGTATGAATAAAACTTTGGCAGATGTAATTCCTATATGTTTCCAGATAACAAAACATTAGTTATTTAATAGCAAAGGTTTAACCTTTAACATTTGTTTATCAACAGAATTAGACTGATTTTCTGGTCTGACTGGGGAGAGAATCCACGTATTGAAAGTGCTGGACTAGATGGTTTCATGAGACAAACTGTTGTAGATACCAAGATATTCTGGCCCAACGGTTTAACATTAGACATTCCTAACAAACGGATGTATTTTGCTGATGCCAAACTTGGCTACATAGACTTTTGCAACTATGATGGCTCAGGAAGGCACCAGGTTGTTGCTCATAACCACGTAAGTGTAGCAATTCTCTGTTTCTTTCATCATATAAGTGTGAAACAACAACACACTTTGTTAATTGTTTCTGTTATTTCCAATGTTTAAAATAGAACTGGGCATGTTATTCATACATTATTTAATAAGTGTATGTACTTTTCATTTGTAGCTCTATGTGTATTTATTTATACGTGTCAGCTTTCATTTTCTTTAGAAAAACTTGTATTTAATTGTAGGATCACAAAGTGAGGATTGAACTTGTAATCTCATAGAATGTATTTACACTGATAAAGACTTGATTATAATGTATCCATATACCAGTTCAACTATACCATATTTTTGTCATAAAGACAACCTTGTTTATTTGTATAAAGTTTAACACAAGAGTATATGTTACATTTATATTCTACATATCCCTTCTGCAGGAAAGTAAACAGTTATTTAAACAGATTGCTAACACAGCTGTGTTGTGTTAAAATAAAAACATGCCAAAAAGTGATATCCAGTTCCTGCATGTCCTTTCTGTGGATGAGTTAATAGTTCTTTATTTAGTTAGATAACCATCAAAGTAATGTTGGTTTTGCAGTACTTGCTGCATTCTCACTCCCTCACTGTGTTTGAGGACACGCTGTACTGGACTGATCGTCTCTTGAATCGTGTTCTGTCCTGTAACAAGTTTCATGGTACTAATCAAACAGTGGTGCCTCACATGTTTAACAGGCCTCTAAGTATCCACGTCAATCATGCAGTGTTGCAACCACCTGGTAAGTGCTACCTATATCCTCTCAGTTTCTTTATTGTGTTTTTATATCAGAATTGCACAGTTTGAAAATATCAAGTGTTTAATTAACATGCCTTGTGTAAGATAAACTATGAAAGTGTATGTAATATAAGAAAGGATTTAAACTTAAAAAAACTAATTCAACCATGTTTTTTGGTTCTATCCAGCCATCAACCCTTGTCTCTCGTCTCCTTGTGATCATCTGTGTGTACTTTCTCCCTCTGTTTCCAGTGGATATTCTTGTCTGTGTCCACCTGGTTATAGGCAAGATGAAGCAAAGACTGGCATCTGCAATCCAGGTACACACAGCATTTGAATATTATAATTGGGGTGCACTTTTAGTGCTTTCATTACTGCTTGGGTTTATTACAACGTTTTTGACGTAAACATAGCATTCCCCCCATCACACACACACACTCATGATGAAATATATGTTCTTATATGATACAGCTGTTTATAAACTAGTTAACTATATAGTATTATTAATAATAAAAGTTTCTCAGAATTAAAACACCATTTATATACACAGATGATGTAACAGTGTTAACAGCTGTTTATTATAATGATGTAACTGTGATAAAACATCATATGAGTGATTGGGCTACTAAGACCATTGGTTGTAGGTGAAGTAACTACATTCACAGTATTTGATCATAACTGATGTAGAAGTGTTTAAAATCATTGCTGTGATGTGATAGTTAAAACATTTGATGACATTGAAGTAATGTGAAGGTGTTGAAACATCATTGCTCACAAGTGATGTGGCAATTGAAATAATTGTTGATGTTAAAGTGACGTTACTCTGTTAAAACATTTGATCACACTAAAGTGACGTTACTTTGTTAAAACATTTGATCACACAAAAGTGACGTTACTCTGTTAAAACATTTGATCACACTAAAGTGACGTTACTCTGTTAAAACATTTGATCACACTAAAGTGACGTTACTCTGTTAAAACATTTGATCACACTAAAGTTACGTTACTCTGTTAAAACATTTGATCACACTAAAGTGACGTTACTGTATCAAAGCATGTGATCACACTAAAGTGACGTTACTGTATCAAATCATGTGATCACACTAAAGTGACATTACTGTGCCAAAGCATGTGATCACACTAAAGTGACATTACTGTGCTAAAGCATGTGATCACACTAAAGTGACGTTACTGTGTCAAAGCATGTGATCACACTGAAGTGACATTACTGTGTTAAAGCATGTGATCACACTAAAGTGAGGCTACTGTGTCAAAGCATGTGATCACACTGAAGTGACATCACTGTGTTAAAGCATGTGATCACACTAAAGTGAGGCTACTGTGTCAAAACATGTGATCACACTAAAGTGAGGCTACTGTGTCAAAACATGTGATCACACTAAAGTGAGGCTACTGTGTCAAAGCATGTAATCACACTAAAGTGAGGCTACTGTGTCAAAACATGTGATCACACTAAAGTGAGGCTACTGTGTCAAAGCATGTGATCACACTAAAGTGAGGCTACTGTGTCAAAACATGTGATCACACTAAAGTGAGGCTACTGTGTCAGAGCAGGTGATCACACTAAAGTGAGGCTACTGTGTCAGAGCATGTGATCACACTAAAGTGACGTTACTCTGTTAAAACATTTGATCACACTAAAGTGATGTTATTATGTTAAACATTTGACCACACTAAAGTGACGTAACTGTGTCAAAGCATTTCATCACACTAAAATGGCGTTACTGTGTCAAAGCATGTGATCACACTGGTGATGTGAATGTGTCAAAACATTTGATCACACTGTAGTGACGTGAATGTGTCAAAGCATTTGATCACACTAATGTGATGTGAATGTGTTACAACTACAACTAGGACAGTTACAGATATATTACAGTAGATCCAAATTATAAAATGATATTAAATTGAAACCTGCTTAACATTTAATGTTCATTTTGTTTTTGATTACAATATCGTTTATTTTGAATCTTTAGTGTTATTTTTAATGTAATGACCATACATCAGTATTAAAAGGAGGAGGGATGGATGTTGATGAACTAAAGAGTAAAACTCACTGTTTGAATCCTGTAGTATCAATACATATTATGTTTAGTTTAAGTCAGAATTAAAGCCATTATAAGTATCTGTCTATTGTATATTTCAGCCACTTCCGGATTGTAGATATTATTAATTTTTTTCAGTTGATACACCATACCTGATGATAATGAAGGGGACACAACTTGTTGATAAAGGGCTGTCACCAGATGATACATCTTTTGGACGATTTACTCCTGTTACTGGAATAGAAAATGGCTATGACTTTGATTTTGATAGGAAAAATGGAATTCTCTACTGGGTCCAGCTTGAAGAGAATGACAGTGAAAATGTAATTTATTTTAATAATTTTGCTCTAACTACATATGTGAAATACACATTATAAGCATGCACATGTTACTCAAGAAAACCTGAGGGCACATTATGCACTCATTAACAACCAGCAGAGAGATGCAAAGCTGAGTGATCTAGTCACTGCAGCTGCTCTATGAATAAAAACAAAAAGTGAATGTGATCATGCCATACTAATGATTTTATGTGACAACACTACAAACTTAGCTTTGATAAAGGTCTGATGTTAGGTCCTAAAATAACATAAATGAATTTATCAAATACTTTTAAGTACAGTACAGTGTAGTCCTAAGTAAACCAAAGTTAAAAATGTACAAAGATTAGTTTTAATTTATCTCTTTATCAAAGATAAGCCCAACATTAGTTAAGGTTTTATAAAGAGTAACCTGTGTACATGTGGATTTACACATTTTGGTTCTATGGTTACAACTTGTTTGTATTATTTTAGAAATATTGGTCTTGTAAAGGTACTATTGCAATAAATTTGTCATCAGAGAAACATAGGTTCAAGAAGTCTTCATATTCAATGATAAAAGCCCTATAACTTGAGCACTTTTGAAAGGTGGACACTTTTTCTTCAGGAGCAGTAAAGATACTGTTTTCACTACAAGTGTTTTGCAGTTCTCTGCAAGAACTTAGAATTAAATTTTTAAGAGAAGTACTCTTTCACAAACATTTGCTCATCATCAGAAAAGCTTTTCATATTTCATATGTGTAGCTATAAACATACATAGAATAAAATTTAATAAGTTTATTTTAGCATATTGAAGTTTTCTAGCTTTTCAATTATTCCGTTAATGTAACCGTTAGATTAATTTGTTCTAGAGTTCTCTTAATATTTACTTCATTAATGTAGTCTGTTGGCTTCTGTTTATTCTGGAGTTCT
The DNA here is from genome assembly GCF_004210375.1 of Tachypleus tridentatus. Lineage (NCBI taxonomy): Eukaryota > Metazoa > Arthropoda > Merostomata > Xiphosura > Limulidae > Tachypleus > Tachypleus tridentatus. The sequence goes on along the minus strand of NC_134827.1, from coordinate 76,774,208 downwards.
TTTAATACTTACTCCATTAATGCAACCTCTAGGTCTATTCATTCTGGAGTTCTGTTAATACTTACTCCATTAATGCAACCTCTAGGTCTATTCATTCTGGAGTTCTGTTAATACTTACTTTGTTAGTGCAACCTTTAGGTTAATTATTTTGGTGTTCTGTTAATACTTAGTCCAATATTGTTACTTCTAGGTTTATTGATTCTGGAGTTCTGTTAATATTTACTTCATTAATATAACCTTTATTGTCTGACGCAAGAGGGAATGATGTTATTCACCAGCCATTTCTGAGATATTTCACGTGTTCATTCTATCTAGTTTACTTAAAAATTGAGATTAGGATATTTTCTTCATTTGTATCATGGAAATTGTTTATCCAATCCTATTTTTGTTAGTCAAACTTGAAAACCAGATACTCAGCATCATTGAACAAGTCATCTTATACTCCTAGTCCCAGTAACTAATTAACTTTTTTTTTCCGTTATGTGTCTATACTTTTAACACGTTTTTGTGTGTGTGTATATTTATTAATAACAAATTTTACCTCCGTTTTTTACTTCATAACAAATTTTAGTTTAAGAATGAAATGTTTTATCCTACGAACAGTTATACCAAATCCACTGTGGCACATTAATTACAGTATCACGTGACTGAAATTAAAGAAAACAATGTTGAATGTAATCATTCAAAAATGAAACAGATCCAGTCAAACTGTTTAAATCAAATTTCTGTTTCTGATTTACAACTTAACTTTCATTATTTTCTGTCCAGGGAATTTTGTATAATGTTAGTTTGACTGGTGGAAACTGGACCAAAGTTTTGCCAGATGGCATTATAGGAGCACCATATACCTTGACGTATGACTGGCTTGGCCAGAATCTCTACATTGGCAACAGAAAAGCCTCAAACATTGAAGTTTTAAAAGTGAGTCTTATAGTTATGTTTTCATACTTATAATAGTTCAAGAAATATATAGGCATTTTATGTGGCATTTAGAGATATATAAACATGCCATTCTCTTCTTGGAAAGATTAATGGCAGAATTTTATAAAGAACTGAAAGCAGTAGTTTTTTAAATGTTTTCTTCTTTTGTTCTAATGTTATCTAAAAATATATGTAATATTCAATATTAAATTATAAGCTTCATAAGGATTCTAAGATTTTGTCACAGATTTATAATGTTAAAAAACTGCATAAAATATGTATTGATTTTTTTTGAGGTTGTTATACTAGAGATATGAGACTGAAAAAAACGTTTTGAAATAATTTTATTATGTTATGGTTTGTTTTCTTTGAATGCAAACTTCTTTTGATATTTATTTTTATTACCCCATAAATTCTCTTTTATAAAAATAAAAACTCACATTTATAGATTTTCAATTTTCCTTGCTTGTTTGCATTTACCAAAGACATTAGAAATTTTAAACATTTAGAATTGTACATGGTTTCAACTGTGTAGTTAAAGGATATGAAAATTTGAAAGTTTAAAAATATTCTGAGGTCAAATTTGTTAAATTTCCCCTTCAAGAATGTAAGGTTTTCACAAAATTAAAATTGTGTAACAAAATTGAAATGTTTTCACAGACTGATGGTGAAGAAAGATTTCGAAAAATTATTTTAATCAATGATGGCACAGAAAATGGAATTGGCAAGCCAAAATCCATGGCTCTTCATCCAGAAGAAGGGTAAGATAATAGGTAGATATTTCATTGGAATGAGACTTAGGCATACTTGCATTTGACTAACAATATGCAAGTTCCTGTCCATCTCACTTGATTTTAATTTATAAAATATAGGTAAATAGTAATTTTTGTCACAAAAATACTGAAAAGTAATTTTCATCCTGCATTTCGTTCTGTTGTCATGGTTGTATGGTATATATTTCCACAATTTGTTGCATTCAGGCCTTCTTACACCTTTTTCATCCATTTAACCAGGAAAGGTTAGTAATAATAATTTTGAAAGTTTCCACAGTGCAGATAGCCCTTGAGTAGCTTTGCGTGAAATTAAAACAAACAAACAAACAAAAATAAACAGTTTCCACAGTGTACGACTCCAGTGTAAGAAAGATAGAACTCAAAAGAATTTGGAAGTATATACCATTCAACAAACATGCAATAAATATTACCTAATTAAGTAAAATCAAACTATATTAAGAGTTACTGTAGCTATAAGGTTGGTATCTTAATTTAGTTTTTTCTTTCCCTTTCCTTTGCTCTCACTATCTTAATATTACGTTTTAGGGTCTTATAAGCTAAAGATTGAGTTTCAATTCATTTGCTAGGCACAACATAGATAATCTTGTGAAGCTTTGTGCTTAATAGAAAAATAATTTCTTTTGAATATCATTATTCATTGAAGTAATACATTATTTAAATGAGAGATAGGTTGCAACTAATAAAATGTGTCTCATACTTAATGTAAATGTAGTTGTTTTTGTAAGTATTAATTTTCATTTGCTGTGAACTTATTTAAAATAGTAAATGAAGCTATTGTAAATTAAAAGCAATCCAGAGGGAATGTTTTCAAATCTTGGATGAATTAACCAACTCTAACTTTTAAAAATAAGTATTGACTTATAATGAGAGAAATTGACCATATCAAGAGATACTGATTTGTTAGCAAAGGGTGAGAGAAGTTTATTTGAAATGTGACTGCAATTCATATAGCTTGATGCCTTTCAGATGTTATCTACATATATGTAGTAAGCTAATTACATCATCATCGATATTTGTGCAAACATAAGTTTCATTCTCATTCAGAACCCCTCAGTGTGGATTCCTGTACATGGTGGGGGGACCTCTCATAAAAGGTTCTGTACTTTCAGCTTATCTCCTTTAAAATCTAAACATCCAACCATATTTTGCCATGTGTGGTGACATGTGAAGGGGAGGAGAGGATCCTGGTGGTTGAGAGATCTAACCCTAACACATCACTTTGGCCTTGAATTCCAGTAGATAGCTGGCCTTGGGTTGACCTTCCCAGGGTCAGTCAACCGGTTCACTTGAGCTAGGGTCAACCAAGTACCAGTATTGGACATTTTTAATGTGTGTTGTGGATATTGTGTCTGATGCTGGTGTTTGGATACAGTGCTTGCAAAACCTTGGTGTTGCTGCAGTATCCTTGTTTGGCATTATTGTATGTCCCCTTGTAGGGCTCCATGGTGGGTGGGGTTAGTAGATACCAGAATATTCTTTCCTTATTATGGATCTTTCAAAGAAAGATCAAAACAAAATACAGACCATAGGTAAACGACCATGTTTTGAAGATTCTGAACAGCAATCATCAACCTCTTCAACATTTGTACCTCATGTTCTGTTACTACATTCTTTGTCAGACAAATCTTCAGGAAAAATATCTCCCTTTTTTATTTAGAAGGGACTAGAGAGGCTTGTTGGCTCTTCTAAATCAGTCAAAAAGCTTTGTTCTGGTGAAGTATTGGTGGAAACATCCACTCCTAAACACAATGAACTCCTCTTGCATTTGTAGGCCACTGGGGATATACCCATTGAGGTTACTCTCCATGCTACTTTGAATTCATCACAAGAAGTTATTGGTGAGTGGGATTTGAAGAACACCCCAGAGTCAGAGATTCTCGCTAGTTTCTCCACCCAAGGAGTTTCTGCAGTGAGACATACCTCCACTTGCAAAGATGGAACTATGGTGCCAACCAATGTCCTAATTTTGACATTTACATCACCATGTCCACCTTTCACCATCAAAGCAGGTTATCTAAATTGCAAGGCATGACTATATATTCCAAATCCTCTCAGATGTTTCCAATGCCAGCAGTTTGGCCACTCAAAGACGTTATGTCATGGTTCCTTGATGTATGCTTGTTGTGGTGGGAAGGACCTTGACACCTATGAGTGTGAAATAAAACCTCATATTAATTGTAGTGGTTCTCACCCATCTTACTTCGTTCATACCCTAGGTGGGTGGAAGGAAAAGAGGTACAGTATTTGAAAATGGTTCACATTTCTTACCCTGAGGCTCGAAAGTTACTGTCCACCACTTCATCTCAGATGTACACTGCTGCACTTTTCTTTCACTGCTACAGTGGGAGTGCAGACGAATCTCTCCACACCTCCGAAAGAATTGTTCTCAAACCATGTTGAAAGTCTTTTGCCCTCCATGATTAAGAAAGTTTGTGTATCAACACCCATCTCTGTCCCTACCATTCCTTTCAGCAGATCTCTGGATCCACTTCATTTGGTTCTGGGATCAAGCATTTCCTTGAGTCCATCTTCTTCTCTAGTCCTAAGATGTAGAGCAATCATTTGTTTACACCCTCAGTCGCTAGAATCTTCTTCTAAGGACAGAGACCTGCCCAATAACTCCAGAGCAGGATCTATGGAGGTTGATATACCTCCTTTCAATAAAGAAGATAAAGAAAAAGACATGATCAGAAACAGAGGATCTCTCCACCCAATTCGCCTACATATCAATAAAAATGACCTCTTTGATACAGTGAACTGTCGAGGTTTATGTTTTAACCTGAAAGACATCAAGCATTGATTTATTCTTACCATCCTGTATGTCTCTCTTTACCCCCTCGGTGTGGATTCCTGTACATGGTGAGGGGACCTCCCAGGGAAGGTTCTGTTCTATCTGGTTACCTTCTCTGGGATCTAAACATCCACCCATGTGTTTGCCGTGCATGGCGACCCGTGAAGGGGAGGAGAGGATCCTGGTGGTTGAGGGGTCCAACCCTAACACACCACTTTGGCCTCGAATTCCTGTGGACAGGTGGCCTTTGGGTGGCCCCCCTTGGGTCAATCGGCTGGTCCACTTGGGCTAGAGTCAACCAAGTACCAGTGTTGGAAGTTCTCAACGGGTGTTGTGGACATTGTGCCTGATGCTGGTGTTTGGGTATAGTGCTCACGAAACCCTGGCGTTGCTGCATTGTCCTTGCGTGACTTTGTAGTGTGTCCCCTTGTAGGGCTCCATGGTGGATAGGGTCAGTTGGTACCGAAATATTTTCTTTTTTCTATGGATCCTCTAAAAAATTTAAATAAAATTGTAAAAAAACAGTCAATGGGTGAGCGACCACGTCTTGAATACTCAGAACAGCAATCTTCAACATCAGTAACACACGTACCTCATTTTCTTATATTACATTCTCTTTCGGAAAAACCTTTAGGGCAAATGTCCCCTTTTTTTATTCAAAAGGGACTAGAGGGACTTGCTGGCTCTCCAAAATCAGTAAAGAAACTTCAATCTGGTGACATATTGGTTGAAACATCCACATCCAACACAGTGAACTCCTCTTGAATTCAAAGGCAATTGGGGATATACCTATTGAGGTTACACTCCATGCTACCTTGAATTCTTCACAAGGAGTTATTGTTGAAAGGGATTTGAGGAACGTTCCCCAGTCAGAGATTCTCGCTGGTCTCTCCACTCAAGGAGTTTCTGCAGTGAGGCGCATCTCCACATGCAAAGATGGAGTTACACTGCCAACAAATACCCTCGCTTTAACATTTACTTCACGACGTGCACCTGCTACCATCAAGGCAGGTTATCTCATTTGCAGGGTTCGGCCATACATACCAAACCCTCTTCGATGTTTCCAATGTCAGAGATTCGGCCACTCAAAGACAGATGTCTTGGTTCCCTGACATGTGCTCGTTGTGGAGGCAAGGACCACGATGCCTATGACTGTGACATGAACCCACGTTGCGTAAACTGCAATGGTTCTTACCCCTCTTACTTTCATTCTTGCCCAAAATGGTTGGAGGAAAAAGAGGTACAGCGTTTGAAAACAACACATAACATTAGTTATCCTGAGGCTCGGAAATTGCTGTCCACAACTCCATCTCAGACTTATGCTGCTGCACTTCATTCCACAACTACAGTGGGAGTGCAGACAGATCTCTCTGTGCCTCCAAGAGAATCGTTTTCAAAACAAATGAAAAGCCTTTTGACCTCCGTGGTTAAAAAGGTTGATGAATCGACTTCCACACCCATCTCTGTTCCTCCCATACCTTCCAACAAACCTCAAGATCCACGTCCTTCAGTTTCAATTACAGGCATTTCTTCTGATACATCTTTTTCTCCCACCACAAGAGACAAAACAATTATTCGTTCGCGTCCTCAGTCACTGGATTCCCCTTCCAATAACAAAAACCTGCCCACCCGACCCAGAGCAGGATCCATGGAGGTTGATAGACCTCCTCCAACTAAAGACAGTAAAGAAAAAAAGACGTGGTCGTAAACCGAAGGGTTCTCCAGCCACTTCACCTACCCGTTCTTAAAAATGGCCACCTTGATACAATGGAACTGTCGAGGTTTACGTTCTAATCTGGATTATATCAAAACGCTGATTGCTTCCTACCATCCTGTTTGTCTTTCTTTACAAGAAACATTTCTCAAATCTGCTGATACTGTCTCCATTCGGCAGTTTCTCTGTACAGAAATGACAGGTTGTGTGATGGTCGAGTACATGGAGGGGTGGCACTGTTGGTTGATCAACATGTGCCCACCCTGTCTTTGTCACTCAACACACCCTTGGAGGCTGTAGCCATCCGTGTTTCCTTGGGTCATACCACCACTGTTTGTTCTCTGTACCTGTCCCCTGGAGAGACATATGATCAATCAGATCTTGATGCTCTCGTTGAACAATTGCCATCTCCATTTCTCATCCTAGGGATTTTAATGGACATCATCCCCTCTGGGAAGTGGTATTATTGATGGGAGGGGCGATCTGTAGAGCGGATGCTCTGTGATCACAATCTTTCTCTTTTCAATACTGGTTCTTCCACTTACTTTCATGCACCTAGTCAGTCCTTTACCGCTATTGATCTCTCAGTTTGCTCCCCTTCATTATTCTCCCATTTTTCATGGAGGGTTGACAGTAATCCACTAGGCAGTGATCATTTTCTGATACTTTTGAGAGAGACTGGCCTTGGTCGATGCCACCCTACCAGCGTGCCCGGTGGAAGCTGGATCAGGCAGACTGGTCCACTTTCACTGCTCTCGCAGAACTTGATCCTGCCATCGTAAATCAGCCATCAATAGACAACTGTGTAGCAGCGGTAACTGACTGTATTACACATGCAGCTGCTCAGTGTATTCCTAAAACCTCGACATGTTTTCCACAATATCCTCGTCCGTGGTGGAATCCTGCTTGCCACTTAGCACGGAAGGCTCAAAAGCGGGCCTGGGATACTTTTCGTAGATATCCCACACTTTCAAACCAGGTTGCTTTCCAACGGGCCCGTGCACATGCTAGGTGGGTAAGACGTCAAAGCCAGATGGAATCTTGGATTAAGTTCACAACCAGCATATCTTCTACCACCAGTTCCAAGATCATATGGGACAGGATTTGAAAGGTTAATGGACACTACAATTCTATCCCCTCTCGATCTTACTCTCTGATGGTCAGGAGATGACTGATGTTTGGAACATCGCTAACACTCTAGGTGAAAGCTTTTGCCGGGTATCTAGCACTTCTGCTTGTTCCTCCACCTTCCTGGCCATCAAGACTCGGGCAGAGCGATCACCTCTTTCCTTTCGAACTGACTGTTTCTTTGACTATAATTGTCCCTTTACCCTGGTGGAACTAAAAATGGCCCTTCATCGGTCTGCCAGTATGTCTGTTGGACCTGATGATATTCATTATGACATGCTACACCATCTATCTCCTGCTTCTCTTGATGTCCTTCTGATTGTTTTCAACCTGATCTGGCAGGAGAATGTTTTTCCTGATGCCTGGCACCAGGCTATTATTTTACCTTTCTCTAAGCCAGGGAAAGATCCCAAGATTCCATCAAACTACCGTCCAATTGCTTTGGCAAGCTGTCTCTGTAAGACATTAGAAAGGATGGTTAATGCACGTTTTGTTTGGTTCCTTGAATCAAACAACCTCCTCTCGCCCACCCAGTGTGGGTTCCGTCAACAGCACTTCACCACAGACCACCTAATTCATCTTGAAACATCTATCAGAGAAGCCTTTTTCAACTGCCAACATCTTGTATCAATATTCTTTGACATAGAGAAGGCTTATGACACAACATGGAGGTATGGCGTTTTGCGAGACCTCCATACATATGGGTTACGTGGCCATCTACCCATGTTTATTAAAAATTTTTAATGGACAGGAGATTCCAAGTTCGTGTGGGTTCGACACTTTCCCGTTCTATTGTACAGTAACTTGGAGTCCCTCAAGGCTGTGTATTGAGTGTTACACTCTTCAGTATAAAGATAAATGCCATCACTGAACAACTCTCTCTCATTGTTGCGAATGGGCTGGATGTCGATGACTTTCACATCTCATGTCAGTCGTCAAACATGAGATATATTGAGCGGCAACTACAAACCGCCTTCAATTGTGTACGGAAGTGGACTCTGGCGAACGGCTTTAATTTCTCTCTCTCCAAAACTGTATGCATGCACTTTTGTCGTCGACGGGGTATTCACCCTGATCCTGAACTTCGTATTGGTGAAGTTTTGCTGCCAGTGGTCCCGGAGACCAAGTTCTTGGGGCTTATCTTTGATCGTAAACTGACCTTTATACCACACTTAAAGCAGCTTCGGGTCAAATGCACAAGAGCACTGAACATCCTCCGCGTTCTCTCTTCTACCAGTTGGGGGGCAGATCGCTGTTCAATGTTAAAGGTATATCGTGCTCTTATTAGATCGAAACTCGATTATGGATCAATGGTCTATGGCTCTGCCAGACCCTCGGCCTTAAAGATGCTGGACCCCATTCATCACCAAGGACTTCGACTCTGCACTGGGGCTTTCCGTACCTCTCCAGTTCAAAGTATATACATTGAATCTCATGAACCTTCTCTACACCTTCACCGTTTGCAACTATCATTACAATATACTTCGAAACTTCATTCTTTACCAAAGCATTCCACCTGGAAATGTGTTTTCCTTCCTCGGTGGGCAGTACTTTTTCAGAACAGACGATCTGTCATTGCTCCGTTTGGCCTTCGCATCCGGCAATTGGATGAATTGGGTCTGTCCTTGGATAACATTGCAGATTCCACAGGTTGGCCCATCCCACCATGGCTTATTACAGCCCCCAAATGTGACCTTTCTTTCAGTCACCTAAAAAAGGCAGATACTCCAGATTGGAAGTATCGTCTTTTATTCAATGAATATCTTTCAAACAATCATTCAGTTCCCATTTATACAGATGGTTCCAAATCAGGTAATTCAGCGGGCTCTGCTATGGTTTGCTATGGGTCAGTAGTTGCGTGCAGAATTCCTTCTACAGCTTCTGTGTTCACTGCTGAACATTAGTTATTAATTGCCCTGGATCATATTGCAGCTGAGCAGTACTCCAACTGCACTATTTATACTGATTCGCTTAGTTCTATACTTGCCTTGGAATCGCTACATGTTAGCTCACATCCTATTCTCGCTGATATTCGAAACCGACTGGCCCATTTCTCATTAGCAGTTACTTCAATCCAGTTTTTCTGGATACCAGGCCATGTTGGTATTCGCGGGAACGAGCTTGCAGACATAGCAGCTAAATACGTCTGCTTCAGCACCATCACTCCTATGCCTATTCCGTACATGGACTATGGTGTTGTCTTCAAGGCTCGGCTCTGTGCCAGCTGGCAGTCCACTTGGAGTGAGCAACGTGACAACAAACTTTTTCAAATCAAACCCAAAATTGGACTTTGGCCATCTAGCTTCCGTAAAGTTTGGAAGGAAGAAGTTGTTCTTACTAGGCTACGCATTGGTCACAGTTTTTAACTCATCATTTTCTTTTATCTGGAACTGATGCACCAATGTGTAGTTTGTGTAACACTCAAATCACTATCAGCCACGTTTTACTTTCTTGCCATCGTTACAATTCTTAACGACGGCAATATTTTAAACATATTTTTTCCCAGGGTCAGTCTGTAACATTGGACAGAGTTATTGGTGATGGTGACTCTGTCCACCTTGATAATGTTTTTAATTTTTTAATGGCCATTAATCTTTTTAATTTCATTTAAGTGTTGCATATTTATTCATTACACCTTTTAATTATGGTTCCTTTTTTACAGTTGTAATCTCTCTCCTTCAATTTGACATTGGACAATGGCCAGAACATTTAATAACTCGACACCAGGACTAGAAAGGCCAACTTCAGGTGACTAACGCTACTGTTTGAACTACTCGTTAGTCGTCCTGGCGAGTTGTTATTATACTTTTGCTGCATATCATTTCACACTTTTACTTCTTAACTTTTTAGTTCTGGCCATATTGACTCATAACCCGGAACCAGGACTGGAAAGACCAACTTCAGGTGACTGATGGTGGTTTTTATACTTACCTGTTAGTCTTCCTGGCAGGTTATGGTCATTACCATTCTGCTACAGGTAGTTCTTTACAACTTTGTTGACTGGATGTCAACATTGGGTTTTACGCCATTTTCTGTTTTAATTGCCGTTTTGCTTTTATCTTCAATTACTTTTACAAATTTTACTCCATTTACTTGACTTTTATCTTTTACTGACATTTGGCTACTCATTATTACGATTTTATGGAGTGTCTTTTAAAACTTTTATTCTTTTACATTTTGATAATAGCTGCTATGACACATAACCGGAACCAGGACTGGAAAGGCCAACTTCAGGTGATTGACGGTGGTTCTTGAACTTACCTGTTAGTCTTCCTAAGGGTTATGATCATTACTATTTTGCTAGAGTAAATATTTTACAACTTTGAAGACTGGATGTCACCATTGGTTTTTACACCATTTTCTGTTTTAATTGCTGTTTTGTTTTTACCTTCATTTACTTTTACAAATTTTACTCCATTTACTTGACTTTATCTTTTTACTGGACATTTGGCTACTCATTGTTACAATTTTGCTGTGTATCTTTTTAAACTTCTATTCTTTTACATTTTGATACTGGTTGCTATGACACATAACCCGGAACCAGGTCTGGAAAGACCAACTTCAGGTGACTGACGGTAGTTCTTGAACTTACCTGTTAGTCTTCCTGGCGGGTTATGATCATTACCTTTTTGCCAGAGTAAATACCTTACTTCTTATACTCTGCCTTCTATCTTAACATTGTAGACTAGATGTCAACATTAGTTTTATACTTTTTTGTTTTACCTTCATTTCCATTTATGTCTATTACTACATTTATTTATTTATTTTTATTTTATTTTTTACATTTTTACCGAATGTCTGGCGCAGATAGCCTCGCTGCTTTGTGCCATAAAACACTAAATCAATCAATCAATCAGTCTTTCTTTACAGGAAACATTTCTGAATCCTGCTGATACAGTCACCTTTTGGAAGTTTTCTTTGTACATAAATGACAGGTTGTATGATGGATGAGTGCATGGAGGGGTGGCACTGCTGATCGATCAGCATGTGCCCACCTTGTCTTTGCCACTTGACACACCCTTGGAGTCCGTAGCCATCCGTGTTTCCTTTGGTTGTACCATCACTGTTTGTTCTCTCTTCCTGTCTTGTGGAGAGACCTATGATCAATCAGACTTTGATGCCCTTGTTGAATAGTTGCAGTCTCCCTTTTCAAGCCTGAGGGACTTTATTGGGCATAATCCCCTCTGGGAGAAGTCATTTCACAGAGTAAATATTCTTGGACCACAACCTATCTCTCTTTAATACTGGTTCTTGTACTTATTTTCATGCACTTAGTCAGTCTTTTACTGTTATTGATCTTTCTATCTGCTCCCATACACTTTTTTTCTTACTTTTCTTGGAGGGCTAACAGTAACCCACTGGGCAGTGATCATTTTCCTATCATTTGGAGAGAGACTGGTTGTGATCAATGCCACCTGAACTGCATGCCCCAGTGGAAGCTGGACCAACTGCTTCCCTTTCACTGCTCTCATGGAACTTGAGCCTGCCATCATCTGTAAGTCATTGATAGACAACTGTGTGACAGCAGTGACTGACCGTATTATCCAGGCAGCTGCTCAGTGTATTCTCAAATCCTTAACAGATTTGCCATGGTGTCATTGTCCATGGTGGAATCCTGCCTGCCACATGGCATGGAAGACTTAAAAATGCGCCTGGGATACCTTTCGTAGGCATCCGACATTTTCGAACTGCATTACTTTTTAGCATGCCTGTGCACATCTTTGGCAGGTAAGATGTCAAAGTCAGAAGGAATCTTGGGTTAAATTCACAACCAGCATCTCTTCTACTACCAGTTCCAAAATCATATGGGACAAGATTTGGAAGGTTAGTGGGCAGTATTATTCTGTCCCCCTTTCGATCTTGCTCTCTGATGGTCAGGAAGTTTCTGATGCTCAGAGCATCTCTGATACTCTCCGTAAAAGCTTTTTCTGGGTGTATAGCACTTCTGTTTCATTCTCCACCTTTTTAGCCATCAAGACTCAAGCAGATCAATTGCCTCTTTCCTTTTAGACTGATCACCTCTATCACTATAATCACACCTTTGCACTGTGGAATTCAAGCTGGCACTTCATTGGTCTGACAGTATATCAGTCAGACCTGTTGATATACACTATGAGATGCTGTGCCATCTCTCTCTTGCTATTTGTTTGGTGGTTTTAAACTGGATCTGGCAGGAGAATGTTTTTCATGATGTATGGTGCCAGGTTGCTCTCTGAGCTTGGGAAGGAACCCAAGATTCCTTCAAACCACCATCCAATTGCTTTGACAAGCTGTCTGTGTAAGACCTTAGAGAAGGTGGTTAATATTCATTTTCTTTGGTTCTTCAAATCAAACAACCTCTTCTCACCCACCCATTGTAGGTTCCACTGACAGTGCTCTACCATGGAACACCTGATTTGACTTGAAATGTCAGTTAGAGAAGACTTTCTTAAGTGACAACATCTTGTGTCAGTATTCTTTAACCTTGAGAAAGTTTATGACACTATGTGGAGGTATGGCATTTTGATAGACTTCCACTTATGTGGGTTGCATGGCCATTTTCTAATTCTTATTAAACATTTTTTAATGGGCAGGGGATTCCAAGTTTTCATTGGTTCAACACTTTCCTGTCCTTTCCTCCAGGAACTTGGAGTCCCTCAGGGTTGTGTCTTGATTGCACACTTTTTAGTATAAAGATTGATGTTATCACTGGACAATTCCCTCTTACTCCTGGAAACGGTCTCTCTGTCAATGACTTCCACATCTTGTATCAGTCGTCAAACATGAGGTTTATTCTCTTACAGTTACAGATTGCCCCCTATCATTTACTCAAGTGGACCACAGCAAACGGTTCTAACATTTCTCTCCCTAAAACCATTTGCATGCACTTTTGCCACCAATGGGGTATAAATCCCAATCCTGAACTTTGTGTCATTGAGGTCGTGCTTCCCGTGGCACCTTATGTAAGGTTTTTGGGGCTTATATTTGACTATAAGCTGACCTTTATATCACACATCAAGCAGCTACGAGTCAAGTGTACAAGGGCACTGAACAACCTCCATATCCTCTCTTCCATCTCTTGGGGAGAGGATCAATGTTCGATGTTAAAGATATGTTGTGCTCTCATTATATAGAAACTGAACTGTGGGTCTCTGGTCTGTGACTCTACCAGGACCTCAATATTGAAGGTGCTGTACCCCTTTGGCTCTGCATGGGGGCTTTCTGCAGTTCCCCAGTTCAGAGATTGTACACAGAGTCTCATGAATCTCCTCTTCAACTCTGCCATTTGCAACTGTCTTTACTGTATGCTAACTTTTATCCTAACCATGGCATCCCACCTGGAATTGTTTTTTTCCTTCCTCAGTGGGCCATACGTTTTTAGAGCAGACGATCTGCCATTATTCCTTTTAGCCTTCACATTCAGGTGCAGTTAGATGAATTGGGTCTGTCCTCAGATGACATTGCTCTGTCCACTGCTCAGCCCATCCCACCATGGCTTATTACCATCCCCAAGTGTGACCTTACTTTGAGTCATTTGAAAAAGTGGATACTCCTAATTGGAAATACTGTCTTTCATTTGCTGAACATCTTTTGAACCATCCTTCCATTCCCATTTATACAGGTGGTTCAAAATCAGGTGACTGTGTGGGCTCTGCCATGGTTTGTTGTGGTTTGGTGGTTTCACACAGAATCCCCTCTACAGTTTCTGTGTTCACTGCCAACCTCTACACCATTTCTCTTGCCCTAGATAACACGGAAACTAAGCAGCACTTGAATTGTACTATTTATACTGATTTGTTTAGCTCTCTACTGGCCCTGGAATCGCTTCATGTTAGTTCTTATCCTGTTTTCACAGATATTCTAAATCAACTGGCCCATTTCTCTTTAACATCTACTTCTTTCCAGTTCTTCTGGATACCAGACCACATTGGTATTTGTGGAAATAAGCTTGCTGACACTACAGCTAAGTCTGTTTGCTCTGGCGCTATCACTGCTGTGCCTATATGGCCCTGTATTCAATGCTTGGCTCCAAGCCATTTGACAATCGACTTGGAGTGAGCAACATGAAAACAAGCTTTTCCAGACAAAACCCTCTATTGGACTTGGACCATCTTGTTTCCATAAGGATCAGAAGGAAGAAGTTGTCCTAACTAGACTACTCATTGGTCACAGTTTTTTAACTCAACATTTTCTTTTATCTGGGACTGATGCACCAATGTGTAGTCTGTGTGACACTCAGGTCACAACAGTCCACATTCTACTGTCATGCCTTCATTACAACTCTCAGTGACTGCACTGTTTTAGACATGTTTTGTCTACAGGTTTACTTTTGATGCTGGACAGTGTCATTGCCAATGGTGACACTGTACACCTTACAAATATTTTTAGTTTTTAAGGGCCATTGGCCTTTTTAATGCTATTTAAGATTTTAATTCATAAATTAGACTTTATTTTCTTTTAGTGTAATTCATTTTTAAGAATTTTACTTTACATTTTTTACCAGTTCTTTGTTGTAGATAGCCTAGTTGATTTGTACCATAAAACACCAACCAAGCAACCTAAAACAGAAGCTGGTTAAAATTATGAGCTCTAAGTTAGATTGTTGATCATATCGTTTATCATGTTTTTATTTCTGTGTTAAAATGTGTATATGAATTATTTTATGAAGCATTTTATTAGAATTCTGTAGTACCATGCAAGGTACCAGGTTATTTTGCAACAACAGTATGTTTAATGTGACTACTAATGAGGGATTGATTTTTTGGTAATATGGCAAGATTCACAGAGGAGAAAAAATGAATGAAATCCATTGCACTATAAATAAAATCAAATCAAGAATTATATGTTATTTTCATTTACCATATCTTAAACAAGTTAACTTTAGTTCCTCTAGTTTCAAAAATAAATTTTAGCCTCAGGAATTGGTCAATAGTTTTAAAGGTGGGTTTCAGATTTTGAAATAATTAGTTAGTGTATTCATAGCTAAGTTTCTGATTTAAATTTCAGATTTAGGAGCTAGTCTGTAGTTTTATAGGTAGGTTTCAGACTTATGATTCAGAGTGTAGTTTTAAAGTTAAATCTCAGATTTAGCAGGTAGTCTGTTTGGAATAGCTTGACATAACGTACGAATTATTCAGAGGACAAAACTGACATTAGTTAGCTGACATGCATTTATATTTCTTTACGTTTGTTCATAAGAAGCTGAAAAAAATACATTTTACCAAAGACTTCTTTATAAAAAAAGTTGGAGAACTGAATATATATATTTATATAAAACATAAGATCAGAAAATTGATACACTTTTCAAATTGTAATCTTTACTTTGAGCAGCAAGTTATTTTGGCTTGATGAAGGTGGTTTTGGTGTTCCCCCAAAACTGGCAAGAGTTGACATGAATGGAAAGAACAGTACAGTTCTTATAAAGGAAGGGCTTCACCACCTGGAGGTTCTTACTGTTGACTTGGTAAACAAGAGATTGTATTGGAGTCAGAGTTTCCCAGGCATTGTAAGTGATTGCTTCATGATAATTTTTTTTCTTTTTTACACTTTCTTCCTGTAATTCTGTGGTGTGCTGAAACAAAGAGTTTTACTAGTTGAGTATATTTGTTTGTAGTTAGATTATATGTATTAGTTTGTACTTGATTCTGAATAGAATAAGTTTCAACTGATAAGAGATGAATGAAGGCTAGACTTGAAACCAAGAAATGTAGAAATTGTGCTGGCAAATTTAATAGGTAACCATCTGTCATGCTTATCATTGCATAAACATTATGAAGTTTTATTTTGTACAAACAGAATTTGTTCACACATTTATTGATAATGAGTGCACATTTATTGACTGATGCATTCAACATGCCTTCTTTGAAACTTTCATCTGTGCATAATTTTTGTTTCTAACAAGCTCATCATTATAACATCTTGATCAGTCATACTTTACAGATCAAAATGATGTAATTAGTCCAAATACAAAATAACTATCTAAATCATAACTGTAAACCAGGATCTATGCTTTCTTTGATAAACCCAATAGACTATTCCCTATTCTGAAAGTCATAATATAATGTTACCTTATTGATACTAAGGCTCATTCTAAACCCAGTAAAGCATTGCTCAGATCCACCATAAAGTAAAAGCTTACATGGTTTAATTCAGGAACAATGGTTGTGAAATCTTGGATTTTTCATGTTGTAATAACAGTGTAATTAATTAACATATTAAACAATGTGTTTATGTCAGAACGTTACTCAGAGCTCTTAACAGACCAGCTATTAGGGCTATAATCTTCAACAGATCTGTAGTAAGCCTTCTGTATTTTGTATTGTTACTTTCTTCTACAGTATTTATTGTTACAGGACTTTTCTGTTACATATTGTTACTTTCTTCTATAGTATTCATTGTTACAGGACTTTTCTGTTGCATATTGTTACTTTCTTCTACAGTATTCATTGTTACAGGACCTCTCTGTTGCATATTGTTACTTTCTTCTACAGTATTCATTGTTACAGGACCTCTCTGTTGCATATTGTTACTTTCTTCTACAGTATTTGTTGTTACAGGACTTCTATGTTGCATATTGTTACTTTCTTCTACAGTATTTGTTGTTACAGGACTTCTATGTTGTGTATTGTTACTTTCTTCTAGTGTTCATTGTTACAGGACTTCTGTATTGCGTATTGGTACTTTTTTCTACAGTATTCATTGTTGCAGGACTTCTGTGTTGTGTGTTGTTACTTTCTTCTATAATATTTATTGTTACTGCGTTCTATAATCTGTTGTTTTAAAAATGTGAAATTAGTTATTAATTGTGTTTTTTCTTTATGTATCGTTATAGGAATCACGCATAATTTTGTTATGTACAAGTTATTTTAGTTGTATTTATATTGTTTACATCACAGCTGCCCCCAGTGATTTAACAGTAGGTCTGATGGTTAAAAACTTGAGTTTCAATACTTTTGATGAGAACAACATAAATATCCCATTGTGTAGCTTTATGCCTAAAAGTAAACAAACAAATGAAACCTTACAGCTGGTAATACAAACTAATATTTTTGACTAAACACTTGTTTAATTGCATAGAACTGCCTTAGAGATGCTTAATATATTTACTTTGATTAATTATGCATTTAAATTAATAATTTATACATTGCCTTTATAATGTACAATATAATTTAAGGCAACCCATTGGTCCATTTAGGTTGTCCCATCCATTATATATATCAAAGCCAGCCCTAAAAATGACTTTCAGGAAGTTAGAAACAAATTAGAAATAGTAGAATTAATTGTAAGTAACTGAATGTTTGTTTTCTTTTTAGAAACCTACTATTACAATAAGTATCTATATTTGTAAAATTTACACAATCAACATTTGATAGTATTTTGGGTACAATTAAAGAAAAATTTTGTTATATTTTGAGTTTAATATTTTATTCTGTAGGTTGTATCACAGTTTTTAAGCACAATAACCTGTTGATCCACCTTGGATTATTAAAAAAAAACGTTAAGGCTACCCTTACCTTTCAAATACTCATCAAGCTTTTACTTAAATTAACTGCATCTAGCACATTTGAAAGCAACCCATACCAAATGCCAACCACAGTTAGAAGATTGAAATTCTCTTAATCCTTTCCAAACAGGTCAGGAGTTAAAGGTTATGTCATTATGTTTGTTAACTTGCATTCAAACTTTTATTTAACTACTGTTTTGTGAATTTATGTCAATAAGTTTGGAATCAAATTCCAGATTATAATTTAAAAGTAAATATAAAAGAACACATTTAAATATACATTTTTGTGAGTCATGTGGTATGTTGAATGCAGCACTATTTAATATTAGATGTTTGTGATATCAAAATACTAAATCTATACTTTCATACATTTAGGAACTCAAATTACTGATATTGACGAGCTAGAATGTAAAATAAGAATCTCGTATCTTTTTAGTTTGCTGAGATATATTTTATGTACTGAATCGAATATGGTAGCCCCCTTCAACTCTTTTTATATTTTGAAACAGTCCTTATATACACTTACTTCAATATATGGCATGTGAATAACCAATCAACAACTTAGAATGTCCCCAGAGTGGTTTTCTCAGCCATATTAGTCTTTGAAAAGCTTCCACATTCTTTTGATCCAAGATATCAGTGAGATGGGTCGTGTCTTTAGTCTGCTTGAAGTTTCATATTTTTTAAATGTAAATAAATGTTAGTTACTAAGTTTAATAAATTATAGTGGAATTCTATGGTATCAGTGTAGTTATTTATGATTTTTTGGTTATTCAATTTTATATATAAAACCTAAAAAAAGTTTTCTTTAATATCCTCCACGTGCAAAATTTTAAAAGGCTTAGCAACCTACATCCAGCAACAACTGAGTTTAAAGGTCTTAATGAGAAGAGATAATTGTTTGGTTTACTTCTTGATTTATTGTTCTATATTTTAAGAAAAATAAGTTTAACTTATTTTTTAATAATTATCTATATACATATATAATGTATAATAATTAAAATGTGACTGCATATTACATAATACTAGTCCACTGAAACACAGCCAAGACAGGAGACTAAAGGTTAGTTTTATATTACTGGATATGGTATCATGGGTTCAGATGCACTGCATCAGTTCAAGCTGTGTAATGTTAGCTAGTTGTGACTAGATGGTCAATATTATAATATATATATATATATATGTAAATATATAGCATTATGAGACTTAAACTATTTAGACTAAACATTTGTATTTTCATGTAATAACATGCAGTCAATCTGGCACAGAAAAAGCATAATTTTTTTATGATGGTTAGACAGTTAGTTAAGTGACAAACTCCATGTAGTAGTTAACAGTATCGAAACAAACATAAAGTATGAAGTCTTACTGAAAACAAACATTTGAAATATGTTTAAGAGGTTTGAGCAACTATGCAAATCATATTTGAGAATTTTAGAATGAAGAATAGTTTTTTAATCATTGCATGAAATCACTTTGCACTCAGACAATAAATGAAATAGACTCTATTTTCACAAACAAATTGTTAGTAAAAATATTTAATTAAAAAATTTGATTTTTTGTATACAAATTATTTGTAAACTTTACCAACAGTCTACCAAATTTTGTGAAGATACACATGTTGTATGTATAAAAAGTTATAGTGCACGTACTTAAAAGTGTGCAAGTGTGTCGACAAACTTGGGTATATTATACTGAGCCTGTTGCAAAAGGGTTAATTGAAGATGGCTTTTGTCTTGTCAAAATTTATATGCTGTCTTCTTGTCTTATGACTCCCACTATTAATAATAAAAATAGATATTTCATTGAAACTATCAATTCTCTTAACAGTCTTAAACACCTCAATCATATATTCTATAACTTTTTGTTTTAAATAATAAAATTGCTAAGGTCTTATCCTGTTCTAGTATGACAGTATTTCCATTCCAGATATCATTCTAGTAGCTCCTATCTGAATTATTTCAAACAAATCAGCAATCTTCCTGATAATATATTTTTGTATTTACGACCTGAAATCCCTACTACTTGGCTTAAGAGAACCAGAACATGAAGGTTTTTTTGTCTTGTTGGCTTGGTAATCTTTTGCTATAATACAGAAATCAGTAGAATTTTCCTACCCATTCTGAATTACAGCGTTTTTGTTTATTCATCAGTGTTTAACACAAAGCTTCACAATGGTTATGAGTGGTCTCTGTGTGTGTGTTGTGGATATGGAAACTCAACATAATAAGAAATGAGGAGGACATAATTTTAAGATGTTGAATATGAAACATCCAAGTTTCTTGGTTTTTAACATTTTTCAGTTGTAGAAACTCAATTAATAATTATATAGACATATGAATATATATACGTACACGTACGTTTATCAAAGATTGAAGGAGGAATGACAGTTCTACTTTAGGTTAAATAGAAATGTGTTCTCATTTGTGGTATACAAATATATGTACATTTTAAAACTATTTTTCAGTGATTATGCTAGAAAAGATTGGTTGAGTATAGATAGTTTGAAAATTATCTATACATTTTTCAATTGTAAATTCTTTTTTTTAGCAGAGAAAGCATTTGATCAGCTTGGTTCCTGAGCTACAGTATAGGCTATGTGTGCTCTGCCAATCATGGGTTACTGGAACACAGTTTTTATCATCATAAGACATCAGACTTAATCTTTAGCACTTGTGTTCAGATGTAAGAATTAAATTAGGAAAAAAAAATCTGGGTTATGTTATTCAAAAGATGTTGTATCTTTGTAGATTGTGACAGCTGATTTTAATGGTAATGACAGAAGGACAGTCGTTCCAGCATCTTCAGGTATTTCAAAACCATCAGGGTTAGCAATCTACAACAACACATTGTTTTATATGGATGTAGTTTATGAAAATATTGTGAGAGTGAATCTTCCTTATGTTACTAATCCAACTGTCGTAGATGAAAATATAGAAGACATGAGAACCATGAAAATTTACAGCAAAAAGCCAGGTTAGTTTATGTAATAAAAACTGTCCATATATTAAGTTCTACAACCTTGCAACTTGGAAATGTTATACTGTATGGCAGTCTGAAGTGATCTATGTGTATGGATGTGTATATCAAAACACCATGAGATTTGAACTATCATATTTTTAATGGTTCTTACTTGGGAGTTCTTTCATGGCCATAAGGGTGTTCTTCAACCTGCCTAATTAAAAATAACACATAATAGTTAAAAATTATATGATTTTTAACAATTTCATATGAGTGGTATATAAACTCATAAATTCTAGTAAAAATATTTTTAGAAACTTCAATAATAAATACTATGCATATATTACATAAAATACACAAACAAAAGTTACAGATAATTAAAATCATTAAAAATACACAAATTATTTAAATTACATTCAGAGTCATTCCAAATGTTTTTATAAACTAATTTTCATAAAATTATATTTTGTTGTTGATTAGCACAAAATGAAAGTGGAAAACAAAAAAATCCAGGTTCTTGTAATAAATCTCGTTCTTAAGGTGCAGGTGAGAAAATGTTTTGGTAACTTAACAAGCATTCTAATTTATTTCTACTCTCATATTCCCTGTTTATGCAACTTATCTCTCATATATTGTATATTTTAACACATAAATAGTGAAATATCTTTCAATTTTTAACGTTACAGTTCCATCTGTATTTATTATAATATTACTTTTGATATGTTCTGTATTACAGGATTGATATCTTAAATCCCCATGTGTGTTTCAGAAGTACTTTGAATGTAATTGAAATAACTTGTTAATTTTAAGTGTTTTTAAATATTTTAATTACAAGATTTAATTGTTTATGATTTCATATAATATGGAGTTATTATTTTCTAATGATTTTCAAAAGATATTTGAAGTAACATTTATGAGTTTTTCTATACACATATAGATTTATGTTACTTTATTAAAGATTATATAACTTTTATATTTTGTATTTAATTATGTTGAATGAAGGGCAACCTTATAGCTGTGAAAACCTACTAACCAAGACCTAAGCAAAAAAAAATTGGGTGGTTCTTTAAATATGTTTCTGGTCATGAGGAGTTCACACCTGTAAATATACTGTAATGTTGAAGTGCAAAATATTTAAAAATATGTTATTATTTATTCAACTAGTTATAAAAGGACGACATATATTTTACTAAACTTGAAATTCGTTTTAAGAAGATTGATTTCTTCCCAGTTTACCTGAATGTTAAATAATAATAATATATTAATATCATCAAAGTCTTAAGACTATTCTAAATTTAAAGCATGCACATTATACACAAAATGAAGATTTTACATACAGTTATATGGGTTATAACAAGAACAACTTATTTACTTGCATCAGATGTGGTGAAGCATCCATGTCAGAAAAGTAATGGAGGGTGCCAACAAATCTGTGTTCCTTCAACAGCCAATCAGCATACTTGTTTGTGTAGCACAGGATACAAAGAGAAGGACATGACAAAATGTGAGGCGCACACCTCATTTGTTGTAGTGTCGGAACTAGATAATATTCGTGGATACAGTATAGAGGACCACAGTGAGGCCATGCAGCCCATAGCTGGGTCAGGTATGTATCATCTTACTTTGTGAAAGGTATGTGTAATATTACTTGTATAAGAATAAAAACTTTATAAAAAATTGAAAACATCTGACTTCATTTATTATGTTGCTCTAAAACTGAAATAGTGGAGTTATTAGAGCTGTGTTGTATTCTGTTATTTAACTAGGTATTTAACTTAAATATATAGGAAACTAGAAACCTATTTATCTTTGTTTTGTTTGTAATAGGTCATAACATACTGCACCTGGATGTTCATGTTGCGAAAAATCACATTTATTGGGTTGAATTTAACCAAGAAGAAAGAAATGGTATTTTCTGCATCAAACCTGATGGCACAGACTTTTCCCATGTGATTTCTAGTGGTATTGGAAGCTATGGCATCCATGGTCTTGCTGTAGACTGGTTGGCAGGTAAAGTATTATTGAAAGGTTAGAAAAACCTGTTAAAATATGAAATTGTAGTATATATTGTATAATAGATTGAATTGATGGTGATGATATTACTAGTTTTAATGCAAAATGTTGTTTCATAATTACTGAGTGGATAGACCCTAGTGTATATCTCAGTACTCCACAAGAGAAATTTTCAGAAATGAACTTCCTTCTTTTTTCTTATAAATAAAAAGATGTATAAGTATCAGTTCTTAGTGATTGAAAGTGGTTTTATTTAGAATGGTAAATCCGAATGACCAGAAACAGTGTTATATTATTTCAAGAATTAGCATGTATATATATCCTTCAGTTAAGAAAATTGTAACATTACATATGAATGGCAGAGAACCTGTACTTTACCAACGTATTTCCTCATGAGACTTTTATCGAAGCATGCTGGTTGGATGGCTCCAATCGTCTTGTGCTTTTCAAGACTGCAACAGATTCACCACGAGAAATTGCCGTCAATCCCATCAAAAGATTGTTGTATTGGATTGACTATGGAAAATACCCCAAAATTGAAAAATCTCTTTTAGATGGAACAAATCGTACCCCAATTGTAGTTACAAGGATCACCAGTCCTCATGACTTAACTGTTGATGTCATGACTCACAATGTGTACTGGGTTGACTCTAGAGAAGATGCTATCCAGGTAAGATAAATGTTCTTAATGTATGTGCAAATATTTTTAGCTGAACAGTTGTTGTCCATAAGAAAAATAAACCAAAGAAAAAAAAACCTATGGAAACCACTTTATTTAATCTTAGTCAACACATTTTTAGGACAAGTTTTCCTTGTTTTTAATGATATTCAGAATAAAACACTAATATTCCAAATTATTTCTGTATATATAGTATAACAGTAAACATTGTTTATTAAGTGAGAATGTTTTGCATCATTATTTGAATATCTGACAGCGTGTGTCCTTCAGTGGAGGTAGAAGAGAGTACATTCGACGAAACTTGCCTAATCCAGTGGGTGTAGCAGTAGTTGGATCAGACATGTACTGGGTGGATAAGAACCTCCAGACAGTATTCAAGGCTACAAAGCAACCAGGAGATAAATCTTCTCCAAAATTCATCAAATCTGATTTGGACACACTGATGGACATTGTAATTTTTGATAAAAATGTACAACCAAGCACTAGTAAGTTTTTTTGAAGCATTATAACTTACTACTTCACTGGAAATCCCTAGTTTATACTAAAACTGAACTCTATTAAATTACAATCACTAGTACTCTTTGACAGTTACTTTAGGCTTTGTTTCATGGTTGACTGTGGACACCAACAGCTTTGGAAGCACAGTGGACTTTTGATAAGGTGGTCAATGGGTATCTGTATGTATGGTAACCTGTAACTATGGTACCACCTACTTACCCACTCATATAAGAGAACCCACTGCCTATACTGGTGTCACAAGTCACACTTTTCAAGGGACAGTGAATCAGTGATAGGAGGTTTAAGACTGACTTAAATTATTTGAGTTGCAAAACCTTATGTGATTATGGCTTAAAATGTCAAAAACAGCAAATGTATCGAACTGATAAGTCAGTGCATTCTAATCATTAAAAGTTTTTGTTTTATGATCTTGCATACGTAGACTAAATTAACAACATTGATTGCTAGATTATTATTTAGTTCTGATCTACATAGATAATTAACTTTGAATAAAGATATCAAATATTCATTAGCACTTGAAGTTTGAACAACAAACGAAGTAGCACAAATTATGTTGGATACCGTACTTATAATATTTATTGTAAAAGTCATTAGGCACTTTAATAATGTTGATTAAAGTTCAGTTATTAGCAAACTTTGTTATAATTTAGGTTACAACACAAAACATAATTCCTTAAAGCTAATTTGCTTGAATAAAAGTTGTTAACAAGCATGAACGTCTGAAAGTGTGATAATAATAGTAGTTAAGAAAGTCCATTATAAAGTAAACCTGGAGAATAAATATTAGAATGTTATTAAAGTTCGGTAAAAAAAAGTGTTTGTTTGGGTTCTTCAAACTATATTTATCAGAGTCGCTCTTTAAAGGCAATTCATTGTTTTAACCTGAAGTATTGACCATAAGGAATAAATCGGTGAACATCTAGTAACTAATTGATTACTGTAGCTAATATATCAGTCAAACTAGGAGGTTGTACTACCATATACCAAAAAGAGTATAATTTTCAGAATGCATTCTTTCATTATTTAGGTACCCCATACTGTTTACATATATTTTTATTTTAATGTAAATGGTATTTTACGGGGCTCAGTGATCACTCTGAAATTTATGTTAACACTAAATGTGTAGCCCCACAGTCACTTGAGGCAGGTGCAACACAGATAGTCCACTGTGTATTTTTGTGCTTAATAACAAACAAACAAATTAAATATTTACATTTTTAGTGGACTAAAACAAAACTTCACTACAACCAGGGTAAAAAATTATAATTTATGAAAATGTAACAGAAATACAAAATAAAAGATTGAACTTGACTACAAGTTTTTTTCTTAATTACAAAAGACAATTAGCTCATACTTGGCCAGGACTAGGTACAAATGTTAATAAACAATACAGCATTAATCAGTGTTATGAATTTCAATAAATATAGGAATTATGACAAAAAAAAACACCTAATTCCAAATAAAACAAACATATTCCAAAATGAATTCACTTCTCAACTAATAATATCAAAGAATAATTCTTTCTAAGTATGTATTGTAAAATAACTCCTTTTCAAGATCAAAGAATGCTTTTTATTTAGTTATTAGGTCACAAAGCTACGTCTTGTGTGACTGTTTATTACCATAAATCTTCAGTCTTTCACAATATTGATATCTACATTGCTGCTAAGGGAAGCTGGTGTCAATTTCATAATACATACTCAAACTCAACGTGCTCTAGCTAGAAGATGTATTAGTATTTAAAAGTAACTAAACACTCGTAGTTGAATTAATTGTTGGTAAGAATGAGAAATGAATGGTGAACAAACCCATAACAAAATAAAATTAGAATTTGATTTCTCACAAACAAATTCAGCTAAACTTTAAAGTCAGGTTTTTCTTTGCTGTTTTTGTGTTTTTCTTAAATTAAGTAGGTGTATGAGAAGAAACAATTTAGTATTTTTTTGTATATGTAACTAAATTCTCGCTGAATCACATGGACAGTTTTTCTGTGTAAGAAATGTTTGTATAGATTCAAATGCTGTTATTTATCCTGCATCTAAGTTGTTAACTTTTACTTTTTATAACACTGTGTTTTATTCGTAGAAAACTTTCTATATATAACAGAGTCATGTTATAACTATTTACTATACTTTTTTACTGACTTTTTTACTAGTACTTCAGGAAATAGTTTCAGAAACAGTTTTATGACAGTAAGTAATTGTCTTCCAGGCCAGAACCTTTGTTTCAGAGAAAAAAATAGAATCTGTGAACAGTTGTGTTTTGCTATGCCAGAAGGAACTAAAGCAATGAACAGGAAATGTGTTTGTGCTGTTGGATCTCTGGCTGTTGACAACCAGTCTTGTGAAGGTGCATTATTTTCTATGTTGTTTATAGTTCTAGGTTTAATTTTGGTTTTAATTCATGTACAACATTAGTAACTCTGTTTATTCTTTTCATTTCTGTTTCTGTGTTATTGTAAATTGACATTAAATGTATTTTTGCCACAGGATGATATCGAATTAGAACTTTCTAGGCTCTTAAGGTCACAACTCTTTCTATTTGACAAACAAATAACTATAAGAATAGAGTTTATAGAAATATTTTATTTTGTTGTAAATGTATTTACTCCTTATATTGGTTGTTATTGTGTTGTAACTTTAGTTAAACTTTACATTGGTTGTTACATTGTTGTAAATTTACTTAAACTTTGCATTGGTTGTAATATTGTTGTAAGTTTAGTTAAACTTTACATTGCTTGTTATCCTGTTGTATGTTTAGTTAATCTTTATATTGGTTGTTATCCTGTTGTATGTTTAGTTAATCTTTATATTGGTTGTTATCCTGTTGTATGTTTAGTTAATCTTTATATTGGTTGATACCCTGTTGTAAGTTTAGTTAAACTTTATATTGGTTGTTACCTTGTTGTAAGTTTACTTAAACTTTAAACTAATTGTTACCCTGCTGTGGTTATCATTATCTTCTGATTACAACTGAAAATTAACTCATTAATTACTATAATAATGTACCAGACTAACTAGGACTAAGTAATGTCATTCCACTGAAGCTTATAATGCATTGATTCATTATTTGGATTGTGAATACTGTAATACCAATGGTATCCATTAAGGTTTAGTAGCCATTTGAAATTTAAATTATTACTCAGTATGTATAATTTATTTCTACAGAAGAGGAGACATTAGAAACTACAAACATACAGAATTGCATGTTTGAATCCTACAACATTTTGGTTTTACATAAAGAATGTTGTAACACCTATAAAATGTTTTTTGTCCTTTATAGTATTTAAGATATATATATACTTATTTGAAGTGTAGAATTCTTTATTTCATGAATTAAAAAAAAAAACCTGATATTTTTGCCATTAAGAAATATTCACTGTTATAATTTTTCATAATGCTAGATATGAAAGAGTACATGGTATTCTCAATAAAACAAGAGATCCGAAGCTTACATCTTGATCCTACAGTGACAAGTGTTCCATTTTTTCCCGTAACTAACCTCACTAATGTTATGGGCTTAGACCTTGACTATGAAGAAAACTGCTTGTACTTTACACGTAAGATCGTGTTTATGTTGTTGTGTTTTTTTCTCAGCTGTTTTTGTCTAAAACATTACACGAAAAAACTAATAAAACAAAATTAAATTATGACCAAAGAAATAGTGTTTACAGTGATGGAATATCTAGTGCTAACAATGATGAAAAGCTAAGAATACTTTAATGAAATAGCCTTTTTATTGACATTGTATCTATTTCTTTCAGTTGTATATTGCTAACTAATTTAAATGCTTTCACAGTATTCAGAAGATGTGATGCATAATTCCAATAAATATTTTTCTCAATAAAGAATTCTGACAAAATTTGGTCTATCACCAGTAACATTTGTGTGCTGTCATTATTAATCAGTACATCTGTATTGTTATATTATTTTTTACAGATATTCTAGTGTCCTTTGTTGTTGTCATTTGCACTGTTATTGGTATCTTTGAACTGTTTTAATTATATTGTTTCTCATATTTATTGGCAACCTTTCCTACTGCAGAGGTTCAACCAGATGGCAGACTCTCCTGGGTTGACATGGATGATCTAAATAATATTCACATAGTACTAGACAAAGGCATTAATCCTTTAGGAGTGGCTTTTGACTGGACAAGCAAAAAACTCTACTGGATTGACTTGCACAATCATAGTATTTATGCCATGAATTTGGATGGCTCACAGCTCGTTATGATAATGCTTGCTGAACATCCTAGAGCAATTGCTTTAGATCCTTGTGAAGGGTATTTCATTGTATACTTGTTGAAATTTAAATGGTTGTGGTAAAACACTGACATCTCAGGAATATGTAATCATAATTTTTACAATAAGTTGTTTGAGTATTCATACTGTGTTGCTTATCAAACTATAAACTTGCTGTCTTTTATTTTGAAGAGTCCTTTGTATACATTTGCTCTTTAATCTATCTTAATTAAAAGGAGTGTACATTAAAATTTAGTTCTAAGCATTAGCAATGAGCAGATACGAGGGAGCAGTAAATAAAACATAGTGTTGGGTGCATTTACTCGCATTGCACATGTTTTTGGGTACACAGAAGTTTTTATATCTTATTACTTGGAAAGAATTATATATATTAGCTAAAAATAAATACATGTTAAAAAGTTCAATGTAAATCAATTTGATTCAAAGATTCTACCTTTAATGCTACCTAAGAATGTCAACATTTGGAAAAAAGCATCTAAAAAATTTTTTTTTTATGTTCTAAGTTTGACACTAGTGTATATTTTGTATGATGTTTCAAATTCTTTTCTACCATAAAGTTTCTCTGATGTAAAGAAGCTCTGTGTATAGGATGTTCTTAAAATGGAACAGGCATTTAAACTGACTTTCTGTTGGCTTTTGAGTATTTCATCAGGAGGTCATTAGGTGCAACAAAGCACACTTGCTCCCTCTATCTTGTTTAGGCATTGTATCATTTAATATGTTTAATCAAATTGAACGCCTCTCAGTTTGTCATTAATTGTATTTAGGTTTCTGTATAAATTTGCAGAGTAATAATTATTGACTCGGGAAATCTCTTAGCTACCTGAATAATATTGAGGTTTTTTTAACAGTTATATGTACTACACTGATTGGGGCTACAATAGTGTAAGTGGGAAAATCTATCGAGCTACAATGGCAGGAAACATGAAACAAGCTATTGTAGAAGATGAACTGATCCAACCGAATGGTCTTACCATTGATTATGAAGCTCAAAATCTCTATTGGACGGATGTTCGAAGGTATGGTAAAACATCATTATATCTACCTGTATTTCTAATCATTGTATCCACCTGTTTTTCTAGTCATTGTATCCACCTGTGTTTCTAATTATCTATACATATATTAGTGATAGACAGGAGTCTAGGAAGTTTGAAGCACAAACAGTTCTCAGAAATACACATATTTTATCAGTATTATCATTAGCTTGAATTATATTAAGTGCTTACCTCACTTCTGATTAGTCCAAAATATTTTACCCAATGGATTAAGTATTGTGTCTCCTCAACAATCCACCTCAGTCCAGAAAATTTACAGGGGGGTAGACAGAAAAAAAAGTGGTCCATTTCAGAATGTTGTTAATGTGTTCTCTCTTTCATTAGGTAACAGAAGAATGTGTAAAACTATATGTTTTTAAAATGCATTTAATGAGATCTAATCAAATATGGTCTCAAATTCTAATTTTAACACTTGCTTTAGTGGCCCGGCATGGCCAAGCGTGTTAAGGCGTGCGAGTCGTAATCTGAGGGTCGCAGGTTCGCATCCCCGTCGCGCCAAACATGATTGCTTTTTTGGCTGTGGGGGCATTATAATGTTATGGTCAATCCCACTATTTGGTAAAAGAGTAGCCCAAGAGTTAGCGGTGGGTAGTGATGACTATCTGCCTTCCCTCTAGTCTTACACTGTTAAATTAGGGACAGCTAGCACAGATAGCCCTTGAGTAGCTTTGTGCAAAATTCAAAAACAAACACTTGCTTCAGTTACGATCTGAACTTTCATGATTTTTATTACATTTTCTCATAACAAATATTGTACACCTGTTGTAGTTTCTTAGATCTTCTTATTACAATTAGCTTACAAAATGATCAAACAAGTTACTCTGCAATGATCGAACATAAAAATGAAATTCAAAATAACACAAACCAATTTCACAAGTTAATATTTAGTGGACATTCCCTGGATACTGCTTCACATCGACGTGACATGCTTTCAATAAGTTTGTACAGATATTCCTGTGTGACTGACTGCCATCCTTCGAGTACTTCAAAAAGTTCATATTTCATGTTTGGTTTGCGATCTCTCATAAATTGGTTTAACTCAGCCCATAAATTTTCAATTTGACTAATACCAGTTGACTGATCTGGCCATTCCATAGCATCAATTCACTTATTTGTAAGATATCTTTTAATGACTCCACAACTGCAGAGAAACTTGTTTGATCATTTTGTAAGCTAATTGTAATAACAAGATCTAAGAAACTACAGAAGGTACACAACACTTTATATGAGAAAGTGTAACTAAAATAATGGAAAGTTCAGGTATTCACAAAAGCCAGTGTTAAAAGTAGGATTTGTAATCATATTTGAACAGATCTCCTTGAGTGCATTCTGAAAACATAGTTTTACACATTTTTCTGTTATCTAATAAAAGATATAACAAATTAACAACACTTTTAAAGGGATCACCTTTTTTTGTCCACCACCTGTACATCTATCAATAATCATTTGAATTATGCATTAATACAAAATTCACCATTTATGAAGTGCTTTGATGTAAAAAGTGAGGCATTTAAATGCAGAGAATATATATATATTGTTTATAAATTTCTTAAGGTTTTTTTTTCTAATTATTATATGATTTAAAAGTAACTATACAGAAGCTATATTATCAGACTTTCTGGAGGTACAAAACTTTATAGAATGTAATCTTGAATGTTTTTATATTTCTTGTAAATCTACTTTATTTATTACACTTATCATATTTTACTCCTTTACAAAAACTACAGAAAGAAAATAGAAAGATCAGACATGGATGGAACAAACAGAGAAATATTGGTGTTTGCTACTGTTTATCCTTTTGCAATAACTGTGTTTGGAGATTTCATCTATTGGACAGATCTTCAGTTAAGTAAGTAAAATAAAAACAATGTTTGTACTTTTACAATATGTGTGTTTGTAGGTTTCATCTATTGGACAGATCTTGAGTTAAGTAAGTACAATAAAAACATTGTTTATACTTTTACAATAAGTGTGTTTGTAAGTTTCATCTATTGTACTGCTCTTGAGTTAACTAAGCACAATAAAAACAGTTTGGTACTATTTATGTTTCACTGAAACTATATACAAACATTAAAACCTGCATTGGTTGTTTTCTTCATTATTATTTGTTGTTCATTGCATTTCTTATGTTGAGTTAAGAACACAAATTGTTGAACTTTCTCATCTGCTATAATACTTACATTTTTCATATTTGAGATATAAAGTATTTGCAAAAATTCTCCCAAATTATTTTCTTTAGAAGGAATTTATAGGGCTGACAAACATACCGGAAGCGGGCTAATAGAGATGGTCAGAGG
Source organism: Tachypleus tridentatus (assembly GCF_004210375.1). NCBI lineage: Eukaryota > Metazoa > Arthropoda > Merostomata > Xiphosura > Limulidae > Tachypleus > Tachypleus tridentatus. The sequence goes on along the minus strand of NC_134827.1, from coordinate 76,742,592 downwards.
ACTCAAGGAGTCTCCACGAGACATTCACATATTTGCTCCAGACAGGCAGAAATGTAAGGAAAAATATTTTATAACACGTATTAACAACTACAAGAAACAGAGAACAATACATCTGTGTAATGTTACATCAAAGATTTAAATATATTTCTGAAGCTACTAAGTAAAAAAGTGTAATTAATGTGAGTTTCTGATATTTAAATATCTATGCTACAGCTGATAATCACTTAATCATTGGGTTATTAATCAACTCGTGACTAACCTTACATGACTCTTAAATACTTAAAATAACCAAAAACAGTAGTTACAAGAAACACTAATTTCAATTATTTGATTAGTTTTGTGAGCTCTGACACTAATCAAATAAGTTTTACAACCTTGAACTAATGACAAATGATAATGAGAAATCATAATGGTAATATGAACAGTGAGAATAAGAATAATCAGAACCAGAATTATTTTATTCATTAATGATTTTTATGACATTAATTGATTTAATTGTAATTTTTTTTAACTGATTATTTTATATATAACAATAATGATGTAATTGATGTCATTAGTAATCAAGCTAATAAACCTCTAATGTGTACACAACTGGTTGGAATATTTCTTAGATGTGAATCTACAATTATAACTAGGTTTTTACTAAATAAGTAAAAGATATCTGTGTGACTTACATAACTTTTATTAGGTAAAAAGAATGCTTGCAGCCTAAATAATGGAGGCTGTGCCCACTCCTGTCATCAAGCTCCGAATGGTAAAGTGGAATGTTTATGCAACGACACCTACAGAGTTGCTAATGATGGGCTTATGTGTGTGGGTAAGTGCTTATCTTCAGGACAGTGAACATTTTGTTTATCTACACGAAGAAACATTGTCTATGTATTTCATAATTTTGTAAGTTTTCTTCTTGCAAGGTCATTTGACCTGTATGATGCAAGCTTGGTAAAACAGGTATAGATAAATGAAATTTCCTCTTAGATAACTAAGCATGCAGTATTTTCTGTAATGAAAAACTGATAAATATTTGGTGAACACTTGTATTTTTTAATATGTAGAACTCAGTGTGAGCTGCAATGAATCACAGTTTGCCTGTGCCAATGGAAACTGCCTTTCAAGACAATGGGTGTGTGATGGTGTTGATGACTGTGGTGACAACACAGATGAGGATGATAATTTTTGTTGTAAGTTCTGCTGGTAAAATTATTGTTACAATGGATGTTAAGAATTAGATATTAATTTATCATCTATTAAATTAATGTATAATTAGTGAAATTAGTGAAAATGATTAATAATGCATGTCTTCATTCTGTAAACATATCCAATGAAGAGGTATTACACGGATAATGTAAATATCTGAGCTTTGATCCTGAAGACAGAAGGCTTTAAAAGCATTGTTCTCTATGTTTGTGTTTTATTGTTTTCCATTTGTCATTCAATCCAGCATACTCATCATGAATTCTGTTCTTAAACACTAGCTAAAGAAGGATAGATATCATTTTTATTTTTCTTGTCATATGGTAGTAAACACTTTTTTTACCTATCAAGTAATCTACGTTAATGTCGGGGAAAACAAGAAGGTATTCTTCAAAGAACCGTCTTTTAGGTTTAAATGTTTGTGTAGACCATCTAGAGACTTGATTTTTATTTCGAATTATTTTACTTCAGTAAATAATTAGGAAATGATAAACTTGTAACTACCTAATGTTTTTCTCGTTCTTTTATCATAGCATACCGCACATGCAGCCCACAGGAATATCGTTGTGGAAGTGGCCAGTGTATCTGGAAAGCCTGGCTCTGTGATCATGAAAAGGACTGTAAAGATAACTCAGATGAACGAGACTGTGGTATATTGTTTTACTTCCATTTCTAGTACTTTGTTTCAAAAGTTACAAGAAGGAGATGAAATATCATACTTAGTTTGTATGTATTTCCTCTTTTGTAGTTCTGTGTTTAGGTAATGCATAAGAGTATAACTATGCTAGAAATCTTGAAATATTTTTACATACTGAGAAAACAGTTTCATGTTTAAATGGACAACTATGAACTCACCCTTTACACATGTTTCAACTTTGCGAATTGTAGAGTGCCATTTGTCTTCAGTGTCATTTATTTCTTAAGTAATTATATTATAGAGCATGGCCCACGTTGAGAACCATTGTTATAGAGCATTGCTTATGTTGAATATGATAGATTTTAATTTGTATGTGAAATATTCCTGTTTTTAGAGTATCCACCTTGTTCAGAGGGTGAGTTTACCTGTTTCAACTTTCGTTGTATTTCCAATTCTCAAGTATGTAATGGTATAGACGACTGTAGAGATGGCTCAGCATCTGATGAAAGCCATGCTAATTGTCCAAACAACAGAACGTGTCCTGAAGACTACATAAAGTGTGAAGCAACTAACATCTGTGTTGAACGGTTTTGGTTATGTGATGGAGACAATGACTGTGGAGACAATTCTGATGAAAACTTATTTCTCTGCTCTCAAATAGCATGTCCTGCCTATAGTTTTAGGTTTGTAAGTTCATGAATTTATAAAAAATATTTCAACAAATGAAAAACATGAGAGTTTGTAACACTAAAAATTAGGGTTTATGTATTACAACAAAGAAACAAGAATAAACAAATACACAAAATTATTCATGAGTAGTGGGTTATTGAAAGTATCAGTCAGTAACAATGTGACATAAAAAAACTGAAAGTTAGTAAATAAAATGAACTTGAGAAATTAAATATCTCAGTTAGTAATTAGTTTCCTGATTATATCACAAGGTACTACATTAATACAGAAATATATTTATTCAAGTGTTATGTATATATGTTGTGGAGTTATATTCATCAAACTTATAACTGTGCTCTACAGAGGGTTTGAAAATGAAGTTGTAAGAAGAACATATATTCATTAAACCTATAACAAAGAAATCCTTGTCACAAAAAATATGCAAGTGAATTAGGTCCAGGTAAAGTAAATTTGATGGTGCATTATAAGGATAAAATTTGTGTGTAAATAATCCAGGAACATTATAAGATTGTATAAAAGTACCTTATTCACAAAAATAAATATTTGCAATATGTATTGGTATTGTATCCCAGAATGGCTGGTATAGGTATTAAGACTTTTATCGATAAGGTTAAACAATGTTTTGACCTTCCTAGGTCATCTTCAGGTTAACCTGGTTGATCTAGGAAGGTCAAAACGTTCTCTGCTTATCAATAAAAGTGTTATTATGCATACCAGCTATTCTAAGATACATTTTTATTTCAAGTGGGTTTCTTGTCATCGATAATGCATTGGTATTATTTCTCATTTAAATATAAATAATACACAATGTTTATTAACTAGTTACTAGTATTTCTGTAGTTGTGTGAATGTCTGTGTTATTACTGCATATTTTAAAGTTAAGTCTGAGACAAATGATAAGTTGTTTAATTTGTTTATAAACATGGTATCTGTGATGTCAAATGAGCATGGTGGACTCTAGATCTGTATGCGAGCAAGTGCCATTGTCCCAACTCTACAGTTGCCACTTTCAAACACAATAATCTAGATTAAGCCATTCATTCTTACTCTTTAATGGAAAAAACATGCCTTTCTAACCTATCATCACAATACCATAGGTAACAGATCTACTATACTAATACACAGTAGATGCATAAAGTTTAGTAATCTTAAGAAAAAAAAACCCTGAAGTTATATATACAGGAAATACTAAAATTATTAAAGTTTCAGTGCTTGGTAATAGGTCATTTCTTTCAACATACTCACCTGAAACTTTTCTGGGGAAATTCTGATGTTTTTTAATAATCACTCATCTTTACAAAGAGGAACAACTCTAAAGAATTTCTATCTTCTGGCTTGAATTTTCCACTATTTATTTACATATAAAGTATGACTATCATTTTTAAGGAATACAAAACCTCAAGGTTTATCTCATCTTTGAATACAAAAAACATCATTTATTTACCATCCACAGATGTATCAACCATAAATGTATCCCTTCCACTTGGTTCTGTGATGGTCACAACGATTGTGGAGATGGTGAAGATGAACCTTCTGAATATTGTAAAAGTGAAACAAAAACTTGTTTTGGGGAATTGTTTTTGTGCGATAATGGAAACTGCATCCCAAATATATATATCTGTGATGGTAATAATGACTGCCTTGATAACTCAGATGAGGATGAGCGTCATCAGTGTGGTAAGATGATATTTATTGTTTGTCTCTGTGATGTCCACTCTTTGAAATAATTATTGAGGTACACAGGTAACAAACACTGAGGATTAATTACAAATAAATTGTTGGTTTATCATTACTATGATGCAATATTATGAAAATGCAAAAGAAAAGTGAGTAAGATATACAATTTGATAATGCATTGTATTTCATTTAAACAGAGCAATCTATATAATTTTGTTTAACCATTTGTTTATTAGTGTATGGTTGTGGAATATTCTTTCAAATGTTTAGTATTGCTTCCTCCAGTTGAGTCAAGTTGGTTGTTTACCATTTCACCCCAGTTCTAAAACCATTTTTCTGAGCATTCTGTACCCCCCTTATTATCTTGTCACATTTGTTGAATTGTTTGGATTACTGTATTGCTGGAAGATGTATTCCTGTCAAACAGGTCTTTTTCCTTATGGGAATGACATGACAGATAAGAATTTGTATGTATGTCTTCAATAGTTGGTAGTTTAGTGTAAATATCTAGCATCAGTGACAGGGCTTGTAGTCCTTGCCTGTAGTGGTCCTCACTCTACCTATGTTCACTGTGATACCATTTTCTTATGTTAAAAAACAAATTACCATAGATTGTTGTAAATGGCATGCTCATCAAGTTTTGTTCTTCCTGTCATTTGAAGTCTGATGTCAAAACCTTTTGGTGTCTCCTAAGAGGATTGTTTTGATTAACTACAAATCAGATAAAGCTACTTCATAGTAATATGTACCTCACTGTTCTATAGGTAACATTCATACCAATATTTACAGCTAGGTCACTGGCAAGATATACATTATTGTTTATCAGGTACAGAGCATACCCCAACTTACATGAAATCTCTTTTGAAGAGTTTTTGTCTTTCCAACTCAAATGATTATTTTACCAACTCAGTTTATCATATAAGTACTAAAATCTTCACCAGCCAAAAGTTATATTCCTACAGCCTGCAGTGGCTCTAATACTGTGGACTTCTATACTAAACCTAGGTTTCAATATTCGTGGTGGGCACAACACTGATACCCAAATGTTTAGCTATGTCCTTAACTACAGACCAACCAACTATTTGTATAATGTTGTATGTCATTTGTATGCTTTTATAGGCATTATGCTTGTGTGACAATGTTTGATTAGCTGAAGGACAGCCAATCACAGTGTAAGTTATAAACATTTTACTATACTCTAGCATAGAACAGAAGAAAGCAATTTCCTAATGTTTGCAATTCATACCCATTATATTTACTGTTTCTATAATTATTTCCAAAACTGTTCATGTTTAGTAATAAAATAATTTTGTTTTTTATAGATAACAAACTTAATCTAATGATATACAGGCCACTAAGAAGCAGTCAAGCATTCTTTACAATTCTGATATAGGCCTTGTCTTAATGGTTCGTTGCATGTCCAGCTATAAGCAAACATGAACCAAAGTTATCAGATCTGCCTAGCCCTTGTCTATCATTGCTTCATGTTTATTTGTGACATCTTTTTCTGCACAGTCTTTAAAATGATTGAAAAAAAGCTGGTTGGTATTATTTCAATCATGTCCTAAACATGCTTAATGTTAATGGCAAAATAAATAGAGTTTAGTATAATATTTTGTTGATTAATAATAGAAGCATTTAACAACAGAGTAAGGTTACATAGACTTTTGTAAATAATATCTTCTTGTGTTCTTGTATGTGAAGAAATGATACACATTACAAATACTGTTTATTTCAGATACTCGAGAGTGTGACCCTGAGAAAGAATTTACCTGTACTCAGAATAAACAATGGGGGCTTGCTACTTGTATTTTAAAACAATGGATTTGTGATGGAGAACCTGATTGTGTTGATGGAGCTGATGAAAGTACTTCACTACATACTTGTCCTGCCCCTGAACCTTGTGATGTTTACCAGTTCCAATGCAATAATTATCGGTGTATCAGTAACGACTGGGTTTGTGACCATGACAATGATTGTGGGGATGCATCTGATGAACCCAAAAACTGTAGTATGTTTTAGTAATTGTTTTAACTTGGTTATATTTTGATAAAATAGAACTGTAAAAATTGCCATGTAAGTTAATGAAGGTAATTCTCTATGAGACACTGACAAAATGTAAATGTCATAAGTCAGCTTTATATAAAATTACATTCCTTAATGACTAAAATTCATTAATTGATAGGTTGTGTACCTTTTCTGTCAGGATATGTACAACTGTAATCCAAGTACTATGTTGTGAGGTTTGTTCAGTTTAGGAGATTTAGGTTGGTTTTAAATCCATACTCTATCCAAACAGTGCAAAAGTATGAAACTAGTAATAATAATATTCAAAATTATTTTAAAGAATGTAAATGAAGCTTGACTTAAAGGAAAAGTATATATGGCTTAATTTAGAAAATAAATAAAAACAATTTTTTTTTCTTAATACCACACAAGTTATCAGTGTATGTAACATGAATATTTCTTGAAAAAAGGTTCTTTATTTGCAGTAAGACACATCTACAGATAAAAACTTATAATAAAGGTTTTTCTAAGTGAAAATAATTTTAATGTACTTAATTAACAATATTTCTGTCAATCATTGGCAGCTTATCCTACATGCTCATCTGGTGAATTCCCCTGTCATAATGGTAAGTGTGTGTTTAAGTTTTACCACTGTGATGGTGAAGATGATTGTGGAGATGGCAGCGACGAGTTGGCTGAAGAGTGCGCTACAGAACAACCTACTTGTAATGGAGCTCAGTTCCTTTGTAATAGCAGAAAGTGTATTGACTACGAATTGGTGTGCAACAAGCAAGAAGACTGTGATGATGGGTCGGATGAACCTCCTCACTGTTATGTAGATGAATGTGCAAGTGTTGAATCAAATCAATGTGAACACAAATGTGTAAATACCCTTACTGGATTCTACTGTGTATGTAATGAAGGCTACCAGCTGATGGAAGATGGAAAAGCTTGCCAAGACATTGATGAGTGTACCAAGAATTGGGGTGGTTGTTCCCAGTATTGTCTCAACACGCCAGGGTCTCACTACTGCAAGTGTAATGAGACTTATTATGAACGAGAAATGGACTCTTTCACGTGTAAACGTAAAGATGGTAAGCTGATGTAACTGAAATCTAGAGTAATAAAAGTAATAATACATTTGAAACCTTATCTTTAAAGTTTCATATGTAGAAGCAAGTTTCTATAAATTTGTGGTAAATTAAGGATAAACCTTTTACTCCTTAGACTGAAACTAATCTGCTATCTCTTTGAAGATAAAAGGAATTACTGTACTCCACATAATATTTGTTAATAATTCTTAATACTATAAATAAAATAAGGAAAAATACAATTATTTCATGGAGAAATAATGTGAAACAATTAGAGAAAGTAATAACACCCAAGACTAGTTTTAGGATGTTCCAAAGAAAAAATAATTTTGTAGTTATGAATGACACTAGAATAAGTTACCAAAGATTCATTTTTTCCAAAAAGATAAAAATGATTAAAGAACCTATCTCTGTCCAGTAGTCCATGAGGTCTGCATTCTTAATGAAGCAATAAAATCAGAAAACCTACAGTCAGCTTACTGACTGTACTGAAACTAAGGTTGAATACTAGCATCTTTCAAGAATTCCTCTTGTATAGAGAAAATGGTTATTTTGAAGATAAGTTTGGCTTTTTTGATAATGCTTTGTAAATATTTCTCAGTTAATCACTTATTCTGTTTCACTTATCTTTCTACTAGATATTTTTCCATGGATTATCTTTAGTAATCGTTATTACCTCCACAACATGAGCATAGATGGCTCTCATTATAACCTCATCAAAATGAATTTACGCAACGTGGTAGCCCTTGATTTTGACTATCGGGATGAAAGGTTATACTTTTGTGATGTAGGAACAGAAACAATTAGAAGAATGTTTATTAATGGAACAAATGAGGAGACAATCATCCATCACGATGTCCATGGTTTGGAAGGTCTCAGTGTGGACTGGATTGGAAGGTAAGAACACAAATAAGGAACTTATGATGGCCATGGATTCATAACTTTAATGATATCAAACATCAAGCCCTTTAGAATTAAGTCTCATGAATGTCGGGAACTGTCAGGCTGCCAAGTGAATCTAATAAAGTCTTATAATTTTAATTTTGATATTATCAAAGTAGTCCTTCTAATCTATATTTTTTTCAAAATGTCCTGAGATACGTGGCATTGTAGAGATAGATAAATTTTATGCCAGCACATAAAATGTCTGATCTGTGATTTGAAAGAATCATTACTTTAGGCCTATTTTGAGATTTTTATTCATTGTTATTATCTTGAAAGACATAACTATGCATTCAGTATATGATGTTGACTTAGTATTAAAGGTCAAAAGTTAATTCAGCTTTCAAGGTTGTGTGTGTATATATATAATTTGATTACAGGTACTTTAATGGTTTTTAATAGTCGTGCAACTCATGACAATCACAGAATTAATTTTGTAGAAAGTAAATATCAGCAGAGAATACACCAAATAATATATACACCAGTGTTTCCACTTACAAGAATGTCTGATTTGTAGACAAAACTAATTTCTTTTATCCTTTTTTTAATGCTGCAGAAAAATCTACTGGTTAGATAGGATATCTAAACAACTTTCTGTTGCTGAACTTGATGGAACCAGTAGAAAAACATTACTTGGAAAAGGCTTCTCCAACCCACAGGCCTTAGCTGTTCATCCAGGCATTGGGTATGGCAACCAGTATTGCTTGCATTTTTACTATTATTGTAACAAAATTTGAGTTTAGTTTCTTAATTTATTTATTTTTCCATTCAGTTCATTGTTATGCCCTAAATGCATAGCTTTACTCAGAATGTTATAGCTGTATTATTTGCTTGTAATTGAATGTTTGGTGTCTAAAAAAAGGGATAAAGTTATGTATAAATGAATGACATATAACCTTACCATATGATGTGATATGTAACAGGATTCCTGAAGAAGAATAGTCAACTAATTCAAAGCACTCGAGTTTTAGTTCTCGTTTTGAAGATGTTACAACTTTTGTAGTTGATTCTGTGTGGTGACTACTTAACCTGAACTGATATGTAACACTAATAGTAAACATCACTGCCCCTGGTGTCATTCATGAGAAGCATTGTCTTAAGATTATAAATCAGTTTTTTTGTAGTTGAAAATTAAGTGGGAAAACATTATTTAAATAAAAGATATATTGTTTCCTTTTGATTGTAATTTCTAATTATTTTTTTTTAAATATCAGGGGCTAAAATAAACATGGAAATAACCTGTTTAAGTATAATTTCACATTGAACTACCATGTTTGTGGAAAGCTTTATAATAATAAAAATTCTCTTGCTGCTCAGCAACTGTAAAGGAATGATAAATGTCAATTAGTATGCAAAATATCACTGTCTGTAGTGTGTTTGTTTGTTTTAGACCAAAGATACACTGGGATATCTGCTATGTTCACTGTTCATTGCAGGGAATTGAACTCCAGATTTTAACATTATTAGTCAGTAGATTTACCAATGTCTCACTGGTGGAACCATCTTTACTGATTTCAAGAAGTTGTCATATGTTTTTAATTACAGAATAATATATTTATTGTTTTTTTTTAACAAGTTCTCTTGTGGTAATAATTGAAGATTGAACTGAAGATAGAAGTGAAATTTGATGACATTTACTTACCAAATAGAACTACACAGTTAACTATATAAAAAAAAGTATTTTTAATACCTTATTTTGTTTTAGTTTTTTTATGTAGTTAAATATTACTGGTAAAATTAGAACTAAAGTTTTATAATAACTATCTTCAACATGTTGAACAAGGCAAAAAATGTAGTTTATAGTGAAATAAAAAACCCAAAGAGTTTGATATTCAGATTTATCACAGATTTTTCTCTAACTGAAAAGTTAACTGGTCTAGGTACCTGTATATGACAGATTGGGGTCATTATCCTTTCATTGGGCGAATTGGACTGGATGGGTCAAACTTCTCCCGGCTGTTAACTTTCAAAGACAAACTTGTCTGGCCAAGTGCTCTCACAGTAGATTACTTCAGTAATAAACTTTTTTGGGCTGATGCCCACTTAGATTATATTGAGTAAGTACAAACTTGTATCATAATTACTAAAGTTACTTGTTTCTCTTGCAAGATGAATGTGAAAATCCATTATTGGTTATAGTATCTAAGTATGTAAAGTTACTTTTTAGATTAAGATATTTTGTGTAATTGGTAAGAAGTTGTGATTAACTCCTTATGTATTTGTCTTTTGAAACTAACTGAATGTTAACTATTCATGGAAATAAACTTTATAAGTTCTATTATAATACGTGGGATTGTTTCTTGCAAAATGATAACTTAAATAACAATATAACTAGTAGGACAATGAGTTGGTAACATTTTTTTAAAATTACTTTTATGATACTTGTAAACCTACATTATGAGTTTGTGTAATAATATCTAGATTTTCTGATATGAATGGTGAACATCGGAACACCGTTCTTCAGGGAAGAATAGTACCAAATGTTTTTGCTCTATCAGTATTTGATGACTTCTTGTACTGGACTGACTGGAACATAAAAGGACTTTACAAAGCCCACAAGTTCACTGGAGAGAATATTCAAATCTTAAGGAATACTACACATCGACCTTATGATGTTTGTATTTATCATCCATTGAGACAATTACCTTGTAAGTATCTCTTTTTGTGTAAATAAATTCTGAAACATTGTTTTGGCTTCATTGCATTGCTTTTATCATTTAGTAGTCTAGAATTGTTAACATACATTTGTGGAATAGTCAAACAGTTTTCTGGTAGAAATGCTGTTGTTATCCTTTATTTAGCTTTTCTTGGAGTGTCTAACACATCTTATAAGATAATTTGTTCCTGTTGTTCCAACCATCATCTTCTATTCCTATTTTTGTCTGTTAATATTATCCAACAAGGAAAAACCCATGTACAAATACAATTTTGTATTATCTCTAAACAAGTTAAAAGAAAAATAAGTTGCTGATTACATTGTGAGTGAAATTTTAAAATATTCTCTGACTTATTTTACTCTCGTGTCTGTAAACACAACATGTCTTTTAATAAACGAAGTTTTTACATCTGTGTATGATATAGATCCCAACCCTTGTGAAAATGATAATGGAAAATGCAGCCACTTGTGTCTACTTTCACCTGGTGGTGGCTGGACCTGTGCCTGTCCCGATCAGTTTATTCTTCTTGATAATGTAACTTGTATAGCCAACTGTACTAGTGGTCAACATCGCTGTAGCGGTATTGACGATAGGTGTATTCCCATACTGTGGCGTTGTGATGGTAAAAGTGACTGTAGTGATGCATCGGATGAGAAGGATTGCCGTAAGTGTTTGCATTAATTCTGCTGTGTTTATTACTCAAAATTATCCTCCAATAAGACATTCTGTGTGTAAATAATGAAAGCTATGCATTCACTGTTTAAGATGAGATGTATGTGAATATTCTTGTCCTCTGAGGTAAGTAGAAGTTGTTAGTGGATAATATGTATACATAAACTGGGTATAAGGTGTAAATAGTATACAAAACCTGCCTTTGTTGAACTGTTATTGATAAAAAGGTGTAGTTTATACATCCAACCAGTTTCAACTTGTCTTACGTTCATTAAAATATTTACATCTCTGAATTATATTTAGTACATTTACTTTGCCCACTGAAGCAGTTTCAACAAACAACAGAAAACATCAGTCTCACTTTATGTATTATAACTTTCATCAGATATCATTGCACAAGTTTGGATAGGCCACTGTGCTTTCAAAAGGTAATGTAACAGAGAGTATATGTAGCTCAAACCCCAGGTCAGTTTTCTTTAGATTTGCACATGCCTGAATAATGGCTGAGTTTTTGTTTTGCAGTCTCTTTATGTCTGCCCATGATTAAAGTTTTCAGTGTGAGGTTTCATATCCTGTTGCCACTAAAATGTGCTCTACTCTAAAACTATTCATAACTACTAAAGGAAATTTGTCTTTGAATGGTAATAAAACTTAGTAGTTTCAGAGATGTCTTAATCCCCTTCCTGTGGGAGAGTGAGCAGCATGAAGTAATATTCAATGACTGTTTTATAGTTTGTTTGTACTGACAAAAAAGTAAAGTCAGTTTTCAAATATTGTGTTGTAATTTTGTTGTGATCTCTGTTTCCTTATATTATATGGTGTTAAAATGATTTATATGTGGAGTTATCAGTTGATTAGTTTTTAGAATTCTGACTTTGTAAACTTAAAGTCATAGACTCAGGACATTGAATTTGAAGAGTTTTCTTGTGCTGCCTCAGATACAACCTAGAGATTAGTGTTTCAGAATGTGCATCAGTAGAAACTTTCTCCATGTTCATCTGCATGTACATTATAAAAGCAACAGTAAATTCTGTTATGTGGTTTAAAATTGTAGAAAACTACACCTGAATCTTAGAGACACTTTATATCACACAATACGAGATCTTGTTTATTCCATGTGATGCTTTAAGTGCTATTGAGTTTGAAAATACCAATATTTACTTTCATCTGTTTGAAACAAAATTTTCGGGGAACTTCACAGGTTGCATGTTCAATGGTAGTTACATACTTGGTCAAATACACTGTGCGTACACACACTACTTTCTACTGAATATTACATACGAACCGAAGTATCACAACATTGACAAGAAAACAGTGACGGCACCATTACTATAAATTTACTGATGGACCTCGTCAGGCCGTTATAAAGTACAAAATGTTTTTCTAATTAATTTACCAATGGCTAACTTTATTTTAATGTTCTTTCTGAAAATGAATATTGTTGCTTTACTTGTGGTTTATTGTTATCAAATAGAATAACAGTCTAGATCATTTTTGTATATTTAACCTGAGTATATAATATATAATCCTCCATTAGACACGCTAGAACTACTGTAACATGGTCGTGGGCTAATACTAATACTACCTGTATTTTTGTATTTGTACCCTAAATATAATATATGATCCTCCATTAGGCACACTAGAACTACAAAACACAATTTTATAAAAAGTCCAGATTTTAGTACTACATATGGTCATGCCATTCTGTCACTGTTTTTACTGTTTCAGCCCCATTTCATTGTAAAGTAGGACAATATCAGTGTAATGACAATGAGACTTGTATCTCCAATCTTGAAGTTTGTGATGGAAATAATGACTGTGGCGATAATTCAGATGAAAGGTATTGTGGTGAGTATATAAAGTGTCCAATGTATATACAAGTTTTAACTTGTGGTGAGTATATAGTGTCCTATTAATATACATGTTTTTACCTGTGGTGAGTGTATAAAGTGTCCTATGTATATATTGTGGTGAGTACATAATATGTCCTATGTGTATACATGTTTTAACTTGTGGTGAGTACATAACATGTCCTATGTATATATATGTTTTAACTTGTGGTGAGTGTATAAAGTGTCCTATGTATATGTATGTTTTAACTTGTGGTAAGTACATAATGTGTCCTATGTATATACATGATTTAACTTGTGGTGAGTACATAATGTGTCCTATGTATATACATGATTCAACTTGTGGTGAGTATCTAATGTGTCCTATGTATATACATGATTTAACTTGTGGTGAGTACATAATGTGTCCTATGTATATACATATTTTAACTTGTGGTGAGTACGTAATGTGTCCTATGTATATATATGTTTTAACTTGTGGTGAGTACATAATGTGTCCTATGTATATACATATTTTAACTTGTGGTGAGTACATAATGTGTCCTATGTATATATATGTTTTAACTTGTGGTGAGTACATAATGTGTCCTATGTATATACATATTTTAACTTGTGGTGAATATGTAATGTGTCCTATGTATATATATGTTTTAACTTGTGGTGAGTACATAATGTGTCCTATGTATATACATATTTTAACTTGTGGTGAGTATGTAATGTGTCCTATGTATATACATGTTTTAACCTGTGGTGAGTATCTAACATGTCCTATGTATATGTATGTTTAACTTGTGGTGAGTATCTAACATGTCCTATGTATATGTATGTTTAACTTGTGGTGAGTATATAACGTGTCCTATGAATACATGTATTTACTCCCCTTTATTGTGTGACACAATTAAACTAGTCAATTATTATTTGTGTTTCAGACATGTTTTGGATGGCTACAGATTTTTTTAGTTGCTAGTAAGAGTGTTTCCAGTGTTATGGAAATATGAATTATGAACCAGTTAAACCTGTCTTTAGTTTCTCTTTCTTTAACCAGATCTTCCTTGTGGGGAACACAGCTTCAAGTGTAACGACACTGGTTGGTGTATTCCCCAGTCTTGGCAGTGTGACGGAGAAAACGATTGCTCCGACAGATCAGATGAAGATCCTGCCGTGTGTGGTAAGTATAGATACTTTTGCTGATAATATGACCTGACTTATGCCATACAATTTCATTAACAAAAGGATGTTGGTTTGAAAGACATTTTTCAGAGTTCTATATATAAAATAAAATGAAGTGTAAACCATAACATGTAGACTTTACTGTAAGCATTTAACCTCTTTCTTTGAAATCGACATGACTGTCTTTAATAATTTAGAATTTCCATGTGAATGGTGCAGTATGTTTTGAAAATTTTGTAATTAAAAATATTAATTTAATAGAAACTGCCTTAGAGACTGTTTTTATATAAACAATATGTCTGAGTGCTCACAACACTACAAAGTTGTGGGCATAGCACAGATAACACTGCACAACAAAGTTTTTGCTTTTTGAACACTGTTGGATGTTCCTTATAGATTTTTGGTTGCTGATCACGAAAATCACATCCAAATTTGCCCATCACATACTATTTCATCAAAATCTTCAGTTTCAGCAGGACATTGCTACAATGGAAAAACGATGTTAGGGCAACTGGAATCCGTCAATGCTTGCTGATTACTGTTGGACACTGGAACGTGATGCACTGGACATTGAATACAAACGAAAATCAGGAGCAAAACACTTAATTATGTTGAACTTAATAGTGTATTAGAAACATAAATGCAATTAAATACGTTATTGACGGTAAACAATTAACTGTCTATTTTGCAGAGTTCCTTCATGATGAAGCAAAACCAAAACTATATTTGTGCATACCCACCAGGTACCTGTCACAGTCAGCAAAAGCTTTCCAGGAAGCAAAACTTTTCAAAACAATTATTGTGCAGTGTAACCCATTATGTAGCCTTGCACTTGTCAACAAGTAAACAGAACAAAATAGTGCATTTTGGAACACAGTTATAGTCTCGATAATCGTGTGTTTAATCACTGTATTACCCTTACATATATATGTAAGAAAAATTATAATCTTTCATCTGTATGATGGTTCTGCAATATGATCTGTTTTTCAGTGTTAACTAAAGAATGTTTACAGTAATACTTGGTTCACTTTATGTCACATTGAAATGGTTAGTTCGTAGTTATGCGGTATTATGTATTAAGTTAGTTGAAAACATCTGGGTAGTGTGCTTGAAAAGTGTACTGTGTGTCTGTTATTAAGATAGATAAAGTGGAAATGTGAATTAAAATCACAATTTTTGTGGTTTATGAAAAGTAGATCCTTTAACATGTAGTTAGGGCACTTTATTTGCAACTTGCAGGCCATGGGCTAATTTTCCTCTACCAGCATGCAAGTCTATTTAATTTCAGGGTTGTAATAATGTGACAGTCAATCTCAGTATTTACTGGTAAAAAAGTAGCCCACAAGTTGACAGTTAGTGATGTAGATGAGTTTGCCTTCCCTGTAGTATCTCACTTCAAACTTTTTCATGGCTTGACAGATGGCCTTTAAGTAGTTTTGTCAGAAATTCAACAAACAAACAATCCTGTAATGCAAGAAGTCTTTATTTTGGTACAGAGGAAGTTTTGTGATGAGCTCTGATTCTGGTAATTGTTTTATTTATAGATCATCGAGAGTGCAATTCAGAAATCCAGTTTCAGTGTAACAGTGGGAAGTGCATACCAAAACTGTGGTACTGTGACTTAGATGATGATTGTGGCGACGATTCTGACGAGCCAGCTTATCTATGCAGTAAGCATTAAAGATATAGTACAGCTCTATTTTACTTGATATAAGATGTAATCCAAGCTAATTTATAGAGTACTGTACTGAATTTTATGGTTCTTATGACAAATAAAAGTTGAAAGGTTTAAATACTTTTAAAGACAATGAAGACATTAGTAACTTTTTGTAGCAATGGTTTTGGTCATTTGGGATTATATTTATAAAGTTATACAGGAACACATTATTGTGAGCAGAGGTTACTGAAATAACATGATCACTTGAAGTTATAAACTTTTGACCATCTGTGTACTTAAAGGAAGTCAAAGTTCTGGGGTCACAAAGGCATTGTTGACCAGTTTTCCTACCGGAAGATAACCTGATACAGAAGAGGACGCACAGATTTGTTGAACTAGCTTCACTTATTTAAAGTCTTTCAATGGTTTGTTCCATTCATTGTTTATATCCTTCCTTGTATTTTGTATGTGTATATAACCTGAAGTTTTTATCCTTCTTTTTATGTTGTAGGAAATCGCAACTGCCTGTCTGGTTGGCAGAAGTGTCCAGCACATAACAACTATCGGTGCATTCCCACCTGGCTTTTTTGTGACGGAAAAAATGACTGTCAAGACAATTCAGATGAGACAAATCTTGATTATTGCCCTAAGTGTCTCGAGATGGATGATTTTAAATGCAAGAACAACAAATGTATTCCCATTAGATGGCGCTGTGATTTTGAAGATGACTGTGGAGATAACTCAGATGAAGATACAACTATGTGTGGTCAGTTGTACTCAAAGTTTTTCTCTTTTGAGAAAGACATCCATGGAATGAGAGCTTCAGAATTATTGTATAATATCATACATGCATGCTGATATACCCAACTGTCCAGTCGTAGTTAACACGACATTTGCTAGAAATATTATTAGTGAGAAATTGATGACAGTTTATTCAATAATTAATAGTTGAAGTATCCTTTTAATTTCATTTATGGATTCTTAAAATGATGTTTTATATGTATATTATTTGATTTTTTACATACCATATCCACTTTGTAAAACATCTTATGAAGTCCAATCTTTGTACAGGTTTTGTATAGATATCTAAAAGCCCTTTGTATTTTATCTTTGAAAAGAAAATCTCTATCGTGAATGTTCAGAAAATGAATTTCGGTGTGAGGACAAAAAGTGTATTCCATCAATTTGGCGATGTAATCATGATGATGACTGTGATGATGGGAGTGATGAGAAAGATTGTCTGAATTACCAGTGTAAGGTAGGAATTAAACAAGTTTGGTCTGGTTATATTGATGTAGTATCAACATGTTTTTTCTCGTGTTCTTTTCTTTGCTCTGTTCATGTTTTTTGACTAAGCTACTATTATTATTATATAAATTACTTTAAATTTGGTCTAATGTTTCAAAATATCAGTGTGTGAAAGCTGAAATAAATTTTATTTCATGAGTTTACTCACCAGTGTGACAAGTGTATGTGATTTGTTTCAAAAGTGGCAATAGAGAATGAAACTGAACTCTCTATGTTGCACATAATTTACACAAAGTGTATGCACTGTTTATTATATTATCTAATCTTAAAGAAATCTAGCAATATAAATTTGTTAAAAATAAACTTTTTTACACAAAGTCTATGTTTACTGGATGTGAGACACCAAATGATCCATTCTGTAATAGGTTTAGATGTTTTCCTCAAGTTCTAACTAATGCACATTTCTTATAAAAATTAGCCAACCAACCTGATGTATATTTTGACTGAATTGTAAATAAAACTAGTATAGAAATATTTGAGTTAGGCTGGCTTTTAACACAGTGCTTCAGTTCACCCCTTGGGGCACAAACCCCTTGGAGTGCAACTTTAAAAAACAAAACTGTTTTCAACAAACTACACTGAAAATATATGATTTAAACCAAATCTTCTCTGGCTTGGTATTATAGACTTCCATATTAGTTATTAATAGGTGTCATCCCCCCTTGACAGGACTTTTGTAATAAATCTCACAGTAAAAATGATCTCAAGTTTGATGTATGAGGAAAACACTTACAGTATAAATAAGATGGAAACAATTTTATGATTGGTTGTTTTATGCTTATGATCAAACCTGGAATATAAATTCTGTCTCATGCAGAATGATCCATTATTTATGATTTTAAAATTATAAATGGGTTGACTATCATATACCAATAATATCTATACAAGATGAAAACCTTTCTAAGATTATATCAACCACTACATGAACAGTAATAATTTAATTTTAAATGTTAAAATGTTTATTATGTGCCTAAATTTAGGTACAAGTAAGTGCTTGCAATACATTTTCTAAATTCGAACAGCCAAGGAAGATATTATCGACATTGGTCACATTCTATTTGTGTGATATTACCTAACATATACTCTGTATTTTAATTTTAACACAGCAGTTAGTTCAGATATATTTTTAACTTTGAACTGTAGTTTAAACTTATCATACTTAGATATTTCTATACATTATAAAAAAACTACTGTAAACATGCATTTATTTCACCTTAAAATTAATTTTTCAGATTTATAAGCAAACATTATTAAAAGTAGGGTTATTTAGCATCCATGTAGAATGGTGCATTTGATCAAAAACCAAACGAATGCTTTGATATTCTGGTAAATTTAAAAGTACTAATTTAAATCTGTTTGACCTTTTATAAAGAAATTGCTGAGATTTGTTATACACAATCGCATGTATGCATATATACATGTATATACAAAAACAGTGGATAGCTTGTTCTTCAAAACTATCTCTTTACTTTCACCCTTGACAAGAAGTAAAAACTTAAACCAGTCTTTTCTGTATGTTTTCAGGAAATTATAATTCCATATATATACTTGTAAACTACTGGCATTCCATAAACTAATCACCATGTCAGAAAAATAAAACCACTTTAACCAGAACCTTGCTTGTACTTTCTAAGTCTTAAATTTGTGTCTTCTTGTCATGGTGTCTTCAGCACAGAACAGAAAGAAATTATCAGAGATCTTTATTGTGTGAATTATTGTAAACTATAATAAGAACACCTATTCATTTCTTTTTCTTTAAGAGGAACTATGAGTTATTAAACCTAATGCTAAGAATGTGTGTTTGTGTTCAACTTTACTGTGTTTGTGTTTAACCATAGCTGATTATCTGGTAATTTTAATAACTTTCTTACAACGTTTGGGTACTTATAATTTATTTTAATTATAACTATATCTATCACATGCACAACCTCAGCTGATGTCTGTCTTGTTTTTAATACCTTACCATATTAATTGTAACCATATCTATCATATGTTAAGGTTTAGCTGATGTCTTTCTTGTTTTCCATAACTTACTTTTCAGTTGTAATTAAAATTATCATGTGCAACAAATATTTTTTGCCATCCATCCTACATGTGTTAATCTAGTGATAACAGTTCTTTTCTTCATCCTTCACTGTGTACATTATTGTAAAGTATATTAGATGACACTGTCTATACTATCTTAGCATGTATGTTGTAGAAAGATCAACATAATGAATTAGTTTTAACTTTAAGTTTGTGTATATGGTAGTAATATTGTTGCTTTAGAGTTGCCAGGAGTGGTTAGAATGACATATTGTAAACTTTAGGTTTTTGAAGGTCTTGGTAAGTGTATATCATAGTTTTTCATGAAGAGGAAATGTGAATTTTTTTAACAATATTTTGTAGTTATTTTTGTTTTTGCCAGGAAGATCAATTTAGATGTCAGAGTGGTCACTGTATGTCTTCCAAACTTGTGTGTGATGGTAACAAGGACTGTCATGATGGTTCTGATGAGCAGAATTGTCCAACACGTTATCCAGGAGGTCATTACTGTCACAGTTTCTATTTTGAATGTAACAACACTGTAAGTAATTGTGTTTTAAATATCATATGCATTTTAGATTAATAAGTAGTAACTAATCTTTATAATGGGCAATTTTTTAAAATATTACCAGATGTAAATTTTCATAAAAATTTCTACTGCTGATGAACTAGAGCTCAGTCTTGGTTTCAATTTCTTTATCACCACAGTATCTCCAATACTTATGCTTTATTCATTGTCAGAAATATAAAAGAACTTAAAACTAACATAATTGCAACAATTAACAAGAGGTAAGAACCATAGAGACTTAGAGCAATAACAAAACTAAAACCTGTACTGAACTCTAAAATATTCTGAGGGTGATCAACATCTCAGATGATATGATAACAGCAATGAAAGTGATGTTGCTAGATGCTGTAATTTCAGTAGCACAGTGAGGAAAAGTAATACTTGAGTGTTTGATTTCAGTTAACGGCAATAAAACGGATTGCACATCTCTAACGAGTTGGATTAAATACTGTTGAATCAAAGTAATCTATAATACTGTTAACACTTTTTACAATTGAAACAAAACTACATTTGAAGTTTTGTTACACCTGTAATTACAGGTATGTATACAGCCTGATTTTGTTTGCGATGGTGATGACGACTGTGGAGATGCGTCAGATGAAAAGGAAGACCTGTGTCGTAAGGGTCGTTTCTATTGTACCTCTCTTCAACAATATGATTTCGTAATATAGTGGACTGAAAAGATCCTAGAAAATTGGTTGAACAGTAACTATGATTTAGTGTATTTAAAAAACTGTAATATAACACATGGTAGCCCAAATAGAATGAAAAACTAAATTGATTATTTAAAAAACATCATGTTACTTTTTGACTCACTATGACTCACTATGTTTCTTCTTAACAATAATTAATTATAAAGTTGATTTTTCTTGAATTGAGTGTAGAAAGAGTTATGTATATGTGATCATATATAAACATAAACACATATTGAAGACATACAGATAAAAACATTTGAATACAGTTTAATACAATACAAATATCCTTGAAAGATACTTGATAGTTTCTAATAACATAGAAACTTTCTAGATATTCTTATGTTAAAAATGTATATTATTTTGTAACTGGTTACAAAAAAAGCATCTATTAAACATCTACTCTAAACATGGATAAATAACTTTCCAACTGAGTTTAATTCATGTTTTAAACCAACCTTTCTTTTGTCATTACTTTAAAAAAATTGCACAATTATATAAATTCATGGTCCAGAATATTACACTTCTAATACACCATTTCACAATTCTGCAACCTTGTGTTGACTGTTTTTATTCTTTAATCTATTGACACACTATTAAGAAAACTACCTAATGTTGAATTATTTCTTAGACTTGGTGGATGATGTAAAGAACAAAAGAAACTGTTGGAAAATGTAAATAATTTATTTAAACAATGCACCAAAACATTAGCTTGAGTAGAAAGTGAGAAGTGATTTGTATTAATGCAAAATAAATAATTGTTAAGAACTAGGTAAACAAATTTTGACTTCCAACAGGATAGTGAATAAACTGAAATTAACACAAAGCCCTGAAACAAAAACACATCATTAAATACAGCCAATCAATCAGGCAGTAAAATAATAATAGCTTGTGTTATTTCTGATTAAAAGCTGAAAACAAACTCAATATAGTACAATACATAGTACATGTTATGTTTGTTGAAGCCTTTCATGACTTGGTGGTTAGAGCATTTGACTTGAAAATGTGCAGGTCATGGATTTGAATCTCTGTCACTGAATGTGAATGTCCTTTTAGCTGTTGTAACATTATAATGTGATGGTCAGTGCTGGTTGGTAAGGTTTAGTCCAATTAATGGTAACAGGTGGTGTTGGCTAGTTTTCTTCTCCATAATGACCTCAATCCCAACTAGTTTGGGCTCAGCCAGTAATTTATTAAAGCCAAAAATTTACACATCTGAGTGACTGGACAATGTGGCAAAGGTGTAGGATGAGCATGTTTGAGGATTCAAATTTACAACTTTCAGATTGTGAGTCAAGCACCTAACCATCAGGCTATGTCTTTTCCTCTAGTTGCTAAATTAGGGACAGATAACTCTTGAGTAGCTTTGTATGAAATTCAAAGTTTGGTTAATTATGCAGCACATGAGAGAACAAAAATTATGATATGTTTATAGATTCTTAATAGAAGCAAGAATAGTATTAAATTATGTTTAGTTTTTAATATTTTAAGGTTTTTTTTATTCATTTACAGGACGCTATAAATGTGACCTTAGTATGAGATTTCAGTGTAGGAATGATCACTGTATCCCACGTTGGCAGTTGTGTAATGGTGTAGATGATTGTGGTGACAGCTCAGATGAAAATAATCACACCCTGTGTGGTATTATACACACCCCCTGTGATGAGACAGAATTTCAGTGTGCCAATCAGAAATGCATTTCTAGGACTAAAGTATGTAACCATAAAGATGACTGTGGAGACATGTCTGATGAAAATGGATGTCGTGAGTATTTGTGTGTTTTTTTTAACAAAATCTACAAATACAGAGTGTAAAATACACACAGCATAATATTCTGTATCATCTAACAGGAATTGTTCAGAAATTATGTGTTTCTTTTTCCTATAAACAAAAATCTGTATGGAAAAAAAATATATTAAATTTTTATATTATGAATTACTTGTCTGGCATACTCAGTTATAGTATGTTTTTTAGTCAAGTTCTTTCTCATTATTAAAACAATACTGAAAGTTTTAACATTATTTCAAATCAGAAAACAACCATATAGCCTATAGTTATTACAAGGTAAGTTTTATACATACAGATACCAGATTTGGCCATCTACTTCAGTTTGGGTACAAATGGCTGTGTCTATTGAATTAGCATGATACATTTTCATACACAGTGTGCTTCTTTTAAAATGTGATAGCTGTAATCTACTGCCAGAAAACAAAATGTCCTAGTTGGGCAGGGTTTAAAAATTAGTGCACATACTTTAACTAGGTAAATTATTACCTTAATAATATCTTTGATTACTTATAAAATAACAGTAATGTTAAATAAAACAGTTCAACTATGGTAAGAAAATGATGTATTTTGTTGATGTCTGTTGTATTTTTAGATAAGACCAAACTATTAGGAAGACGTTTATGTATGAAATGTTACAAGTTTACCAGAAAAGTTGGTTTTGTTTTGTTGTTTAAAATGACAACTTAGAGAAATTTTGTTTCAAACTTACATTATAAGTTGGATAACTTTTCCAAATTAACTTAATAGTCAGTGAGTTATAAGTTGAATTAAGTTCTCTGTATAGACTTAACAGTCAGTGAGTTATTTTACTTTGGTGGAATTTATAAGTTGAATGAGTTTCTTCATGATTGATATTGAATCTGGTTATAGTAAATGGTGGAATTTTCAGCTCTCTGCCTGTCTAACTAGTATTCTATATATAAGTAAAGAAATAATGAAATTGTATCAGTCTTAGTTCTATATACAATATACACACATTCACTTGTTTTTGTGACAACTGTGGCCTATTCATGAGGTGGTGACACATTAAAACCTAAAACTTTTCACTGACAATTTCAGACAGAGGAACTTGCAACACCGTCACTCACGGAGGCTGCCAGCATGGCTGTACAACTCTAAATAAAGGAGGATATATTTGTGTATGTCCTAAGGGTTATAAAGTAACCAAGGATAATCCTAAACTGTGTGAAGGTAATGTCTGTTTCAAGTATTACATCCATTGTTGTCATCTTTGTGCTACAACACTGTCTTCATATGTTTTTTCTTACAGTATGTGGTTCTATAGGTGTTGTTACAAAACACACACACACAAACACAGGAGGTTATTGAAATGAATGAGTGTACAATATTTACTGACTGATTGTTCTGCTATGTATAATGATATTTATCTCATCATTATGATTGTGTTTGAGTATAAGAAATTTTTAGAAACATCTAACAGTCAAAACATATTATTCACAGTTGCTCAATACAACTTAAATCAGAAAAATATTGAGTGGTGTTTTGTATCTGCTAGAAGTTACACGGATGTGTATCAGTTTTCTTTATGCTTTCTATTTGACATGCTGAATGTTCTCTAAGTAAGTTTGTGTCCGATATTTTACATGCATTCGAGAATTCAGAGCATACATATTTTGAATAACATGATATCATGATGAAACAGGAAATCATGGAAGGAGAAATATGGTAATGTATTTTAAAAGCATTTAATGCATGTTGTAATTCACTTATTGTATATCAGTATTCATACTTCACATTAACTGCATTGACTGTAAAGTGAATTATGTTCACAAGACTTGAAATCGAAAGGAAAAACCAAAATGCAACAAAAATAAGATGGCTACTTCTTTATGGTATATTTTTGCTTTAATTCTACTTGCTTTTATTTTTACAGATGTTTCTTGTTATTTCTTTAGAATGGTGATTATTTCATTTGTATAGGTTTTAAATCTGTACCATATATATCTTGTTTTTACATTAGGAACCTATAAATTAAATTTATAAGATATTAAATGTTACTTTGTTATCTTTATTTGTGGATTATAAATGTTGTCTTCCTTTCTTTTTCTGCCCCCTAGATATTGACGAATGTTCAATTTTTGGCCACAGTTGTTCCCAAATCTGTACAAATTTCAATGGAACTTATAGATGTTCTTGTCAGGCAAATTTTCTTGCCTTTTCTGGTGGATGTGTGGCTGAAGGTGAGATTTATTTTACTTTCAATTGGTGGGTGTGTGGCTGAAAGTGGGATTTATTTTACTTTTAATTGGTGGGTGTGTGACTGAAGGTGAGATTTATTTTATTTTTAATTGGTGGGTATGTAACTGAAGGTGGGATTTATTTTATTTTTAATTGGTGGGTATGTGGCTGAAGGTGGGATTTATTTTATTTTTAATTGGTGTGTGTGTGACCAAAGGTGAGATTTATTTTATTTTTAATTGGTGGGTGTGTGACTGAAGGTGGGATTTATTTTATTTTTAATTGATGGGTGTGTGACTTAAGATGGGATTTATTTTATTTTTAATTGGTGGGTGTGTAACTGAAGGTGAGATTTATTTTATTTTTAATTTAAATATCATATGAGTTTACTCAAAAAGGTCATGAAATATCAAATATAAATTGTTACAGATATGTGATGAAAAAGTGTAATGTGTACAAACAATAAGAATCTAGTAATGATATTTCAAAGATTGTAAATGTTGGTTGAGAAACCACTTTGAAGGATTGTTTGGGCATGTTGTTTTAAAAGTAGTAAAATTTATTAGAAGTGTATTTTTTGTATTTTTACATTTCCGTATGTGATATTTAGTAATACTGTTGTAGGTTTCATATTTATACTGTTTTACCAGACAGAGGTTTGATGCCATTCTGTGTGTGGGTGAATGACAAAAATCTTTTTTAAGCTATATAAAGCACAAGTTAGGCTGGGATTGATCAGTGAGTAAATGTTTGTTATGCTACAGTCAATCAGTTAGTAAGTACAGGTTTGTAAATAGTGGAGTTGTACCATAGATATATGAAAATGTAGCAGGTATGAAAAAAATCAGAAAGTAAATTAAGTTTTTCTGTTAGTGAATAACTAACAATGTGAAAGTGCCTTATTTATTTTATTACAAACAAGACACTTTCACTATTGTTTATAAAAGAACTAAGACACTTTCACCATCTTTTAGAGTAAAAAAAATAAAATACTTTCACTATTATTTATAGTTAAAAAGATAGGACATTTTCACCCTCATTAGACTTAGTATTATTTTTTGATGAAATAATCCAGAAGCACTTGTCCAACAACAGATGTAATTAAAACATTTTTTTTCATCAGACAAATTACACTTGTTGTGTTTTGTATTATAAAAACAACAATAGTTTCATAGCTACGTAATTTCACAGTGTGATGTTTTCTTTCCTTTCCTCTGACCGTTTGTTAAACTGCTAATGAAGATGAGGTAATTTCAATGATTAATTAGTATTGTAATCACTCCTTTCAACTCCATTGTTGGAGAGGAGTTTCAAGGTTGATAGGATATTGTGATGAAGACCACAATCTTTGTTTCAGTTCTCTCTTTGCTTTCCAAGTTGGTATTTTCTTGAATACTTTGGTAAATTTGTCAGTCAGTGTTTCTACCATTTAATTATTTGGATTCCAGGTCCTCCACCTGTTTTAATGATTGCCAGTGGTCCAGAAATCTGGATGGTGGATGTTGAAAGTAAAAGACAAACCTTCTTGATCCAAGGGGAAAGTCGGATTCATGCTATAGATTTTGATCCGGTGCACAGTAGGTCTTAAATCCTGTACTTAACTACATATATTAACATCACATTTCTATTAACACACAATAAATTAGGTTTTATAATATAAACTTGGTATTGTTGTTGTGTGAAGCCCAAACTTGTATTGTCAATTACAGGTAAAATTGTGATATTGTCTTAAACAAGGTGTTAGTCTTCAAATGCGATTGATTTCTATACCATCCACTTCTGGTGGGGCTCTATATATTAAGTTTGTGTTTTGTCTGTTACAATACCCAATGTAAAGAACCACCCAAACTAATTGGATTAAACTACCCATTTTTCCATGTCATGTTTTGTTGTTCTCCACTTGTTCATTCTAAGTTTAACTTAACCTTTATAAGTTCTCAAACTTATACTATGCATATTATCTCTTCTAGCTGCACATGCTTCCTGTGTGTGTCACATTTGGTAGCATGGTAGTTGTTTCTTTTCCTTCCATAGATATTGTGTACTGGAGTGACTCCTATAATAAAGCTATAAAAAGATCATTCATTCCTTACCCAAACAACTCTGACCCAGGAACTGGCTATCCCCAGGATCTCGAAGTGAAGGGTATTACAGAACCTGGTGCTATAGCTGTTGACTGGATTGCAGGGTAGTGTTAACATTTATTTCCATTTTTAAAGAGATTTGTTTAAAGTTCCCTAAAATATTCTTGAACATCTCTCCATTAAATATTTAAAGTTAAAGTAACTGTTTTTAACAACGTAGAAACATAACAGACTGAATCTGAAACTTAATTAGAATGAGAGATAGATAGTAAAGGTCATATTTTTATAAAATACAAAAAACGTATTTGTGGAAAAACCGTTGTTGTGAATATTCTTCTGAAACATATTTATTTCACATTAATTAATGAGGAATACACTTTATATACTTAAGTATTATCAATACTGGTGTTAGAAATTACTGTATGTACATATAATTTCTCTGTTTTCTTTCTTTCGTACTAATTTTGACATAAATCTTATATATAACAGTTGTATAATAAACTTTTCTCTTCAGTATTGTGTCACATCTAGTCTAGTTTGTGTTCCGTTATTACTAGTAAAAACATACGTGTATTTTGATATTAACATTCATTTCTCTCTGTTGTTGTCTCAACACTACTAAATATATACTGATGGGAAATTATACCTGTGTGGTATATCGAGATAAAACTCTTATTCACCTTTGGGAAACCAGGATTATCTTATATTTTGCCAACTTTCCTGTATTAGTGGTAATATTTATTTGAGGCTGGTTAAAAATCTTCATTGCTTAGTTAGATCTGTAATGTCAGGCTCACCAACATGACTGGTCATTCACATTAAGGGAGGTTATAACCTGTATCACGTGACTTACCCTTGGAGGACACAGCCGTGTACTTTGATAGCAAGATGGAAGTGTATAGGTATATCCATACCTACCATGGGCAGACCAGGTGTATCTTTAAGGGAGAACATAGATAGTTTTAATGAAAACAACTTAGACCTTCTCTACGGATTTACGACGCTAAAGTCAAGGGTTCGATTCCCCTCAGTGGAATCAGCAGATTGTCCAATGTGGCTTTGCTATGAGAAAACACACACACACTTAAACATTCATCACCATGTGTTATGTTGAAAGTAGAGTAAATGCTACTTTAAAATATGAAGATACAGTTGTTACACCTTTTTCTTTAATGGGCTATTTCAGTAATCTTTATTGGATGGATACTGGACCTCAAGGGAAGATCTTTACTAGTTTATTAGATGGTCGGTATAAACGGTCCATCATATCCACAAAACTACAGCATCCAGAATCGTTATCCCTGGATCCTGAGATTGGGTATGGATGGTTTGTTTGCTTATTTCCTTACTAAATAGTAAAAGAGTGAACATTTACTCTTATGGTTAATGATTTTAACCTGTTACTTATTATTAACATTCACTATAAGTTCAACTCTCTTCACCTTAAGTGCTTCTGATAAAATTTAGGAAAGTATTGAATTTCATTTGAAGTCACTTGGTTTTAGTTCATTTATATAAGTTAAATGATTTTTACTTTTTTAAAATAAATTTAAAAGAATTCTGTGAATCAGCACAAAATTAATAAAAAAATTACTGACAAAATCAAACTGGTGACGATGATATCATTTCATGTATTGTTTCTCATACACTACTTTTGTAAGAGTACAGAGTTTAATCTGTATTTTTTCTGTGACAGTAATGGAGTTGGTTATTTTGTGTGTTAGAATAACAGAAGTGACATTCTCTCTCTCTGTCTTTTTTTTCGTTCCAGCATGATTTTTATGAGTAAATGTTGAAAGCTTTTGTTGGACACAGATTTTTATTGAAATTTGATTTGAACTGTTACAAGTCTTTAAGTTTACTTCTCTTTTTTTTATAAGCTCTTTTGATTTATTCCAACACATTTTAGCAAACTCTTCTGGATTGACGCTGGATCCTCACCTAAGATTGAGTTGGCATGGATGGACGGCACCAATAGGAAAGTGCTTGTGAACAACAGGCTAGGATACCCTAAGGGGATAACAGTGGACTATGCAGGGGGACATCGTATATACTGGTGTGACTCAAAACTGAACTCAATTGAATCTGTTAAAACAGATGGAAGTGACAGGGTGACTGTGGTCAGTGGAGGTATAAACACATCACATATTTATAAAACTTTATTGATTATTAGACTGTATCAAGGTTCTTCATCCTTTGAGTTTCTGTAACTAAGATGCAGAGAGGAAAATTCATCTACATATACTGATCTTGAATCATTGTTGTCTTTTTAATTTTACTGTATGTTTAATGAAAATTTGAATTTATAATTTAATAATTGTTGTACTAATAGTTAACTGACTATAGAAACAACACTCTAGTCGTTCTCTTCTTGTAAGTCTGTGTTGTTGATTATGGGTAGTATACTGACTGTGATAACACAATGTTAGTTGACACAGTCATTTGTATAGGAGAAAAACCAGTGAGGTACAACTTAAACTTTTGTAACCAACGAAGCTGCATTAAGAAACATGACAACCATGAGATTGAACAGAATTACTGTCATTTGCCGTTCCAATATATTTACATGTTCCCATGGGAACAACTTTTGATTTTCAGATATGCTGAAACAGGGGTCTTGGTGACCCTAAACATTGTTATATTATATTACTATAAATATTTCTAATATTTTGTAGAAGGCTCATGGTGACAGTGACTTGAGTACAAATGTAAGTGATAGTAGAGTGAAGAACAAGTTATTCAAGAGACCTTTCAGTACCAATAGCAGATTATACATTTAGTGCTAACATCTGATGAGTTACAATGATCTTAGTATTAAAATATACACCTACAGTGAGAAACAGTTTAACTCGTAGATATCTCTGTTATGATTGGATAAACATTTCCCTTTTAAGTTACACTTTCAAATTACATCTCTTTCAGAACTTTTTCACCCAATCAGTTTAGATCTTTTTGAGGACCACTTGTATTGGGTTACCCGAGACACTGGAAAGATTTATAAACAAGATAAGTTTGGCAGAGGTATTAAAGTCAAGATCTCTCAAGGACTTGAAAACCCAACTGGTATAAAAATTTACCAACCATTCAAATACAATACCTCAGGTAAATGTAGAAGTATTTCTTAAATACATCATTTTTACACAGTTTTATTATCCTTCTTTCTTTACTAAGCAAAAATGTATACAAATAAAAAGTACAGTGGATTTTAAAGGTTTTTTTGTTTTTATCTTTTACTACCTCTCCCTGAGGTAATATTTTTAACTGTTTGGGTGTTTGTTAGCAAGATTTCTCAAAAACAGCTGAACAGATTATGGATGGAAGTTGGGTATATCTGTTAACCTCAAGCTGACCTAAGGTCAAAACGTTGTTCTCTATCTTATTTTAATACCCATACTGGCTGTCTTGAGATACAATTTTACTTCAAGTGGGTTTCTCACTGTCATGAAAGCTGGTATACAGATGGATTCAACTTAAAAGCAATTAAATTTTAAAGGGTCAAAGTTAGAAAAACTTCCTGTTTGTAAACAGGGGCACAGATTTTTTATGCTAATTTAACTATAACTCAGTCAAAAGTGATTGTATTTTGATAAACAAGTGTAGAATATTATTTTTCCTTGTTTACCCTGCCAAAAATAGTCTTGTTCATTGATAACAATGTACGTATAGACAGTTTTGCTTGACCTGCTCCACTAAGTGTCTCTTTAGTTAACTATGTGTTTAATGTGAAGAAGCACTAATATAAATGTACAAACTCCAGTTTTCTCACCACATAACTACTGAAAAACGTGTATTTTACAGGCATTAGTTGTCATGTAGTGAAGTGTAAATAAAATTTTTTTTTAGCTGTTTGTAACAAAATTTGAAGGGTTGGTGTATTAAAAAATGTTTTGTTGTAGTTATTGTCTCAAGTTGTATCAAGAGACTACTCACTGTTTGACAAAGAAAACAATTCAAGAAGTGGAATTCTTGTTGAAACATTTCTTCTTGTTCTGTTTTTTTTCAGCTCATTGGTAAGCTTAAAAATTTATAATGCTAAAATTCAGGGCTTAGTTACTGTGGTGGGCACAGTGCAGATAGCCCATTTTGTACTTTTTTTTTTTCTTAGCAACACGCATACAGAGGTATGAATACTGGCTTGAGATTTAGGTTGTGTCAACTTTGTGTTTGATCTGTTGTATAGATAAAGTTTAATGTTTTTAAATGTTGACATTGTTTTTCACACTTATTGACTTGTGTTAATATGAAGAGAGATTATTGTTGATAACCCATTGACTGTACCTTCTCTAAATATTATTGTTACCAGTTGTACGTGATACACAGCACACTTGCATTCAACTGCTGGAGGCAAATTGTACCTATACAGTAAATCAGCAGTCAATGGGTTAAGGTATGCATTTTGTATTCTAATTACAAGGCAAACATTTCAGTGTCAAACCGTTGCAAGAACATTAGTTGCAGTCACTTGTGTCTGTTAATTCCAAGAGGGTATCGCTGTTCCTGTCCAGATGGTTCAGATCTGCAGAAATCCAGTCAGATGACCTGTAATGCAGGTATAACTTATATATATCTCTTTGGTTGTCATCATTTGAGAGATATTTTGTTTTTGTTTAGGTAGTCTTGGTCACCGTGTCACAGGTAACCACTCTAGTATTCTTGAATATTTTTAATAAACTGGATAATTAAATATGTGATAATTTGACAGCTAACAGCTTCTCTTTTAATGGAGTTCACCCATGTGTAACAAATTTTTACAGCCCTGCTAAGAATATTAGTATTAGTTCCAGGGATGAAACGTTCGGTACAGAAACAAGGTTCCTCAAGTGTAAAACAGTATTATTTTTGGTCTGTATTGTAATGCAGTTATTTTCTTTAAGGGGCAATTCTTAAAAAATATCTTTCTAAACAAAATAGTACAGTGTAATAAAGTAATACATACAAATAAAATATCATTTCAGTAGCTGTTAATGCATATAATGTGTATGTTGAAGTATCCTTATAAATAACTCTAAACATATGTTCTAAATGAGTTGTCTATGGTTAAACCTTGCATTTTTAAATAATTTAATTGCTAAAGGGTACTTATACATAACATGTTAACATAGTTTTAGTCTATATAAAACTAAGACTGCATTCCTGTTTAAAGCCATGGAAGTTCCAAAACCTGAGCCACTACACTGTCCGTGCAAGAATGGTGGAGTTTGCCACAAAGATTTCAACAATGTTGTTTGTCTGTGTCCTGTTAATTTCAATGGTATTCATTGTGAGAAGTACTTTGGAGAAGATGAGGTAACAGCCCCATCATCTATAGCAGGTAAAAATGTAGCTGAGGAAGAGTTAATTTAGTATGTTTACTAATCACGTACAAAAGTGGTATGTTGAAATGACTGTTGGAGTGAGTTGTAAGAACGAAATTATCTTAGTCACAAACTCCTGACATGTAATTATGAGTTAAAGATGTTTTTATAAACTGCATAAAAAAAAGGTTGGTTTCCAGATATTTCATTCATAATAAATGTCTGTCGATACAAAAGTAATGTGTACTCATGAAATACACATGATTTGTTAATGGTGAACTTAGAAAACAGTTGTACCTAGATAATTATAACTAGTTTACACCATTAAGTTTGGAACTGGTGAATTGTATTGATAATATGTTGTATATTTTTATAAAACGTGACCAGTACCACCCACAGGTCAGAGTTGAGTAACATGGTACAGACAAGTCAAGTTTAAATTGTTTTTTTAATGAGAAACTAGAACATAATTTTTTTGTGATTTTTAACTGCATTTGTTTCCTGCAGGTATAACTTCTATTGTTATTCCAGTTATTGTCACTCCATTTGTGTTACTGTTAGCTGTTGGAATGTTTTCCATCATTGGTGCAAAACTTCTGTAAGTAACTCTTCTCTATTTTAATACTTATAATGTTACCAAAGAATGTATAAAGTAACTATACTAACACTGAATGAACTGTATAGTCTGTAAATCCTGGCTCTTATCATATCAGTAAAACCTACTGAACATTCTTTAGTTGTTTGTCTTTATTAACCTTTGACACTTCTATATTTCTAAGACAGAAAACAACATTGAAAAGGGTTAATGCAAGTTCATTGGAGTGTGTTTTGATAAAGAAACAGTTTTTATGGCTGAATTTACAGAAAAAAGAACAATTCGAGAGATCATCGTGTATCATTTCGAAGTGGTACAAACATAGAGATTTCTCCAACTTTCATAAGGAATGGAATCTGGGGTACAAATAATGGGGTGAGTAATTAGAAATCCACAGGAAGATAACAATATGTAACAAATTTTGTTTCTGGTTAGTATGTGTTATTTCTTAATTGCTTATATTGTAAAATTACACAAAACGGCCATTAATTCCTTCAAACTTTGCTTTTGTGACCTGGAGAATGAAATTTAGAAATTAACCTATTTCTAATAAAACAATATATGAATCAAGATTTACATGTATTTATAATAAAGTTATACAAAAATGAACAAAAATGTTTAGAAGTGAGTAGCTTTGAGATTTGCAACTGTACTATAAATCACTTTCATGTGTCAGTCCCCCAAATATAGTCTCCCATCATGTCTTCGTTATACGCTCCCAGGTCACAAAAGCAAAGTTTGAAGAGAAAAATAGGTCTTTTCCCTTTACTTTAGGCATAAGTAATTGGTAAATAACACTTTCTGCCCAGGAAGAAGAAAAAGTAAAAAATTTATTACATAGTGTTATTTGTTGCTAAGTTAAGTAGTTATTTTATTCCAGTAAACTAAATCAATGTTTATTAAGGATTTGTATGGTAATAAGTTACAAAATATTTATTCTGTACATTCTTGTCAGTTGTTTACACTAATTTGGAGGTGCACAAATTGCATTCCAGATAGATTTATTCACAATCAATACACAGCTGTCATTTGGTGAAATTATTCTCAAAACATTTTTAAAAAGATATGGTCCCTGAGCTTTCATTTCTTGAAAGCTTGCCTAAAATTTAAAAAAAATTCGTAAAATATGACGGCAAAAGACAATCATTTTACTTTTTGAAACTTGATTGGAGTAGCATCTGTTTTTAATTTTTCAAGAGTTGTTGGATAGCGGAAAAGTTGAGTTTGCTTCTTCCAGTTAACATCTCATAGTCATTATATATTCACAGTCTTTTTCTCTATGTATTTTAAGATTTTTGGCTCACTGCAGGTTTTTTGTGCCACCACTGCATGCTATTGACTCATGGTGCTTTGTACAGACTTACAAAACAGTTACTACATTGAAAGTTCTAGACATGGTTGAAACTCTACTTTAATATTGTATAGGGGGACTTAAATGTAGTACGATATCACTAGGGGGTGGGGATGTGTTCCATAAACAGAATGTGCACTTGTTTAAGTATGGTTCTTGGAGCTACAAAAGTTCTTAAGTTCAAAATCTAATTTTACTATACTTTCATTGAAGGTAAGAGTATTTAGTTATGGATATGTAAAATTTCTCATAGCTGTGTATTTATTGTGATAATTTACACTGTATGTTTTCTTTTTTAGGAACCAGTGGCTGGTGAGTGTAACCTTCATGATATTACCAAAACTACAGATTTCAGTAACCCTGTATATGATTCTGTGATTTTGGAGGCTGGGAAGTTAAGTGAGCTGTTTGATGTGCCATCAGATGTGGTTTGTAAACAACTAACAGCAGAAATCAACTTTACACCCAGCACAGAATGCCCAGCATTGCCACAAGATAATGGTGTAGAGGAGTTATCCTCGGGGGCACACACGGGACAGCCTACACTTGATCCTACATACATTAATACAGACAAAGGCACGCAGCGATTGGTAGACGAAGACAAGTCTGAATATTTATCTTATTAATATTACAAAATATCCTTTCCAGAATCCCCATATCTAACCTTGTGGGATGAGCTAGATCCCTGGACATAACTTTCTGAGGGATGGGATGTCATCATAAAATCTGTGTAGACAGTGGAAATTACGATATAACCTTTGATATAACAACACCTTGAATAAACTTTCAGCAATTCCCTAAACCCTCATCATAATGTGGATGTGGGAGTAATGAAAATCAGCAATTCCCTAAACCCTCGTCATAATGTGGATGTGGGAGTAATGATAAACTTTCAGCAATTCCCTAAACCCTCGTCATAATGTGGATGTGGGAGTAATGAAAGTTTTTTTAAATACAAAATCCACTGTCTTATTACTAATATTTAAATTAATGTCAATATGGAAATAGCTTGTATTAATGATTACTAAAAATCTAGAAATTACTAACATTTTTTAAAAACTACACCACTTACAGTAATTAAAGTTTCTTTGGAAGTTCTCCACAGGTCCATCTAAAAATCCCCATTTCTTTTTAACATTTTCACTCCTAGTGGCTTTCATAACATTGTAGTGTCACATCTCATCAACCAGAAAGGTTCTAGCATGAAAGCTGTGTCCATAGATTTACACACAGACTCAACATGTGGTACAGTTGTCTTGTACACCCTGAATATTATACAGTGTTACAAAGTATTCCATTCAGTATCTAATCAATAACAACATAGCTTATTCTGTATACTTTAGTTAATGTAGTATGTAACTAATCAGATAAACTTATATATATATTCAGATATTAGTTTGAATTATGATATTATTACACTTCTTACTGTTTGTGTTGACAGGGAAAAGACTGATGTTTTGGTTTAGAATGATGAATTTATGAGGTATTCCATAATTCAGATTACACCCTTTTGTAGTATGTTTATTTTATACAAGTAATATTTAGCCTTTGTTTCAACTATATATTTATAAATTAACTAGAGCTGAGCTTTGCAATAGTATGTTTAAATTTACTAAACCACATTCTAGAATAGCTGTGTATATTTACAATTTAAATAGGCCAAGCTTTGTGATAAACATTGTCCTACTGGTACTTATTAAATGTACGAAAAAACATTCTAGAATAAGAGCTGGGGATTAGACCTTTCCACTGACAGACCACATGCATTATTTTTTCTACCCCAGCATTTTTTGTTTTTATTTAAGCATAGAAATCTATAGCAACTTCAAAAGCTAATCTTCTTACTTACAGTTTAAACAAACTCACCATATGAGGTGAAAGAAAACAGGATTACGAGAGATTCCAAGAAATGCAGTGAAGTCGAGAAGTTCATTGCTGTCTTGGGTCTTCCAGTTGGTGATTGTGTTGTTCCTTGTGTTGGAATAATTTTTGTATCTTGTACAAGGTACTGTTGCAGTGTTTACAATGCAATATTTCAGATGTTAGTAATTGAACATTGTTTGTCAAACTAACCTATTTTGACATGATTCAGTTTTGTGCTAGTTTCACAAATCTTATGTCATGCAACAAACCATGAGGGTAAAAAAAAACAAAAAAAATGTTTAAGCTAATGACCTAATGACATGTTAAGGCACGAATTCAAGGTTCATTAAAGTTCCTCACCTTATTATTCAATCTGATTTCCTTTTAAATTCACTTCTCCAGCACAGTGTGGTTAAATATAAATTAGAATATTCTGAAGTCACTGAACCTGAAATTGTTGGATAATTTTATCAGTAGCAACACTACCACACTGATGATACAGTAGATCTTTCTTTACAGATTTAAGTTTTCCAGTGTTCTCAGGACCCATCTATGTTAGTTTATATATTAATATAAACATCTTTTGATTATAATTTGTTTTTACTTCTGAAAGAGAAATGTATAGATGTGATTTGTTTTCCACCCATTGCTTTCATTGTTAAGTAATGAGTTTTAGCAGCTGCACG
Source organism: Tachypleus tridentatus (assembly GCF_004210375.1). Lineage (NCBI taxonomy): Eukaryota > Metazoa > Arthropoda > Merostomata > Xiphosura > Limulidae > Tachypleus > Tachypleus tridentatus. Next base: position 76,705,895 of record NC_134827.1, on the reverse strand, counting down.
TGGTTGTATCCTGTTACAAACAAAATAGTGCATCATAGAGGGCTACACAATTGTACTGTTTAGAGACAAGTTGGCTAGATGGCTTCCCTCAAGTCTATCCATTCGACATTTCAGACAAGTTCAGATGGGCTGTGAGGAGCTTTATTTGAATAGTTGATAATGGTTAGCAGTTGTGGGAGATGTATTATAAAGTGGAAGTATGTTTCATCCTGTAATTTCATATCTATATCAGTGGGTTTATACTATAAACTGAAATAACTGGACCCAGTGAAATCTTATGACGTGGGTTAAATTAACAACCCACACCATATAATATGTCAGTTATTCAACTTTTCTCGTTTTACAATTGTTGTTTCCCAACTCTGGTGCTAGTGGTGAAGTAGTTCGTGTCAGAAAACCTTACACATATATACAGATGTGACAAAAACCAGTAGTGGATGTGATATATAAATATTTTTTCTTTGTGTAAGGACAGATTAGGCTTCATGCAGTCTTTGAACCTTGTCTATGTAAGACATTAATACAAAGATAATAAAAGATATATGTATGAAAAATATTTCATGGTTTGGTTATAAATTTTCTACTGACATCCTTTGGATTGGGAGGAGGGAGACATACAGAATCTTATATATGTAAAAACGGCTGGTTTGGGTTGAAAAATTTTTTTATGCAGAGGAGCGAACAATGTTTCAACTTTCTTCAGTCATCGTCAGTTGTTCGCTCCTCTGCATAAAAAATTTTCTCAACCCACAACAGCCATTTTTACATATATATTTTTCTCTACAATTGGGTTTTCTCGTCATCACTAAAACAGAATCTTACATTTTTAAATGTTTGTTGGTGTTTGTGTATCATTTTAACAATTGTCAACTTGAATATATTGTTTACCAACAAACTTTACCAAGATGTAAATATGTTCTATCTTCAGCTTACATTTCAACTATGTGGTGACCCAATCACTCGGAACCAAAGTCAATTCAAGCTCATGCTCATATAAATTTTTTACAACCAGTTTGAACTATAATTCTGTGATGTTACTTGTTCTTTTCAGGTTTTTATGCCACCTTATGATGTTTAAAATATTGGAAAGAGTTTATGATGAATGTTTTTAAACAACAAAAATTTACATTCCTTTATCTGTAACTTTCAGAAATTACTGATCACCAAGAGAATACAAAGACTTATAAACTAAAGATTACACTTCAACTGGAAAGCTATGATGAAGGAATAACTTTTTGAAAGATGGTTAGGCCTAGCAGGACCTACATTCAAGTAACTTGTCCATTGTGTTGAAGTCTGCAGCCAATTTCTCATGGATACTAACTATTCTAGTGTCTGTAATGTGGATTATCGTTCCTGATGGGTACTCCATCCTTCCTTCCATCAGTATCATTCACTATTACATCACTTCTGTGAATCCTTTCTTCTTGCTCATTCTTACCATTTTGAACTGAGATAAATAAACGTACTTCTTGATGCAAGCCTATATATTAGAGGAATGGCATCCATTAATTGGTTGAAAGAAACAATTCATCAAAATGACATTTTAAGTCGAATATTTTATTTTCTGCAGTTGTTTCCCTGATCTCGTTCAACAACCTGTGAAAACTATTAGAAGCCTTGTCGAATTACACAGCAAACTGACTAAGACCAGAAGCAACATAACATCCAAAGACAAACCACCCTTTTGGAAAAATAAAGCTGTCTTAGCTGAAGAGGTACACTATTTGTGTTCCCTAGTTTTACCATTCTCACTATGAAATATTAAACAAGTTTGCATCAACACTGCCAGTTTCATTAATCAGATATCCTCTCTAGCTTTTATTTTTCAAGAGAAAAGTTCATAGATCATAATCTATCCTCATATGATAACATTTCCATTACAGTTTCATCCTATTAGCTTTTCTCACAATCCTTTAACAATTCGATGTCCTCTAAGAGTCAAGGACCCCAAAAACATAACTTAATATTCCAACTGTGGCATAACCAATGATCTATATAATGATATAACTTATTTAGACTTTATACTCTATATTTTTGTAGATGGAACCTAAAAATCCTTTTGCCCTGTTGCTAGTAACAGCAGATTGTTTGACTGGCTTAAGAGATTAAACAACCAGAGCATTATGACCCTTTAATTTCATAACACTGTTAAGGTTATTCCCAAAGTTATATTCGTGTTTCAACTTACAATATCCCACGTGCATTGTCTTACCTTTACTATAATTCAAATTCAGCTGCCACTTATTTACCCAACTCAACAAACAATCCGAATCTTCCTTGTGCACACACGCAAAACTATAATGTTGCCAGCAAATTTAAATAACCTTAAGACCACGTGCTTTGACAAATTTTTCACAGGTTTCTACTCTACCCGGACTCAATTCGAGACCACATTTAAGCATTTTAAAAGCAAAAAGAGTCCATTGGATCTGCATAAATTTTACGATACATAATCAAACAGGGTTGTTGTGATTTCAGTTTCTTAGTCAAGTTTTGTCTTGGAAATCACTAGTGATGTCTAAGCATGGTTAGAAGCTGGTGAAGTGTTGGTTTCTGATGGTTTACCAGTTTTATTTTTATCATATTTATGACATCAAGAGATATGTCTAGCTTCATTGTTTTTGGGCCGAATTGTCTTAACTAAGACAGATTTGAAAAGAAGATAGAATTGTCTTCCAGTAACTAGCTGACTAGGGAAATTATCTATTTCAGTAATCATTTAGGGTCTATATATGTCTGAAGTTGACGCTTCGAGCTGCTAATTCAGGTCTTCATGAAATAACTAAATCAAACACCATTTCAAAGAATTATCGCCATAACTTTCAAATTATACAGTTATTTCTGCTTTCTGTCTTATTCTATATGTTTTATTTTTTATACAAGTATTTTACGCATTCTGAAATACCACCAGGTAGAGCTACTGGTTGATTTTAAGATTTACGATAGATTTTAATATTAATGCAAGTGTCTAGACTTCTCTATTTGCACTTTGTTGTTTTCATAAATAACTTAAGTGTTGAACGTAAAAAACTGTTTTTTAATTCGTATCGTTTGCAGTTTTTGAGACATAATTACCGTTATTGTATGCATTATTTTTCACAATACTACTTAAACTGTTTAAATATATGAAACTGAACGAAATTATGCGAAACGTTTTTATATCATCCACGCAATTACTAAAGAAATTTCTTAAGAAACGTAAGCTGCGTGACATTAAAGTTTGAATAACATTTCGTTAAAAGTGATGTCGCTACTGGGGCGAATTCCTGCACGTTTCAAACTGGTATAGAAATAACGAAGCTGTTACAAGTGTTTGTTTGTTTGGAATTAAGCGCAAAGTTACACAATGTGTTATATGTGCTCAATTGAGAGTGTTCAGTGTGTGTGACACGGATTTATGAGTTGAAACAAAGAAACTAACAAAAACGAAGAATAAAACCCGTAATTAAGTAAAAAGTTGGTTATATAATTCTATGAAACAAACCGAAGTTACAATACTGCGAAGTAAAGTAATAAAGTTATAATGGAGGAAAACTTAGCTGATAATGCAAAAACTTCCGAATGTATATTTACAAAGTGATAGGTATATGATTTTAAATGAGCTGCGCATGCGTATTTTACATCAAAATACGCTGAGAAAAACAATAGAAATTGCAATAAGTTTAAAGTTCATTAAAAAAAACAACTACACACGGATTAAGTGTCGTTCGTGTGAAATACTTTAAATATATAAAGACACTAAAGTCAAAATGAAGTCCGTCGTCACGTGATGACAAGGATATTGTATCATCCTACATATATATATATATATTCGTTACATTAAAAAGCTTAAACGAGAAAAAATATATATAAAGTGATTTTGATAATCTAACTGATTATCCCAAAACTTGTAAAGTACGGTTGGCCAATGAAATATTATCAACAATGAACTCTAGCCCTCTACATTATGTGAACTGGCAAACAATTTTTGAAAGTGAAATTAATTAAATACCTTAACATAAGACAGAAAAATAATACAAATTTTAAAATCTCCAAAGGCCTGGCATGGCCAAGCGCGTAAGGCGTGCGACTCGTAATCCCAGGGTCGCGGGTTCGCGCCCGCGTCGCGCTAAACATGCTCGCCCTCCCAGCCGTGGGGGCGTATAATGTTTTGGTCAATCCCACTATTCGTTGGTAAAAGAGTAGCCCAAGAGTTGGCGGTGGGTGGTGATGACTAGCTGCCTTCCCTCTAGTCTTACACTGCTAAATTAGGGACGGCTAGCACAGATAGCCCTCGAGTAGCTTTGTGCGAAATTCCAAAACAAACAAACAAAACCTCCAAAAACATAAAATATCCAGTACACTTAGAATATTCTAAACAATTCAAAATATAGTACAGTCTGATCCTTGTATTCAGAAGTTAAACATACAGGAAATAATATTTTTTATATATCTAAAATACTTAAGGTAATAATCAACAATAAATTATAAACATTACCATATTTCAAATACATCTTGGCTGATATTCTGTTCTTAAACGCAAAGAAAAGGGGGGAGGATTGTATTCTTCAGAATTACTGGGCGAAAACTATATGTATAAAGTAGTTTTAAAAAGACAGAAGGGCAGAGCGAAAATTATATATCGCACAAGTACACTAAACATTGTCAAAATAGTTGGATCAGGGAACGTTTTATTCATATCCCATCTCTCTCCGATTGCTGACCCAGCATGGCAAAGCGTGTTAAGGTGTGCGACTCGTAATCTGAGGGTCGCGGGTTCGCATCCTCGTCACGCCAAACATGCTTCGCCCTCCCAGCCTTGGGGGCGTTATAATGTGACGGTCAATCCTACTATTCGTTGGTAAAAGAGTAGCCCAAGAGTTGGCGGTGGGTGGTGATGACTAGCTGCCTTCCCTTTAGTCTTACACTGCTAAATTAGGGACGGCTAGCGCAGATAGCCCTCGAGTAGCTTTGTGCGAAATTCAAAAACAAACTCAGATTGTTTCGTTAACACTAACTCGTTTAACTTTAACGAATCCAAGCGATCGAAGTGCAGCGGCATACATGTGAACTAGTACGGCTGATTGTGGAGTAACTTTCTTTGTATGATGGTAGAGTACGAAACAAGCCATGTCTCAAAACCGATAGCGTCACATAAAAATCAGAAATACATGGTGATGCCATCTACGAAAGATTTACAATAATTATAGCAAGTTCACGACCATAAAGAAACGAATAAAAATGTGTTATTTTAAATACTATTTTTATCCTATTATAAATCTAGGTTTTTATTTTCTCTTTCTTATAAAAGATAAAATATTGTACTTTCTAATACATTATACAATGAAACCGATGTCAGCAATACACACGTTATGTCCAACAGTGTCAGTACAGGGCATTATAGCGTGTATTTTCTTGTCCAGCAGTAACTTAGCTAGATCAGAAAAGGTGTCGCTCTTAGTAGGGTTCAGCGACTTCTTGGTTTGTGTCTCAACACTGCATTCTTTGTTTGTTTGTGAAAAAAGCTAGATAGGTTTATAATAATCTTGATATTTTAACTAATATTTTAAACTAACGTTTGACAAATCGATATTTACAAAACATTTAAAACGTTGAACCCTGAAATTACACGAAATAGAAAAGCCTCCAAGACTGTTTTTGATCAAATATTGAATAAACAATTCCACTTCATCTTAATAAAAAAATATATACCAGTTATAACAACTGATACTTTGAACGCTCTAAATATCACTTGGCAACATGTTTAAAGGACTTTATGAAACAACTTTTAACAAGTGTCAAATTAGCCCAGTAGCTTGCTAGGCCTATCTCTGAATACCACATTGTTAAAGACGTATTATTACTGGACCAAGGTGGGTTACATTTGTGATTTATTTCTTTTATGTTTCTACAGAAAACAAGAATTATCCATACCTAACAAAAATCACACAAAGGCCATTTCCAAACAACCTGTTTTCAACTCTATTCTTTTTTTACTTCTTAGTAGATAGGTCTAAATATTAACGCGTACCTGTTGTGTTTGAGGTTAAAAAAGAAGGCTTATCTTCGTTTTATTAGCACCAAAAGGCATCAGCAGAAATTATTCAAATAACACACAGAAATATGCTTTTATCGACTTGTTTCTGTCGCGATTAGTTTGGAATCTAAAGGATCGAATAGAGGATGCTTTATTATAAAAATATAAAAGGACAAACGCTAATAATGGCCCGTCAACTTAGAAAAAAGTATGAAAATTGTTAGTGAATGAAAATCTTTGTTTTTTTACCTTCAGGGACGTTTCGTCTGGAACATTTAGGGTTGTTGAACAAACTTATAGTTCATAAACACATCGAACATAGATTTGTGTGAAAGTTGTGTTGTAGATTGTTCTGAAACTTTCTCTAACTTTAAATGTTTCTTATTTTTATTTTAACATTATTAAATTAATACGTTCATATTTAACTCTTTCTTAAATAAAAAAGTTAAAGCGATGCAACGTTACGAATATAGAAAATATAAAATACGGATTTACAACGAGAAAATCAGGGGTTCGATTCTCCTCGGTGGACACAGCAGATAGCCCGATATGGTTTTGTTATAAGAATAATACACACTTTTCTAAACGCGGTACCTTTAATTAGAGCAAAAATTATATCTCAACACAAGAACGAACGTTTCTTATCATACGAAGCTTTGTTTTTGTTAGTTTATTTTTAATTTTTCGCAATGCTACACGAGGGCTATCTGCCCTAGTCGTCCCTAAGAAAACAACAAACACGAACTAGTTTACTAAACAAATCGAGTACCTACATGCAATGGCAGTGTTGACACAATTTTTAATTTTTAACATCAATCACAGTGGGAAAACAACTAATTGTCTTTTCTTTTTTTCTTATCACTACTAAGTTAGTGTATTATCGCGTTATCACTGGGATTGTGTCCTCCAGTGAGCCAACACTAAACTTTCAGACATACAAAGTTAATATACGGGGTTCATCCCCAAGGCAAACAGAGTAAACAATCTAATGTGTAGCTTTGTACTAATAAAGAAAAATCCAAATTAAATTGCGGTTGTTTAACAGTGGAACCGTTTGTTTGTTTGTTTTTGAATTTCGTGCAAAGCTACACGAGGGCTCTCTGCGCTAGATGTCCCTAATTAAGCAGTGTAAGACTAGAGGGAAGGCAGCTAGTCATTATCACTCACCTCCAACTCTTGGCCTACTCTTTTACCAACGAATAGTGGGATTGACCGTCACATTATAACGCCCCCACGGCTGAAAGGGCGAGCATGTTTGATGCGATGGGGATTCGAACCCGCGACCCTCGAATTAAGAGTCGAACACCTTAACCACCTGGCCATATCGGACCACGATGTAACTGAAGGCTTCTAACAAATATTTTGGATACCAGCAGTGGGAAATGCATAAATGGTCCATCATATGGACTTGTACTTACAGACATCTGAGTTTACACAAGTTATTAAAGTAAACAATTTTTTTTTTAGTTGTTTAGTTGTCAGTGAGAATTTGTTTGCGAAATTTAAAATTACAAGAAAACTCATTTGTAGTTTATTATCACCTGATTAAACTAAAACATTTTATTAAACTTCGGTTAATTATAAATTACAGATAAGTAGCTAACTCACTGGTTATTGAGTTGTTGTTTTTTTTCTAAAGAGCTGAGATTTGTCTTTTCAAAATGCTTTGATTATCGGGTTTCTCGTTCTGGGACTCTGTAGTTATTATCGTGAATTTGTCACCATTAAAATATGTAAACGTCTTAGTTTTTAACTCATTGTTTTCAGTGGAAGGAGAAACAATAAATAATCTTTCCTTTAGAAGAAGTTCCTCCGCTGGTACAGCGGTAAGTATACGGATTTACAACCCTAAAATCAGGGGTTCAATTCATCTCGGTGAACTCAGTTTATAGGCCGATCTGACTTTGCTATAAGAAAACACACACACTTTAAAAAAAGTCCTAAAATGATATAAATATAGTACTGAGCTAATATGATTTTGTGATTAAACACGAAAGTAGTACGAGATATGAAGTCGCTGTACACTTCACGTCAGTATAAAGTTGTAATTTAAGAAACTGGTACACTTTATACATTTACTGAAACTCATATGTTCACCTGGGAAAAACTTGGTTCTGATTCATAGGAAACTGGATGGTTGAGTTGGTATGTGTAAAGGTACATGAAGCTTGTTCAAAGTTCTTTCTTGAGGAGTGATAATCTAAGTAAATCAGAATAATGTGATTAAACTAACAAAACAATAATTCAAAAAGATATTACTAAAAAACATTTTGTCTGTTTCAAAAATAACTTGAACTACAGAACATAATATAATTTTTTTGTTCTTTAAATAATCTCAAATATCGACTTAAGTAGGCCCACAATACCGAAATACCAAGTAGGCCCACGATACTGAACTGATCTTTTTTAACTGTTGACGAATTAGAGTCGAGTTTCACATGTTTATTAAGAAAGAACCAATTACATACAAATGAAAATTATGCTATTTCTAAATATAGTTGGTATACGAGTAATAAAGCTACATTGGACTCTGAACTGGTCTCAAGTTCTTTTAAAAAAAACAAAAAACAATCGTACAAAATAAACAAAAAACAACAATAACAAAAACGAGCAAACCAGTAACAACTGTATTTATGTGATCTACCAATATAAATTAACAATAGATGATATCTTTATCATGCAGAATGAGGAGAGCCGATTCATGCAGAAACTGTCTCTCTCACTTGATCATGTAATGACTGCAACATTTATAAGCTGAACAGGTCAAACATCTCACAGAACTTTTCAAACTTACCCATTCAACTTATTACAGTGAATCGAAATGTAATTTCAAGAGCTGTTGGAGCCACATTAGTTCAATTTAATGCTTTCTATACCTAACATTCTTTTTATCACAAAAATAAACCAGAACTCTTTCAACACTTTCCAACAGGGGATTAAATGTTTTATAAGAAATTAAATATTTAATGAGGTGATTATACTCTTCCAAGTCGCTTAATGTGAAAACATCATGTTCTAACTCAGGTATGTGAGTATTCCAGGCTGAATCTCGAAGATTCCTCCAAGGTTTGGGGGTAGCCAGTCTCTGTCATTGATGAAGCGTGTGTGAACCAACTTAAATATTAGTTATAACCAGACCAGACTGGATAATTTTGTCCTTTATCACCTAGTTATTTTTGGACTGACAAGTTTTAGAATTATGGAAAAAATTATATTTTGTTCGAGTTTTTCAAACAGTTAAATAGATTTTGAAAATATATATTAATAAGAAGAATACATACCTTATTTAATATTATTTAGTATTATTAAATTAGAAATAAATTGTTAAGGAAAAACAGAAAAACTAGGAATTATTTTTAATTCATTATTTTTTCTTACATTTTGTAATTAAGAATTTTCCGTAACGAAAACAAAATGTTAAAATATGATAAAATCATTTGGTCGCTAAAGAAGTTTCATGTTTTGTTACAATATGGATACTTTGTTCAATTTACTCTCATAATTGTTTCAAGTACAATTTTCTACTTTATTTATCACAAGGAACTGTAATTGATTTACTTTCTAATGGTTTGATGATCCGTAAATTTTCCGGTAGGTGATAATAACGACTCGCATTCGAAGCTATTATACCAAGTCCGTCTAACGATTCTTTCTTTTTAATAAAACCCTTGTATAACTGTGGATCTTTGTCTTCAGTGACGGCAAATTTACTAATTTCATTTCCTTTGTCCGAACAAAAATTGAGGGTCACCAGGTCGGGACGAAGCTGTTTCGAAGTCAATCGACTCCAGGAAACTAGGTCTATGTACGCTACTGATTGAACAGAAAACATAATCAACACAAGAATGACAATATTAGGCCCCTGATGTAACTTGCTATGACGTCAATGATGCTTAATAATTGGTTTCATACAAATATACTAAAGCTATTTACACATAGTCATCCCTAATTTTGTGGGGATACGTTAAAGTAAATAGTAGCTAGTCAGTGGCACCCACGGGTCTCAAAGGGTGAAAGAGGATTTGGGGATAATGTAACACGAAATATGGACCATTTACAGTCTGGTGCGTAAACCACTGAGCCACGCATGGCTACAATAGTCCGTCTAAGGTAACTCTTACATCACTCATCCCGACAAATTTTCACATATATTCATGGATTTTGTCTTCCAATACCACACGTTTAAGTATACTAAAAGAAAAAAGTCCAATGGATTCTAAGAGGTTTTGACAGATTCGTGGAAGTACCGTGATCCCAGTTTTTCGGGTCATGTTTCTCATAAAAAACAACTGTTGATTTCCGTATGTAGCTGAAACCTCTTAATCCTTAATCAACGTCAAATCCTAGTTTATTATATTATTAACACTACAAATAAAAATCTCCCAGCTTCATCTAATGTTTTTGAGGTAAAAGTGTTTTCCATCATTATTGTCATAACTTTACAAATAGTTGTGCTGCTCTAGATTGCCTTGGGGTTTTGAAGACCAATGTCATTTTCACTGCTTTATTACAAGAGATTTAACGCTTCAATGGAGTGCATTAAACCCCCACGTATCTGAAATAATGTGTCCTTAAAAATTTTGAAAATTTCATTGCGCAAATATCCATCATCACAAAAGTTTATAAACATAGAGTATCCCCTGGCGGTAGTTCCTGTTGAATGTGCTTTTGTACCTTCTTTAACCACGAAATAGGGGTACGTACAGAAGTTTACAACACGTACAGGTATTCGGTGCTTAGATTAATGTTGACCTCGTAGTTACAAGCACCTTCGCAAAATAACCACAATACATAATATTTCTCCAAGTTACTGGTTAATTGAAAAGTACCAGTTTTCTAGCAAGTCATGATGAACCCTGGTGTACTAACAAAGAAAGAAACAAAATGTGTTCCTAATAGTTATGTTCATTAAATAGCACTAGTTCCGGAACAACTCAGAACGAATTAGAGAAATAGTAGTAGTAACTACGGCTTTCAGAGCTCTAAGGTTAATTTAAGTATTACTAGCTTCCCAGGTAATTATAGAATACCAGGTTCCAAAGCAATCGCATGGTAACAATAAGTGATTTATCATTCGGTAACTGTTTAAGTAGTTAACTACATATACGTGTAAAGACTTTCGTCGTCTACAGAAATGGACTCCGAGTCTGACGTTACATCGTCTTTAATGTATGAAATTTAAGAAGACGAGTTGCTTAGAGACAGAAATGACTTTGTCGTTGTGGTTGCTTAAAGACAGAGATGACTTTGTCGTTGTGGTTGCTTAAAGACAGAGATGACTTTGTCGTTGTGGTATCGATTCCAGTGGTTGATGTCTTAGGTTTCTTGCAGACTTCAGGATTTGAAACATAAGTTTACAGTGAGAACTGCAATGAGGAGGAAGATATAGCAGTATAAATATAACAAAGACTTGACTGTACAGAACTACGATACTTCAATTCGTTCCTGTACGGTAACAATAGAACTATAATACTTTAACTCGTTTCTGTCAAAGTTTATGTAATGCCTAATGTTATACAAGACCTTCAAACCTGTTATTTTTACCTTAGCCGTACAAAATAATTATTTGCAACATATTACTCACATAATTCCTTAGCGACGAGTGTAGATGATTAATTATTACGTTCTTACTCAGAAAGATTTGAAAGTGTTGTTTCATCAAGTGGCTGTCTTCACTGTTCATGACATTTTCGACCGAAATTCCAATAAGACATCATGAGCAGTACCGTTGTTACTATAGGCTATCGTGTAGGTATGCGTCTCCTAGAATGTCTTATCTTTTTTAAAAAAAATATATATAATCCCAAATCCACATATAAATATTTGAATAAATACGTTTCTAATATTGGTATGTACTATAAATCAACGTAACAGAAATACCTTAATAAAATGGCACGCCACTTATTACTAACTAATCACTGATAATAAAATTACCTAGTTTCTGACTGCCCCCTCTCAAGAAACAAACACTTAGCTGCATGGTTTACTTGGTCTGAGGGTTCGAATTAGTCCCAAATCTATAGGTACCAAATCAAAAACGCTCAATAACGTAGAAAGAACAAATAAGCTGTTAACATATATTCTGATTTAGAAAAAGGAAAAGTAGTCTTAGCTGTTATAAAACACTACAAAGTTCTATTGCTACATCCAAGTCATACTTATTGAAACACCATTCAAAAACTAAACGCTACTCCTAAGTGTCTGAGGTCCGAAACAACCACGAATGTAGTTTTATGTTTTTATTATCAAGAAGGACACATAAATTAAGTTCCAATGTAGATAGATATTTCCAGTTAATTTTTAATAGTTAATTTGATTTTACTAAAGTATCACTATGACGTCTTGACTTCATACGTTCTTTCTGTAGTAAGTTTCTCAAACATCTCACCGAGTGAACTTTACGATGAAGATTCATTACATCAGATAAAAGTTGGTTCACTTTTTCCTCCTGCTGGAAGCAGTCTTCCCGTATCTTCTCTAGTTTATCTTGGAGTGAAATAAGTTGATTTTTTTGCCTTGGCTAAATCCAAGAGAATAAAGTTATTTGAAGACAATGTGAGTGAAAATCGTACATTCATACTTCTTCTGCCTTTTCGATTATTTTTCAAAAACGATGCAACTTCGAATCTTTGCCTCTAAAACAAACCAATCAGAAAACACAAACTGTAACATATATTACTGATTGGATAAACCTAGGTTTATTTGTTTTTGTGGAAGCTTGGTGAACCTAGCCGAGACGATAGCTCCTATATATAATGCTCGTGGGCCTAGCCAAAGTGTTAAACTCTGAATTATGCGGGGGTCGCTGTTATTTAATATACACAACTGCCTTTTCCACATTAACTCTTATAAAGCGATGAGTGTCACTTCTTCAGTACAAGTGTCTAGAGTAAACGCTATCTTATAAAATCTAAAATAATTTGAACAGCAGTTGATTTCAAGAGCGTATATGGTTGTTTCTGATATTGGAAACCCACTCTCTTGTTAGGAAGAAATGGACTGATTTACGGGCACTGCAGAAAAACTAGGTTTGTCGTGGATACTGTTACAAACGAGTTGACTTATATGACCATTTTCTACAGTTTTTCGCAATGTTCCAATAAAAAGAAAGTACTCTAAGACGTACAGCCGATGTTTTCTCTTACCTATACAGCCATATCGTCGAAACGTTTCTGTTTGGTTTGTTGTGAATTTCGCGCAAAGTTACAGAAGGGCTATCTGCGCTAGCCGTCCTTAGTCTAGCAGTGTAAGACTAGAGGGAAGGCAGCTAGTCATCACCAACCCCCGTCAACTCTTGGGCTACTCTTTTACCAACGAATAATGGGATTGATCATCACACATAACGCTCCCACGGCTGAAAGGACGAGCATGTCTGGTGCGACAGGGATTCGAACCCGCGACCCTCAGATTAGAAGTCGAACGCCTTAACCCACCTGGCCATGCCGAGGCCTACGTCTCTGTTTAATCTTCATTCGTAACAGTAATAGTTTTAATATTCTTAACGACACAAACCAAAAGGTTGCAACAAGCACTGAGTATCTTAAAAAACATTTTCCCTTCAGTTGTACAAATAATACGCAGCCAGACAGATAATGGCCCAAATAACCTTGAGAAGTGAAATATCACATTTTAACGTTTTCTCTCACGATCAAAGTTTACGGACTTGGGGCTGTAAAATCCACGGTCCATTCCTCACAGTGGACTGAGAACATAGAGCAGTACATTGTGTTTTTTTATAATAACAAACAACGACTGAAGATAATTTAAAGGGGGACTAACGGTATAAACATATTTGGTAGCAGGCACCTTCAAGCAGACTGCTGGTTTAGGAGGTGTGGAATGTATAAATAATACGTTAACTATTCATACGAAACAAAAGGATTATTAGTAGTTTCAATGCCCTTCGTTTTGAATTTTCTAATTCTACCATTTTCAGACTGATATTTAGGCAACGCTTTCTTGCAAGAATTATGGGTTAGTTCGATAAGCGGTGCAGACATAACTATATAATAAAACTACACGTAAAGTAAACAATAAAGTAAAGTAATGGTGTTTGCAATGGTATAGAGATAACGAAGCTATTACAAGTGTTTGTTTGGAATTAAGCGCAAAGCTACACAATGTGTTATATGTGCTCAATTGAGAGTGTTCAGTGTGTGTGTCACGGATTTTATGAGTTGAAACAAAGAAACTAACAAAAACGAAGAATAAAACCCGTAATTAAGTAAAAAGTTGGTTATAGAAGTCTATGAAACAAACCGAAGTTACAATACTGCGAAGTAAAGTAATAAAGTTGTAATGGAGGAAAACTTAGCTGATAATGCAAAAACTTCCGAATATGTATTTACAAAGTGATAGGTATATGATTTTAAATGAGCTGCGCATGCATATTTTAGATCAAAATACGCTGAGAAAGTCAATAGAAATTGCATTTAGTTTAAAGTTCATTAAAAAAACAACTGCACACGGAATAAGTGTCGTTTGTGTGAAATACTTTAAATATATAAAAACACTAAAGTCAAAATGAAGTCCGTCGTCACGTGATGACAAGGATATTGTGTCATCATACACACATATATATATATTCGTTACATTAAAAAGCTTAAACGAGAAAAAAACATATAAAGTGATTTTGAATTAAAAAGCCAATACACAAACCAGACTTCTCGGACAAAGGTCTTTCTAATGATATGAGGTTTATAGTATTTGATCGAGAAAAGCTCCGGACAGACAAACGCAAGCGTATTATTTATGTAGATTGTAATAAGTTTTAGATTTTTAACATTATTTTGCGTTTTGACAAAGTGAGTTACATCTATTTCATATAGTTTACTTTCCCAGCAGTTTACCACATTCACGAAGAGGCAGTATGATTCAGTTTCAACGTAGTAAAATATGACTCCGGGAATTTAAATTTCATACTGATCTTTCCTGTTATAGAATATTCAAACGATGTGCTGACATCACTGGTATTCGTGCTCGTGGGAACTATTAAAACCTAGAACATACTTAGACGCTCAACATGGAAAGGTTCGGTTTTAAATTACCCTAAAAATATCTACTTTTTCTAACTCTGCAAGCTGTTCTGGTGAGAAACATAAGATGTTGAAATTAAAACACGTGTAAAGTGCACTATACACAGCAATTTCTGTTTCATGTTTAAAGACTTACTGTAGAGGTAATTCTTTGTTGTTCTCCGGTGGGTTAGCGGTCAGTTTACGGACTTAAACTGTTAAGATACAGGGCTCGATTCTCCAAGATGGGCAAAATGCAGATGACCTACTGCTTAGTCTTAGAATAAAAAACAACAACAAAGTGTTTTATTTTCATTATAATATCCCAGTAATTAACTCACTAATCAGTTCTAGACTAAAGTTTTTAATGGTGAGTCAGAATAAAATATTTATTTCCGAACTGATTAGCGAGTCTGCGGCTTGCTTTCTTCTGACTGCGGGCTCCTTTTCACCAACTTTGTCTCGCTCAGCATTCTCATTCGGCATTTTCATATTGCCCCACTTCACTTTATTGCCTAAAAAAAGCCAAATTAAAATATAGGAAAAACTCTCACGTACAGATAAATAATCTTCCTTGGTTGGAAACAGAGTAACTACAACGTTCTTGACCACCCCTGCTGGGGAGAGAATTCCTCAGACTTCTCTCTCTCTAAACCCCTGCCAAGATTTTGTTCGTTTGATTAGCGAGTCTATTACTAAGAGCCGTTTTTGACATTATAACGAAAACAAAAACGCTTAACAACAATTGGTTATTTGTTATTACAAGAACAAAACAGTAGAAATGAATCACAACTTTTAATTATTTGTATTCAAAACAAACATGCTAATGTATAAACCTATTTCATGAATTTCGGTAATAAATATTCAACCTAACGTGTTAATATCTTTGCCGTGTATTGCTGAAAACATCTCCCGTGGCATATCTGCGGACTCACACCCCTAGAAACCTGGTTTCAATACGCGTGGTGGGCAGAGAACAGATAACCCATAGTATAGCTTCGTGCTTAATTTTAAAAAAATACCGAAAACAATAACAGACGCCGAAAAAATATATCTTAAGACATCTTGTAAGGGTATTAAAACTTTTATTAAAATAAAGTGGAGAACAACGTTTCGACCTTCTTAAGTTATCTTCAGATAACACACACACATGCAAATACGCCGCCTATTGGATTTTTTTATGATTAACACCATAGCCACTAATATTACGATTTACAAACTTTAACATCTACCATTAAATGTGGTCACGTATTTAAATTATTGGAGTGTGAACAATACACAAATATCAGATTGTTTCATGCATTGATGTGACCTCATATCAAGAGTAGCTTTCAGATAAATTCAATAAACAAACATATATGACAAAAATATTAATTTGAAGTTGTTAAATGCTGGACATGTCTCACAGAGGGGGATGACGAAGGGTTTCTCGGAAGGAAAACTGTGAGGTCACGAACTTATAGCTCTAAAACCTGGGATAGCACAATTCTCTTTGCTCTTAAACAAACCTACACAAACTGGAGAAAACGGAATTACTCGGTCCTTCAGGGTTGCCACTGCATAACCATCCTATAAACAAAATAAAAGGAGAAAGTTTGGTTTGTTTGTTGGTAAGCACTAAGCTATACAATGGAATATCTGTGCTGTGTCCTTCAAGTGTTTCAAGATTCGAATTTTAGCTTCGCAAACTTGTTGAATTACCAATAAAACACTGGGGTGGACAGGTTTTTGTTGAAGACCGTGATGTAGATGAGCTCTTAAATATTTTATTTTGTTGATTTCTAAAAGATAGGATACAGATTTCTGACCCTGAACATGCTACAGGAACTGACCCGAATCATGCCTTGGTGACAAGTAACTGAACCGATCGAATCATGTCGATATTACCTCTGGTGAGAAGTAACTGAACCAATCGAATCATGTCGATATTAACCCCTTAGTAATAAGTAACAGCTTCGATTGAGGGATAAAAAAAAACAATAAACTTGGTGGTAGTTCTCTCCGGGGGGTTAAAAGTCAGAGATTAGATACATCATTGACAGTCTGAGTCGTTAATGTTACTCCTATTTATAATGGAGGTGAAAAGTGTTGTCCTGGAAATTATAGAACAGTTAGACTAAGTTCTTTAACGGTCTGACAAAAACTTTAAAACCGTCTAATTGTGTTATAAATGAGAGGTAACATGCGTTTTCCGAAGGGAAGCGTTCCTTGGTAATTTTACTCGCGGCCTGTGGTTTGATCTAAATGTTTATGCTGACGTAACGAGAGAAGGAGGGACATAATTAAGTATATCATATGTACAAGTCGACATGGATTCACCAAACACAAACATCGTCTACCTAAACTGTCTCTCCCCCCCCCCGGTCAAATGAAAGGGCACAAACTTCGGTTGTTTAAATTTTCCAAAAATGTTTGAGAAAATGAAATATGGTCTACTTAGTTATTTGTTACGGAGCACCAAACTGTATAAAGGGCCATCTGTGTTGTGCCAGCAACGTGTATCAAACCATAAATTTTAGCGTTGTAAACTGTGAGAACTTACTGTTGAGCCATCGAAGAGCAAAATTATCTAATGAAATAACCTGTGTAATGTTGAAGAATTTAAACGATAAAGGACAAAAACTACTTACTGACAACTTACTGGTCGTTAATGTGATGACGTTTTTAATGAAATATTGTATCATTCTTCACCCTTATATACATAATTAAAATTAATGCTGCTATTATATTAATAAACAAAATGATCTTTCTAATTGACAATGAATCTGTTTAATTCTATGAATTGTCACTAAACTCCGTTCAAGTTATACAACAGGAAATTTATCGAATATTTAGTCTAGTGGAGGATACATCTATTGTGTGTGTGGGGGGTTCATTTGGTGCTAAATGATCAAACGAAATAACAGGACACTGGAAAAGGACGACGTGCGGTAGGTTTGCTACTGTTCGAGAACTTTCCAGCCCGGACTATTCTGAAAATTTGGTCCCCAGCGAGTTAGTGATAAGTTTACGAACTTACAGCGCTAAGAATTCGGGGTTTGATTCTACGCGGAGGACAGAATACATATAGTCTACTACACTGCAAAATTAGTTCTAAGACTACTACCAAGTCTTAAGGAAACCTCATAACCAGTCTTCGTATCCTTGTGGAAGAAAGTTCCAAAGCCAAACTGGTCTTTACAGTCACCTTCAGGCCATAAACGCTAAAATGAGGCGAAATAATTGGATATAGAAATATCTGGCTGTTATGCTCGATTACAACGAACAGCCATCATTTAGAGAACTATGTTGTTGTTTTAATTCTGATCTTTTGGCACCCTGAAAGATGGTGATAATTCGTTGTCAACTTTGAATTCATTGGAATGTACTAGATGTACTTCAGAGTTTTCGAAAGAATTCTGTTTCAACAGTAAGTAAAACCAAATGTAAGAGTTACATTTTTATTTTTGCAGCTCACATGTAATGTTACGTTGTAACCTACAGAGTGCAAAATTCTTTTCATGATTCACTTTGCGCGCACGTTTTACGGACGGAATGACAGTAAAAACTGTAAAGTTAACCATCCCTTATGTGATATCATTTAGGTGTCTAATGCCTGACTGACAGACAACACACCACTGTGCAGAGTTGCGAATAGTTAAAACATGTAACTTCTCCTGGTGGACTTCGGCACCCTTTCGAAGAAACAACATATTGCACTGGATAGATTTACATTTAGGCTGCTAGAATACAAATAGATTGTGATAAGTAGTAATTGGTAAATTATTAGACCACCTCTGTTTAGATAACACTCACATTTAATTGTTCTAAATTTATGAGTCACCCTGTACTGAAATAAATGATTTCATTCATCACCCAGACTCTTTAAATCCACACATTTATCACGATATATACACGTGTCTGTGTCTTCAAGTAAATTATTTGTTATTAAAGCCATGAATGTCAGACGTTTCTGCATTTATTTTCTCCTCAAAAAACAACGATAACATTTGTAAAGGTATTCAAATCTCGTACCTTAAGTAACATGAATTAAACAGTTCGCTCAAGTAACGATACGGTGAGTAAAATGGCTTAGTGACTGCTTAGGTAATATTTTTGTAAAGATTAACTTGTGCAGTCGTTTATTTTTCACTGTCGTAATATCTATAGCAATGTGAAAAAAGAATTATTATGTGATCGCGATCTGCAAGTCAAACCGCTAACATTCACACTGATATAAATACAGAGATTAGCCTACGAAAAAGTCAAATTTCAGAATGTGATTGTGAGGTTAAAATATTCTTCTACATGTGGACTGAAACACGAAGTTTTTGAACTTTGAAAAATATGCTTTTTATAGGAGGACTTGTGTAGAAAGTAGAAATGGACAGTTTAGCTGAAGTAACTGTGTTAATATTTATTGTAAAACACTCTTTAAATATAAAAAAAGGCAAGCAGTGTTCGGCTTCTACTCAAAGGAGCCGCTCCAGTGTGAGTATGGTGTGTGTGCTCGAAAGTGGAGATCAAAGGATTCCGCCCAGTGAAGGTCTCCAGAAAGTAAGAATTATCACGTGACCAGTTACATCATATACATCAGTTTTGTAGAGTGTCATCAAAGGTTTCTTAAGAGTGCTGAGTAAACTTTATATTTGAATAGATATCATGATAGGAAGATAGGAGCTGTTACGTCACTCGAAGACATTAAATACAGAAACATATTTTAAACCTCGGTCCCCAGTTGGAAATCAATAAACAATAAAAGAATATAAGTCCAAACGTGAATTTATAACGCATTAAATAAAGTGAACCATAAGCCTTTTCTACAATTTTTTAAAAGAAAATTTTTTTTTGAAATTCAATTTAAACAACTTTTCATGATCGATATGAATATCGTTCACCACCAACCTTTGTATCTATGATTTGGAGGTGGGCAGTAGATTTACATTTGATTATAATATCTTATAAACACACATTTGATAGAGTAAATATTCATAAACAAGTTAACATTTCTGTTATCACAGTTGAACATTATTGGAATCTCGTATTTACAGTTAATCATAGCAATCACTAGGAAAAAATCCGACCAAGAGATACGTACCCTCGCACGGAAATACTATTAAAATGAGCTTAATTCAGAGACACGTGTTTGTTAAATTCATCACGACATTTGAAGCAAAGGCTCAGCATGGACAGGTGGTAAAGGCACTCAACTCATAATCTGAGGGTTGCGGGTTCGAATCTCCGTCACACCAAACATGCTCGCCCTTTCAGTCGTGGGGGTGTTATAATGTGACGGTCAATCCTACTGCTCGTTGGTAAAAGAGTAGCCTAAGAGTTGGCTGTGGGTGGTGATGACTAGCTGCCTTCCCTCTAGTCTTACAGTGCTAAATTAGGGACGGCTAGCGCAGATATATACCCTCGTGTAGCTTTACGTGAAGATTCGAAACAAACCAATGTTAAGCAATTTATATTCATAGAAGAATAATTTGTTAAACATTAGCCTATAAGTTAGTTAGTTTTATAGTATATGAATTATTCAAGAAGGATGTTAGAATAATAATGAAGGAACTTCGGAAATTTTATAGCTATTTGGGTCAGAATAACTTGTTTTGTGAAGGAAAAAACCAGCAGACAACGTACCATCTTCCTGTGTTTCCAACAGTTATGTTCTATCGCAGTGAGGGGTACAAACTTCCTGTTGGCCTCGTCCTAAACCTTCATTCAACAAAACTCTTTGGAATAACTTCAAAGAAAGTCACCTAAATTATTGCTGTCTACATAAGACATAGTTCTAAAAATCTCTAAAATTAATAAATACATTTATGGTTACTTGGTGATTTCCCTCTCAACATTGTTAACAGAAGAAACAATTAGTGTTAATACAAGATACAGTTAGTATTAACACAAGATAGAGTCAATGCTTCATTAAGTAATATAAATATATTATATTGCTAATAATTCTGTTTATTTCTTAAAGACTATTTGTTTTTGTAAGCTGGTATATTTATTTATTGATCAAAAAGCTACGCAAGGGAATATTTGTATTCTGCCCATCACGGTATCAAAAACCGATATTTTTTGTTATTATACCTCTATCTGTTGAGCCACGTGAGATAAAAGCTAACATGATAAGAATTACAAAGTCAGTGAATATTACGATCTAAATCCATGATTATCCATTACAATCAGTGTGACGTAACTATTTCGTTATATTAAACTCTCTGGCGGAACCAGACTACATTTCTTCCCCGGAAAGGAGAGGATGGGTGACATAGTATGACGCTTACGTCACAGTTTCACACATTTTACTGTCACACTGTCTATGTAGTAATCTTGTAAGAAATGTTTAATTTTGAGTAATGCCGTTGTTTCCAATGACATTGTCCAACTGGACATTAATTTTAATTATATATGGACAACAGCTGTGTTTGATTCTACACAATCTTTGGCCTAATTTCGATAAAACTGTATATCTTATATGTTGTCTTTGTTATATTTAATTAATTTGACGTCATAATTATTGAAAAGAAATTGTGCAAATATTCAATGTAGGCTTTAAAAAAAAACATCAAGAACTATAAATCACCTACGAATCTATTCTTGTAACCAGATTTTAACATATTCTAAGATATTGTAATTTTATACTCTAGGCCTATCTACGTTTACTGAAAGACTATAGGGAGAGCAGCTAGTCAAAACTTTTGGGTCAAACTTTATCAACGAATAGTGGGATTAAAAGTCATAAGAAACGTGCCCACGACTGAAAGGGAACAAGAGTATTCGTTGGTTTCAGGTCGAGGTTTTTCTTTAGAAGAAGTTTGTAAAAACTTGAACCAATTATTTTATTCTTCCATCTCATCAGTCGGTGAAAGTACAGCTTGTGGTTTTATGTACAATAATGTGTTTTCTTATATTAAAGCCACATCGGGCATCTGCTTAGCCCACCGAGGGGAATCGAACCCCTGATTTTAGCGTTGTAAATCCGGAGACTTTAACTGAAAGGGCGAGCATGTTTGGTGTGACGGAGATTCGAACCCGCAACCCTCAGATTATGAGTTGAGTGCCTTTACCACCTGTCCATGCTGAGCCTTTGCTTCAAATGTCGTGATGAATTTAACAAACACGTGTCTCTGAATTAAGCTCATTTTAATAGTATTTCCGTGCGAGGGTACGTATCTCTTGGTCGGATTTTTTCCTAGTGATTGCTATGATTAACTGTAAATACGAGATTCCATAGTTTGAATCTCGTTGTTGCAAAAATAAAGTAAAGAAGCAGTCTGCACTTTCCAGCTGTAGATGCGGTTATAATGTGAGGGCCAATCTTACTGTTCGTTGGTAAAAGTTGTTAGTGGGTCGTGTTGACTAGCTGTCTTGCTCTGATCTATCACTGTTAAATTAGGTATGGCTGATGTAGGTAGTCCTCGTGTAGATTTGCGGGAAATTCAAAACTGACCAAACAAAATCGTCAAGGGCGTAGATTGGAGGAAGAGGTCTAATGTACCTGACCTTCCTGGGTATTCAGCATCAATACCCAAATACCGACACAGTGAAACTTGGAAGGGCGTAGATCCTGGGGGGATAGGGGTATACATCCCTCCTTCATTTTAGGTGGGGGGTATGGTACATACAATCATCCCCCCTACAGTTTGCTCTGTTTAATTGTTTTATTGCGTCACAGGCCTACAAATTGTGTGTTTGTTCTTGTGATTCTCGTGTTCTTACCAATCGAATTACATAATTAGGCCGAGATGTAGGCTTTTTCAATAGCCGAAAAGTACATCTTTAATATAAGCGTACTTCTGAGCTTTTCGATCTAAGCGATAGTTCGTAAGTATCAATCAGTAGGCCTAAGTATACATGCAAGTATCGTGGCAACAAGATTACTCTGTGACTGCATGTTTACAGCTTTCAGGTTCACGTAATCAGAGATTACCAATTTAAAAATTGAACAGTCCACATAAGTGGTTGCAAAAATCATCCCCCCCCCCCAATCGGGTGTAAAAAAATCTACGCCCCTGGAAATCGTTCAACATTTAGTGAGCAATAAAATACGTTCTACTTGCTGTTCGTCTTCAGAGGGTAGAGCCAACCATATTTTCAAAACGATCCTCATGAAGTGAAGAACCACGTACCCTAGTCAGCACTATCGTCATTGTTGTAGGCCCTGTAACGGTCTACAATGAAAACGTAACTACAACCATGGTTCAACGACAGAAAACAGTTTATTAAACTTAGAAATAATTACCAAAAGACAATTAATAAACACGTGCCTGCCCAATACTTGATACTAATGCCATTAAAAAAATATATATAATGTGTATTTTCTTATAGCAAAGCCACATTGGGCTATCTGCTGAGCCCACCGAGGGGAATCGAACCCCTGATTTTAGCGTTGTAAATCCGTAGATATACCGCTGTACTAGCGGGGGACATATATATAATAAATATCAATATTATTATAAGTAGTGGTATCAGGAAAAAAGAACCAGAAAGAAAGAAGAAATCTCTCAATTCCGAAAAACAACAGGAAACACAATATTTGAGAAATATTAATTACAATATCGAGTGACAAAGAACAATAACTCCTTTTCTGGTAAGGTATTTATTCACTGAGTTAGTCACGAGAGTACATCCTCATGTGATAATATATTTACATAATCTTTCGCTACGTCGATCGTACCTGTACATTACCGATAACATTAATTACTTCGTGTAAAATATCCCAATTTTCGTATCAGGCGAAGATGTCTTCCATGTTCCTCTCGGAACAGAAGTTAAGACATGCTGTTTTCTACCAACTTCCTTGTCAGACTATACAGCTCGTCACGACAAAACTTCCGAAAGTCACTTATACGACCAAAACAAGTCCCATTGCAGTACTGAAGGGATTCGTGCTTCTGTCAGGCAACCGCACATCTACTCTTCCTCAATATTCATCGTCTCTCAGAAGGTAGACCATTAAAAGTGTGGTTCAAATGCAGAGCTACTCAAGTCTTGATATTCTTCCATCTTTAACAGTCTGAAGATCGTCATTTGTCCTTTCGGTAATTACCATAGAAAGAAGACATTTGTCAAAAGAAGTGTGATATCACCCTTAAAGAGGTTAAAGAACACCCAAGGATACTCCGTCATCTCAGCTTGGCGAATCAAATGACATGTCTAATGCGATTCAAGTTTGAAATCAACTATGGTACGTGTACCACACCATTGAAACTGTCAAACCGTCTCCCACATTTACTCTGTAGTGTTTCAACTGCCAGAAGTTTCTCTAAGGAAATTTGAAAAAGGAAGAATGTCCTCTGACAACAGCGGAGGACCTCATGCAGCCTCTTATTGTGAATGTTCCAAATTCCTGCAAGTCGCCAGTACTGTCTTCATCAACCATGCTGACAACGTCAACCGTATTTCAACACAGAAGTTCCCATCAGAGCACCAATGCCATCAAGCCAATCAAACCCACAAGCACCAATCCCACGTCCAACAATCTCCACTTATACCGATGGAACAAGACCCAGATATGGAGCCCACCTCCCTCCTCTCTTCACCCTCTTTGACCATTCTTGTTACAAAGTTGTAAATAAAAATACTTCAATATTGTATTTTCACTTGTCCGTTAGGTTGGAATTGTTATTCTAGCGTATTTTATTGTAATTGCTTTTCTTATCAGCTTTGGGGAAACAGAGTGCTTTTATTTTTTCTACACATCATCATTTCACTTGCGGCACACCCCTTGAGAAATAAATGTTTCAGAAAATTAGGGATTTTTGTTGTTGTTTCTCTCTCTCTCCGTTTCATGATAGATCAGGACTTTAAACAATTCAAAAACCAAGAACTTTCCTCCTGTTAAATATTCAACGATACAATGAGGAATAATCACCTTTGTTTTGAAATTCAATTGTGCAATTTAATGTTAGTTTAATATATCGTGTTCTTTGTTGGAGTAGGTCACAAGCTTATCTGATGACTACTTACATTCCATACATAGTTCTAGGCGTAATAAAAAGCTTGAGCGTTTATAGACTTGAATCTAGTACACAAGCTGCATCCGTACCGCACCGGAACGGTTTTAGTAACATTATTATAGCTTTCTAATTCCCACAGCTGGCTGCAATTAATGAAAGGTTGAATTGGATGTGCGACACTGTGGACTCTAAAGGCAGTAGGTAGAACTACACGTTTGATTTCACAACTGGCCAGCGACCCTCACCTCCTTATTTGGTACTACAAAACAAAATGGAGGCACAAATTCGCACAATACTTTTACTGGTTTATACTTGGCTTACGTTAATAAAAAACAGATTACGGGATCTGTTTCTACCAGAGTTGAACTAGATAAACGAGTGTCTTAGGTTCAAATCCCCGTCACACCAAACATGCTCGTTCTTTCAGCCGTGGGGGTCTTATAACGTAACTGTCAATCCCACTATTCGTTGATAAAAGAGTAACCCAAGAGTTGGGGGTGGGTGGTGATGACTAGTTGCCTTCCCTGTTTAGAAATTAGGGGCAGTTAGCGCAGATAGCTCTGGTGTAGCTTTGTGTGAATTGAAACAAATAAACAAACTAGATAAATAGAAAAAAGAAACTGAGGATGATAAAATGGTACATTTTACTCAGTTGTTATACAACGAGAGAAAAACACGCACTCAAATCAGCGACAATAAAGATACATGTAGATATAAGTGAAATGTTCCGTTTCAGCTGCCACTTCTCTTGGTCGAAACAATTTCCGTAGTTATCTAGAGAACTAATAGTTTACCGGCATTAGAGACGGAAAAGTGAGGCACACAGATCCGTAAAATTGTGTTCGAGATGTTAGCTTGAACAGAAATGCTGTATCAGAGGAAGTGCATCGTACGGAACTAAAAACAACATATTTGACTAGTGTGCGTTCATTCGCTCGTGTCTAATAAGCTTCGAACAAATAGTGTCCACTCATAACATGGACTGATAACTGGTCAAATAATTGTCATGCTGATTTTAAAACATAGCATCAAAATATCAAAGTTTAATAAAATTCGTTTGTTTAGAGTTTTCAAATTCAAGAAATCCAAGTTCGATACGAGTTACTGTTTTGACTTATCTTTGTTGCTAATTGTTGCTCAGAGTTCTCGTTTATATAATTTATCACAGTTTTCACTTGATAACGCTACACTAATTTTAAACATATTTATATGAGAAAAAATCAAATAATTTCGGTTAAAGCCAGTTTTGAAAGTCATTCAAAGTTGTGAACAAATTAAATTAGGTTAATTTTTTTATTTATATTTACCACTGACTACTGGACGTTTACCAAGTAAGCTAACCACTGAAAAATCATATTTTACATTTTAAATCGAAGAATATCTTTAGGTTCTGTAATGGAACAACGGTAAGTGCACGGTCTTACTATGCTAAATCTGCGGTTTGATTCCAACAGTAAACAATTCGCATATAATTTATGATGTAATATTGCGCTAAAAAAAGAAACAAAGTAATAGATAACAGATAATCATAAGCAGTCATAAACTAAACATCGTTTTCAATAATATGGCGAATGAAAGTTTCAATGATATTATTATGTATTAACAAATTAGAAACAGGTATTTTGTGATTTAATGGTATAAAGATCAAATTAAATCTAGTAATAGAAAAAAAAAGTTATTTTTAATTTCTCGTTCATCTGTCGCTTCAGGATTAAGTTTCTCAGTACTCTTATTTACTAACCAGCATATAAATTAAAAACGAAGACGCTGCTGTTTGTTTTTGAATAAAGGACAAAGTTACATAAGGGGCCATTTCTACTCTGCCCACTAGGGGTACAAAACCCGATTTTTAGGAGTATGGGTCTACAGACATACCGCTGTCCTACTGGAGGTATATGTATACGTTCACTTATGTGTGTATATATATATAATTCTGTTAATTCTGTATACTTTTTTTGATACGTGAAATATCATATTTATATAACAATATTAAAAAAATGAACTATAATTCCTGAGCAAATAAATATAGTAACCTGGTTAAGTTTGTTATCAAACAGTTTTTCTAAAGGTTCGTTGCGCCACAGAATGATTGTAATGAAATATATATTCATGGCCACTGGGCACGAGAAGCTTTTGTTTATATAACGTATTTTTAGAAGACAGCATTATTACATTGGCTAGGATTACAGTGTCCAGGCCTACTTGCTGTCCAGTACTGATGGACAAAGAAATGTGTTCACATCCACAATTACTGACCCAAGGACCGTATCATCTTCGCGTCTGTAATCAATAAAACCGGACAGGGAGCAGTTACTGAGAACACTGGCGGCTAAACAGTGATCTCAATCGATGTTTGTCAACTATTTGTATCATCCACGAGCTCTTCAAACACAGACAAACATATCTAGTCGATCTCACCGTTTTTCCAGTCGCCGTGTACCAACCACTTACATTCTCCTATTTTATAACTGGATAGAACAGGATTGTTTGACTCCTTCATGATTCATACATAATAAATATTTGTAATTTATGAAACGTGAACCTGATTGAAAACCAATAGCATATAATCGCAGCATCAGCGGACTATATATATCACAGTTTCACGTTAAGCCATTCCAATGACTCATCGGTAAGCCAGATTTTATGACGCTATTAATCGGGTTTTGATAACCACAGATAGTCTTCGAAATGAAAAACAAATGTTAAATGACGATTTCATCTCTTCAATTTTGTGAAATATAATGTCAAACCTTTATCTTTTATTATTTCGTTTCTCCTATCTTCGAGCTAGAAATCAACTGTTTCTTTTTAAACATACATTTCTAGGTTTTTATTACCTACATCACTTGTTTTCGTCCCTGTAGATTTATGAATTTTTCTTTTCGGAAATAGTTATCAAGAATTACAACGGCGGAAGTAAACGCGATTGGCTGTTAGCGAGCGGATCATTAGCTTTAATGAGGCCGAACTCGTTAGATATGCAGAGATTTTACTGAATAGCAACCGTATCTTAGCTGAAGGGAAAGAAGATTTAATGCGAGATGAAAATGCTAACCCAAAGTTCTCTGTCCAGTCGCATGTTATATTAAGCGATTCAAATATAATCTTAATGAATAATCCACAGGAATATCTGGGTTAAAGTTTATAGCTAGAATAGCACATTATATAGTAACATCTCTCGCTTACTTCGTAGTAGTGTCTCTTTGATTTATGGTTGAAATTACTGGCATGGATATATTTGTCGCAAAAATAAGAATTTTTATATGCATAAAGCAGATGTCGCTAGTTTATTAATCTTTACACGAACTGTATATTTAAATAAATGTATCTTATCTACATTTTAGTTGTTTTTCCAAACAGACATTTGACTAAACACTTCAGTCAAATTACTTCAGTATTATTCTATACGTTCAGTATTAAATGTATATTTCAGTTAAAATCAGTTACATACGGAACAATAAGAGCATGGACCAAATTATTCTCACATGAAATGTTCTAGCATGACTGTTTTAAATTATATGTGAATTAGACAACCATGTTAGCCACATGCGAGGTTCCTTGGGTGTTTTATACAAAAAAATAATTTAAATTAATAGCTCTCGTCACTCTTTAAAGTAACTGTTGCAGGAGTCTGGACCTCACCGGTAGTGAAGGATATAAAAAAATAATATCGTTATCACATTTAACCAGTTTAGTCACTTTAGAAGGTTCTAATTAATACAGTTAAGATAAATATCGGAAAATATTGTTTGGCTATATATTTTTGTAGCTGACCCTGACTTAAGGTTATTTTCATTTTATATGAGTGTGATTTCGCAGTTTTATGTCAGTTGTTTGTGGTGATAAAATAGAAACCAAGAAAACGACATCTATGACAACTGTCAATTCTGTAAGACAGATTTATCTGTATTCTGTACCTGTCTACTTTATAGGTTAAATCTACGGATACATCCATTTAGTTTTCTTCTATCTGTCATAAGAAGTTGAGTCAATTTCAAAGTTTAGTGCCTCTAAGAAAAACTATGGACTTGGCAGCATCAAATATTGATAAGAAGGAAAACTATGGACTTGTAAGTGTAAAACAATGCGTGTGTGTGTGTGTGTGATAGAGGGGATATTTTGTGATCATACACGGGTTTGAAAGTTATGGAATGCAAAATTAAGAACTAGCTATACGTAACTATGAAACAGAAACGAAATAAAACATTACTGGTTTATCAGGGAAATTTGTAAAAACGGATCTAATGTTTCTTTATTCCAACAGTATGTTTAATATTTATTTTCGACTAAATCATTCGGCTAATCAAACGATATGTTTATTTTGACTAAACATGGATTTAACTAGCTCTGTGCTAGTCAGAGCGCAAAGTGATTTCTTGAAGTACACAATGGTTAATAATAGATTTCCATGTTCTGGTAGCTGGTAAGTAAATGTAGTATTAATTAAGGCACTGGAAACTAACAACTCTGGGGAAACTAATGATACTCAGTAAAAAATGTTTCTGTTATATTATGAATACTTGGAAGCGGAAACTAACAAATAACTTTTCCATTTGAAACGTTAAATAACATGGTAAAAAAGAAATGAAGCGATGGATAAATATTAATTTCACTTTGTGAACAGAAAATTAATTTATTCTCATGAAAAATAAAATCAACTTTCATAAGAATTACCTTATTCGTGGTACAGTGGCTACCTTGAATAATTATAACACCTGAATTTATAGTATTATCCCTGTATTAGGCACAGCACGTATGGCTTGTTGTGCATCTTTACACTTGATTAAGGCACAGCATGGCCAGGTGGGTTAAGGCGTTCGACTCGTAATCTGAGGGTCGCAGGTTCGAATCTCCGTCTCACCAAACATGCTCGCACTTTCAGCCGTGGTGTGTTATAATGTGACGGTCAGTCTCACTATTCGTTGATAAAAGAGTAGCCCAAGAATTGGCGGTGGGTGGTGATGACTAACTGCCTTCCCTCTAGTCTTGCACTGCTAAATTAAGGAGAGTTTGCGCAGCTAGCTCTCGCGTAGCTTTGCGCGAAATTCAAACAAACAAACAAGCACTTGATTAAATGAATAAGAAAACAGCAAAAAGAAATATGATAATTTTTTTAAACATATTTGAGTAACTCAACCTTGTTTATATTATTATATTTTCTGTTTGAATTGCTTTTATAACTTTTGTGAATAGTAAAGTGACCCCTTTATAACAGGCAACTAGTCTTTTTTAATAATAAGTGTTTTACCTGGAGATGGCGCTGTTGGTGTTTTCTGCAAACCCAAGTTGTTGTGGAAACCAAAGAGCTGACTGCTTTCACGAAGGCGCGGAGCAGGAGACTTCCGACAACATGTGTTAGAAGGAGCACGTGGTGGAGGCTCGCGTTGCGTTCGTTCAGGCAAATTTATTCTGAGAACGCTTTTCGCAGATTCTAAAAACCAAAAATATTGTTACATCCCTGGCCGCGGTGGCGAATCATCTTCTCTGAGATACCGAGAACAAAACAAGATTCTTAGGTAAGACACCTTATTTGCATCTATAAGCATTTATTTAATAGATACACTACGAAATGCGTAACGAGGGATATAGATACACACTAAAGAAATGTAGTGAAATCAAGAGAACAAAGGAAGAGAAAAAAAAAAATCCCTCAAAGTTAGAATATAAAATGTATTGGATAAATCGAGGACCTGAGACAGACGCGTAAGAAGTTATTAAAAAGGGTGATAACGAACAAAACTGGTAATATATATATATATATATAGCGGGATTACTAAAGGAAATCAAGTAATGCGATAAGGGAAAAATGGATGTGATCTATTGACCTGAAAATAAGTACAAACTGAACAGATTGGCTTAAGATGTATAATTAAAACCAAAAATTTAGAATGAGAAACAAACATTATAATTTATTTATTACTCTCACAACTGGGTGCTAAGAGTGAAGATAGTCAGAATAAATAATAAAAATGCCTGGTTTAGAAAAATGGACAAAGTAATAAACAGTGAGAAAAGTTATTTAGTTTTAAAATAACTATAGAAGAAACTAGTATGAAAGCTACTACAAGAGAAAGAAGTAACCTAGTTTACAGTAAAGGTAAACAAAGTAACAAGAGAAAGTAACCTAGTTTACAGTAAAGGTAAACAAGAGAAAGTAACTTAGTTTAAAAGGTAAACAAGTAGAAAGTAACCTAGTTTACAGTAAAGGTAAACAAAGTAACAAGAGAAAGTAACCTAGTTTACAGTAAAGGTAAACAATGTAACAAGAGAAAGTAACTTAGTTTACAGAAAAGGTAAACAAAGTAACAAGAGAAAAGTAACCTAGTTTACAGTAAAGGTAAACAAAGTAACAAGAGAAAGTAACTTAGTTTACAGAAAAGGTAAACAAAGTAACAAGAGAAAGTAACCTAGTTTACAGTAAAGGTAAACAATGTAACAAGAGAAAGTAACTTAGTTTACAGAAAAGGTAAACAATGTAACAAGAGAAAGTAACTTAGTTTACAGAAAAGGTAAACAATGTAACAAGAGAAAGTAACTTAGTTTACAGAAAAGGTAAACAAAGTAACAAGAGAAAGTAACTTAGTTTACAGAAAAGGTAAACAAAGTAACAAGAGAAAGAAGTAACCTAGTTTACAGTAAAGATAAACAAAGTAACTTGTAAAACGTCAGAGCCGTCCTATGAGCCGTTTTGCTGCGGCTAAAATCTTGTGTTGAGGAAACTTATGAAATATGAAAGAAAACATAGGTACTAGTATTGTTTGAGGGATAAGTATTCTATCCAGAAGTTTTTATCGACTAATTAATTCACTATAAAAATCAATACAATTATAGTTTATATATCAGAAACACCCAAACACATCCTTAAACTATAAACTACGTCAGAGAGTTATCTTCCAATGTTATGTACACAACAAAAGCATTCGTCTCTTTTTAGTCAACTGAAATCACTCCTATGCTTGAATAACCTATCAAACAATTTCATATAAGTAAATGTTAAAGAAATCAAATCGTTGTTTCTGTAGCTGTTTTACTTATTATATCTTTTTTCAATTCTTAGGTACAATTATAACTTTATATTTAGAATTTTCGTAAAACATAGCGTGGTCTAGCAGTTCACGAGCTCATACTGTGTGACTCTGAGGGTCTATGGTTCGTGTCCCATTACCACAATACACGTGTTTTGCTAGTTGTAGAGCAAAACCACATTGACCTATGTGCTGCGTCCACCGTAGGGAAACGAATCCTAATTTTAGTGCTATAAGTATCGAAACTCACCGCTGTCCCATCAGAAGACTTGCCCATTCTGTGTACTTTAGTCCGTGGGTGCGCTGTTTGAACGACAGTAAAATCTCATTAAGGGTTTAGACAAGAGTTTTTGATGGATGACGTTGACTAGCTATGTTGCTTCTAGTTTATCACGTAACCTTTACATGCAAAATTAGAAAACAAGTAAACTGAGACAAACAAATAGAGAAAGTGCAATAAAATAATGTTTTTTTTTTTTTTAATTTACGGGTATGTGGAAACCCCTGTCGTTATAATAACATTCCACATGTAATTTTGTCTAATTCTAGTCATCCTTGAAACAAAGTTAATTAATGTTTCTGAAACACGAGTGAACAGCTGTGTTTGTATCATTTTTGGACATACTGTAATATCAGAATAGTGTGTTATTCACTTGGATGGGCATTTTAAAAATTAGGGGATAATTTATAGCTATTTTATCTAAAAAAAAACACTTCTGTCACTGAATTGAGTAAAACTAAGACCATGGCAGACCTCAATTGTTGTAACTCTTAGGCTACCAGACCATAGCGGGCCTCAATTGTTCTAATTCTTTGGCTGCCAGACCATGACACGTCTCAATAGTTGTAATTCGTAGGCTACCAGACCATGGAAGGCCTCAATTGTCATAACTCTTGGGCTACCAGACCATGGCGGGCCTAAACTGTCGTAACTCCCAACTTTAACTTACAGAAAAGAGCAATCATCATGCCTTATCTTTATGTATACAAGAATTTACACGAACTGCATATAAATATCCCCGACCTGGTACATTAAACTTTGATTATATGAAACTTACCTAATCTAGTTAGTCCTGCAACTGATCTAGTACAATAATGATCATAAATGGAGGGAAGTTGTAAGAAACATTAAGATTTACAAGTGTTGCGATCCAAGGATAAAGTTACTAGTCTCATACATAATAATAAAATACAAACGATTCTGTCCTAGAAAGTTTAGGGCAAAGCTTAAAGTTACTTTTTATTTTCAGTTTTGCTTCCTCTATCATAATTATATCTTCACTATAACCAACAGAGGTGTACATATTAAATTATCTCGTCAGCTTATAGTTAGCAGACACTAAGAATTTAAAAAAAAATTCTTATTAAGATCATTAAATCTCCCTACGTAAAATATAACATATTTTCAGACTATAGGACTTTGCCCTAAATTTTTTTTGGGCAAAGAACTAAAATAAGACTGTAAAATGTATTTTAAAGACCTAAAAATACGATTCTTCAAGTAAACAGCTGATTAATTTTCAAATTATCAGTTTTTTTATGTTATTCGTTACCGGTGGGAGTCCTCTATATTGTTTTGTGCATTATAACGTTCAGCTCAAGGAACTGAGGAAAGTCTGAGTGAGATCGCTCAATTTAGATACAAAACACATATAAGCAATTAGAAACATTAACTGATGTAGTACATGTATTATTAGACACTCTGTTGCCAATAAAGTATTGGTTATATTTTTTGTGTAATACCTATATTATTAGACATTTCGTTGTACCCAATAAAGTATTGGTTATATTTATGGTTAAATTTTTCGTGTAAGGCCATGTTAAACCAAGTTATAACTTTGACTTCTAAGAGTTCATTTTAGTTTTATGGTTGGAAAATGTTCTTGTTTCTGTCTCAACATATCTATTTGTCTGATTAAATATAAGAAATAAAAATAACACTAGTTGTAAAACTATAAACTGTTAAAAAACAACGATGAAGAACCAAAAATACAGCTTCTATCTGTTGTCCTTGTGACGTAAGATAAATTAATAAATAAAATAAAACCTCGTGGTCAGCTTCATATTAAAACTCTACCGTTTAATACGTTTTTTTTTTTTTTTCATTTAGGAAGTGATTAGGGCTAATATGGCTACTTGTTGATCATAAGCAGAAACTAACTTATTGTGAGGTCAAGGTACGTTTTCAGGTTTTCTTTCTGTCAACATGAACAGTATACAACATAATTTTACTATTTCAAGATTTTGCGTGAATGTAGCATTTTCAAATATAATAAAAAGTCAAATGTACGATTTGAAACTACGTCAGGTTTTTGAATTAATGTAAGACGTCTATTCCATTAGTACCAATTGATTTTGTGTTAGAAAATCTTTATTATTCTGTCTATTCGAGCATTTATAAATTAGAATATTTCATCGTCAGCATGGCTTAGTGGTAAATGTACTTGATGGAGACATTGTGGAACGTAACTATTGCCACGTGGGGACGTGCTAGCAGAAATAAAAATCCAGTATAGATTCCTGCTTAAGCCCGGCATGACCAGGTGGTTAAGGTACTCGACTCGTAATTTGAGGGTCGCGGGTTCGAATCCCCGTCACACCAAATAGGCTTGCCCTTTCATCCGTGGGGGCGTTATAATGTGACGATCAGTCCCACTGTTCTTTGGTGAAAGAATAGTCCAAGAGTTGGCGGTGGGTGGTGATGACTAACTGCCTTCCCTCTAGTCTTACACTGCTAAATTAGGGACGGCTAGCACAGATAGCCCTCGTGTAGCTTTGAGCAAATTAAAAAAACAACAACAAAAATTCTTTCTTAATTTCTTTGTTTTTAACTGCTTTACATTTTCCACAAACGAATAAAAAACGTATCATTTCACTAGCTGTTAGCCCACAAGATCTTCAGGTTCTAACACTTTAGTCTTACTGAATAATAATTTAAACACTTCAGGTTTTAAAAAGAAACAAAACAAAAGTTTGCTTAGAGTTTAACGTGCAGGATTTGATCTAGAGGGACTTACTGTTTATTTAAGAGAGCAAGAATTCTACTTGACACATTTACTTTGTTTTTCATTTTAAGATACAGAGACTAAAAAATGGGCACAGTTTTTGTACATAGCTTACTAAACAAGACGTAGTAAGTCTTAAGGTTTGAATACATAAGCCAGTGAATCTACACCACTCGAAACTTAAGCGAAAGTTAAATATTTAGGCCTCGTAACTGTTCCATATTATATACATATCTGATATTTAAAACGTGGTGTGCTTTCAGAGACAGCAGTTGTACAACTTAATCTGTTCTTAAGAATATTTAATGATATCAACCCTAAAACTCAGGCAGTGCCAATCTTTACTCCATATTTTGATCATTTTTAACGGAGGAGAGTGTGTATGCGTTTCCTTGTCGTCGTCAGGTTCAAATACGAATAAATATGACGTCTCTCTCTCAACAGTCTTTCTTCCAAGTCATCTTTCCTCATTACCTCTGATAACTGCGCTGATGAACCGCACCAACAAATTTGTATGCATGAGATAATACGAAAATGTTTTATTTGTTCTCTCCCTGATTTTTTCTTATTGTTGTATTGTATCTCGAAGGACGAAAAGCTCCCGGAGTTATTAGGATATTTTAAATCGAAGATTCCTTATAAAGAAATTTAAAGTGGTGCGTCGTGCTAGAGTTACTTTTTTTTTTCTGGAGAAGTTCAAACCGATATTGATGTGAGAGCAATCACATTGGTGAATTTAAATAAGGATCAATGAAGGGAAGCTAGCATATAATTAAGCTGTTACTTGAAGCTGTGTAAGTAATACCTTGTAAGTTCAGAGCACGATGTCTTTGTTTTTAATTGTTTCTCTTATTGTAACAACGTTTTCATGTCTTCGTTCAGCAGACTTCTAGAACTCTTAGAATAATTTACGTCCTGAAAAACATACTCGTATCCTTTATATCTGGCAAAGTTAAACAGAAAGAGGACAGCTAGTCAACACCGCCCTAACGCTCAGGAATTGACTGTTATTCTTATATCGCACCCAAAGCTAAAAGTACGAGAAATTTATTGTGGTATTGCATAGGATCCAAACCCGAATCACCAGTTATGAAGTCCAAAGCTCTACCACAGGGCTCTCAAGGGTTAAAAGGATAGATGACTGTTGTTAAGTACTGTTTAAAGAAAAAATGTATTTTATTCTGAGTTTTTCCAAGATATGTTTCACTGGCTCACAGCTATTGATCGTACTACGTAGTTTATAACTGTACGGTTGCAAGAATATCCATACATGTGTTGTGTAGGAATCAGTGTTTGTTTGAAGTAGTACAAAATGAAAACAACAAAACATCTAAGGCCAATCAAGTCGCAATAGGCTTATGTCTGGAGGACAGAGCGTTTCAAATAGAAAATCACGTGTTTCAAATTACGTTACATCTACGAATTGTGGCTAGCATTTTGTCGGAAGATTTATAAATAAATGAGGCGTTTATTCAGTGATAATTATTCGCTTAAACTCCACTTTCTAGGCCTGAAACTATTGTTTGGAACATTTATTTATAAAATATGGAAAATTCTTATTTTTTTAATCTTGGTTTTATGAGAAAACGTCAAATGTGTTAACTGCATAAATAAAAAGTGAATCACAGATATGTGAGCGTGTACTTTTAAAGTACCTAATATAAACTTTATTTCTAACTCTTTAAGAACAGTTATATATATATATATATGTACATGTGAACACTTTCCATTAACGACATTTTGCGGGATTAGAAATAAGTAGAACGAAACTTCTCTAAGTGTTAGTATGCGTGTTTAGTTACAGAACTAAAAGTAATACCTATTAGTGAAAATCGCTACGTAGGCCGATAGCTAGAATATCGGACTGAGGATCGGATAGGCCGAAGTTTGCGTCGTGAAGGTACTAAATACGCTTCGTCAGTTCCACGCACAGAAACCCTATCTTGCCTTATATTTTAAAGACAGTCTGTCCTTTGCCATAGCGCTTAATGTCTGTGTTTTAGAGCGCAACTATAATGTTTACGTAGAAATTAAAATCAATATATGAAAGTTTTGAGGATTTTGTACAAAAATCACAAAACTAAGACAT
This sequence comes from Tachypleus tridentatus, assembly GCF_004210375.1. NCBI lineage: Eukaryota > Metazoa > Arthropoda > Merostomata > Xiphosura > Limulidae > Tachypleus > Tachypleus tridentatus. The sequence continues at coordinate 76,668,802 of NC_134827.1, read as the reverse complement.
GCTTGTTATTATATCTGCATAATCGTAAACTGTAATTTATTTATACATGTATACAAGTGTATACAAATGTTCTATACTAAAAGAAGTCAGTCTTAGAAAGGGCAGAACAAAATTAACTATAGTAGGGCTATGAATTAAGGTAAACAACTGTGTATATAAGACCTCAGGGTGATATACTAACATTGGAGCTAATCATGGTCTAGAGACTAGTGTGCAGGACTAATCATTGAGCAACACAATGACTCTAGTTAGAAGTAACCATTTATACATACTTCTCTAAAATATTTACGAGTTTCACAATACAAATATATATACAAACAACCAAAACACGAGTATATATATATATACATAACATAACCAAAACACGAGTATATATATATATATATATACACGACTAAAACACGAGTATATATACATATACACACAGCCAAAACACAAATTTATGTATATATATATATATATATATAACACATAAGTTTCCACACTGGATACAGATAACAAACCACAACTATACTTTAAGTCTGTTTCTCTGTTTTTTACTATTTGCTGCTATTTTGTGTAACAGTAATAAATATAACTAGAAATCACAAAAATATAATAAAGTAAACAACAAGTATTCTTGATATTAATTAGATTGTTAAATAATAGAAATAAGCAACGTTTCTCTAGTAACAGGAGAATTAAAACAAATTTTTAATCACAAAAAAGTAGCAGAAAGAAAAATGTGTTAATTAATTGGTTTATTTAATAATCATAATGATTGTATACAATTAGAAAATATGTATTTAGTTCAGGTTTCGTTCAAAAGTGGTGTTTAAATATGACTATCAGTAGTTATTAAGTTCCGAAAAGTAACCTGACAAAAATAATAAAAAAAAGAAAAATAGAAAGATTCAAGGGTGCTTATACGACGAGAAATTACGTATAACTAAAGTTTAATTTTGAATTTTACTTTTTACACGACAGATGCGCTGTTGTACGTCTTGGTCAATTACAGTTAAAATGATTTTGTATGAAACGTATGTCAAATAATTGTTTTATAGAGATGTTTGAAACGGCACGAAAAGCACCGTTTGTGCGGTGTAGTTATATCTTCTTATAACTGAAAGCTTGCCAATGTTAAATGCTGACGTTTCTAACTTTAACGATTACTGAAGATATTCTGAGACAAGGTTTATTTACTTCTGAAATTTATTATTATTTATAAAGATTCTTTAGTTTAAATGTTTCCTTTCCTTACGAAAACAAAATTTATTTTCCAATCGCATTTGGATATTGTGTTCTTCAAGTACTAGGCACAGCTATTAATGAAAACATGAAATATTCTATATTGCTTTGTTACAGTACAATGTGCTTTAGTAGTATTTACAGATAAGTTACATACTGCGCGCACTGCAGATATGTTTTGGAAAGCGTGATAATTGATCGTAAGGCAAGTATGTTTTGGAGAAATTAAATAGTTTTATAACTGATCGTACAACAGATATTTTTTGAACAGACTAAACGGTTTCATAACTGACCATAAGACAAATATGTCTTGGACAGATAAAGTAGTTTGATAACTTATCGTATAACAAATGTTTTGGACAGACCATGGATACCTTACAGACAGACCGTTGACAGAGACTGTTTTATAAACAACTCATGTTTTTCAATTATAATTTCAGTACGTTCCCTCATAGTCTTTACTTAAATAAGTTCATAAACTGTACAATAAATCAGTTGGTTTTTTTTAAATATCTAAATTGGATAATTTAATATACACATGTGATGCTACACAATTATCAAATGAACATTCACAAAACTGTCTATCTTCTATTAGAAGTTATTTCATTTGATAAGCGTTAATTACATCTATAGCACCTTAACCCACGTTGTCGGGCTAATTGAAAGTTTGTAACATACTTGAATATCTGAAAGTTTTCCGGTTGTTTCGTTTTATGTAAAGATTCACGAAGGCGAGTCGTCACGTAGACGAGTTGACTAAATTTGCATTAATCGTTTAACGTAAACCTAATTACTAGAGTTCTTTACTCCTGTAAGAATAAAATTAATTAATTAGAAAGTTCTATGGTTATGGAAATAGTGATACGCAAACCCTTCCCTCTCTTCGAGTATCGATGTAAACAGATGACTACAGAAACAGCTCAAAACGAAGGGAAATAAGTTAAGCATGTTAAAACAAATATTCTAAAGGGTTCATGTTCATATGGAAGGAAAGGTTTAGACAGTACGACTTCACTGACTGACTTAGTTAAGTGGAGACACACGTGTACACTACACACGTTTGTTAATGTTATATTTACAACCACCGGTAAAGTTGATTCTTGGTTTCTTGTCACCATCACAGAGTCTGAAAACCATATAGATCTTCGGGTCAGACAGATGGTCTGCTAGTTAAAGAGCCAGTATTTCAAAACTTATAACATACAAATTGTTGAATGTGAGACAGCCAATTAAAACTGTCCGTGAATGAGACCCGATTTTTATTTCTATTTCATTAGCATTCACGACAGTTTCAAAGTTTTCGAATTTTAACCAACGTTGATGAATGCACTAAGTTACTGTTAAATATTAATTTGAATTCAATTAGTAGTTGATCGATGAGGTAATTAATTATATGCTATATATGCCAGTACCAGTAGAGTTTATACTTTTTAGTAGTTACAATTCGAATACTGTACGGAAAGTTCACCACTGACTGCATATGAGTGTTTTTTCTCTTTTTTTATATTGTATTGTACTGTTTTCGTTGATGTCAATAAATCTAGTTTTTGACATCAAATAATTATTCACTTCATTTCAAACGAAAAATAATAATATAATTACACAATAATTAGGCCTAGTTCCTTTTCGTACAGCGTTAAGTTTACCGATTTAAAACACATCCAAGATTCGAGTCCTCCCGGTGGACAGAGTACAGATATCTCATACTGTAGTTTTGCGCTATAAAAAGTTACTCGAAGGTTATCAACACTAACCCCCCCCCCCCAACTGAGAAGTGGTAGAAGTAGTCAACATCACCATTCGTCAACTCTTGGGCTATTCCATATCAAAGAAAAAGTGGAGCTGCCAGAACATTATAACGTTCCCACGGTTTAGAGGGCGAAACTGGTGACAGTATTAGAACCCGTGACCTAAAGATAGTTAACCGAGTACTCGAACCATGCCAAACCAGATCATACCAAGAACATGAGCAACCTAGTCTCGGAACAAAGGTACAAGTGACCGTAATATGTTGTAGAAATGACCATGAGTTATAATTCATTACGACTAATCAAATACCTCAAATCGATAGCACCAAAATATTGTAGGTCGTTTTTTAAAATTCTGATCACCACGTGCTTAGTATTAACATCTTTCTAAGTACATCTATTTCGAAGAGCTCGAAAGACTTCAGTATGATGTCTTTCTTACTAGTTCAATTTACTATGCTTCCTTTTTTTAACAGTTTTCCTCCCGCACTGTCTCAGTAGACTAGTGGCAAGTTTATGAACTTACAATAAATGCTGAAATAGGGGGTTTCAGTACACATAATTCACTGTATAGTTTTGCACTAAAAATTAAGTTTAAAATAAACTGACCTTAAGAATTAGCGCTAATAGTAACATTTGATATTATTGCAGCATTGATTCCAACATAACGTTTTTTAGTTCGACCATAATACATAAAAACTCCAAAACAAAGAAGACAAAACATGCTTCACTGAGCTAATTTAAGACCACATCTTGATCGAAAAGTAATAATAAAGCTGACTAAATAAATGGGTTTCTACATGCGACCGAAAATCTTTCTGTGAAATTGAAAAAAAAAAAGTCAGTAATCAACGAGACTGAACATAAGACGTTGACATCAAAAGACGTAAACACTAAAATCTAGTTGACAATAGGCTTGAATTAAATATCATATTTTGATAGTCAAAAAAACGTATTTCATATAAGGCAGGAAATTGTTGGTTTATACCGAGGGTTGCGTATATTACATTAAAACAATTTCGAATATTCAAATTAGGAATTTAAGTGAACACGGCAGGTGATATAAAGTTGTGGTGAAACGGCTTATATCAGAACTATATTTTTAACGTCTTTGGTGTTACGTATGTTGTGTAATGATATCATATATTGATCATGTATGCAACATCCCTTGCGAGGCAAAATTGTCATACACTCATATAATAAAGATGTATTGATGTCAGGAATTTAGAATGTTCATGATGAGCATATTCTTTGCATTTAATGTCACTGAAAAAATAAAGAAATATAGATCAACTTGGGGTACCAGAATCATCCAGAAAAACACTTGCAACAAGATGTGCTTCAGCCGTGATAAGCGAATTGCAGCATTTTGTGACAGGTGAAGGACCGGGAACCCAGAGGTCAGTGATAAAATCCGTACACGTGCTCTAAGCAACAGTATTCGACACAACTAAGAAGTATTTCGATATCTAAGAGCGACACGGGTCACGTGTACACAAGTTGCTTCTATGACAAAGCTGTTCAACCGTCACAAACTTTAAGCAACTGCAGAATGAAACAATATTCACATTCGTCCATACAAAGACATAAAGATCAAAACGTTTGTGCATTTCTGTACCATTAATTGGTGCTATCGGACTGCTGAAATGAGTGCACGAATATAGCCATCCTCATATGCTGGATGGCTTATGGAAAGCATGGCGGGAGGAGTTGTGCACTTTGGCCAATACAGCCTTACAAAAGAGCCTTTTTCAATGAAAACTATGCCGCAGAGCTATCGATACAGTATATAAAAATAACATACATATATATAGGGAATGATAACATGGACTATAACGACTTGGGGAGGTTTCAAAGTAATTTTTACTATAACGTACAGCACCTTAGTATTCTATACTTACTGTGTAATATTATTTATACAGTTATTTCATTAAGAAGCTCATTAAACAAAGAGAAAGCCGTATTATCTTCCCAACAGGATTTGCAGTCTCGCCATAATGTCTGGAAGAGGTTTTGTAAGGGTAAAACTACTGCAAATAGAAGTTGGAGACGGGAATAGTCTGATGGACCCGTTCTGTGCTGTCAACCTGAAGGAAACAGTAAACAGTCCTGGTGAGTTGTAGCAAACGTGTATATAATAATTAGTTCTCTTCATAATACGTAAGAAGATAAAATAGTCATGTAATATCATAACTCAACAAATCTTGTCATTAAAAAAAAAAAAAAACAAGAATATGGTATACAGGGTGAAGAGGTATTGATAATGTTGTTTTTAAACAATTATCCTGATGAATATAATGTATCGTTAAGGATGGAACATTAATTATATCATAGAATCAAACTATTACATCCAGTCAACATCGATACACAGTTTTCCATCAGTATCCAACAGAGAGTAATTTGCTACCATCAAGATTTACATTTACTGTCCTTATTAGGTAAACCTAAGAACATGTGAGTGGATGGAAACAAGTATATGCTGCTATAATATGCCAACAACACTCTGATGCCGACGAGGTCTTTCGGTTATTACTGGGTTCGTAAAGTAGCTAAGATACGCCAGAAATATTAATGGCCTAGGTGTTATACATATCTTTTACTTTTAAAAGCGACAACTGTTATGTTGTGAACTAGATGAAGTAAGATGAGACATAATCAATTTACTCTGTACAGTCAACAATTAGACAATCTGTTGTGGTGTGAACAAGATGAAGTAGCAACGTATTCTATACAGTCAACCATTAGTCAATCTGGTGTGGCGTGAACTAGATTAAGTAAGATGAGACGTAATTTATTTACTCAGTCAACTATTAGACAATCTGTAATGGTGTGAATTAGATGTAACATTATTATATTTTCTTTGTAATAACACATAAAGATAAAATAGATTACTTTACTATACTAACCTTAGTATAAGGTAGACAGACGATAAAACATATTAACCTTTAATGGTCCAAATAGCCTTAGTATAGGGTAGACAGACGATAAAAAATATTAACCTTTAGTGGTCCAACCAGCCTTAGTATAGGGTAGATAGAAGATTTATATTTACTACGAAGACAAAAATATAACAGATAAACAAAAGTGACAAAAACACATTTGTCTGTACCAACAGTTTAAGTAACCTGGCAGATACAACATATGAGGAAGAGAATTTATGTAAATTATCGATTCATTCTTGACTACAAATCTAGAGGAGACAGTGAGCAGTCTGAACGATCAACATAATCACGTGGAAGAATTTATAGTTAGGTAGTAACGTATAACTTCGTTGTCACGTTCTGTTGTATTAACGGACATCTGGAATATCATTGTCCTCCCACATTCAAGCTAATATAAAAACATTCTACAGCAGCGTTAACCTCAGAGAACTAATGGAAATTATATTAAACACGTTCTAGAATTTCCACCTAACAATACACCAGACACTGAAAACGACTGTCACTATTATACACCAGCAGTCCAGAATTACGGGACGCGTTTTGGATAGAACTAACTATGCTTTCTTATGATCGATGAATAAACCTGTATCGACAACTCCAGCGTTACTATTAACAACAATAATAAGGAACAATAAATCTCATGACTAATTGGCAACAATAATAAGAAACAATGAATCTTATTAATAATTATCAGCAGTAATAAGAAACATTAAATCTTATGACTAATTACCAAAAATAGTAAGGAACAATAAATCTTGTGACTATTTATCAACAATAATAAGGAACAATAAATATTATTAGTAATTGTTTGGTTTGTTTGTTTGTTTTGAAATTTCGCACAAAGCTCCTCGAGAGCTATCTGTGCTAGCCGTCCCTAATTTAGCAGAGTAAGACTAGAGGGAAGGCAGCTAGTCATCACCACCCACCGCCAACTCTTGGGCTACTCTTTTACCACCGAATAGTGGGATTGACCATCACATTATACACCCCCACGGCTGGGAGGGCGAGCATGTTTAGCGCGACGCGGGCGCGAACCCGCGACCCTCGGATTACGAGTCGCACGCCTTACGCGCTTGGCCATGCCAGGCCATATTATTAGTAATTATCAACAATAATAAGGAACAATAAATCTTACGACTAATTACCAACAATAATAAGAAACAATAAACCTTGTGATTATTTATCAACAATAATAAGGAACAATAAATATTATTCGTAATTATCAACAATAATACGAGGTCTGTTCAATAAATACGCGGACTGACGTCATAAAACAAAATGTACTTTATTTAGAAGTTACAGGTCTGGGACCCCTTCAAAGTACTCTCCTCCCCAACGCACACACTTATCCCAACGGTGTTTCCACTTGTTGAAACAGTCCTGGTACGCTTCTTTTGTAATGTCCTCCAGCTCCTTCGTCGCATTTGCCTTAATCTCGGGAATCGTCTCAAATCTTCTTCCTTTCAAGGGTCTTTTGAGTTTGGGGAACAAGAAAAAATCGCAAGGAGCAAGGTCAGGTGAGTAGGGGGGGTGGGGAAGAACAGTGATCGAGTGTTTGGCCAAAAACTCACGAGTTCTGAGGCACAAATTTCGCAGCAACGCGGCGCATCTTCAATTTTTCGGTCAAAATCTCGTAACAAGATCCAACTGATATCCCACACTCTTCAGCAAGCTCCCTGACAGTCAGACGTCGATTTGCCGGCACCAGGGTGTTGATTTTGTCGACGTGTGGGTCGTCAGTTGACGTGGAAGGACGTCCAGGACGCTCATCATCTACAATGGACTGTCGACCATCCTTAAAACGTTCATGCCACTTGAAACATGCTGTACGCTTCATAGCAACATCACCGTAAGCCGTGTTAAGCATAGCAAAAGTTTCAGTCGCAGATTTTCCAAGTTTAACACAAAATTTCACAGCAAGTCGTTGCTCCTTCAGGTCATTCATTCTGAAACCCGCCAAACGAAAAAATCGCACCTCACTTAAAACCGCGTAGCTAATACACAAATGAAGATATCTGCAATCGGGAAAGAGCGTCGTAATCAGCTGATATGTGCAAACCTAGCGACACCAAGCGGATTCCCCTGGAATCAACTGGAGCCGCGCAATTCAAACAGTCCGCGTATTTTTTGAACAGCCCTCGTAAGGAACAACAAATTTTGTAACATTAAATCTTATGACTGCTTAGAAACAGTCATAAAAAACAATAACTCTTATTACTATTTATCAACAATAGTAAGAAACAATAAATCTTATGACTAATTAGCAACGTTAATTATCAACAACAATAAATCGTATAACTAATTATGAACAATAATAAGGAAAATAAATCTTATGACTAATTAACAAAAACAATAAATCTAATGAGTATTTATTAACAATAATAAGGAACAAAAAATCTTATTAGTAATTATCAACAGTAATAAGGAACAATAAACCTTATGACTAATTAACGACAATAATAAGAAACAGTAAATATTGTGATTAATTATCAACAATAATAAGGAAAATAAATCTAATGACTAATTAACAACAACAATAAGGAACAATAAATTTTTTGGGCCATCATGGTTCCTCATATCTATTTGTTGTGAATAGTAAACTTTTCTGGTTAGAAACAGTGCATTTTATAATTTTGTCTTAGTTATGTATTGTTTCATGATATATATTTATTGAATGCCATATCGTTCCCAGTAGCTCAGAGATAAGCATACAAATTTACGAAATTATGATTCAAGTGTTAGGACCCTTGGTGGGCATTGGACAGATATTTCATTGAGTTGTTTTTTTTTTGCTGTTCAGTTTGTTAGTTTTTCAACATGGTGTATTCTGACAAAAATTGTTTGTTTGTTTGTTTTTTTGGAATTTCGCACTAAGCTACTCGAGGGCTATCTGTGCTAGCCGTCCCTAATTTAGCAGTATAAGACTAGAGGGAAGGCAGCTATTCATCACCACCCACCGCCAACTCATGGGCTACTCTTTTACCAACGAATAGTGGGATTGACCGTCACATTATACGCCCCCACGGCTGGGAGGGCGAGCATGTTTTGGCGCGACGCGGGCGCGAACCCGCGACCCTCGAATTACGAGTCGCACGCCTTACGCGCTTGGCCATGCCAGGCCCCTGACAAAAATGAAAGTCCGTGAGATATTTCAAATTATTAATATTTAATCAGAAAAATGAATGACAAATAATTTGTCCTAAATAGATTAGGATGTAAAACATTAAACACATAATTTCTTTCTTTTGTTCTGTAAACGTACTTAGTTCTATCCTGTCCTCGTGCCCGGAATGGGCAGGTATTTAAGGCACTCGACTCGTAATCATAGGGTCGCGGGTTCGACCACCCCCGTCACACCAACCATGTTCGCCCTTTCAACCGTGTGGACGTTATATAGTGATGGTCAATCCCGCTATTCCTTGGTAAAATAGTAGCCCAAGAGTTGGTGGTGGGTGGTGATGAATAGCTGCCTTCTCTCTAGTTTTATACTGCTATATTAGGGACGGTTAGCGCAGATAGCTCCCGTGTAGCTTTGTGTGAATTGAAACAAACTAGATAAATGGGAAAAAATAAACTGAGGATGGATAGAAAAATACATTTTACTCAATTCTCATACAACAACAGAAAAACACGCACTCAAATCAGCGACAATAAAGACACGTGTAAATATATGTGAAATGTTCCGTTTCAGCTGCCACTTCTCTTGGTCGAAACAAATTAGGGAGAGCTAGCGCAGACAGACCTCGTGTAGCCTTGCGAGAAATTCAAAACAAACAATACTGTCGTCGATACCTTGATAGATAGACACAATATCAACATTAGACAGGTTTATTATTGGAGTGTTAAAGCATAATATTTATTGTTAAAATCTTTTCTATTAAGGGTTTTTAAAATTAAGATCTCAAGTACGTCTTAAGTACGTGTTTCTTATTTACGATTAGGGCTAAACATCAGGGCTTGGTGGTTAGTATATTTGTTTGCTTTCGCGCAGAACGACATTATCTGCTGTGTTCACTACAGGGTATCGAATCCCATTATCGAACATGCTTGCCCTTTCAGCTATGGGAGCATTACAATATGACGGTTAATCCAAATTTTCGTTAAAAAAGAGTAGCCCTGACGTTTGCAGTGGGTGGTGTTGACCACTTGCCTTCACTCTAGCCTATGGATGCTTATCGCAGATAGCTCTCGAATAACTTTACACGAAATTCGGCGTCCGTTCTTTGCTTTTAATTACGTTTCTGACAAAAGAGTGGCAAGTTAAACCAGGGAATCTTTAAAAATGTGCTTGTATAAGTGTGTATATACATATAGCTACATCTGCTACGGTATTCCACTCAGATCTGAACGATAGTTTATCGTAAAAACGAAAATATAAAACAGGTCTTTCAAAGTGAAAATTTTGTATTTTCTTTACTCCATCTCTTTACTGTTTATTTGTATTTCGATTATTTTTGTCAGTAAATTGTCTGTTAAATTATAAACACATCTATATAAAGCAGGGTTGTCTGTCTGGTGCAATGAGTTTAGAGAAAATACCTGAGTGAATTTCGATAAAATTTGGGGAAGCTTCTCCCGTGGCCGCCTCCTCTCCCAGTCTAAAGGTCAAGATTAAATGGACAAGCAATCGATGAATTCCAATTTAATAGCGATTTCAATTACCTTAACAATTAAACGTTTCACTAAATGCATTTTACTGACATTTTTGGTTAGTGATTAAAGTTCAGTAATTATATAGAAATCATCAAACGTGTCACTAAATGTATCATACTTGTAGTATGTTGTTCGGTTACACTCTTGTCTTGAATGGCATGGACACTGATAAAAATATTTTTTGTTCTGTTTTTACTGATTGGACAAAAACAGTTAACACTTAATGACATGTTATGTCCGAATTTTTATAACTTACTACATTTGTATAAGAATAGTTAAACTTCGAGCATAATTTCACAAATTACTTTTTTCTTTGAGGGGCGAAAGGTACAAAGAACATTGACCTGACGTATGCGTAATTTGTATATATGTATTAATCCATCTTAACCAGAAAATTTTTACAGAACCCTATGTAACGTCTTTGGGTAATAGTTAGAATAAATGTAAACTATTTCATGTATAGTGGTCCCTAGAAACTTAGAGAAGGCGTGATAGTCAGTTATCACGTATTCCTTAAAACACTGGTGTATCATGACAGTCGGATCTTAATGGAAGAACCCAAGAAATAAACACAGAAAGAGAACATCGAAAACCAGTGAATGGAGAGAAATACACATTCTTGAAGGTTATTTGAAGACAAATAAATAAAACCTATGTGAAGTTAGGTGCACTTAACGTTCGACAGTTCTTGGTGTTTCTCATTATTTGACGAGATGACAAGAAGGTAACGAAATTGAAAGATCTCACAGAACTGTGTATTCGTGATTTACGTATAAGGCTTGACGTTAAGTACCTTCTTGGCCATGTCCACAAGTGATTCCAGGAGAGAAATAAACCGTTGGATTTATAATAATTTTTATTTTTCTGTCCTTCGAACGAAACTTCATTTGGATCAAGTGGAAGAAATTAGTCCTACGTACAAAGAGACACAATTACTACATTTACATATTAAAAAAAGAAAAAGATAAGCGAAAGATACTGTTAGAAAAAATCAAACATAAATATAGTGTTAGAGATTATATTAAATTGAAGCGGTGTCTATCTATTCTCATAGATCAACGGATGAAGGCATATCCGTATCGAGGGGCTGATGTAAATGTCCCCTCATCATGTCTAGCTTTCTCAGTGATGGGTGTGTTATAAAAATGACAACCAAGTTTAAGAAGTCGAACAAAACCCCTATAATAGCGAGGGATGCTCACTTACTGTCCTTCTTCTGATTAATACTTGAAAATAGGGTCAGAATAGTTGAACTCCGGGGGTCTCTGATGCACCCGTTCTGTGCTGAAGGTTGGAGTCTAATAAAACTCAATAAATTACAGCGTTTTGCTAAAGAATAAATAAAGAAGAGTAATATGTTCAGTTTGACAGTTTTTTCTTCTAATATACAAATACTAGTACCAATATTAATATGTTTTCCTAAGAATTTAACTGGTTTCTGTCATGCCTTCGTTTGAAATTTAGATAATTATTTATTAAAACATATAAAAACCTTTTCTCATATTTCAAATATCTGTTCATTTTGTCCTGTACATAAGTGGAAGGTGAGGTGTGCTTTTCATTACACACAATTCAAAAACTATTTTTTCTTATTGCAAATCTACACAGGGGGCTATTCTGTAGTTCGACTCCCCTCACACGAAACATGCTCACCCTTTCAGCCGTGGGGGCGTTATAATGTTACGGTCAATTCCACTATTCGTTGGTGAAAGAGTAGCCCAAGAGTTGACGGTGGATAGTAATGACTAGCTGCTAAACTAGAGACGGCTAGCGCAGGTAGCGCTCGTGTAACTTTGCGCGAAATTCAAAACAAACCAAAGCCTGAGGGAGACACACACTGTTTTAAGAATTGTACTGTGATGTTGAGAAAACCCACTTGTAGAAAAAATATATATGTAAAAACGGCTCGTTTGGGTTGAGAAAATTTTTTACGTACAGGAGCGAACAACGTTGTTGTTCAAAATTATAACAGCACAATTCTTTATATGTAAAAACGGCTCGTTTGGGTTGAGAAAATTGTTTACGTAGAGTCAATATTATAACACTACAATTCTTTATATGTAAAAACGGCTCGTTTAAGTTGAGAAATTTTTTTTACGTAGAGGAGCGAACAACGTTGTTGTTCAAAATTATAACACTACAATTCTTTACATGTAAAAACGGCTCGTTTGAGTTGAGAAATTTTTTTACGTAGAGGAGCGAACAACGTTGTTGTTGAATATTATGACAGTACAATTTTTTATATGTAAAAACGGCTCGTTTGGGTTGAGAAAAATTTTTTACGTAGAGGAGCAAACTGTTATAATATTGAACAACAACGTTATTCGCTCCTGATTTTAGTGTTGTAAATCCGGAGGCATATCGCTATACTAGCGGTAGGCAACGGAATAGTATTAGATATTAAAATTAATTATTTCATATCTACTAATTTAACTTAAACAATGAACAGATGATGGAAAACATAGCATCTATTATTTTGATTTAACAAACAAATACAAACCACATACTGTTTGTTGGTAAAGCGGTAAGTCTACGGATTTACAACGCTAAAATCAGGGGTTCGATTCTCCTCGGTGGGCTCAGCAGATAACCCGATGTGATTCGATTTAAGAAAGGAGACAAATATATTATGTAGAGAAACCGAGTTTTTTGTTTGTTTAAGAACATCTACATAAAACATTACTAATCTTTAGGGCACAAACAGTACATTACACTCACTAGTTATAGGTTGAAACACAGTCAATCATAAAATATATTCACTAACTAAAAAAAAAGCAAACACGTAATATAATATCTAACTAAATAACCTCCACCAGATACCGTTTTACTAAGAATAACCTCCTAAACACATAGGTTTCCAATTCTGGTTTTCACTTTCCATAAAATCGCGTACAAAATAATAACTTTAAAGAGCTAACGAGTACGTTTTTGGAAACAGGAAATATTTCTTTAAACATAATAACTGAAATATTATAGGCTTACCTAGAATAACCAAAGCGAACAAATATTATTTTTTATGAAGGCAAAATTCTACTTTAAAACCATATTTAAAGAAATTGGTAGTAGCAAACGCCAAGAGTATAATGCTTAAAAATTGAAAAAAAAGCAAATATCTGAAAGTTTATAATTCATAAGCACTCGTGTCTCACTTACCAAAACCCCAATTCTGTTACCGCTTACCCCCTATGACATTCGCCTCTGCTGATCCCATATGGCATTTAATATAAATATCCTGTTTTAGTATCTACTGAATCTATAGAAATTGACTGGAATATAAGAATGTTTGTATTATTTGTTAATTCGAAATCTTTTTTCTTCAAGCCTCATTTGATGTAGCACCTTCAAACATGACTTTAGTTTATCCAGTCATGATTGCAAATGACTGCATTTAGCAAAAGCAAAATCCCTTTTTTCTTGTAGGAAAAGGAGTCCAACTAGTCCAACATAAAGAGACTTTATATCCAGAGTGGAATTCATGTTTTGACGTTCCGCTTTTCCGAGGTACGTGTTATTTTTCCAAATTTAACTAATATTACCATTTTTATAATATGAGCAACTGCAGGTTAAGATAACACATGGTAGTATTAGCTTAAAGTAAACACAAAACGTTTGTTTAATACGTAAACAGGAAAACAACGTCAGGACCACAGTTACAGGGCGAAGCAATAAGTGGAAACTTGCACAACCTACAAATTTACCTAATTTATAAGAAAGAACAACCTAGTAGAAAAGTTAATAAATAAATTTATAAGATCGGAGTTCGTACTCTGAATTTTGAGATCACCGAGAAAACATTTGGAATGGAAGATAAAGCTGAAATTTCGTCTCAACACTAACGCAAATACTACTCCAAGCTACGAATGGAACTGCTAAAACCCACTTATATTATGATATTTTGTTACACCTATATAAGTTAGTGATATTTTTAGTGGATTTTTCCCATTCTGAAAACTAATACTAAAAATATTTTAAATCAATTTTACTAATCATTTACTAGCCACAAACATGGGTTATTATGTGTTTTGTAAATTATATATTTTACAGCATGAAGTAACAACACTAATATTAACATAAAGTTAAGAAAACCATCATTTCAATTAAAACAGTGAAATGTGAAATATAATATTCTAATTAAACTAATTACAACAGTTGGTTGCTTCTCTTATTCGTTTCATGCAGAAGTATTAACAGTATAGTAAAAAGTTGCATTCATTAAAGTAAGATAGATATGTAAATACTCAGGATACAACCAAATGGTTGAATATTGCTGCTTTGAGAAGTTCAACGTTTAACGTAAACATTTGAAGTGAGGTGAAACGTTTAGAATTAATCATTCTAAGTAAACTTAACATTAAGCCTACAATGTACCAGTAGCCAGGCTTTGTATGTAGCCTAAAACGTTGCCAGTTAGGCCTAAGTGTTTAGCTTAAAAGGTTGATAGTTAGGCTTAGCAATAAATTTAAATGTTGCTAGTCAGGCTTGGTACTTAACCTCAAACGTTATTGGCCAGGACTATTTCACAATCTAAAACAACAGAGAGTAAGTAGTGAAAGTTTATAATTGTTAATCATTAAACCTCAGCACCATAGCAGCTCGTTTTAACAGTTAAATGATTCTTTTAAAATAGTTTCGGATAATAAAATAAAAAGAAATATATTTTTACTTAATTTGAATGAAACACCGGTTTCCATCCGAGTGAGGAGATCTAACAAATCGAATGTTATAAAAGTTTTAGAGGCAACCCTAATTGTTATTGGTTAGGAGTACCTCGGTGGAGAAATACATAGGAGAAGGAGCATTTGTTTAAGGCTTAGACCAATGATCATGCAGTATCGATCCATCCTAATCTCATGGGATACGTTACAGGAAATATATGTTTAAAAAAAATTCTGCGCTTAACCTCAATTTCTCAGCAACGAAGCTGAACTCCTTAAATTCTACGCGGTTACGAGACAAAGAAGAATATAAGTGTTAGCCGTCGAAAGCTTTTCTTGCGCGTTCCATTTTAACTTGATAACATTAGTGCCTTGTTTCGTCCCACAAGATCTGTCAACGATAATGTCACTTCTATGTGAGGCTAAATTCCAACTTTGCAAAACACGACCAAAGTGTAGACTTTAATAAACGTGTTTGAAATTTAAAAAAGTAACAATAACACAATTTGTGACGTTCATAAGATGAAATTAGTAGTAGAGTAGAAGAATACTGTGGATAAAAATCAGATATGTTGATATTTTGAGAGAATGAAGGCAAGAAACAGTCTTGAAGTTTGTAAGAACGACAACAACAACACAAACATATATATACTGCAAGAAGTAATGGGAAGTAAAGAACGAACTTCGAATATTACAATTTCAGTAACGATTATATAATGGTGTTTTGATATAATGTATGTTGCAAAACTGCATTAAACCAAAGTTCAGATAAAAGAATAATAAAAAAGTTATGAACTGTGAATATCTTAGGAAATCGGTCTTCATAACATGATTTAAGATAATTTATTTTTCAGTTTAGTTATGCAGACACATTGTACAAAACTTGTAGACAGTGAAATTTCTGATATATCTATGGCAAAGCAAAGAACAATTCATAGTTACAAAGACCAAAAGACACCTCGTCGATCACGTGATCTGAAAGCTATATAGTGTTATACTGACTTTAGTCACCCAGTCATTGGTCGTATTATAGCCTTTAATTGTAGAGTAGTTGGTAGTACAGTCTTTGGTTCTACAGTGGTTGGTAGTACAGCCTGGGGTTATACAGTCGTTGATCGTACAACTTTTATTTGTACATTCTTGGCTCAGTTGTCATTACGAAGCCAACCACATATTTAACAATCATGTACTACGGATAGGTCATGAATATAAGCCAGTTAATTATAGTAGTTTGTTTGTTTGTTTTTTTTGAAATTCGCACAAAGTTACACGAGGGCTATCTGTGCTTGCCGTCCCTAATTTAGTAGTGTAAGACTAGAGGGAAGACAGCTAGTCATCACCACCCACCGCCAACTCTTGGGCTACTCTTTTACGAACGAATAGTGGGATTGACCGTCACATTATACGCCCCCACAGCTGGGAGGGCGAGCATGTTTAGCGCGACGCGGGTGCGAACCCGCGACCCTCAGATTACGAGTCGCACGCCTTAACACGCTTGGCCATGCAGGGCCTAATTATAATAGACTGTTAAAAGTGTTTAGACTGTCGCTACAAGAATGTGGAACCAACGATTTTCCTAGTTCGACAACATAGATCATCATTCATAGTAGACTCAAACGAATACCAGCTATCATTTAAGGTACCTGTTTCGAGGTCCAGTTAAATGTGTACAGCCGTAACTGGTTGTCATATCAGTATGCAAGCAGTTAGAAACGCACGTCTGAAGGCCAACGTTTGTGTCAGCCATTAATAAAGTGTATTAATACTTTCAGTAAAAAACAGTTCAAACCTAAAGAGTTAATGGACTAGCTAGCGACATCTAGAGAAATAAACTTTCAGCACGATATAGTCGTTTATAGAGAACCTAGAACCGGATCTAATCCCGTTTTTATACAGGAAAATAGCGAATATGGCAGCAACGGTTAGGCAGGAATGATGAATGTTCCGCTCGTTATATTCTGGGAGTGATACTCGTCTCGCGTCGTAGTGATCACATTCTGTGCTCTTTCGTCCTGTTATATATTGGTGTATTTAGTTTTCGCTTTAGTTTTCTAAATTTCTAGAAAATGTGAAATTGACTAAGTGATGTGGTCTGCGCGCTTGCTGGAATTTATTTCCACCAAATATTCATGGAAATTTTGAGAGCACGTCACATCCCCTTTGATGTGAAGCTGCTTTGTTGTAGAGCGCTCCTCAGAAGTTTAATCATACAACAATGTTGTTGTTGTTGGTGAAAAAACGGTATGTGGACATAAAGTATCTTGAAGACGTAAATGAAATGTGTGATATGTTCAATTACGAGTGCAGACTAAATAACCAATCACTTGTTTACCAGATCGCAGTTATGATATGCAAAATGTATAAAAATTAGTTCATTGATACTAGAAAAAAAATATCATTATAAAAACACTACGTTTATTGATACTAGAAAAAAATATCATTATAAAAACATTACGTTTATTGATGTGCGTGTGTGTTTCGTATAGCAAAGCCACAAAGGGCTATCTGCTCAGCCCACCAAGGGGAATCGAACCCCTGATTTTAGCGTTGTAAATCCGGAGACATACCGCTGTACTAGCGGGGGGGGGGCACGTTTATTGATACTAGAAAAAATATCATTGTAAAAACACTACGTTTATTGCTGCTAAATATTGAAAACAAATATTAGGTTTTTCGAAAAATAATGGCGGAATTTAAATTTTAATTTTAATAAGAAATAAAAACTTCAAAAGCAATTTTATTAATCAAAATATGAACCAAATGAATCTACACACTTTTGTCAACGAGAAACAAGATAATTTATGTCACGACGATAAAAACTCTGAAGTCCTAAAACTCAGAAATTCTTTAAAGCCATTCTCTGATGCTTCTCTGTTGTTGATTTTTTTTTTCCTCTAAAATGTTGCCCAAATGCTTGAAAAACTGGTACTCGGTGGGTGACAGGTCTGTGGAGTAAGGAGGATGTGGGAATGTTTTGTAGCCCAATTCACTGAGCTTTTGGAGCGTCATTAAAGAACGTGTGGCGAAACAAGACTGGTCCTCTTCGATTGACTAATGATGGCATTGGTCCACGCAACTTTCAATGCATTTCTTCCAATTCTTGACAGTAAACCTTCGCAGTGATATTGTGGCTCTGGTTGAGCCAGTTGTAATGGATAATACCGGTCATAGACTACCATACAGCGACCATAATATTCTGTTGGTGCAACTTTGGCTTTGGGAAGTATTGTTAAGTTTCATTGCAGTTAAGTTCTTGCGCAGATCGCTTTCTGTTGTCTTAAAGTATCCACTCGGCGTCGCAGATGACAATTCGATAAAGAAATGTGTCATTTCTGTTGAGCAAAATCTATATAGAGCACAGTTCAAAATGGTGATTTTTTTCCCGAGTTTTCACAGAGTTCGTGTGAAATAAATAGCAGTTTTAAATTACCTACCTTTAATACACCATTATATTTTGACAGTATTAATTAAATACAGAAATTTTCATATTAACAAAATTTTAAAAACAAGTGGTATTTATGGAAATAAGAATTATAAAGTAATGGTAGTTCCTGTCAAAATATCTTTTTTTTTGTACAAGAAGTTTTTAAAAATTGATAAAATGTAATTTAATAAAGTGAAATCTAGCACACATAACAGCTGGGCTACCTTTTCAAGATAAGTGTTAAGCTCTTTCACTTTTCCAATTTGTTCGAGATGGTCCGAAATTGTAGAAATACCAACCCAATTCTTGTGCCATTCCCCGAACAGTTTGGCGCGAGTTTCTTTCCACTAATGTTCTCATATAGACGTTTTCAGCACAAGAAGGACACCCTCTGCTCTCCTTATCATCAAGACTCACATCTCCATTATGAAACTTTTGGAACCAACTCTGTACTGTACGTTTAGAGGAGGTTCCTTTGACCCATGCTTGGTTGATATTATGAGTTGTTTGTAATGTATCATGACCAAATTTGAATTCATGCAAAAAATGATGCGCAATTTTTACATTAATTGTAAGGGTATGAAATATTGGAAATTTAGTTTTAGAAAATAATAAAAGCACTAATGAATAGAATAAAACTTCAGTTATGCAATGGTGTATATAACGTCGTAAAAAGACGGGTTTCTTATCCCTTTCAACTACAAAAACTTGGAATATAAAAATACGTGATTATTTTCAGAACAACCTAATACAAAAATACTACGTTTATTGATACTAGATCAAATATAAGTATAAAAAAACACACATTTAACTGATATAAGAATACAAAATGTAATTTCATTGATATAAGGTCAAATATAAGTATAGAAAACAAGTTTTATTGATAACAGATCAAATATAAATATAAAAAAAGCTCTAGTTCCATCAACACTAGATCAAAAATATATATAAGGCCTAGTTTACACCAGTTAAACTCTTAAATTAAAATACTGGTGTTCTAACTCTTGCTTGGTTATTTGATTTTCAATCTGATTCATTCTTTTTAGACGTGTAGATCTAAAATAAACATATTTGTTTATGTTATATCATAGACATTTTGTCTACCGCGGGAAATCGTATCCGTATTATCGTTGTAAACTTTAATAAATGAATAAATACTCTAACTTTAATATTCTAATTACTGTAATTCTATATTATAGCTCGAGTATTCTAATTTTTATAATTCTGTATCCTAGGGTCCTTCGCTCATATCCTAGTTATGGAGAAACCCAGTAAACTACTTGCCGACCTACTAATTCCAGCTCAGGTCTTATCTGACAAATGCACCGGTGTAGAGGGCGTTGGAACATTCTGGGTATGTTACTTAAGGTAGTATATCACCTTACACAATAGGTTTAATTATTTAAGGTACCAAATCACCTCACACAGTGGGCATAGTTTCTTAAGGTACTACATAACCTTACGCAGTGAGTTTTATTACTTAACGTACCACATCACCTCATACAATGGGTTTAATGACTTAAGGTACCACATCATCTCACACAGTAGGTTTAATTTCTTATGGTACCACATCATCTTACACAGTAGGTTTAATTTCTTATGGTACCATATCATCTTACACAGTAGGTTTAATTTCTTAAGGTATCACATTATCTCACACAGTAGGTTTAATTTCTTATGGTACCACATCATCTTACACAGTAGGTTTAATTTCTTAAGGTATCACATCATCTTACACAGTAGGTTTAATTTTTTGAGGTACCACATCACCTCACATCGTGGATTTAATTACAGTATCAGTGTTTTAATGTCGGGATATCGATACAGTAACGTGGTTTTAATGTGACGTGTAATATATCTCTTCAATTACATAACGCGTCTTTTTATCCTGTCAAATATATAACATGTCTGTGTATCCTGTTAATTATATAACGTTTCTTCATTCCAAATCATATTACGTGTATCAATTTTGTAGTTTGGAGTAACACGTGATCTTTATTTCAAAACTGAAGCTTTGATTTTACTAGTGTAGAATTGTCTCTTATCTTGAGAACCTAATAAAACCAAACCGATTGGAAACAAAATTATATTGTCAGCAGCGCCTTTTACGTCTCATTTTTCATGAAGCTTTATTAATGTTGCTTTTATATGAGAAACAAAAATCTGAAACGTAGCTGAAGTTTATTACACTTAAATAGAAGATGGCTATCATCTTTCTGATAAACCTCAGCAGAAGATGGCTATAATCCTTCTAATAAACCTCGTTGTATGACTCGTAAATTCGGAAGAAAAAAAAAACATTTTTTCCAGTAATAAAAAATGAAAACACCAAAGACATTACGTTCACAACAACATTCTTTTAAGAAAGTATAAAAATATATAATTACCAGAATGATGGTCACAGAAACAGCTTCTACAAAACCTGTTTACAATCACGTGTTTTCTAAACCTACAAGATAAAAGGGTTTTCTCATTCCCCAATACATCAGCTATTCTACCAGTGCCATAGACAAAAATAAGAGAACAAGACTTAATTCTCTGGAACAAAGTAAAATGGCTTGTTTTAATTTCGCGCAAAGCTACTCGAGAGGTATCTGCGCTAGCCGTCCCTAATTTAGCAGTGGAAGACTAGAGGGAAGGCAGCTAGTCATCACCAACTCTTAGGCTACTCTTTTAGTAACGAATAGTGGGATTGGCCGTCACCTTATAACGCCACCACGGCTGAAAGGGTGAGCATGTTTGGTGTGACGTGGATTCGAACCCGCGACCCTCGGATGAGGAATCGAGTGCCTTAACCACCTGGCCATGCCAGACCAAGTAAAATGGTAGAAATCATTTTAAATTAATATCTCTGTATATATTATGGAGTTACTTGACTTTGTCATCTTCATCAGTACAACCAACAATTATTTGCAACGTACATTGTTTCAGTTTTATACATGAAAGAGTTTTATCTTAGTTTTATGTATATAAACGTATTATCGTCATAATTACAAGACAACTATATTCTTGTTTTACTGGTAATTACAGTGGCTTAGAAAGTGACTCATATTTATAACGTGGATGAATGTAGAGTATTCTGCCATCAAACTCCTAATGTATGGGAATAATAAACGTTATGGTTACTGTTATCGTAATCTCAGCATGTGCAACATACCCATATTCACTAGCAGTTGCCATGTGTTGTATCTGAAGCCATAAGTGAAAAGCCATTACTTTGAAAGTCGGTAATTTCCGACGTTCTCTGTAATTACCTATTGACGTTGGATACGTTCTTCTCCTGCTCAGTAAACGGAATGAAGGAGGAACATGATATTTCTTTACGTAAACCTTGATGGAATCCAGTCTACTTCAAATAATACACTGTTACTCAGTTAAGATTGCTTATATAATTTATGGACTTCGTATTATCCAACAAACGTGATAGTTTAGATTTATAGTTCCAAATGGCAAACATGAAAACATACTTTCCTCGTCTTTCTTGATTCGGGTAACTTTAGAATTGACATTAGATACACTTTGCATAAAATATATTAGTACTAGGTTTATTATACTTTCAACACTACGTTCTGTATTCAGTCCCTTAAGGATTTTCTAAGATAAGAACAATAGTGTATTAGGAGCACGCTGTCGATAATACAAATGGACATAAAGTGGCTGAAATATTAATATACACTTATCTGCTAGAGAAACCCTAAGGAACTAAGTAAAAAAATGTGTAATGTTAAAACTATAATAGTTCTAATACTAATTTCTTATGACAAGTATATGTTTGTTTTGTTTTTGAATTTCGAGCAAAGCTACGCGAGGGCTATCTGCGCTAGCTATCCATAATTTAGAAGTGTAAGACTAGAGGGAAGGCAACTAGTCATCAGCACCCGCCGCCAACTCTTGGGCTACTCTTTTACCAACGAATAGTGGGATTGACCTGTCTCGTTATAACGTTCCCACGGCTG
The DNA here is from genome assembly GCF_004210375.1 of Tachypleus tridentatus. Taxonomy (NCBI): domain Eukaryota; kingdom Metazoa; phylum Arthropoda; class Merostomata; order Xiphosura; family Limulidae; genus Tachypleus; species Tachypleus tridentatus. The sequence continues at coordinate 76,646,197 of NC_134827.1, read as the reverse complement.
AAAAGGAGAGCATGTTTGGTGTGACTTGGATTCGAATCCACGACCCTCAGATTACGAGTCGAGTACTATAACCACTTGGCCATGCCGGACCCACACACGCACACACACACACACACACACATGTAACTAAAAGAGTAGGTTACGCTGATGGGAAGCTTTTTAAATTTAATCAAACTTCCTAAAAATTAAATTATGAGTAGGGTATAAAGAACAATTTCACAATATGCGTAAAGAAGGGGTGGATATGGTTATTACTATGCATTATAAAGAGGAACTTATTTGGGGAGTGGATCTGTCATTCCTCAGAGCCCAATCTCAGACTGCGGTGTTTATGTGTGAATTCTATATTGGAGAAATAAGTAGAAAAATGGAAACCAGATTCAAAGAACATAAAAAGTCACCTTCACACGTTTTCGAACACTGCAAGTCAAATAAACACAACATAACTATAGAAAACACTCAAATACTAAATAAAGAAACAAACATAAACAAACGCAAAATTAAAGAAGCCTTACTTATACAACAACTTAAACCCAAAATAAACCAATACAAAGGAACACCTTTATATCTATATTAAAAAAATAATATAATAGATAATAATAATAAAATAAATAATATAAAATTATATATTCAAAGATCTAAGCATGCCCTCTACATTCCGACACTCAGTTACACAACCCCTTTCAAACATCTGGTCAGCTTCCGATCAGTTACCACTCTCTTTCTTTGTGAACCTGACGATGACCGAAGAAGGTCGAAACGTTGTTCAGTCATCTACGTAAAATAATTTTCTCAACCCAAACGAGCCGTTTTTACATAAATATTATGTGTGAATTGTTTTCCCATTGTTAGAGTACCAGTACAATTACCATGTTAAGTTTGAATTTTTTTCCCAGTACTCGAGTTTTGAAAACACTGCTACATTTGATGTCCTTTACTAGCAAAGTCAGTCAGTTCGTCATGTTTTTATTACACCCTTTGGCTCAAAGTGTATTTTGTATTGGGAACAGATTTAACCCATTTTAACCTCACAGTCGTTGAGATGCCCCACACGGTCATCAGGTTTGCTCGGAACACTACGTACCTAAACCCTTACGTGTGTAGGCTAGGAAAACCACGTGACTATTTTATATGCATTTAGCAGCACTGCCTTTAAGTTTGATAAACTTTGTACATTGAGCTACAAAATACTGCAACCAAAACAATATTTCATACATTGAAATTAATTGTAGTCATATTTCCCCAACTTAGAAAAGGCGTTCATTTTTATTTATTTTTTTATTTTCTAACATTTATTTTATTTTAAAACAGCTAAAGTAATGAAACAACGGGAATCTTATTTCCAACCCCCTGACCCATTTTTGTAATATACGTTTTCTGTTTCTAACATGCTTAGGTTAAGTTTGTTTGTTTGAGAGCAAGGCCACATTGGGTTATCTGCTCTATTCACTGCAGAGAATCGAACTTCGGGTTTTAGTGTTGTTGTAAATTTGTACGCTTACAACTGTCCCACCAGGGGACTTTTTTGACATAAGCATACATCAGTAATACTATTAGCTTGATAAACTTCTTGGTCGAGCCGTATGGAGGGTTAGATGTCTCGCCCGATTGGTTCCAAGCGGTGATATTTGTCTTATCTGTTTTGTTATGAACACGTTACTTCTTCTTGCATGCTTTTTATGATTCATTTAATGTGCGAGAACCACTGTTGTTGTTTTTTTTATTTCAACAGTCCGATCACACAGAATCCATAATTGTCTTGACCGGTATGTCTTTCGATTCCGTCTTCAGCTGCTTGAGGTGCATGGCAGTTGAACTGGACGTATGACAGCAAGTCTTATCTTAGAAAAAACATACCTTATTGGTTTTATTTCCAAACGTTTCTTGGTTATATTCCGTACTGTTATCTTGGTCACGTGGATAACTTTCGTCACGTTCTTTGTGTTGTATGTTTTAACCTCTTACAGTATTGTACATTTTGCTCACCACGGGTGAGTTACAAATTTTTGTAGGCCTCTCTCTGGATGGTCCTAGAGCCCCAATTTGATTCATATTTCATCGTCTTCTGTGGTAATTAAGTGTAATTAATATCTCTATCTAGGATGGTCTAAATCTCAGATCTGAAACTATCCTGATGATCAGAGTATCTTGCGTAAGAAAGGATTTTTATGGAATCACGCTACCTACGAAACGTCAAAACAGTGTCAAAGTGTGGTCTCATCCATTCCGTACCATTGCGACTTTATATCTATAGCGGTTGTCACGTGACTTGCTGGCTTACACGTTTGAATACAAATGCTGGGTAATGTCATGATATACATCATATTAACATCATATGAGAGAACTTTACTGGGTAATGTCATGGTGTACATCATCTTAATATCACGTGACAGAATCTTACCGGGTAATGTCATGATATAAATCGTATCAGTATCACGTGAGAGGTGTTCATTACATTCACTGTACTTCAGAGATCGAAACCGATATTAAGTTAAAACGCCGTCTGGTAACATTTGACTTAGGAGTTACCATAAGCAGAAAGTGTTTCAATATCAAATTTCATATGACAACACGTAACGCAGTGATTATGGCTTTCAGCGGCTGTGACAAAAACTAGAAAAAAGATAGGCGTAGAAATGGTATTCAGTAATGTCCATTATTCAGTTAATAGTGTTTAAAAATAAATATTTTTAATCATTTTTGAAGATTTAATGGATTTTCCCTACAAGTTAGGTTGTTAAGCCTTTCTCAATAAAGCAGAGCAAGTCTTTGACACGTCACAGCTATTCACACTCATTGAGCTACAACTGTTCCTGGTATATGTTGACACCTCACAGCTATTCACACTCATTGAGCTACAACTGTTCCTGGTATATTTTGACACCTCACAGCTATTCACACTCATTGAGCTACAACTGTTCCTGGTATATTTTGACACCTCACAGCTATTCACACTCATTGAGCTACAACTGTTCCTGGTATACTTTGACACCTCACAGCTATTCACACTCATTGAGCTGCAACTGTTCCTGGTATATTTTGACACCTCACAGCTATTCACACTCATTGAGCTACAACTGTTCCTGGTATACTTTGACACCTCACAGCTATTCACACTCATTGAGCTACAACTGTTCCTGGTATATTTTGACACCTCACAGCTATTCACACTCATTGAGCTACAACTGTTCCTGGTATATTTTGACACCTCACAGCTATTCACACTCATTGAGCTACAACTGTTCCTGGTATATTTTTCGTAGAAAATTAGTTCTCAAAAACTACTGTCAGAGCGACAAACTCTTGACAATTTTCTTCTTGAAACACACTATTTGGTATACGAGCTGTTATCCACGCAGAGATCAAAACCCAAATTCCCTATGATACCTAAATACCCTGAGTTTTTCCGTTGAGCCACAGGATGAGTGGAAAATAGAACTGAGGGCTTTGAAAGTCATCCATTAATGAAATTTTCTTATCAATTGTAGTAAAACATACATCACAAATATGCCAGTACGTGATATTCTCCTGTGATGAACCCAAGTAATATATTCGTGTCTACAAACCTTCTGGTGGCTCAACGATAAATCTGACGGATTATAACACTAAGAAACAAGTTTCGATACTCACACCTGCTGTGGGCAAGTAACCCCCGTGTAGCTCTGACCTTAATAACAAATAAAATAACTGTAGTCTGTTAGGGTAAACATGAACTTTAAATTGTTCACGTAAATGTGAGCAGTAGATTGTTTGTGTGAACATGAACTAGGCCCCAGCATGGCCGGGTGGTTAAGGCACTCGACTCGTAATCTGAGGGTCGCTGGTTCGAATCCCCGTCACACCAAACATGTTCGCCCTTTCAGCCGTGGAGGCGTTATAATGTGACGGTAAATCCCACTATTCGTTGGTAAAAGCGTAGCTCAAGAGTTGGCGATGGGTGCTGATGACTAGCTGCCTTCCCTCTAGTCTTACACTGCTAAAGTAGGGACGCTTTGCGCGAAATTAAAACCAAACATGAACTTTAGATTTTTCATGTAACTGTGAATTATGTGTTCGTGTAAATGTGAACTTTAGATTGTTCGTGTGAACATGAATTCTATACTGTTTGTATGAACATTGTAGTCTACTTTCAAGATAAGAGATAGAAGTGTTTCTGGATATATTATATATATTGCGTATATTATTTCTGCTCAGTATGAAGTTATACGAACCATGTCTGATGGTAAGTGTGTCTGTGTATTTATAAACGTGATTGTTAGCGCTGTTCTGACAGATTTATTTACAAAAGTATTAATAGAACTAGAAAGTATTGGTTGGATGATTCAGTTAGTGTTACAGTGAATTTAAACTTCGAAGTAAGCGTACAATCGTTACTTCAAAAGTTGCTATCAGGAAAACCTTATCTAAAGTCACTGTATATAAGGTTTTTTTATTACGTCTGCTCATACTAAATATAATTTTCGTCTGCCGACTTAAAAGCGTGTACTACCTTCTTATGTTGTTAACGTTTCACATTCAAGTTCGTATTCCTGTCATTACGTATTACGACTCATCTTCGACTTCAACTGTGTCGACAACGCTATCTATACTTGGTTTCCTAAACTTCAGGGCAAAGACGTCCGAGAAAAAAAAACAGACAGATTTCAAATATTATTTCTATGCACGTATAATTTGAAAATCATAATGGATTAATTATGAAAAATTAAAAAAAAACATATAAAAGTGTTTCTGGAATTTTAATCACAAGTGCTGGTCTGAGAGCGACCTAAAATTTATTACTATTATTATTTGACTTTGGGAAATGATCTGCTTATTTCTATCTATCTCTTTATTTTACAACTTCTGTTTCGATTCTGTTCGTTTTACTCTTATAACACTAATCTCCAAGTTGTTTTGAAAATATCCCTTAAATGTTGACTTACCACTTTCAAGTTGTTTTCAGCGACAGCTATTCTGACACTAACTTTCCAACTTGTTACTATAATTTGAAAATCATTAAAATTATAGTTTAACAATCAGCAACAGCGAAAATAAAAACATAAAATTACACGATGGAATTTTTATATTAGTTATTTCCATTCATAACGCAGGTGTGCTATATTCAAAGACACGAAACGCTGAGCTTACTAGAACGACTTTGAATATGCGACTCATCAAGTCATGTGACACCCACAGCCATATAAAAGTCTAGGTGAAAAGTGACGTACCAGAACAAAGTTTTAACGTAAATATTTAATGCTACCGAAAACTGAAGGCTTTCGGGAAGGATATGCAAACAGTTTTTGTAACACCAAATATTCAGATCATTAGATTATACTTAATTACTTCTAATTGAAATTAATTAATTACTTCCATAGCTACTCCAAGGACAGGTCCATTAGGACACTGTTCTTAGTATCTGAGCATGCGTGTCAACTTTGGAGTCACTGACTTGCGAGTACAGGCATAGCCATAGTTTAAAACATGGCGCTCATGGAATCCTGAGAGAAACCAGGAATACAAAGTATGATGTCAGATTCTGAATAATCCACTCTAAAAACCTACTTATAGACCTCCACCAGGCCTAGGTGGCCTTCCTATACGTATAGATAAGGACTCCTCCGGACAACCATGATCCACTTCTCAAATCTAATCCTGATAGCTACAAAACTGTGGGTGGTATTAGCCACCCAAAGAAACACAGATATAAAAAAAAGGAAACATAGCGATCTGGTTGTTAGCGATTACCAGTCAGTCATTGATTTAGTGAAGCAAGAATACACAAAGTAATTTGTTAACTTATGATCAGAATTGTGTATTTTTGATGACTTAATCAAATGCTAGTAAAATCCAAATATCATTTAAACTGTTAATAAATTCATGCTTAATAAAAATGTTATATTGTGAGTAAATATTATAATAATAAACGAAAAATCCACATTTTAATGTAATATTAAAATATTTATTCATGTTTATAATATTAAAAGTATGTGGATTTTTGATGAAGAGAACTGTTATCTAAGACCCCCCAGCGGGTCGCGAAACACCGACCCATATTTAGGAAAAACACACATCAGAGCCAAAAAACGTATTGGATGCACCAGCATACATAACCCTAATCCAATAATACAATCTGGAACGGTTTCTTCTTCTAAGTGAAACAATCTACTCATAAATGAAATCTTTAAAATGTCTTATGAGGAACATAAACATAGAAAGAAAGGTGACTCCAGTGTCTGTAGATGTTGCCACCTTTGGATTCACGCTTGAATAAAGTAAATTATATTAATTGGAAGCGAAGAAGTGGTTCTGAAAGTGGAGTAATGATAAGGACATGAGAGGTGAAAATCGAATTAGATTAGAAGAAAGCAAGATGTATGGTATTGGTTGTAGAGAATATGGAAACGATGAAACCTCTAAAACCATTACTGATATATACAGCTGCATCTTTTATCATACGTCATGGATTTGAAATATGAAAAAATATTCTGAATAGTTGAATCAAGTAGTTTATTTCTACCAATGAGAGGCTTTTGGAACACAATATTTCAAAATTTGACGAGAAGCCTGGAGAGGTTTGCTTTTCCGTTTGACACTGTAGAAAATAGAGCTAAATAAACCTGAAAAAAAAACAACAGCTGTATATAATAAGAATATGTGTTACCGTAGGTGCCACAGAAGATAAAGTTTCAAAGTAAAACGTTTTCTTGTTTACTAATCGCCAAATGGATCTGTAGATGTTTTATAATCTCATTACCAACATCACTATCACCACCCACCGGCACATTAGTTGATTTGTTTTGGATGTAAACAGAAAGCTACATTATAGATATCAAAATTCTGTTTTCTAGTGTTATGAGCATACAGGCTTACCGCTGTGCCACTCGAGGCTAACCGACCAGTCTTAGAAACATCGACACTTGTATCACAATATTTTGACAGTCAGAACGTATGTTGTCCTTAATGGAATTAAGTCGGATCCTTTAGCTCTGACAAACACGATAAACGAAAGATCTGAGTCAGTTAATGATAATAAAATATTCAAAATAGCCTTTAATTATTGAGATGTTTAGTAGGAATGAACCAATAATAACTGTAGCTGTAAGTACAGAGTAAGTTATAAAAGTAATTTCCGTTCAAAAATGAGTTCCTAAAGATACCGAAGAGGACTCAGCCACTTAGTTTAAATTTTAATTACGTTAAATATCAACTTAATTTTTAAATATCTGAGAGAGATCCAGTTTTTAAGGCAAAAATATATTTTAAAGTGTGAAATGAGATTTCTTATCAATACCTGTATACAGTGGAAGAAGAAATAGGGTTTTTATTTATTTCTACGAAGACTTTTTGAACCTACGTGTTTTTTTTAACATCATGAATATAGTGCAAATGTTGTTAAGGTTAATGTAAATACGTGATACTGTATGTAGTGAGAATATGTTCTGTACATAAGTACTCTTGTGTGTTGTGAAATAGGGGTAGAGTTAGTGTTATTATCGTGTTTAACATAGTGCAAATAATTTGTTATTGTATACAGGTGTAAGTGGTTTTGTAAGTAATGAAAGTGTTATTATTGTATGTAATACAATGCAAATAATTGTTATTGTATGTAGGTGTATAACATAGTGTAATAATTGTTATTTTGTGTAGGTGTATGTTGAAACTAATGTGTTATGAAGTTTATGTTAATGATAGATGTTGAAACTTAGGTGTTATGAAGTTTATGTTAACGCTGTAAGTTGAGTTATGTGTTATGAAGTTTGTGTTACGCTGGATGTTGAAACTAATGTGTTATGAAATTTGCGTTAATGCTGAATGTTGAAGCTAATGTATGGTGAAATTGAGCAATAGTACATATTGTATATTTGATTAATCAAATGCGTATTTTTGCTACGTATCCTTGTATTCAATAACGTGTTTGAATTTAATGTAAATATTAGGTTTTTAAAGTAAACGATACATACTTTTCTGGAGAGACAATAAATTGATTCGTCCAGATCGAAGAAAGACATTGTTATATGTGAATAAACTTTCTTTGCTTAGAATCCTAAATCTTGCATCTAGTCTTACATAAACACGAATCATTGCAAGAACGATAACGAACTTAAAGTGAATAACTAACACTTTGCTTTATCAAAATACGTAAAACATTGCAATGTTTACACTGTAGTAACATTTCATTAAATTGATGCTGGGCATGAAGAGAAACCACAAACTATCGCAGTCTTCCTTCTGACGTCACTAACAGCATGTGCAGAGACAAGGGAAAAAATGTCAAACTAACGGTACTTATATTGGGCATATTTGGATCTTCCACAAGGAGGATTTAGTTTGGTTTGTTTTGAATTTCGCGCAAAGCTACACGAGGGCTATCTGCGCTAGCCGTTCCTAATTTCGCAGTGTAAAGCTAGAGGGAAAGCAGCTAGTCATAACCACCCACCGCCAACTCTTAGGCTACTCTTTTACCAACGAATAGTGGGATTGACCGTAACATTATAACGTCCCCACGGCTGAAAGGGCGAGCATGTTTGGTGTGACGGGGATTCGAACCCGCGACCCTCGGATTACGAGTCGAGTGCCTTATCCACCTGGCCATGTCTGGCCTTCACAAAGAGGGAAAAACCAGTGAGTAAATCAGATAGCTACCAGTTTGACCAACTAACTGTGTTGGAAAAATTCTTAAAAGCATAATAAGCAATAGGTTAACTAGATATTTAGAAATAACAAACAAATTACAAGAAATACAAAACGGATTCCGAAAACCTAGACAAGCAATAGACTACCTAGTAATATTAACAGAAACAGTAATGGACAGTTTCAATGAAAAGTAATACAATGCAGCTTGCTTCGTGGATATGGAGAAAGCATTCGACGCTCTCTGGCATAACAGTCTCCGGTTCCGTATGATTGAACCGGAGGTAGTGCGTGGAATTATTCCCGAATTGTCCATCTTTCTGGAAATCAGATGCAGAAGTAATGTAAAGAGAGTCTACTGAAGTACTGGAGTCTCTCAGGAAGGGATGGTTAGCTCAGTACTTTTCATCACGTATGTCAGTAACGTGGCCTGAAACAGCTCAATTGAAAAGATAGTCTGACAATTCGCAGATTATGTGGTAATCTGAAGACGTTCACCAACAATAACGACTACTTTACAGCCACAACTAAACAGAATACAGGAATACTAATAAAAATACAGAATGAAAATAACCGTACGAAAAACATAACTACTGCTGTTTACAAAATAACAAAAAATCCCCCAATACTATACTTACATGGAACTCCTTTCCAGAATACCACGTCAGCAAAGTTCCTGGTGATTACACAAAATAATCTAGAAAAACATAAAACGATGTAACAAAGAGAGCACGAAAACGGGGAGATTCTCAGTCAGAAACTAAAACACATCACCTATAAACATTCTTAAAAAATCTACAGAACCTCTATCAGACCAGTAGTGGAACATACATGTCCAACCTGGAACAATATATCACGAAACGGTATAAATAAAATAATACAAATTATTCATGGAAACGCTGACTGCTACATCGAGAAATACATGAACCAAATTTCTATAACACAACTTATATATCTGACAGTCTTCAAGACAATAAAGTATTTTCATAAATATATGTGTATAAATAACCTTCTAACAGAAGTTACGAAATATCTAATACATGATGGAAGTGTACCTATGTATCCCTCCTCGCTAAACAGCTATGCTAATTATAATAAATTAGCCATCTATAATTAGATATTACAATATATCATTAGATTAATATATTATGAGATTTGTAAATACACCCTTAGTACGTTAACTGGTGAAAAGTGCTCGAATGATTACAGAACTGAATTTCTTGTTAATCTGAAGACGTAGAAACGTTGTTCTGTAATTATTTTAATTAAAAGGACAATACTTGTGAATACTTGTTTTATTTCAAGTGGGTTTCTCGTCATAACGAATGGCTACAGAACTGTTAGCGAGTGTGTACAAATGTCACACACACCTAGCATTAGACAAGTGTTATACGAGACAAAGAGTCGAGCGAAGTGTTCGACAAAAAGCTAACTCTGGGCCTCGTTAACGTTTATATTAACTCCAACAAACAACCCTACAGGAAGGGGGAAGAAGTCAAAAGTGAGCCTGGCCCTCACAGGGTTACGACTTAAATACCGATACTAATTGATTGATTGGTGTGTTAACTGAGTAGTTTTTAAATAATATTTAAAAGTGTACAAAATAGCTTGCATCCCAGTGACACAGCGATATGTCTGCGGACTTGCACCGCTAGAAACCGAGATTCGATACCCGTGGTGGGCAGAACACAGATAGCTTATTGTGGTGTAGCTTTGTGCTTAATTCCGAACAAACAAACAAAACAGCCATTTTTTTTTCTGACTTTCGTAGCGATATGCACAGAACAAACCAATTAAGTTCTACAATACACGTGCTCAGAAATACGACTTAAAGATTTATTATTATTATTACTATTAACAGGCCAGTGGGAGACATTCTTGTTGAAAGAAAAACAAAACTAACCAATCAGATTTTTCTTAATACAAACTGAAAATTTTTGGACATTGTTTATTGGCTAAAAAGAAGGGATTTTCTGCACTCTTATATGTTTCAGACTATGAAAAGTGATTTGAAGTAGTAAGGTGAGTGACCAAAATCTGTCACCGCATCACGAGCTTATCGGAAAGAAACATGGAAGTCTCCAAATAACACGCATAGATATTCAGAAACTATTTAGAACCACCTTGGTAGATACTGTGCACCAAACCAAGTAAAATATTATGTCTGTAACTGTTTTCAAAGCTATTTATCTGCTTATCCTACTCCTGATTATCATCATGTTTTGACCTTCCCTACCGAATGGCAGGTAAAATCATCCGTAGCTCAGTAGAAAGTTAAACCTAAAAAGGTGATAATAGAAACATAAAAGGGTGGCAATTGTTTGATTAATGATGCTGAGAATCTGGCTTTATTGATATATATTGAATTTACACCTAGTGGATAAACTTTAGTACTAACTAGGAGGGAGATTTGAAGGCATTGTATTTCACTTAAACATTTATCAGTTAATCAAAAGGAACGCTCTCTCGAAAAGATACGTCTAAAATCACCCTGTTTGAGAGTTTCTTGATTGAATTTACCGTTAATATTCAATTAATTGTAGTGTAAATACATCCCGAGGGACGAGAGACGCATTAATAAGTAAGCAAAACAGTTTGTTGCACCAACACAATACTTCTCCCCTCGACACGTGGGGGTGTGGCTGCAAACCCCTATTTCTCACGTTCTTTTGAATTCGTTATACTAAAAAAAAACAAGAAAAACACCATATACAATTTTTACAAAAAAGAGTAATTTCCTATACAAGGTTTACAGGTATTTAAAGCACAAAATAAGGTAACATTGAACTACATATATGTACATGTTTGGTTTTTGAATTTCGCGCAAAGATTCACAAGGGTTATCTGCGCTAGGCATCCCTAATTTAGCAGTGTAAGACTAGAGAGAAGGCAACTAGTCATCACCACCCATCGCCAACTTTTACCAACGAATAGTGAGATTGACAGTCACATTATAAAGCCCCCCACGGCTGAAAGGGCGAGCATGTTTGGTGCGACGGAGATTCGAACCCGCGACCCTGGAACTACGAGTCGAATGCCTTAACCAGCGGTTTAAACCGTTCTTATGAATAACGGAAAGTGTTATACAAAAATTTATACACAAAAGTACTGCGGGTGTTGTTATGAAGTTGATAAAAGTTTCTGCTGTGTGTTATAAAACTGAGTATACATTACCACTGAATGTTAAAACTTAACATGATGAAGTTGGGTATAGTAACATAATATGTTATGTAGTTAATTATTACTGAGTTTGGTTAAAGCTTTTTATGTTTTGTTACATAATACATTCAACAGTTGTAGAACGTTGTTTAAACGTTTATCCCAGTATAATAGACTCCTACGTATTTATATTAATTATAATAGAAGTTAAAACTAACCAATACTTGAAGAGTAATGTATACACCATTGTTTAGTATGTGAACATTAGTTTTGTTTAAGGGAAGTTGTGAAAACAAGATTTTCACACCGTAAGCACATGGTGTTTATTTCGTTGGCTGTCATTCGATATGTATCATGCTAGCTTTATATTTAGTTTGAAATAGGAGCTTCGAGATGTGTTTTGAAATTTATTTCAAGAGGATTTATTATTGTTTAACACTGTGTTTAAATAATAACTCACCTTTACTGCTCACATGAATTATGTTATGATTTTTAGAAGTGATATTTTTCTCCCCCAAGCTAAAACTTCGCCCGAGCGGAAGACTTCAGGTCCACGTACGACTGTATAAAGAAGGTGAAGGTAGGGTCGTTTCTGTTGAGAGTATTTGATAAATGTATGATGACGTAATCGCACAGAGTATTTCAATAAACACGCAGACGCCCGATTTCTAGTTCAATCTATTTGTCCGCGTCATATTAGTTATGCTCGTTCATCAGTGTAATAAATTTAAACCTATAAAACCAGCAGGCCCGTCATTAATTGTCAGGTCCTTCTGTTGAAAGGCGAATAAATTAATAAATTATTATACACTTCTGTAATATTCTTCTTTTAATTTCATCTTTTAAAACTTTTCAGCTAATGATATTGATTCGTTAACCTAAACCCACTTATTTAATGGAAGAATATTCGTGAAACAGGAAAAATCGATATATTAAGTCATCTGTAAAACGCAAAATAATTTTGAAATGTGATTTGCAATTAATTTAAAATTCAGTAAAAATTGTTTTTTCTCTCATTCTGATTAGTTAGACAGGTTTGTTATTGGTTTGTTTCCTCTAACGTCTGGTAAAAACTTTGTAAAACACCTACGTCATTTCTTGTTGTTTTTAACAACTTAAAAACTTACTGCAAGAGAATCAAGTTGTATTCTAGCTATGTCAATGAGGGGTTATAATTCAGAAGGCATTAGATTACGTAAAAGGACTAGCATCCCTGGTCTATGCGTTACTTTGCGCTAGATATTCATAAAGTAAACAAAAGTAATATAGATAATTATGCCAATTCCAAGGTTTCTGACCCACTATAACATCGTAAAAAAAACTCCCAAAAATCTCTTGTGAATATATAGATTAGAATATATACATATATAGAATCTCAAGCTTTATACTTACCTTTTGTAAAACACAAGTTTCTAATGAACTACTGATACTCTGCCCACCACGGGAATCGAAACATGATCTTTACTATAGGGGCCTTAAGGATAAGTATGGTAGTGTTACAGGACAGGAGGTGGTTTAAATACGTATTCTCCAACACCGTACGTTTTGATTGTTATTATTATTACTTCAAAGTCTAAAAGAGCTAATTTTAAAATATTTTTTTCATTTCGCTGTTCAAAGCTATACATCACCAAATACCACAAGTAAAATTAAATATTATTGAAATTGAATACGGTATCTTGAAACCTGGGGTTTGTATTTGTTACTAATTTGACAATTGTGTTTCAATAAGCATCCCTCACCACCTTTGAAGTTAAACTACCTAAACACCTATAAATAATACAGGTTTTCATTACCAGGGTAACAGTAAGTTACTGATTTAGCGCAAAGCTGCACCACGGGCTATCTGCGTTCTGTTCACCAAGAGGAACTGATTCCGAATTTTAACATTGTAAGTTCCTATAAACTTATCACTGGCCCATCGTGGAAATAATAGTGAAATCTTACCCCTTTTAAATATATTTAAAAATGCTTGAAAACTAACGAGTTCTAGGAAGTGAGGTACATTAGAAATAAGGGAAGTGTGGTGTGAGTGAGTTTTCGTTTAGCAAAGTCACCTTGGGCTATCTGCTGAGTCCACCCAGGGAAATCGAACCGCTGATTTTAGTGTTTAAATCCGTACTACTAGCGGGGAACAAAAGAAGTAGGAGTGGCTAAACTGAAAAAGGTCAGGACAAAAAACCCCCATGGACAAATATGTATATCTATCAAACTTTTCATAAGACTGGCTTCGTATAGTCATTAATTATGTCTTACCAATATTCAAACATATTTGTCAATTAATTCGGCAGAAATTATATAACGGTTTTGTAAGTGATATATTTAATTATTATTTGTTAAATAGATCAGCTAAAACGCTTTTACTGGTTTCGTGATGGATATATTTTCTGTGTTCATTACTATTTGTTAAATACATCAGTTAATATATTCTTATCGGTTTCATTTATTCATACATGGTTTGTTTATTTTTATTGGTGAAAGTTTGGTCACCTGAGCTGAAAGAATGTTCACGGTTTTAAAAGATCTAACATAGAGAGTGAATTTTATAATTACTATTCATATATCTCTAAATACTTTTACAATTACTATTCATATATCTTTGTATACTCTTACAGTTACTATTCATATATCTTTGTATACTCTTACAGTTACTATTCATATATATCTAAATAAATTTATTGTTACTATTCATATATATCTAAATAAATTTATTGTTACTATTCATATATATCTAAATAAATTTATTGTTACTATTCATATATATTTAAATAAATTTATTGTTACTACTCATATATATCTAAATAAATTTATTGTTACTACTCATATATATCTAAATAAATTTATTGTTACTATTCATATATATCTAAATAAATTTATTGTTACTATTCATATATATCTAAATAAATTTATTGTTACTATTCATATATATTTAAATAAATTTATTGTTACTATTCATATATATCTAAATAAATTTATTGTTACTACTCATATATATCTAAATAAATTTATTGTTACTACTCATATATATCTAAATAAATTTATTGTTACTATTCATATATATCTAAATAAATTTATTGTTACTATTCATATATATCTAAATAAATTTATTGTTACTATTCATATATATCTAAATAAATTTATTGTTACTATTCATATATATCTAAATAAATTTATTGTTACTATTCATATATATCTAAATAAATTTATTGTTACTATTTATATATATCTAAATGATTTAAACTTATTATTCATAGATCCCTTAATAACTTTATAATAATTATTCGTATATCCCTAAATAATTTTATTATTACTATTCATTTATCCCTAAAGAATTTTCAATTGTGATTGTAAATGTGTTTTTATGTTACGCTCAGTGTCCCTTTTCGATGGCCACCAGAAAAACACAGGAGGGATCACCAGAAGACGTGGTGCTATAAAGCACCATAAAGTTCACGAGGTTAAAGGTCACAAGTTCATCGCCAAGTTCTTCAGACAACCCACATTTTGTGCTTTCTGCAAGGATTTCCTGTGGTACATTTATTTATCATATTCCTCAAACTATCGAGTTGTTTGTATTCATCTCAGTACCGTAGTGAATAAAGAACAATTCTCTTTCATGTTATTTTTGTAAATGATACTAAATGCCACGTGCTATTTCCTGATTTATTGTGATGACGTTAATAAGTAAACTAATAAGTTACTCAATGTAATCGACGAACCTTTGTTGTTATAATAGGTTTTGTAATTGGCTACGAATTTAATGTTTGTTTGTCCTCACTCCAACTAAGAGAATATACGTAGTGTTTTGATTTGACTTAGTTATTCAGAGGTCTTCGTTATAATTTAATGTTTGTTTTTGGTTTTTCATGATTGAATAAAAATGTAAACGATGTTCTGATATTTTCTTTCATTTATAAAATGTAATTTTTATTGTTTTTATTTTCTCGTTTATTAGGGGATTTGGAAAACAAGGTTACCAGTGTGAAAGTAAGTCAGGGTTAACGTCTGTGAAACAGTGTTTTATGAGGGATACTTTATTAAAATGTTAATAACATTATATAATCATCGGAATATCAGATATGTTGTTAAAAAATAAACATTATTCTAATCTTTGTTGTCGCAGAACTTTCTATAATCAATGTTACGTCAATGCATCTGTCAGGACTTTTATATCTGTTTTTGTTGGGTTTTTTTCGTTTTTTTTTTGCTTACAGAACATTATTGTAGGAACTATTTTATTTTGGCGTTATCTATGGACATATAAAACAATTAGAAGTAAGAAAAAATGGTTCAAATAACTATTAAGGAAACAAATATACAATATAAAATTATAATCAGTAAATTTACTTAAATGTTTTCTCACTTCTAATTAAAAACCATGGATTTTAGTCGATCAAATGTAATAAAGATTGGTAACCTGAGCTTGTTTTGTGAGAAATTGCAGAATAGTGTTCAGTTAATACGCATGCGTATATACTAAAATAAAACGTTTTATGTTTAATTCATGAATATGGTTTTGGTCGGTGGTTGATAGATCTGTCTATAAATAACGATTCTGACGAATATCAAGATAAACTTATTTAAACAAGTTTGTTTCCTTTTTAATCATAACAAAATTACAAACCAATAATTAATAGTAGTAGAATTTGCTGGATAGTTTACTAAAAATATCTACAAAAAAGACAGATTACAATGTTATTTTTATAGCATGCCAGGTCGCAGTACATAAAAGATGCCATGAAAAATTCCTAGGGAAATGTCCAGGTTCTGGGAAGGAATCCCAGAATACATTGGTTAGTAAACATTTAATTTATTATTTCACTTAAATCCTGACGTAATATTTTTATAATTTTGATCCTTGTAATAGACACAATTTTTAAGACAAAATGAAAATATACTCGATTGTTCATAAATGGGTTTTTTAAATTATTTTGTTTAAACTTAAGAACAAAGTTGCATAATGGGCTATCTATACACTGCCCACCACAGGTATCGAAACCTTCTTTCTAGCGTTGTAAGTCCGCAGACATCCCGCTGTGGGTGGGTCCTTTTTGTTAAAAAATTACAAACAGTAACCTCAGGTGATCAACAGATACGATTTTTCTTTTTCTCTTCATGCAAACAATAACAAAAAATAAATAAATTTTATAAAGACAAGTTGGAATCTATATATAACCTGTAGCAATAAAGAAAGTTTCACTGCTACATAAAGTATCGAAACTACAAAAACATTCTTTCATTTTTTAACTTTAAAATTTAGTTTTGACTTTTCTTTTAATACTTCTTACAATTTAAAATTTTCTATGTCCCTATAGCTAGCTTGGTTACATATATAATTTTCTATGTCCCTATAGCTAGCTTGGTTACATATATAATTTTCTATGTCCCTATAGCTAGCTTGGTTACATATATAATTTTCTATGTCCCTATAGCTAGCTTGGTTACATATATAATTTTCTATGTCCCTATAGCTAGCTTGGTTACATATATAATTTTCTATGTCCCTATAGCTAGCTTGGTTACATATATCGATCCATACTTGTTTTTATAAAATATGTTTCTTTTTATTGTACTTCTTGATTTCATTTTGTTCAATATATTTTTGTTCGCAAAGCGTAGCACGCTTATTACTCATCAGAATCTCTACTGAGCTACCCTCAAATATAATTATGCAATTCAAAGTAGCGAGAACATTGTCCATTATACACACTCCATCCTTTGAGGTACAAGAAAGAAATCATTAGAACCAGAAATGGAATAGTTTTCCAAGATAATTAGAGTGGTAACATTTGTTATTTTTCTGTACGCTTGTCTGAAAAAGTCACTCACTTAATTTGATGAAAATTCGTTGAATTGATTATATTTTGATTCACTTCATAAACGTGTATATAGTAATTTAGGCAATTTTAAAGTAGAAAAAGCTTTAGTTCAGCCAATACTGTTAAATAGTCGTTGTTAATATTAAGACATTTTAAAAGGTGGTTTTGAATGAGTGATTTTTATGGCCACCATTTTCTTTCATCACGATCTTTACTATTAAGTACTACAAGACAATTTAAAAGGTGGTTTTGAATGAGTGATTTTTATGGCCACCATTTTCTTTCATCACGATCTTTACTATTAACTACTACAACACTTAATAACATACGTCGAGGGACAAAAAGGGACATCATCTCATATCAATCGATAGTAGTTAGCAAGGAGTTTAGATGTCGTAGCGAACAAATGTATGTATACCAGTCAATTTTTGTTTCTGACAAGTTGAAACATCAAATATTTAAGTTTTAACCACATCAGTGTGTACATCATAGTAAACAAGTGTCTGTTTACAGCTCGTTTTTGTTTCTGATGTGTTTAAACATCAGTAATATTTAAGTTTGTACATTGTAGTAAACAAATGTTTGTTTACAATTGGTTTCTATTTCTCACTAGTATTTGAGGGAAAGATTCAAGATAAACGTTCCTCACAGGTTCCGTGCTCACAACTTCCTCAGTCCCACATTCTGTGACCACTGTGGGTCCCTCTTGTATGGACTCTACCGACAAGGCTTAAAATGTGACCGTAAGTTTACCTGCGTAATAAAAACATGAGTTGTTTAAAATGAGCAAAAAATATAATAGTTCAATAAGTTTTATGACATTCTTTGCTAAACATATAATGAAATTTGAACACTGGAACGTTAATTTTGATACTGCATATTTCTATTTCTATTTGTTGGTGAACAACTTTAATTACACTGAAAAGGGGAAAATATGTTATAATTAGCGTGCCAAATTCTTCATGGTTTTTGTTAAGAGATGACCCCTCTGAATTAGTTTATGTTGTAATTATTTGTAAACAATTAATTAAATATCGTTAAGATGGTCCGTTTCTAAGGGCTGTAAAACTTGGTTTTAAGTTTAGACGCAAAACTACACGTTGGGTTCTCTGCGCTCTACTTACCGCGATTCGAATCCCATATCTTTTTCTCACTGTGAGCCCTCAAACTAACCGTTAAACCACGGAACTGAGGGAAGGGGGTAACTTCCTGGCACTTAAATATTAATTCTAAATAATTATTTCATGTTTTTCTCGGGATACTTCCATTTGGACGTAAATGGCCATCTTGCTTCATTCAGAAGATGTTGCATACGAGGAACGACATCACGAAAGTCTGAAAGCTCTTATTTTAGAATTTCCCTATGACCTTCCTCGCCCTCTAGCCACAAACTAATCTTTCATACTCATACACGCACAATAATTTCCTTTTCTTTGTTTCTTGATCCTTTGTTTGTTTCGGATATTTCGCGCCAAGTTACGCAAAGATCATCTGCGTCAGACGCTCATAATTTTACACTTTTAAGCTTAAGGGAAGGCAATTTGTTGTTTGTTTTATTCTTGAATTTCGCACAAAGCTACTCGATGGCTATCTGCGCTAACTGTCCATAATTTAGCAGTGTAAGACTAGAGGAAGGGCAGCTAGTCTTCACCACTCATCGCCAACTCTTGGGCTACTCTTTTACTAACGAATAGTGGGATTGGTCGTCACGTTATAACGCCCCCACG
Source organism: Tachypleus tridentatus (assembly GCF_004210375.1). NCBI lineage: Eukaryota > Metazoa > Arthropoda > Merostomata > Xiphosura > Limulidae > Tachypleus > Tachypleus tridentatus. The sequence goes on along the minus strand of NC_134827.1, from coordinate 76,626,879 downwards.
GCTGAAAGGGCGAGCATGTTTTGTGTAACGGGGATTCGAACCCGCGACTCTCAGATTAGGAGTCTTCACCACCTGGCCATCCGGGAAGGCAGTTAGTCAATAGCACCCCCTTCCAGCATTTCGGATATTCTAATCGAATATGAGATCTGACCTTCACTCTCATAATGCACTTATAGCTCCAAAGTTAGGCCCTTCCTAACTTAATTATCTAGCAAATATAAAAAAAAAAAAATAATAAATAATAAACATTTTTAATGATTGCAATCCAAAATCATAACTTGAACTTTTCTTACTCCCTTCTCAAAAGAAAAAGGAAGGTATAGTTGACCAGTTGCGGATGAACACTATGTTGTTGTTGTTGTTGTTGTTTTTACAAACCATTCATTGAAGCAGGGATTCTTAAACTTTCGCAAACCCACCCCCTCTCCCGTTCAGAACAATACGTATCCTGACTGAAGCCAATGCAAGTGTAAATACGGAGTACCTGAATAGTGGCGTGTATTTGTATTTATTATAACCACCTGATACTCTCCTGTGACCTCCAGGAGGGAGGAGTCCCCACTTTATTACAGTGCTGAGTTATTAGAAACGTTTTTGAAAAAAATTATTCGTATTGTATGTGTTTGTAACGTTTTGTTGTACTGTTTACTTTGTACAAAGTCAACTGTAACCGCAAATGTGATGTGTTTGTAACGTTTGGTTGTACTGTTTACGTTGTACAAAGTGAGCTGTAACGACAAATGTGATGTGTTTGTAACATTTAGTTGTATTGTTTACAGAGTACAAAGACAACTGTAACTAAAAATGTGATGTGTTTGTAACAGTTGATTCTACTGTTTACAGAGTGTAAAGAGAACTGTGACTACGAATGTGATGTGTTTGTAACAGTTGGTTCTACTGTTTACAGAGTGTAAAGAGAACTGTGACTACGAATGTGATGTGTTTGTAACAGTTGGTTCTACTGTTTACAGAGTGTAAAGAGAACTGTGACTACGAATGTGATGTGTTTGTAACAGTTGGTTCTACTGTTTACAGAGTGTAAAGAGAACTGTGACTACGAATGTGATGTGTTTGTAACAGTTGGTTCTACTGTTTACAGAGTGTAAAGAGAACTGTGACTACGAGTGTGTGTTTGTAACAGTTGGTTCTACTGTTTACAGAGTGTAAAGAGAACTGTGACTACGAATGTGATGTGTTTGTAACAGTTGGTTGTATTGGTTACAGAGTGTAAAGTCAACTGTCACCATAAATGTGAGAAACATGTCCCTAATCTCTGTGGAGTAAACCAGAAGCTTCTGTCTGAAGTATTATCTACAGTAAAGAAAGGTTAGAGAGAATATTCTTCCATAATCATTTATTTTTTTCCCAGTTTTGAAATGTACTTTTTAAAAATTAAATTCAACCTACCCTAAAATATAATACTATCTTATGTTTAAAGTTTTTACATGGAAAACAGTTTATGTAAACATTATTTTTAACTACAATGGTACTGTATTATTATTTCTGCTTTTTTTTAGTGCCTATTGGATCACGTGATCTAGTATTTAGTTTGTTTGGGCTGCATTTGTGAGTTTTCTCGTTGTTCGATTATTTATTTGAGAGACCTGATATTTTCAGTGTTATTAGGATCAGTGTTTCGAAGTGTTTCATGGTGTGATCTGTAATTATTTACATGAGTGATGATATGATTCCTATATTTGTTTGTGCCAGTTATGGTGTAATGTTTAGTTGTTTTAGTAGGTGGTGGTGTGATTTCTAGTGGTGTATATCAAACATGAACTCATGCCTGTAGTTTTAAAATAGTACTTTGAATATTGTCTATCTACCAGTTGACGTCGTTTCTAATTTTGTAAATGGTATTTAGTTTTCACTTCAGTTTTTTGTTTCAATGTTACCAATAACTCCTAGTTCAAAATATATTATTTATATCACTTTTTAAATAGTGAAAACTTGGGAATTATTAAAAGTAACAGGTTTAATATTTGTGACAAAACCATCTAATATAATGATATTTTCCCGCGTTTCCTTTGGATTCAAATTAATAGGCATGTTAAAATAGCTCTTTGTTATTTTTTTTTATCCACAACGAGTCACTGCCCAAGACGCCTATCGCCAAATACTAGAAGTCGTCTCGTCATTTCGGGTGGGCAAAGAGAGAAGAATGATCTTCAAAATGTTCATATGTATGCAGTATAATACAGGGTGGTCTAAAAATTTGGTAATAAAAAGCTGCAAATCAACGAGACATCCGTATTAATATTTCAAATATTTGAGATGTCCGAACTGGGCTACACCAGAATTCAAACAATCATGACATCTACGACAATTTTCAACTTTGATTCGATAAAAAGCATATGTTATCTGTTCTTTTCTTTCGTCATTGGTTTTGGGTTTATTTTCATACATCCTTCACTACTATCTGAAATAAAAAAAGGCTTTTAGATTTCGATAACGCGAAGGATGTGTAGAGTTTTTGGGCCACCCTCTACGTTTTTTTATCTAAATGTTTAATATTTTTATGTTCTCCCACTGAAGGGAGATGTTTACATGAACTTTGGGGAATGTTATTCTGTTTGTTGAACTCTTCGTTTAAACGATATATTGCATGTTTAAGTCAGAATTATTATAAAAGCCATAAATAGTAAGGTTTTTTCTTTCAGACATTAGCACTCCACTGATTAGTCCCGTGTCTCAAAAACCAGATGAGACAGAAACCAATACGTCTGTATCTTCAATTCCAGTCCAATATACTCCCTCAAGCATTTCGGATGGACGCTATGAGAATAAACCATCTGGAGATAATGAGCCATCTCAAAAGCAAGAACATCAAACCTTCCAAGCTCCAGCGTCATATAAACATGACATAGAGGAAAACTTGAGAGTTAGGTTTAGGAAGTTTACCTTGGACGATTTCAACTTTCTGAAAGTTCTGGGCAAAGGTAGCTTTGGTAAGGTAAGATGAAATGTTTTATTTTTGTAATTCACTTTGGGAAACTTCGTGTACTTGTGACTTATCCAGATAAAAGTGAATTACCTTTAGAGCAGTGTGATGATTCCAGTTAGTATAAGGAGATTTGATCAGTTACAAAGTAATTATACGTTTGTGAGTAATTTTATAGTGTGAATGGAATAAATAAACTGCACACGATGTAAAATACAAGTAAACAGTGTTTCTTATTCACAAACACTATGTATGCACCTTACAATGAATATCGCTTCTATTCAATTTTATGTATCCAACTATTCGACGTAAAATCAAACTAAGTCCAGAGTTCGCAAGGAGCTCCCTACTTAGAATGACTGATGTTATCTAAGTAACTGATCATTCTTATTCAGACATAGAAGGTGATATAATTTCGAGACATCACCTGGACTACTATGGAAGGACACATCCTTCCACGTTTGTTTTATTTTAAACTAAAAGGCTAAACAGGTAAGACAGTAGAATTTAAACATTTGTTTTATTTTAAACTGAAAACTTTAGCAGATAAGACAGTAGAATTTAAACGTTTGTTTTATTTTAAACTGAAAGGTTCAGCAGGTAAGACAGTAGAAAGAGCAAAGTGCGAAATTGAAACAGAGAAGGATAAAGTAGAAAAAATAAAAAAATTTAATGTATTGAGTGAAAAAGGTAAGAAATAAAATAGAATAAGTGTACAAGTTAATAACTTGTTTACCGTAAACTTCTTTAGTCTATTTTTGTTTTGTTTCAAACGAACTAATGACTTTTCCAGTAATTTTCCACTTCTACCTAGGTTTTGCTGGCAGAATTAAAAGGGTATGATCAACACTTCGCTATTAAGTGCCTGAAAAAGGACGTGGTTTTGGAAGACGATGACGTGGAGTGCGCAATGACAGAAAGAAAAGTATTAGTGCTAGGAACCGAACACTCGTTCTTGTGTAAACTCTTCTGTTCTTTTCAAAGTGAGGTAAGTGTTTTTTTCTTAGAGCACTCTATATAATGTTACTTGAGTTTCTTCGGACAAATATCAACTAGAAAGTGACAATTACCTATGTTCTTTCTAAATGATATCTAATGGCCAATCCTCATAAGATAGAAATTATTTATAAAATACATAGTACAAGTTTACCTTCCGTTCTTACTAGAGCCATCTTTTCTTCGTTATGGAATATCTGAGTGGCGGAGATCTAATGTTTCATATTCAACAATCTGGAAAGTTCGATCAGGAAAGAGCCAGGTAAGCTCATGTCAGATCAAAATTATAAAATCAGTCTGCGTCATTCACACGTAAATAGCTTATTTCTGGTGATACCTAAGTACTAAACAGGCTTCTCAAGCCTTGTTTTCATATCAAATTAACAGAATGGCACTTCATAAGTTTCAATGAATAATATTAATAATGCCTTCCACAGTCTGAATATCGCAGTTCTGGTCTTCCGGATATTTTACTGTTCTCTACTGTGATCTAAACAAAAGATGTCATGCTATTCAATCCTTGGATCATATGTCCAGCAATGTGTCAACTTCCTTCACAAGCTAAATTAAGTAATTTTTGATAGATCGTTCTTATTCAAAGTTCTACTGGGTTAAAAACAAAATTTTAGTTGTTTCATTCTTCCTGGGATTCTCATGGACGTAGTCCAATCTTCGCAACCATTGGTTAACACCAAATACATGTTAATGGCATTTTGTGGGGGGTAATGTTCCCGTTTTTATCTTGAAATTCCCAAAGCCAGTTTCTTGACATTCTAATCCCTTTCTTGATCCCAAAGTACTTACACAGATCCCTGTATGGTTTAGTGAAGTGACCTTCACCTTTGACGATATATTGACCCCTTAATACATTTTCTTTTAGCGTAGGAACCTTCACCCTGGTCAATATTCCCTCTCCTTGAGAAAAAGTGATTGTTGTTTGATAGATTCTTTAGGCAGAGTATTCATGATGAAACTTTGTAGAATGGACGGTAACTGCTTGTTGTGGAGATACAAGTGTAGAGGATGATGTTTTGAAAATCTTCCGCCTGAATACGAAAGGCGGAAACTTTCGAAACGTCGTCCTCTACACTTGTGTCCTCACAACAGGCAGTTGCCGTTCATTCTACAAAGTTTCATTAATTTGACTGTTAACAGTCATCAGTGACTTCCATAAGTTGTGTACTTCTTTCTCCAATTTATTTACTTTAGCGAATTTTATTTATCGAAATAAACCGTGCACATTGTTATTTTTAACTAATAATTACATTTCCATCTTTTATTATCTAGATTCTATGCTGCAGAAATAGTCATAGCTCTTAAGTTCATGCACGGAAAGGGAATAATCTACAGGTACGTACTGGATATCAGTTTGTTTTTAAAACACAGTATCTTTCATAGTAGAGTAGATGGAACTACTTATTCTAGTCCTGATTCTATTATCAAACGTGAAATATTCTCTTATTTAGAAAACGAAACTAAACTTAAGTAACTTTACGGAGAAGAAACCAAAACGATACTGCCAAGACCCCATGAGTTGTGTAACTTTATCTCATACTTTTATATTTGGTTTTAGGGATCTTAAACTGGACAACGTGCTTTTAACTCACGAAGGCCATGTGAAAATTTCTGACTTTGGAATGTGTAAACTTGGCATGGATGACCAGATGAAAACTTCCACATTCTGTGGTACTCCAGATTACATTGCTCCAGAGGTAAGCCTTCCAACTCTTCAATAATATTTCCAATAGTACAATAACTCTAGTTTAAACTTCCTCCTTCTGTGGTACTCCAGATTACATTGCTCCAGAGGTAAGCCTTCCAACTCTTCAATAATATTTCCAATAGTACAATAACTCTAGTTTAAACTTCCTCCTTCTGTGGTACTCCAGATTACATTGCTCCAGAGGTAAGCCTTCCAACTCTTCAATAATATTTCCAATAGTACAATAACTCTAGTTTAAACTTCCTCCTTCTGTGGTACTCCAGATTACATTGCTCCAGAGGTAAGCCTTCCAACCTTTTAATAATATTTCCAATAGTACAATAACTCTAGTTTAAACTTCCTCCTTCTGTGGTACCCCATAGTACATTGATTCAGAGATAAGCCTCCCAACTCTTTACTAAGATTTCCGTGAATACGATGACTTTAGTGTTTCTATTTTCTGAGCTCGGAGTCGAATCTGAAACCTCTTTTTCACGTCAGGCGAATCCTCTAGCCACTGACTAATGAGCTACGTTTTAAAAAAGTAAACTACCATAAGATTTTGATTCATTTTATAAAATACTAGCCTCTTAACCGGCGCACACAAAACTGATTTTAGCTCTTCCAACTTAGAAGGCATTTAGGGTACTGTTTTTAATATTTTAAATGTTTAATGTTTGTTTGCGAATAATTAAATTCCAAATAACTTTTATCAAAGTACAGAAAATATAACAAATGTTCTGACGTAAATAAATAATATAGATTTCATTGATAAATTATTTTTGTCATCTCAACAAAATTAACCGACATTAGCTTATTGTTTTATAGAAAATTAAAGTTTTTGGTCTTGAATGGAGTAATATTAAATAAATCAGATTCAGACTTTTTAAATAGTCCAGGTTTCCCACTAGTACAGAGGTAAATCTATGGACTTACAACGCTAAAATCAGGGTTTCGATTCCCTTCGGTGGGCTCAGCAGATAGCCTGATGTGGCTTTGCTGTAAGAAAAACACACTAAATAGTCTATTTTTGAGTACATATTCCCTTCCACTAAAATTTGTTAAATAATGTTTTAAGTTTAATCAAGATAGTAACACAAGGTGACGTGCATTTTATTCTGGTATCATTATTTAACAATAAAGATATCGTACTTTAATGGAAGATATTCCCAAAAAGCAATTCTTTCTAAAACGTGCTATCGTCGTGTCAGTAGTAGTTGCTAATGATAAGTGTTTTTGTTTTTTATTTAATTTCGTGCAAAGCTACTCGACGGCTATCTGCGCTAACCATCCATAATTTAGCAGTGTAAGACTAGAGGAAAGGCAGCTAGTTATCACCACCCACCGCTAACACTTGGGCTACTCTTTTACCAGTGGATTGACCGTCACATTATAACGCCCCCACGGCTGAAAGGGTGAACATTTTGGTGTAACGGGGATTCGAATCCGTGACCCTCGAATTACGAGTCCAGTGTCTTAACCACTAGGACAGGCCAGGGCCTTTATAGACAGCAGCTTAACTTTTCATCTCCTGAATATAGAACATTCACTTAGCTGTAAAGAATATCTTCTACATTGCCAAATAGCCACCCATTAAAAATTTGTACAGGGCATGTTGGTGAGCCTACGCCAACGAGAACACCTTGTTTAGAATGAAGTTTTTTGCTATTCGCTATTTTCAAGGCCTGACAGCCCGACTATTGAAATGATTTTGTAGAAAATATGTAGCTATACACCCATAAATTTACCAGAGCTTGAAAAAAGAACACTGCTACATAAAAAACGTAACTAAGCAACACATAAATTAAAAGACGTTATGCAGGTTCACCTTACACGAAGTAATCTTTCTTAACTCAAGAGTTACTGATGAACTCCACCTATTTTAAACACACACTTCCCTGGATCATTTATCCGTCAAATTGTTAGAGTGTTCTTGACGCTGTTGGTTACAGCGTCTTTAACAAGTCACGCAAAAATATGAGATAAAATTAATGATATTACTAATCCCATATAATCACTTCTGAGAACCCTTGTGTGTTATATTTAGAAAATTGATCATTTCATTTAATGTTTTTTCTTCGTAAATTATTTACACTGAGTGCTAAAACTGATAATAGCATAAATTATTTAGAAATGTAGCTTAGTACTACTAAACACCAACAAAAAAAAAAGTGTGTGTCTTTTTCTTATAGCAAAGTTACATCGGGCTGTCTGCTGAGTCATCCGAGGGACTATCAAAAAAGAACTCGTATCTAAAATATTAACAGAAAAATATTTAATTATGCAATAAGAGTCTCTGTAAATCGGTCCGGAATGGACAGGCGATTAAGGTACTCGTGTCGCTTTGCCTGAAATTCAAACCAAACCAAACAATGAAAAGGTGGTAACCTTCAGGTTTCTTGTTCAATTTGGTTAAGTTAATGGTTGTCAAAAATTGGTTACTAAGAGAATATAAACATTTCTTCTGTTGAGGGATTCTAAAAAACTGAGAAGAAAAAATAGAAAAGTCTAGACTGCGTAATATTGTTGTTTCATGGGTTTATTCTGATAATACTCTGGTTGAAATATTACCGTGTTCTTCTATACTGGCAGGCCTGGCATGGCCAAGCGAGTAAGGCGTGCGAGTCGTAATCCGAGGGTCGCGAGTTCGCGCCCGCGTCGCGCTAAACATGCTCGCCCTCCCAGCCGTGGGGTGTATAATGTGACGGTCAATCCCACTATTCGTTGGTAAAAGAGTAGCCCAAGAGTTGACACTAGCTGCCTTCCCTCTAGTCTTACCCTGCTAAATTAGGGACGTGCACAGATTCAGTAGCTTTGTGCGAAATTCCAAAACAAACTTCTATACTGGCCTCTATCGGAAAATTTTGATATTACACTGTATAATAGTGTTGTTTCTTGAGTTTATTCTTACAATATTCTGATTGAAATACTACAGTGTAGTTCTATGCTGACCTCTAGTGGAAAAATCTAATGTTAGACTGCATAATATTACTATTTCATGTGTTTATTCTGACAATATTTTCGTGTAGTTTTTATCCTGACGTCTCAAATGTTGAAAAGAACTATGTATTATGAAGAGTGGGTGCTTTTAATTTCTAAAATCAACAAACAAATCAAATATCGTGACCAATATTTTCACTACACTGCTGGTAATAAAATGTATTGGTTAATTTTTTGTATTCTTTGTATATGCGGTAAAAATGTTTTATTTGTAATTAAATAGGAAACATTAAAACTTTTTTTAATTTATAAAAACACGTGTGTTTCAGCCCTATGATTATCTCACTATTGTACTTTCATACATATGTCCTAAACTGCTTGTGGGTCCATGATTTTTGTTGATCATGGTCTATAACAAGGGTGGCCAAACAGCGGCTGGCGAGCCACATGCGATCCTTTGACATACAATGTCCAGCTCGCGGAAATATGTTGGCTAAGCTCTTTTTCCGTCACAATCAATATAAAAGGTAAATAAACAATTTTCAAGCGTTATAATTATTAAATGGGTATAAACTGAGAATCCACTGGATCAAAATATATTTAATAATTTAAATCCTAATTTTAATGCTAGATTTATGTCAGGGATTAAAGAAATTTCGAAGCAACAAGGATTACACGAGAATTGTGCTGGAGAATCAGTAATCATACAAGCAGGTGCTGACAATGTTAGTTTTAGTGGGCATGGTTTGCGATAGCGTGATTGTGGCGTGTGTGGCTGTGTTGTGGGCAGTGAAGTTAATGGAGTGTTAGTGTGATACTTGGCGCTGTAGAGTTTGGTTGCGTTACGCGTGTTGGAGCTTATTGTTTCTTTTCACTTCAATTTCTTAGAATTGTTTATGAAAATTTTGTGAATGAAGATGACGTCATCAAATTGTAAGAAACGAAAGTATGAAGATGAAAACAGAAATTTTAAACCAGAGTCGAAGGAAGATTTTGCACTCACCATTAAAGGAGGTAAACCTTTGTGTCTTATCTGCAATGTGCTACTCAGTAGTTACAAAGCCAGTAACTTGAAACGCCACTATGAAACAAATCACAAAAATTTGTTCATTTGATTATCCACCTAATCAGAATTATGGAAAAACAAGTTAACTGTGTTAAAATCATCACGAAATAGCCAGCAGGCACTGTTATCAATCTTCAGTAAGGAAGTTGATACAACGACTGAAGCTAGTTTTGTTATATCATGGAATATTGCTCGTGCTAAACGCCCATTTTCTGATGGTAAATTTGTTAAGAAGAATATAGCTGAAGTAGCTGCAGTGTTAGATCCAAGTAACACAAACTTCAGCGAATAATAGCACAAACACCAGCTTCACGCCTGTCTAGAGAGAGACGTTTCTCCCAGATCAGTACTGATGTTGCATGCAAAATGATTTAAAGAATTCCCTTGCATTTAGCTTAGCCCTTGACGAATCTACAGACATACAAGACAACCCACAACTGGTGGTATTTGTTCGTTATGTTTCCTCTGATGTAACTGTGAAAGAAGAGATGTTGGACTAGTTGCACTAAAAGAAACAACTCGTGATGTTGACATTAAAACTACGCTTGACAGAGTCTTAGCAAATGCTGATATTCCATTGGATAAACTCGTCCGAGTTGCAATACATGGAGAACCTGCAATGGTGGGGAAAAATGCAGGATTAATTGCACTTATGAAAAGCGATCCCAGCTTTCCAGTGTTTCTCTCTGTTCATTGCATTATTCATTGCTAACATTTTAACATTTGGCAGCCAGAAGTATGAAGATGTCATGAAATTTGTTCTTGAAATTGTCAATTTCATACGCTTAAATGGGAAAACCCATCAACATTTTAATTTTTTTGTTGAAGAACTGAAGATAAACCCAGTGGCGACAAACAATAAAGAGAAATGGTCCTAAGAATAAGCCCCGAGATGCTTCACTTGTGACATTAATCCATTTAAAACTTACTTCTTCCATTCAGCCACTTTTCTATCTAAAAGCTAACTTACCCCACACCTGTACAGATATTTTTATAACAATCACTCTCAAAAAAACATTGCTACATGATTTTGCACACCATCTTTTGCCTATTCAATTAAGGCCTAACATTTACAATTTGGAGAAAAGCTTTTTATGTTTGACAAAATTATGTGAAGGGCTATATTTAAGTTTGTTTCAAAATTTACATTGAATAAATAACTTTCTGGAAAAAAAAATGAAATTCATAAGCCAAGTGGTTTTTCTCTTCTGTATGACTTACAGTAAATAGCATTTATGAATTAATTGATTCAAACTTTCTTTAAATTCATATTTATAACATGTTAAATAATAAACTTATCTAGAGAAATCTTCAATCCAAATACATAACTTACAATCATATCCTCATGAGAAGTATCCACAGTTTGCTGGAGAGAAACCTAAAAATAAATATACATTTGTTTTAAACAGCTTGAAAAGTATTACGTATTAATATAAACAAGCTACTTGGCTTTAAGCACTTCCATTAAAACTGGATTAAAGAAAAATCACCTGCATCAACAATAGTCGTACCATTAACAGATATACATTTAACTATGTAATCACCTTAATCAAAGCAATACTTATAAAAACCTAAATAGCATTTAGTTCACAAATTAAATTACCAACGAATAGTGGGTAAAAGAGTAGCACAATAGTTGGCGGTGGGTGGTGATGAATAGCTGCCTTCCCTCTGATCTTTACACTGTTAAATTAGGGACGACTAGAGCAGATAGCCCTCGAGTAGCTTTGTGCGAAATTCCAAAAAAAAAAACAAACACAATTACAAAACTAAACATAGTTTTTAATTTTATTGTTTCAACAATAAAGGTAAGCCAAAAATTTAATGTAGAATTATTATTTAATATTAATATTTAATTAATATTTAATTAGTATAAGAAAAGTGAATATCATGAAACAATCCCGTGTTCATACTTTACTTTGTGACTAGTTGTCATCCAATCTGTTAGAGAGTGTCACACTGGGCTGATGTCTGTAAAAACTACTGCACACAACAAGGCCCGGCATGGCCAGGTGGTTAAGGCACTCGATTCGTAATCCGAGGGTCGCGGATTCGAATCTCCGTCACACAAAACATGCTCATCCTTTCAGCCGTGGAGGCGTTATAATGTAACGGTTAGTCCCACTATTCTTTTGGTAAAAAAGTAGCCCAAGAGTTGGCGGTGGGTGGTGATGACTAACTGCCTTCCCTCTAGTATTTACACTGCTAAATTAGGGACGGCTAACGCAGATAGTCCTCGTGTAGCTTTGCGTAAAAGTTTAAAACAAACAAACAATTCACACATCTTATCTTTCAGTAAGAGCTGTACGGAAACACTTAAGAGTATACATTAAACAAGTAATAGAAATTGCCGAAATAGAAAGTTCGATACCGATGACTAACTGTAGGAAAAGTGTACCTCCAGAACACGTTAGCACGACGTGGTTTTAGTGGCTGTTTAACTGCTCAAAAGCCATTCAAAGAGGTTGGACTGATTTCAAACGATAAGATATTTAAATTTTAAGAAGGGTGCTTTTGACAAATGAATCTAAAATAACCTGTTTGTAACAATAAAAATATCATGTTGAATGTCATGGAGGAACATGGACTTGCAATCAACTGTTTGTTATTATTTGTGACTTATGTATATATAACAGGTATGTATCTCCACTGTTACTTCCAATAATGTACGTTTACTATTAAGTAAATTAGACTGTTGGTTAGTTGACTGATGTTAAGCACAAAGCTACACAATGGGCTATCTGTGCTCTTCCCTCCACGAGTAAAGAAATTCAATTTGTAACATTGTAAGCCTACAGATTTACCGTTGAACTTTTGGTAAGTCAAGTAAATTAGAAGTTTTAGTATAGTATAACAGGTGTTTGTATTTGGAATATTTATATTTTTACATATGTTTCTCTCTTATACCTGTTATTGTTTAAATGTATCTTGCATAATTCGTACTCCTTGCTAAGTCAATAAATCAAAAACCATTATCAAATCAAAGAAAGATCTCTTCTGTCCTGGGTGTCTGAGTACACCAGTTTTCAGTATATTCCCACAGATCATCAACGGTCAACAGTACAACCAATCGGTAGACTGGTGGTCATTTGGTGTCCTGCTGTATGAAATGTTAATAGGACAATCGCCCTTTAACGGAACAGACGAGGATGAACTCTTCTGGTCTGTGTGCCACGAAGAAGCATATTACCCCAGGTTCCTGGGCAAGGAGGCGAAGCGCATTATAACATTGGTAAGATACTTTAGCTATTGTTGTTTATCACGATCCAATGTTATTTATATTAATTATAAATAAATACTTCATTCAAGTAAAAATCAGCACTTATTGAAACAAAATGAATCGAAATGTTCATGTGATTAATACATGGCCATTATTATAACAAGTCAATTGTTAAAATATATGATATACGCATTATAATTTGATTTTGTTGTTTAGAGGATTTCTTTGTTTGTTGTTAAACATAAAGGTACACAACAGGCTATTTATGTTCTTCCCACCGAGAGAATAGAGACTCCACATTTTACCATTATAAGTTCTCAAGATTACCGCTGAGGGCAGTGCAGTATTTCTTTAAAATATTAATTTTGCTCCGTCACTTACGTATCCTTTGGTCATCTTGTCTATCAAGAAAACCAGACATAGTCTTACTTAAGGATATTGAAATATTTTGGGCCTGGCATGGACTATTGGTTGGGCCGCTGTACTCGCAATCTGCGGCTCGCAGGATCGAAACTTGTCGCCGAACAACGTGGTCGTCCTTCCCTTTCAGCATTGTGATGTGACGGTCAATATCGCTACTCTTATTAAAGAGTAGCCCAAGAGTTGGTGGTGAGTGGTGTTGACTGACTGCCATCCTTCAAATCACGGACGCCAATAACGCAGGTAGCCCTAAGTAGCTTTGCATTAAATTCAGGAAAAGAAAAAAAATGGGACTAATTATCTCTTTGTGGAGAGATATCACAGAACATTAAAATGCACAGTTGAATTCTTTATCTATAAAACATTGGCTACTGTACTTGTTGTTTGTGAAACTAATCCACTCTAAAATGTTCTAAAAAGATTTTTATAGTAAAATATTTAGATCCTCAGCATTTTGTTTATACAACTCAACTTTTTGTTTGTCTTAGATGTTGAATTTCACGCTAAACTACACGAGGGCTATCTGCTCTAGCCTTCCCTAATTTAGCAGTATAAGACTAAAGAGAGGGTAACTAGTCATCACCACCCACCGCCAACTCTTGGGCTACTCTTTCACCAACGAATAGTGGGATTGACCATCACATTATAACGCCTCGATGGTTGAAAGGGCGAGTATGTTTGGTGTGACGGAGATTCGAATCCGCGACCCTCAGATTACGAGTCGAGCGCCTTAATCACCTGGCCATGCCCGGCTGTGTTTGTCTTAAATGTTCTAGTCAAAATCTATATGCGCTGGCAGTCTGTATATTAGAGTGATTGTCCAGATGGAAAGCAGGTGCTAAAAGGCCCCCACCACCAACTCCTGGACTGCTCTTGTCTGATTTAATAGTCCTTCTTATCACGGTTCCAAACCGCACAGAGCACGATTTTTATTCCTTACGGTAACGGGACACTACCCAGTGGGACACGTTCAATCCATTTTTATATTTCTACAACTATATGAGCTAAATAGAATATTTCTTCAGTTCTCTGCGGAAGATAGATTAAAGATATCCCACTGTGTGGCTTTGCACTTGAACACACAAATTGCCATAACAATTGCTACACTCAGTTTCAAGCCCTCAATGGAATGGACATGATAATATATCTAAATATATTTTCCTTTTACTAGCTGCTTGAAAAGGACTCAAGTAAAAGATTGGGCTCGTCTTCGAGCGATGCAGGAGATATAATGTACCAGCCTTTCTTCAAACCGGTTTGCTGGGAGAAAATCGAACGTAAAATGGTAGAACCACCCTTCAAACCCATACTGGTTCGTATAGAATCTAATGGCCCAAGAAACTCAACATATTAATTTAAAACAAGGGAAGAAATAATAAAAATGTATTTAACGTATTAGTTTACATGCTTTCTATTGCCAGTCCAATTCCTACTAAGCTTCATTGAAAGATTTCCAACGAAAATATTATTATAATTTAAGTAAAATTAATTTATAAGCTTTACATATATATCTATGTAATTATAATGGTAATTTATTTAAGCTTTAATGAATAATAATACTTAGGAAAGTCAATTGTAAATTAGCATTGTCTTATTTGTGTATTGTTAAATATAAAGCTAAAAAGTAAGCATCGGTACTGTGCCCACCATAGGAATCCAACCCCGAATTCTGTCGTTCTAAACACTTTGATTTTACCGCTCACCCGCTGTGGTGCATTATTAATATTGCATGTGTACCTATGTGATACGTAAAACTTGTATTATAATTACTGTATCTATACTGTCCTTACATTGTTAATATTGCATAAAATGTATTATAATTGTCATACATCGATTTTCCTGTTCTTTGTAATCTTATAGTTTTCTTTCTTTTATAGTCAGGACCAACTGACGCTAGTAATTTCGACACCGACTTTACTATGGAGAAGGCAGTATTAACCACAGTGGATCTTCAAATCCTAGCTTCTGTAAATCAAGATCAGTTTGCTGGCTTTAGTTACACTAACCCTAACATGACACACTAATCTGACCTCTGCAGTAAAGAAAATAATGATTTTTCTTTAAATAAATCTTAAATATAATTTATTTTTAAAATATTTATAAAACGAAAAATTTATTAACAATATATAAGATATAAATTTAAAAAGTGATACTTATATTCGTGGTTTAGCTGTGATTTTTAAAGGGTTTTTTTTTTACAAGTTGAGAAAGCGTGGAAAATATTTAACGCTATTGAAGGGATTCGAACTATAATCGCAAGCTCCGAGAACCGAAGCTCTAACACCGGGATGTTCATCAAAGAGCGGTGAAAAGAGGGAAGTCTACAACAAAAGATACTCTAGATTGGTGGATTTAGGCTACAAATTAATGGGCGGTGGTTGTATGGCCCGGCATGGGCAGGTGGTTAAGGCACTCGACTCGTGATTCGACGGTCTTGGGTTCGAATCGCCGTCACACCAAACATGCTCGCCGCTAACGTGTGGACGTTATAATGTTACGGTCAATCCCACTATTTGTTGGTAATAGAGTAGCCCAAGAGTTGACGGTGGGTGGTGATGACTAGCTGCCTTCTCTCTAGTCTTGCACTTCTAAATTAAGGACGGCTAGCGCATATAGCTCTCGTGTAGCTAGGCGCGAAATTCTAAAGCAAACAAACAAACAAACATTCTGGATGATGAGAAGCCCACTTGAAATAAAAATGTATCTCAGAAAGGCTGGTATGGGTATCAATATTTAGCAAATATAAACAAACGCAAAATCAAAGAAGCCCTACTTATACAGCAACTAAACCCAAAATTAAACCAATATAAAGGAACACCTTTATACCTATACTAATTAATAACTTAACAACCCCCTACAATCCCGTACCCCTTGATACTCTCGTCCCTAAGACATGTGTCCGGCAACGGTCACATTCAAACTCTCTTTCTTAACCTGAAGATGACCTAGGAAGGTCGAAACGTTGTTCTCTCCTTATCAATAAAATTTTCGATACCCATACCAGCCGTTCTGAGATAGAAAGAAACACATTGTAACGTACAGGTAAGGAATCTATCTTTATTGTTTGACAAACATATAAAGGTTTTAATTCTATAGTTGAATCCTCTCACTTCCGGTATAAATAAACCATGGAATTATTTTTGTGGATTTCTCAGTTGAACTTGTATGTAATGTACTCGTTTATAACTCACAAATATATATGTGACAAAACATATTTTATGCACTAGATAGCTATAAGTTTGTTTGTTTTTAATTTCGCATAAAGCTACACGAGGGTTGTCTGCACTAGCCGTCCCTAATTTAGCAGTGTAAGACTAGAGGGAAAACAACTAGTCATCATCACCCACCGCCAACTCTTGGCCTACTCTTTTACCAACGAATAATGGAATTGACTAAGTTTATAACGCCTTTACGATTGAAAGAGCGAGCATGTTTGGTGCGACAGAGATTCGAACCCACGACCCTTGAATTACGAGTCGAGATAGCTATAAGTAAAAAAAAAATTCAAAGAACACTTTTCCAATCACACTTTGGTAAAAATTGTTTAGATCATGACTATTGTTTATTATTTCTCTAATTAAGTTTATTTAGGGATAAGTTAACAGTGTTATTATTATTATTACCACTATTAGTACCGATGTCGGACAGTTTGATAAATTTACGTTTTTTAAATGAATTATAAATAATAAAGTTTATATTACATGAGTTTTATACGACCTTAACAAACGAAGTCATGTGACATATAAATAATTGTAAACAACTTTCGATTGTATGTAAGGGGTTGACCTGTGACCCGTGTGGCATAAGGTTTATTATATGTAAAAGATTGACCTGTGATTCGTGTGGCATAAGGTTTATTGTATGTAAAAGGTTGACCTGTGACCCATGTGGCATAAGGTTTATTATATGTAAAAAGTTGACCTGTGACCTTTATGACATCATGTTTACGCTCTTAGTGTCTAACTGTTTTGAATTATCTATTTCAAGGTGTATGAATCCTATCAAAATGATGAAAATGTTTGTTTACTAAATGTTTTACCTCTGTACGCGCCTGTAAAATATAATTATTTAAAAGTAAAATTATAAAGATCTATGAGCTATTTAATTTTGGTTTACTACTGTGAACTTGTGACCTCCAAAATTATAGTCACAATAAAGTATTTCAAATTATCACAATGTCTGCGCACATGAAATGATTATTATATAAAATATAAATGTGTTAAAAAAGCCAGTTATGTTCGTTTTATAAAACCATCGTTAACATCGGTTAACCATACTTTTATAATGTACAGTTCATGTTGTATCTATACAATGTTCTTTATTATTTCAACTGATTCAATAAAGTGTTCTAAGCAGTAAAGTGTCAATTCTTATTATTTTTTCTTTTGCAAGTGGAAGGTTTTTAAGCACAGTATGTTTCTATTTTAAATACATCTTTTTATGAGTAGGTTATTCACGATATTCCAATATTAAAATGAAAGACAAAAGAACAAGGAAGTTCTGAAAAGGTTACATGTGGTGGTGACAGTTACTCGTGTTCAATGTATTGCTGTCTTTAAGGAAGGTCTGAGAAGGCTACATGTGGTAGTGACAGTTACTCGTGTTCAATGTATTGCTGTCTTTAAGGAAGGTCTGAGAAGGCTACATGTGGTAGTGACAGTTACTCGTGTTCAATGTATTGCTGTCTTTAAGGAAGGTCTGAGAAGGCTACATGTGGTAGTGACAGTTACTCGTGTTCAATGTATTGTTTGTACTTCAAATAAGTCCTCGGAAGGGTTACACATACCCACACATGCACACACACACACACACACACACACATATATATATATATATATACAACGTCATATACGTAGAAATAAACAGCATTACACTCACCAAAATGGCCGAATCTATATACATAGAGTTATTAGCGGAGCCCTGACGCGTGCTTTCCTTTCTTATGATCCTGACTGGATCTGTGTGTGTATGTGTTTTAATTTAACAAAGCCACATTAGGCTATCTGTTGAGTCCACCGAGGGGAATCGAACCCCTGATTTTAGCGTTATAACTCCGTAGACTTACCGCTGTACTAGTGGGGGACTAATTGGATCTAGTGATGTCTACTTTGCCAAATGTGAGGATGTATCTAACAATTCACACCTACTACAAAATTACTGTCAAGGTCAGCCTTTGTTTTGTTTTTTGTTTCTTTTGCCCACGAGTATTTCAAATCAGTGGTGAAATTTATCGCAGTAAGTATATTTATCGTACTTGAAAATTCTCATTTTCCTAATTGTGTTTCGGTAATGTGATGAATTAGACCTGGCACGACTTGGTTGCTAGGGTGCTGGACACGCAATCTGCTGGTCGAGATTTGGAATTCTCGTTGTCAAGTATGCACGCGCTTTCAGCTGCGATTAAATTAAAGTAAGACGGTCAATCTCAATACTAGTTGTGTTAAAATGAGACAGACAGTCTCACTATTTGTTGACAAAAGAATAGCTCGAGAGCTAGCTCTGAGTAATATTGACTAACTGCTATTCATTTAGTATTTAACCGCTAAATATGGGACAACCACCAGGTTATTCTGCCCAATGACGCTTCAGTATCTGCGGTCGTAAGTAACCTGAGGAGTAAATAGTGATAATGAGACTATTTATCACATTTTGTTTGATTTTTTTTCAAACTTCCTGACCAAACCTGTACGAAACATTGTCTGAGCCCAGTTTGTATCCAGTAGATTAGATTAATTATCGGTGTCACTGGGCCCATGGAGTAAAATAGCACTGTTGGTAACTGGAGCGATGGAAGGATAACAACTAAGGGACTCCTGTACTTCAGTGATACAGTAAGATGGGATGTTTAAGACGATAGATGATACAGATTTTCGAGAAGAATATTTCATTTTGAACTCATTTTCTTTATCAGTCACAAAATAAATTGTGATGTATCTATTTTTGTGTTAAAGGCTCAGAGACAACATGTCCGTTTTGCTAGACGTATATCGTATTATGTTAACTAAAATTAAGTTATACTTTTTTCAACATCATTCCTTATCGACGTTTGTATTTTTTTTTTCGAGTGTCAATTTCACGACAAGTTGAAGTAATTCTAAAAACCGTGTGATAGTGATAAGGCCTAGATTACAGTGGTATTTTAGGACTATTGTATGACAGTCTGTCCTTTTTTACTAAGCAAACCTTGAGTGACGGAATAAAATTTCTTGTTTCAGAATGCTTGGACTTAAGCTTTTGTTTTGGTTTTTTATTTCGTTATAAATGTGTTTTTTATTGGTTAGTGTAACTTACGTCTAATATATTATCTCCGATTTTTATAACTTAATTATTTATTCATAGATCAGTTGGAATAACTAGAGTTACTTCGAGTTTACTAACTGTTTATTTGACCTTTGAGACAGTCTGCGAGTACAACTAAGGCTCCTACTTATATTTTAGAATGTTAAGAACCATTGCAATCAGTAGTTTAAACATATCTTTTTTAATTCTTCAGATAAAAACGCCAGTTGAACGTATCAAAGGTGCAAAATGGTTTATATTGAAACAAAACTCGTTGAGATTTAATGTGTTATTATTATATAATATTAAACTATTACTAGTTGAAGACGGACATTTAGCATATGAATTGTTTTCTTGTTGGAACAAATAGCTTACAATTTTACTTTTTTTGGGGGGAAGGACGTAAAATGAACAATTACGACAAACGGAGGTGAAAATAATCAAATGTGAGTTCAAAAAGACATCTTGCTTGCAAAGGTTCTCTGAAAACTAAGTCGACATTTTATTCAATAAATTTTATTATAGCGGCCCGGCATGTCCAAGCGAATCCCGGTCGCACCAAACATGCTCGCCCTTCCAGCCGTGGGTGCATTGTAATGTGACGGTCAATACCACTATTCGTTGGTAAAAGAGTAGCCCAAGAGTTGGCGGTTGGTGGTGATGACTAGCTGCCTTCCCTCTAGTCTTACACTGCTACCTTAGGGACGGCTAGCGCACATAGCCCTCGAGTAGCTTTACGCGAAATACAAAAAAAAACACCCATACTAACCGTCTTGAGAATAAATTTTTACTTCAAGTGCGTTTTTCGTCATCACGGAATGGTTAAAAAGGCATTACGAGTTTATAATCTTAACCAATGTTGGTTTAAAACTACATTTCGTATTTCTTGCTCAAAATCTTAACAAAACAAATGGAAATAGTCTGAGTGAGCCAAGTGATTATGTTTACATAATATCGTCAACAATCGGATCCTTTATACGAAACTTTTCCTGTAGTTTCTCGTTAAAATAATAGCAGTTAGTACGAGGGCTGTTCAAAAAATACGCGGACTATTTGAATTGCACAGTTCCAGTTGGTTCCAGGGGAATCCGCTTGGTGTGCTAGGTTCGCACAGATCAGCTGATTACGACGCCTTTTCCCGATTGCAGATATCTTCATTTGTGTATTAGCTACGCGGTTTTAAGTGAAGTGCGATTTTTTCGTTTGGCGGATTTCAGAATGAATGATCTGAAGGAGCAACGACTTGCTCTGAAATTTTGTGTTAAACTTGGAAAATCTGCGACTGAAACTTTTGCTATGCTTAACACGGCTTACGGTGATGTTGCTATGAAGCGTACGGCATGTTTCAAGTGGCATGAACGTTTTAAGGATGGTCGACAGTCCATTGAAGATGGACGTCCTTCCACGTCAACTGACGACCCACACGTCGACAAAATCAACACCCTGGTGCGGGCAAATCGACGTCTGACTGTCAGGGAGCTTGCTGAAGAGTGTGGGATATCAGTTGGATCTTGTTATGAGATTTTGACCGAAAAATTGAAGATGCACCGCGTTGCTGCGGAATTCAGCCCTCAGAACTCGTGAGTTTTTGGCCAAACACTCGATCACTGTTCTTCCCCATCCCCCCTACTCACCTGACCTTGCTCCTTGCGATTTTTTCTTGTTCCCCAAACTCAAAAGACCCTTGAAAGGAAGAAGATTTGAGATGATTCCCGAGATTAAGGCAAATGCGACGAAGGAGCTGGAGGACATTACAAAATAAGCGTACCAGGACTGTTTGAACAAGTGGAAACACCGTTGGGATAAGTGTGTGCGTTGGGGAGGAGAGTACTTTGAAGGGGTCCCAGACCTGTAACTTCTAAATAAAGTACATTTTTTTTTTATGACGTTAGTCCGCGTATTTTTTGAACAAACCTCGTACGTCTCCAAATGATTATGGCTCTGATTGGCTAATCAAGTAGCGTCACGTTGTGTCCCACAATGGAAGTAATAAATGCACTATCCTTATGATGTAAAAATTGTTCTGCAAACAATTTTTTAATCGACCTAATTATTATAAATGGTATTATTTTTGTGACATATTACCTTAACGACACAATTTTTCAATTAACATTTCTATGTAGTTGTAAGTGAAAGCAAAGAAAAGTGAGATGTCAACTACACCACATTCACCAAATTTAGGGCTAACTAGACCTTACGGCATTAACGGGATTTTCCACTAGATGTGCATCAAAATTTGCAGCTTAAGTACTAATAATAATTAAATCCATGTGTTACTAATACTAGTTGTACTTGTGTAGTGGTTATTAAAGCAGAACTTTGAAAGAATTAACAGTAGGTCTTCATAATAATTAGTTGTGCCCCAGCGAAGAAAATTTAGTTTTATTATGAAACATTATTACATAAGAATGTGGGGGAGTTGTAGAGAGGAATCAAAAGAATGCTTTTCTACATTGACTGATGTGAATTTTTAAACCAGTTTTCAGTTGCTAGTAAGGAATAGGGATTTTCATCTGTTACAAAAATCTTTGTATTTAAACTGATCAGGCATGTAATTCCATTTCATTACAAGCTAAACTTTTAACCATTATCATGTTCGCAACATGAGTGATTTATCTAATTATGGAATGGGAATGTAAAACCTCATTGTCAACTCTGTCTCAAGTGCTGCTAAACTGATATCTTTGTTTTGTTTTATGACAGGATGGCCGGATTAACAGCTTTCTCTTGAGTGCACCACCGGTGGTACATGACGTCCTGTCTTTACCCATTTAATCTTTGGCCATCATGTACCACAGATGGTTCGCTCTATAATTTAAATAAAAAAAACAAATGATCAAAATATTCGATTTTTGTAATCATGAATATCTCGCAATTTTTATGGTCATGAAAAGAAACTCGGATAAAATAATCCTTACCATGGATTATAGTTTAAAGATTGTGATGGAAAGCTTACAATATGTTTTGAGTATTTAATGACAAACATAAATGAAAATCAAAATGAGTTAAAATAGTTGTCCATCCTTTTTTCTAATTTTCCTAAAATGTTACACTTGCTACACTTACTTTTTTTCCATTTTATTTCAGTTGTATTGCAGCTTTTCTATTCATTTATGAAGTAAGTCTCGGCTACCTTTCGGTTCAGTTACACAATTAGAAAATTTAATGCCAGTCTCTAGATTAACTTTAACTAAGGTGATTTAGTCATGAACATTTATTTTATTTTCGTTATTCTTTCAACATGACATCCGTGCTCCACCAGTTGTACATGATGGAAGACGTGGCTTTATTATAGTTGTCCGTACAAAATAAATACTTTCGTATAGGACTTTGGAGACATGAGGTAGTGTGTTCCACGGGTAGCTCGCGACGTGCATCAGAAAACATGCACATAGTTTGCATCACTGGTGATGCAAGATGTTGAACATGATGAATTGATTGATGTTAGTTTTTATTGCCCGACTTAAGATGATTGAAACATTTAATGGTTACCAAAAGAAAATAATAATAACTCAAACGTCCGCTGATGGTTTGCGTACCATAATAACACCGATAACCTAACCAGGTATCTAAAAATCAATCCAGTGTTAGCATTATTTGAGTTTTCTCACACTCAAATTGACAAACTAGAATACAAGTGCAGAGCAGTAGAGGTCAGAATTCTCAATACTTTAAGAACAGTTTTAATGTTGTTTAACTCAACTTTATTTGCTTTTAAGACTAAAAATGTAAGTGATATTCATGATAAGAACTATAACACGTGAACTACAGATTCTTTTTTTAAATATTCATCTTAATGGTTTCTAATGCTTATCTAATTTTCGACTTTTAAACCGAGAAGGGAGGAAATGTGCAGAGTGTTAAAATCTTTCATTACAGCTCATTAGTATTTCCAAATACTGTTTAGCTATCCAGGCGTTAACCTCAAGTAATTTAAGAGTTTTTAAAACCTTTTGTACGTATAGCTTATTTAAAACTGTTTCAATATTAAAATAAATTGTGGAAAATGTACTTATGGTTTCATACTGAAACATCTGAATTGTCACAGATCTGTCTAATTTAAACTATTAACATCAATTTTTTTTTTAGATGTAACAAGTGCTTTTCATTCTCCACAGTTACAATTTGTTTGAAGAGGACTTCTGTCGCTAACGTAACCTTGCTTCTGATTCATGGCCTCAGTGCTTCGGGCCCTACTGGGTGTTGAGGTACATTCGAATGACTCTTCAGTTGAATTATTGGAAAACATTTTTGGCATAAGATCTTTAACCACAGTAAATGGTTTCGTAATTTCGATTACACTACTATAAGTGAGAATTCACTGGAGAAAATTATTTTTCAATAATGGTAGATAAGCGACTTAAATAACTGTAGAAGTGCTCTGCATCTTGTTGCAAA
Source organism: Tachypleus tridentatus (assembly GCF_004210375.1). Classification (NCBI taxonomy): domain Eukaryota; kingdom Metazoa; phylum Arthropoda; class Merostomata; order Xiphosura; family Limulidae; genus Tachypleus; species Tachypleus tridentatus. The sequence goes on along the minus strand of NC_134827.1, from coordinate 76,602,917 downwards.
GCTGATATAATTTTAGGGTGTATACTTGTACACATATTGATTAAGGTATATATATATATATAAAGTAATTAGTTTTCTGTACAAAATGATGCTAATTAACCCGCACATGAAATTGTGTATAATTTTAGCCTCTTATCTCAAAGATATCCCCTTATTGGAAAGGGCTCATAAATGGACTATTAAGATGATACTGAAGATGAAAAACTTGTGCAAGAATAAATTTGTATCTCTTGACTTTCCTCAAGAGAAAATATAAAACAATCTTAATGAAGTTCATAAAATTATGTAGGATGATCGGTAGAAAAGATATTTACGATTTGTTATGTTTTGACGGCAATAGGACGAAGGAAAACAAATTGAACACTTGTAAACAAACAAGACTAAGTTTTGTGTTTCGAAATGATTGTCTAATGAAATGTTGCTACTTGCAACAACTGAGACCAGCATTTTATAATAACTTAAGAGGGGAATCGATGAATACCCAAAAAGTAAAGTGTAGTTTTAAATTTTAACTTTTTTGTTTTTTAAAGAGTATATGTGCATGACAACCATGATCATGATATTGTTTGTATTAAATTTTATTTAAATTTTAAAGTAAACACTGACCATAATGATTGTACTTAATTTTTCGTGATTTTACCTAAAAATGTTTTGTACCGATTTCTTCAAATTCTTTTTTTTGCTTCCATGTTGGGACGTATTTAGTATTTTGTTATTTCTCTTGATCATTGCTGACGTGTTACACGCCACGCTACAAACTTTGAACGTTTTCCTTTACAAAGCAGTTAGCCACTAACCAGTGAAATGGCGTTGTTATTGCACTTGCTGTAATTAATAAGTTTCTTAACATGAAAGTGTGGACACAACTTTTCAGAAAGCTATAAAAAGTTGAGTACAGTTGCTTTCAAACGAAGCGAAAAGCCATGGTAAGATTATATAATCGTTAGTTTATGTCAGCTGCATGTATTACTAAGAAAAGTATTGGAAGATGTTTCTAGTAAACTAGTATTATAGCTGAGTACTGTATGTATACTGAGATACAATTTCTCACTCCTATTAAGTAGGATGTTTGATGTAGTAAGCTTATTACTATTGGTTTAAATAAATACATATAACTAATTATAAACATCTTTCGCTAGCAAAAGACGTTCACGAATACTACTACTAACTTACTAAATTAAAAATAAGAGTAATATTTGTGTATGGACTGCTACAGTGCTTGCAAGTTAGGCCTAAAACTAGGAGGGTAAAGGTTGACTTTTAGTTTTATAGTTCAAACGCAGTCACATTGGACGACGGCAAATAATCTAGTTTATATCTGAAATCCAAAGCAAAAGATGAAGTTATAGTTCTGTAGTTACACTAATAACAAAATTAGCAAATAGTGAAATTGATTTTAAAATGGGATCAACAGAATCAACTACATAATTTGATTTTCAACTAAAAGCATGCAAATAGATGTAATGGTACACTGGTTAATAAACGATCTAATTTTGGGCAGAAGTCATGTCATTTAAAAACTACATAGCCAAGATGCATTTTCCATATTTAAATCAGTGTTTCTTGATGTGTCAGATTTCTTAATTTTCTGTTGATTTGTGGTAGCATTATTGGCAGATTGTGTACATGTATTCAAACAATATAGTAAATTTCTATTTTTGATGACTTGTGAAGACTGGATAAATAATAATCTGAAATAAGCAAAATGCATTCTGCCAAGACTTCGGCTTCTACATAAGACCTCTAACACTAGCATCTGAATTACTGATTCACCTACTGATCTATTAAAACTGCAAGTTGAGACATACAACTCTTGGTTCATTACAACTTTAGTCAAATTCATTCAAAAGTTAATATTCACTTTGTATTTGTTGTTCCTATGGTCCTATAACTCTTAGAACTAGGCAGATATTAGATTCATTTAATATTTGGTTTATGATTTTAAAACTAATGACGTAGATTTAATATGTTTATATCAAAATAATCAACTACTGACTACACATCTGAAGTGTTTTATTTGTAAATAGAAAGATGTGAAACAAAATTAACCCTTTTGTTATGCATAACACTAGAATAAATACATTATTTGGAAGTCAATGTTGTTAATTTAGACAGTTTATGATGTCAAAGTTGAAATTTCGTAAAGTATTATCGGTTGTGTTTTAACGTTTAAGATATTTCTTACAAATTTCTCATGATGTGTCAGTTTTTGTCTGTTTACATGTACTGGAATTTAGTGTACACTTTGTCATATTCCTTGTTTCAGACATTCTGCATATATAAAATGTCGTAATGCTAAAAAAATGTTAGTGTGTTGGGTGTTTCGGGAATGTTACATTGCACAAGTTTTTAGGTCTGATTCTAAAATTAAATTCCTATGAAACCCTGACAATGGTTTTATGAGTATTGCTTTGACTAAGGTGATTACATAGTTAAATGTATATCTGTTAATGGTACGACCATTGTTGATGCAGGTGATTTTTCTGTAAACCAGTTTTAATGGAAGTGCTTAAAGCCAAGTAGCTTGTTTATATTAATACGTAATACTTTTCAAGTTGTTTAAAACAAATGTATATTTATTTTTAGGTTTCTCTCCAGCAAACTGTGGATACTTCTCATGAGGATATGATTGTAAGTTATGTATTTGGATTGAAGATTTCTCTAGATAAGTTTATTATTTAACATGTTATAAATATGAATTTAAAGAAAGTTTGAATCATTTAATTCATAAATGCTATTTACAGTAAGTCATACAGAAGAGAAAAACCACTTGGCTGATGAATTTCATTTGTTTTTTCAGAAAGTTATTTATTCAATGTAAATTTTGAAACAAACTTAAATATAGCCCTTCACATAATTTTGTCAAACATAAGAAAGCTTTTCTCTAAATTGTAATTGTTAGGCCTTAATTGAATAGGCAAAAGATGGTGTGCAAAATCATGTAGCAATGTTTTTTTGAGAGTGATTGTTATAAAAATATCTGTACAGGTGTGGGGTAAGTTAGCTTTTAGATAGAAAAGTGGCTGAATGGAAGAAGTATGTTTTAAATGGATTAATGTCACAAGTGAAGCATCTTGGGGCTTATTCTTAGGACCATTTCTCTTTTTTGATTTGCACCAACGATATAGACGAAAGAATAGTCAATAACTTACTTGAATGTGCTGTTATCGAGGTCTTGGTCATTGGTAGCTGTGAGGAATTGTATCATTTGGTGAGTGAGGTGAACATGTAGTAAATAGTTATGTTAAGGGTGATGAATAAAGTTTATCATATTTCAAGTGTAATTGTATGTTGTTATGCAAATAACCTTTCATGTTGTGGAAGAAAACATACTGTAATGATATACCATAGAAGTATGTGGTTAGTGAAAAATTGTGATTACTCCAGTTATACAGTGCACATTAGTTGCTATCACACCATTTTTCCAAAGGGCTTTTTGTAGCCATTTGATTTAAAACTGTACAATTTAGTGTGCATGGTCTTAGGCTAGTAAGGTTTAGAGTCATCAGTAGCTATATTTGTGATATTGTTACATTGTATGATTTATATAAATTTGTATTTTGTTTAATATTGTATATGTAATTATTTCTACTGTTACCATACATTACTACTAGTCCATAATTTATGATATTGTAATAAAACATATTTAAGTCATATTTTCATAACTGTTTTGTATATAATAAAAACTGCATTGGAGTATATATTTCTTCCTTTATGTAACAATCAGCATGACGCTCAGATGGACTACTATGGGACCCGGTTGGCAACTTGTTCGTCTGATCGATCAGTGAAGATATTTGAAGTTAAGAATGGTACTCAGAAACTAATTGCTGATCTAAGAGAGTAAGTAAATATAATATTAAACTTGCATTTAAAAAATTAAAATATTTTCTCACTATAAGACATGAGGCCCATCAAGGCCAGGTGGTTAAGGCACTTGATACATAATCTGAGGGTCACAGGTTTGAATCCCCATCACAACAAATATGTTTGCCCTTTCAGCTGTGTGGGTGTTATAATGTGTGGTCAATCCCACTATTCTTTGGTAAGAGTAGCCCAAGAGTTGACGGTGGATGGTGATGGTTAGTGCAGATAGCCCTTGTGTAGCTTTGTGCAAAATTTAAAAATAAACTATAAGACGTGAAACTTGTAGGCCTAGAAAAAATGTCTTTACTTACATAAAGTTAATACTGCAGTTTAAACATTAAACTGCAAAATTATCTTGAATTAGTAATACAAGTATGTCCTCTGAGTATTAAGATGTAGGCCTAAAGTTAATGTTTATATTGCATTTACATCTTGGACAAATACTGTTTGATTTAACTGTGTCTGTAATTGAATCCTTTATATATTCAGACAGTATGCTATTAAACTGCTATTAAGAGCAAATTGATAATACCTATTGGAGAGGAAACTATTGAAACTGGTTCTGTACATATCATTAGTACCAACATTCAACATATTGTTTATGTACACTTTAATCCAAGGCATGCAGTTGAGCTAAAGTACATGTCATGATTTTACAATAAGTAAGTTAATAAGCCAGAATATATAATCACTTAGACCTCTAAGCTTTTGCTTTACTGAAATATAAGCAAGAAAATCTAGTCTACATGGTATGCTTCTCTTGTGTTGTCTTTCAAAAACTGATATCTGTAATTTTGTGACATCACTAATGGTTATGTTTGTGGACTGTTTTAGGACTGCAAGAGTAATGTGTGTGTTTAGTTGTTGTATTAGGTAGCCTAAATTGTTGTTTACTGTAAACTCTTAGTAGTGTCACTGGGTTGTTTGTTGCTTATCAGGGTAGGTCGATATAGTTCAGTAAAATGGTTATATGAAAGTAATTATGAAATATTAAGACATCTGAATTTCGTAAAATAAGTCATTGTAATTGTCTTGCTACAATATAGTCTTTATAGAAAAAAGATTTATTTTGTTTCACATTTTTTCAAATTTTACTACGAATGGTTTTGTTGGAGTTATTGTTAAGGTTGATAAAATAATAGATTAAGTATGCTTTTATTGATAAAATTTTTATTAATTTAGGATGTTATAAAATGTGTATTTTATTCAAAGTGCCTTTACCCATACTGAATTTGGAAAGGCTTTAAATTCAGATGAATCTGGGGTGAAAATAGTTTATTAAAGTCTGAATCTTTTAAGTGTTAGTCTTTGTGTGCTCTAAAAGCTGCTCGTTATATTTTGTGAAGAAAAATATACTAAATTTTCCAGTGTAGGTTGGTTCGTTCGACTGACCCATAGATGTAGGGTTAATAAGCTGTACCCACATTACTTATTATATAAAACATTCTGTATATAGATAAATGTGATGTACAGTTGTAAATATTATAGGTAAGGGTATCTGTTAAGTTGTTGTAAACATTGAGTCTGTCTTCTGCTAGTGTCTTAAACTTTACATTTATTTTTAATTTTCTTTCATCAAACCATGGATCTGATTTACCATTATTTAATCTTGGTGCTGAATATTATTATTCATTATAAGTTTGACATGAATTGTTTCACTAAAATCTTTTGGAACTACAGTAAAACATGTAAATTTGGAAATATCAACATTTTGTAACATTTTCTTAAGATTTTTCTGTTTTACTCACTCCTGTGCAATTCCTCCTTAGACAGGTTTTACTGCAGTTTCTTTCATACGTGCTTTTATTTTGAAGTTTCTAATGACACCAGACTTTGTGTTAATAATAATAACTAAGTGATTTTTTTTTTTTCTCACAGACATGAAGGGCCTGTCTGGCAAGTAGCCTGGGCTCACCCAATGTTTGGCAATATCCTTGCTTCTTGTTCTTATGATAGGAAAGCCATTATCTGGAAAGAAAGTGGAGGAGAATGGAAGAAAATCTATGACCATGTCAATCATGACTCTTCAGGTAGGTATAACTTGTTTATAATGTTTATTTCACATTCATGCTTTTTTTACTTGAATTGTAGTAAATGGATTAAAATTTCTTTTCGACATACTTTGTTACATGTCATATAATATGAGCTAGTAAATCTTTTTCTCAATTTTACAAAAGCTATGAATTTCCCATACTTTAAGTTATAGTTAAATGTTACAATTAAATTACACATGAACATAAATGCATTTATTAAGTGAAGTAAAGTTATTCAAGTATTTAATATTTTATCTGATATTTTAAAAACAAATACATGGTTGATTTCCAAACTGGATATTTACTAGAAAAAAGAAATTGTCAAAACTCAGATTATTAAATTTCATTCTGTTCCAATCATTGATTTATTTTTACTTGTTGTTTAAGGAAGAACATTCCAAAGATTAGAACTTTGGGGACTCATCTTTATGTATTGTGCTTTAATAACAAGTAACTTGAGTTCCAAGCTAATTTTCATGGAATTTTTTGCTTTTACTATAGACTGTGTGAGCCATAGCAACATGGTTTGTCTCTAGCTATGGATATAGCTATTTAAAACGTTTTCTTCTGTTAGAGCAGTTTTGACAAGCCATCTGGAGCTACGAGAGAAGGGTACTAACATTCTTTTAAAACTGTTACCACATGCAGACTTCTCTGTACTTGTATTAGTCCTTTGGGGTTCTGAGGTCTAGCTGCAATGTAAAGAACTTGATGTTTTGAAGGTCACCTGTGTTCATTTTTTATTGTAGAAGTTCTTCCTTGCATTATGTTTTGCTGGACATAAGAGTCTAGCTTATTTGAAATTGGAGATTAATTGCATGTTTTGTACCTTTATAAAATGTGCTGTTTATTAAAAAAACAGTTCTAAATACTTTTATCTTCCCATTGTTCTTCATGTACTTTGCAGTATCTGTCTTCCAGAGTTACAGGATATGCACATGGCTCTGAAATTGTATTCTTCTTATCTTCTGTTATTGGATTATTTCCTCCATAATTCACATGTTGGGAAGTTTGTTACTTGTCCACTTTCTCCCCAACTGATTGATCAACTTAAAGATTGTCCAAGTTGGCTTGTGATAGGTTTCCAGTTTAAGGGATCAGTTGGAGGAATGAAATCTGTTTTGGCTGTATCACTTGTGGTATAATTGAGTTCTTTGTTGCTATTTCATATTTTATGAAAGAATAATTACAGTTTGTGTAAAGTACCAATGTACTAAGTTTTTTTATGAAACATTTTTATATAGTTGTCTGCATCTTGCTTGATTTGTCTTCTGTATGTATAAATACCACTGGCATGGTGGTAAAGTGGAAACTTTCATAGTGGTATATTCCATTGGAACAGCTGATTTCATAAAAGAAATTGTTATAAATTACAAAACTGTAATATGACAGTCATCATAAAGTTGATCTACAATTGCGTATGTATAGAGCTATGGAGACAAAAGAACTTTATTCCAGTTAGAATATGAAGTCTGTTTCCAAGATACAGCATAAGAGATTAGCATATTCCAAAAATAAATGTATCTACAGTATAGTCCAAGTCTGCTTTTTATCTGTTAAAAGTGGATAAATGAGGCTTAGCACAATCACACCTTCCACATGTAAGAAAGAGTTGGGTAAGTTGGAGATATCGAAGTTTAGAAGATTTAAAAATTAGGCTTTAGTTTACATCCAGTGGTGGGAAGTTTTAATCTTACACTGTCATTTGTAATTATATCCAGTGGTGGGAAGTTGTAATTGCACTTTCTATTCTGTTGTAGTTAACTCCCTCTCCTGGGCACCACATGAAGTAGGCTTAATCTTGGCTTGTGGAAGCTCGGATGGTGCTGTATCAGTATTGTCTAGTTCAGGAGATGGAACGTGGGAAACTAAGAAAATTAATAATGCTCACACAGTAAGTATTGTATCACATTCAGTGTACAGTGTAGTCTTTTATCTGTTGTTAGATAGTGTGTTGTGCCACAGTAAGTGTTGTGATGTATGGCATGCAGTGTTGTCTTATATCTGTTGTAAGCATGGAAAGTAAGACCAAGAAAAGCTGAATGTACTGAGGAAATTAGTATGTAGCTAGTTGGTGAAAATTCCTTTCAAATTTCTTTTAACAAGAACGTTTACAGCTAATTTGTTCTGTTAATTATTTTCATATAACCTACCATTAATGCTATGAACAGCTTTTTATTAGAAATTAGGTTGAAACTGAGAATAACATTAGAAAGCAAAAGGAAACCAACATTTGGTATACACGCTTACAGGTATTTCACTAAACATCTTCTCTGCCACCCAAAACTAGAATTATCCACTGAACAATAAATCATAAATGTCTTTTACTAATGAAATACTTGTAATCATTAGTATCACTTAGATTCCACAGCCATAAATTTGCTTTATAATACTTGCTGGATGTGTACAACCTGCTAGTAGATTTAATGGGAAATGCTGCATTAGGTGGTGAGCCAACAGCTTGTGCTGTTACCATTCAACAGACAAATTTATCCTCACTAGAGAAATTTTCTCTCAAAGAGAAATCTAATCTAATTGGTGTGTTGGGTGTATGGTTATGGACAGGATTGCTGTTCATAATTACTGGACTTCTCATAAGTATCGTAACATTTTAATGTACAAGATTAATAATGTAAGTTTCTACTGTTGTTTTGTAGAGGATAGATTTGTTTTTATGTTTATTACTAAAATTCTGCATTTCTCATTTTACTTGTTTCTTTTTCTTTGTAGAGCAGTTTTTGAAAATTTACCTTAGTCGTGATAGAACTTTGAAATCATATAGACTTGTGCTTATCTTGAAGTTTTTGTTTGTACATTGTTGACTTAAATAATCTAATTAAAACATATAGATAATTCTACTCTTTTCATCTGTTACTGTTTTATAGTCTCAATCAACTTTCTCTAAGTTGTTTCTATGCATGATTCATCACTGCTCTGTCTGTTGTGGTCTGAACAAAATTTCCTCAAAATGAGAAATATAACTATGTTCTAATAACTCATTCTCCTATTCAGTACCTGTGGTACCTTCATTAATCATTTAGCTGTAAGTTGGTAAGTGAAATTTCCATACAGGTTTTACTACAGGTGTAATTATTCTTGTTGTATGCATGAGGTTCAGACATGGTAAGTAATTAAACTGCTTGGCTTCCCATGAACTTCTTGTTTTCACACAGATTGGCTGTAATGCTGTCAGCTGGGCTCCTGCAATAGAACCAGGATCGTTAATAGATCAGGCTCCTGGACAGAAGCCTAAGCTTGTGAAACGATTTGTTACTGGTGGTTGTGATAACTTGGTTAAGATCTGGAGATGTGTGTAAGTTGATGTTTTCATAATTTAGTTGAATTGGTTAAAATTAACAAATATGTATATAGTGTAATCAAATATTGGCAAGTAACTCAGTTTAATTGATTTGCCCATGAACAAACATCGCATACAATAACAGATTAATTAAAATTAGTGTTTGTGTATTATCACTATTAATTATTATTCCATTTATTCAAGTATTTAAATATTATCACTATGCTTTCTAATTTTTGGTTGATTTAAAGCTGTTTAGCTCAGTCTGTTATCGTCACAACTCATGAAAGCTAATAATTAATTGGATCTGGTGTGTCAGGTTGTTATTTTCAACTATCCCAGTCTCATGAATATAAGTGATTAATATGTGAAATTGCACTAACAGGTAAGTTCAGGGTGTGATTAAATAATGCACTTTATACCTTTCACTTTTTTTCAGTAATTGTTTTTGGAATATTCTGTTAACAAGAGTAGAATTAATGTATGTACAGTTTATTCAGCTGAGTTACTTAGTATATGTTACAATATTATGGTCTGACAGCAGAATAAGTTTGAGATATTGTGCTTTGTGGAATGTCTTAACATAACTTATGTAATGTTAAACTATAGATTCATACAATCAATGAGTGAATCTTGGTACAGAATGTGGTACATTTTCTATGTAATTTACTTTTTTATTTTATACCAGGGAGGAGGACCAGTGGGTGGAAGAACAGAAACTTGAAGCCCACTCTGATTGGGTGAGGGATGTAGCTTGGGCTCCATCTATTGGCTTACCTCGCAGTATTATAGCTAGTTGTTCTCAGGTAAGTAGGTTATTGCTTTACCTCTGAGTGCTACGGCTCGTTGTTCTCAGGTAGTTAGGTTGTTTCTTCACCTTGTATGAAACAAATTTATTAAACCATCATAAAGTAGAATATACTCAGTCCAAATGTAATGATAATTTTAAAAATATACTTGGAGCTTAAACTTGTCTCCATAAAATAACCTTGACTGAAGAAAAGAATCTCACCACAGACAAAGTTAAAACAACAAACCAGAGAGACTGAACTGGTGAAATTCTCACAAAAGTATCAATCTGCTTGACATTAAGATTTCTCTAATTGTTAGTCTTAACTAATTATATAATTTCCACCATTACTGTTCAACAAGTCCTTCCAAAGAAGAAATTTGCGAATGTTTATTACCTTTCATCTTACTTACCTGTTTTTAATAATTCAACTTTGAATATTAAGTATGTTAGTAAAACATGTATAGTAAAACATGTATAGTAAAAAATAAATCATTTTTTAATAAGAAACACTAAATTTAGTACTTTCTGAAGGTGATTCTGTATTAGGTCCACCCATGAAAATAGTGAGGTTTCAGTTTTTTAAAAGTGATGTAGTCTTGAGATGTTTGTCTTAGCTTTTTATGAAATCTTAATCCATAATGCTTATGTGAATGTTTGCTTCATTAGTTTTGACCGTTGTAAGAAAGCCCTCCATTGTTTTACGGTATTTAAACAACAGTTCTGTTACATATGAACATTGTTTTTTCTTAATCGATATTCATTAGATTATAAACTTCTCTTGATTAACAGTGTTAATCTGAACTGTTTACGTGTATAATTTAAGTTGTGTTTAGTATCACTTGACCTAGGCTCTCCAGCATAACATAAGCCACTGTTTTGTGTGGATGTCACTTCATAGTTTGATGAATTTCTCCAGTCTAACATGTCCAAGGTTTTACAGTCTACTTTGTAGTGAAGCTAACATGGTAGTATCCTAAGTAGAAACTTTATTACTTGTTTAGTATTTCTTGTGTTCTTAATTAATAAGAATTTTATTTTTAATTATTGTTTGTATAAAACAAGATTTAGAAATATTAAATTTTATTTTGTGAGAAAGTTGATCGCTTCATCCTGTTAGTACAGCAGTATGTCTAGGGATTTACAATGCTAAAATCGGGGGTTTGATTCCCCTCGGTGGGCTCAGCAGATGGCTCAATGTGGCTCTGCTATAAGACAACACAAGTTGATTGCTCTAATTTATCCTTAATAAATGTAGCTACTGAGAACAGCTGTTAAGATATGTTGTGTATTTTTGAATAAATAATCACATAACTTGTGTTTGGAATGTGGTGCAAAATTTTGTGTATTGATATGTGTTGCAGGATCGAAGGGTGATAATATGGAGTAATGATGGGACAAATGATGTGTGGAATTACAAAGTGCTTCACACATTTGATGATGTTGTTTGGCATGTTAGCTGGTCTGTAACTGGAAATATCCTTGCAGTATCAGGAGGTGATAACAAGGTAAGCAAACAGTTTGGCTCATTAATGTTTATATTGTTTTTACTAAAGCTCTCTCTATTTACTGTTAATTTAACTCTCAGTGATTAAAACAGTAGTAGTACGAGTCCTTATAAATAACCTAAGACATGAGTAATTCTTTATGAATTGGTTTTTCACCAAGCACAGTTTCTGAAACTTCTGTGAGGGGTGTGTCCCAACAGGCATCGTTATTGGACTGCATGTTTTCTTGAAACAGCTATTTATGGAAACTTTATTTCTGTATTCTAAAATGATAATAATGTGGAATACATTTTAATCAAAGTTTTGTCCATAACATATACTGGGGTAAATATAACCAACTGGTACTAACTGGTAATTTCTGTTTTCATATTTTATTTTTACCTTCTATATCTCATGAAGCCACCAAATAAGAAAATAAGAAAAAAAAACAGATTTGCTTTGTAATAAGATTTTGCTGTAATTTTATCACAACATTTCTATCAAATGGAATTTCTCTACATATGAAAACAACTTCCTACTAAATAGTCCTTATTTTGTTTTTTGTTTCTCAGTTTATAAAAACACGAATGAATTTGATAGTGTTTTTAAAAAGTGATACTTAAATGAAAGTACTTTATTCACTATGTACAAGTCATTCAAATAATAGTTTATTAATTAAAAATAACCTGGTTATTTCTGGTCTAGGTAAGCTTGTGGAGAGAGTCACCTGATAGACAGTGGGTCTGCATCAGTGATGTTAACAAAGGTCAAGGAAAAGTGACTGGAAATGTATGTTCTTGAGAAAGAACATTTTAGAATTGAGAAGTGTCAATTATTGTTTTTTGCTTAACCAATGTACCAAGAAATGATATAAATGTTTGTGTTTTCTCCTGTTATTGTGAAACTTAAAGTTTAAAGTTAATTCTCCAGTGTTGAAGTTTTTTTATGGATACATGAAGCAATTGTACATTGTACAATTTTCAGAATGTTAACTCTTCTAAGATACTGTTAAAAGGTTATTTAATTTTTTAAACACAACACACTGAAATCTTTAAACAGTTGTTACACAAACGAGTTACTCCACGTTAAACGTCTCATAGTTCTTGAACTTGTGGTATAGTGAGCGTTAGATTACTTTGTATCAATATTTGGTGATTCTGAATACTCAACAGTTTCTATAGATATGTATTGTGTTTATTATAACTTTTCTCTGTAATACTTTAATAGTTTCTAATGGGGTTTCTGTGCTCATTGTTATTATAGCTGTCTTCAGTTATTATGTTACCCTTATAAAAGGATTGGTGATTCTATATTAGAGGCATGTAGTCTTTAATTTGAACTTAACTATTTTATACCAAAGACTGCCTCTCTTTGGACTGACAGTATGACCCTTCAGTAGGCACTTCTGTTTGTTGGGTTTTGATTGAAGGGTTGTGCAGAGAACTGGAGAGAAACGTTCTGTTCTAGGACATGAAGTGACAACCCCAGGAAAAAAAAGTAAATGTAAAGCATGTAGACATGTAAACATTTGTGATTCAAGGTTGAAGAACTTCATGTATCCAAAAACTCTGGGATATGAGTATCTGAATTTTACATAATTGGGGTAGTAAAAGGTCTTTTAAATTGTTTTCCTACAATACTGAAAAGTTTTAACACAAACAATACACTTGGCCAAAGTTCTTCAGTGTTCTAATCTAACTGGCTGTAATTTGTGGATGTAGAAAATGAAGCACCTAAAAGAGCATGGAATGTGCTAGTTGGAATCCAGCATCAGAAGCACCTAAAGGAGTGTGGGGTGTGCTTGTTGGAATCCAGCATCAGAAGCACCTAAAGGAGTGTGGGGTGTGCTTGTTGGAATCCAGCATCAGAAGCACCTAAAGGAGTGTGGGGTGTGCTTGTTGGAATCCAGCATCAGAAGCACCTAAAGGAGTGTGGGATGTGCTAGTTGGAATCCAGCATCAGAAGCACCTAAAGGAGCGTGGGGTGTGCTAGTTGGAATCCAGCATCAGAAGCACCTAAAGGAGTGTGGAGTGTGCTTGTTGGAATCCAGCATCAGAAGCACCTAAAGGAGTGTGGGGTGTGCTTGTTGGAATCCAGCATCAGAAAATATCGTTTTTAGACATAAAATGTGAAATGAACAATTAAGACTTCATAACATTATCAAGAGGAGGACTTACTTTTACAGTCGTAACTGTGGTGTACAAGGTGTTATTTGATTGTCGGTAATCTATCAACATAACCCCTTGGTACTGGTTTTGCTAACATTTGGAACCAAATACTGTTGGATTCTATATTGTCACTACTAATAGTGTTATGTTTCATATAAGGAACTATGTAAGGAATTAGGACATTGTAGTAATGGAACGTGTATCCCGACACGTTTTATATTCTTTTGTGAATTTATAACTTGGATGAACAACTTGCATCTGTGTGGACTTGTACGTCTACTAGATAGCTCCGTTATCAGTGTTGAGATATTATCTTTCATTAACATTGAATATAAATTTAAATGGGCACTCTGAAATAACGCTAGTCCACTACTTACTGCAAAATCATAGGACGGACCATAATTTATATTTTTATTTTTTGATAAATGAACTTTTTCAAATACTACTTATTTCTGTAATAAACATTTATCTAATTACTAAATCAACTTTGACATTTGCTACAAGACAGTTTTGATCACGACGTAATAATCTAAAGATAAGTCCTGTGTCTGTTCAGTCTTGCACAGTTTACTTATGATACGACTTGTAAAACAACCTCGTGGTATATTGATACGCTCCGTGGACGTCAGTAACTTTTGTAAATTATACATTTTGTTAAATTCCTTCTTTAGGGCTTTTGTTGTAATTATACTCTACTTGGACTCGTTTTAAAGAATTCCTTGTCCATGACTGAAAGGCATTTTGACTCCAAATTAGTCGAAATATTTTTTTTACGGAAGATGTAAATATACGTGTATTATTAGAGAGCTCAAAATGGGATAAAATGGTCGTACTTTTCTAGAGTATGGAGTTTTCTTTAATGACTCGGCTTTAATAATGTCATATCGATTTCTCAGTCATCAGTTGGTTTGCCATGTTAAGTGTAAACTTGTGTTTAACAGAGCCAAATAAATTAAAGTTAACGGTATTTTTTATTTTGTAAATCAATTGAAAGAATAAAGTTACAAGGTTTTAAATGCTTTTTTATCTAAGCTAGTGGTTAAACAATTCTTTGACATTAATTTCTTTCTAAGTTTAATTCAAGTAGTATTGAAGTTTAATGTTTGTATTAAGCACTAGATGTCAGGGCAGTTGCGAATGTTATGGAAAAGGATTTGGTTTGGTTTGAAATTCGCGCAAAGCACAACGATGGTTGACTTAGCTAGCTGTCCATAATTTTGGCAGGGTAGACTAGAGGGAAGGTAACTAGTCATCACCACTCACCGCCAACTCTTGGGCTATTCTTTTACCAACGAACAGTGGGACTGACCCTCACATTATAATGCCTTAATGACTGAAAGGGCGAGCATGTTTGGTATGACGGAGATTCAAACCCATGACCCTCGGACTACGAGCGGGGAGTACCTTAACCGCCGGGCCTGTGAAGAAGGAAGATTGACAAATACACAAAGCAAATCTACAAAAGAAAACCAGAAACGTTTTTATTATAGAGACCACATTGAAAAACATTATAACAAAGATTTAGAAATGGTGGCAGTGATATTTATAGATCTTGTCATGGAACACTTCATAACAATCTAAACAATGTATAAGTAACAGAATATATTAAATGAATCGCATTTCGTTGTGAACATTAGACGGATTTTTAGTACATAAACCTAAATCTGAAATTTTACGTTTACTCTATGCGGTTCCTCGTTTAATCAGCTGTAAGTTTACGGAAATTCAATCCTACGTGATGGGCAGAGGGTAGACAAACCATAACGTAGCTTTGAGTCGAGTCCACAAACGTTTAAAACTTTTCTGTTGCTAGTCTAAACTTTGATACATATCTGACGAATTTACTGTTTACACGTCACTACTATTGTTTATACACCACTGTCTTAATGTGCTGTTTAGTTTACACATCTCTACTCGTGTTTACACCCGACTGTATTGAAAGTACAAACTCCATAAACAAGTCTGAGGGCTTGTTACGTTAAAAAATGGTTTCAATACTCGTTGTAGCCAGAACACAGGCAACGCTTTGTGCTTAACAAAACTACGTGAGTAATATATGTATATACCAGTGAGAAGTACACTTATGTTAAAACCATAGAACTTACGTGGAGTTGAAACGGTGAAATGTATCGTTGTAAGAGAGGTATCCGGACAAGTAGATCTCTTATAGAACTCATTCAGTGCATGTTTAATATGGAACTAAATTATTATACATTCGATTCTTCCGAGTGTGAAAATGAAACATCTCACTCGCTGTTACTCTTAAATGAAACTGACGGTGGTTAGAATTAGCAACAGATGTTGCTCTAAATATTTTATACTGTGTCATTGATTTTGAAGAGTGATTTGTAGTCTTGGTCACTACAACGAGACTTTGAAGATAATTATTACCAAATACCTAAGTATTTAATTGTCCTATTTGTGTAATTTGGACAGTTAAAGATAGTGTCACCAAATTTGTTCACTATTTTGATAGGCTTTTACGGTTCAAAGGTCATTCGTCAAGACTAGTTCTATTGAGATTTTTATGGTCTAAATGTCAGTAGCCTGGTTTGTTGCTACCATATAGGTCATAATCCGTAACACAGAACACAATTTGTTTGGTATTATCTACAGTATATAAACAGTATCTATGGGTAACACTGACCATAGGCATCCACCAAGCAAGTACAAAGATCAAATTGAATGTTTGAGTTTATTCACTGGTTATTAGTAGACTTTTTGTCGCAATTGATGGTTTTTGCAGTAAATATATTCCTTTTTATTTAATTAGATACAACGTTTCTTTCGTTAGTGCGATGATTCCAAAGTTAACGAGTTTTATAAGTAAAGTTTTGTTATTGTGAGGAAATTCACTACACATTTTCATCAGAGGTAACGATTTTGTGGATTGTTTATTTTTACTTTGTTTTTGTTTTGACTTTTATTCCAACGTTTTGGCCTCTCATGTAGCCATCATCAGGTAACTCTATTATTGCTAAACAGAAAAATAAAGATGAATGTGTGATATATTTGAATAAGTTGAACAGTGTGTCTTATAAGGTTTCTGTTTTTCTTCTGTTAATGTTAGGTTTGTGTCTCAGTAAGGAAACACTGCTGAGACGAAGTGGTTTGTTTTGTTCGCTACGATTATGGTTTTCAAGGGGGTATTGTTCTGTTAACCGGATCTTCTAATTTCGTCATGTTTAACCTACATAAAAGGAAATTGTTACAATGGACTTTGTTAATGTTTCCTTGTAGGTTAGGATCCTTACATAACTTTCTTAACTTGTTTAATTTTGTTACAGGGGTGAAAATAAACTTAATCGTAATGTTAAGGTTCTATTGTTCTGCTAATCTATAAATCTCTTAAAACTTTGCTGCTTTGATGCAGCAGTAGTCGAAAGGTCGTAGCTGCTTAAAAACTTGTTGGTTCAGGGGTCATAAGCGAATTTGAAGTTAAACAATAGCAGAAAACTAATTGTTTAATAACAATGGTCTGGTGTATAGACAATATCTAAGTGTTGGAATTATTATTGTTAAAAATAGGAAAGTTGGTTCGATTTTAAATCTTACAATTCTACATTTTACAGGGATAGTTTAAGTATTTTTATTAGCTCAACGTTTCGATTTTCAGTCAACCTTCGTATACTTATTTTAGTGTATATATTCCATTCTCATCTCGAAGAAGACATGAAACATTGAGTGTCTACAACTATATAATTTCTCCTGGATCTGTAGGCCTGTTTTATTTACAAATAAATCCTAGCCTGAGCTATATATCGCAAACTTTAAATTGTTTTGTAAAGATAAATAGAAACTTGTAAGACAATTCAGTGTTTCAGAACGTAAGGAGGTATATTTAACTCGATGTTTTTTAGTTTATTGTTAGATGACAGTGTGAATAGAATGCAAAAAAAAATATAGAACATTGTATAAAGTTTTAACACTAATGTTACAGAGAGAAAGTAATTACTTAATAGGATAACACGAAAAACCTTGTGATAAGATACTCACTCGGGGAATATGTAACACCTTAAGACAGTTCATTTTTACTACTACCCTAGACCGTCCTGACCACAACGAGTTTCTAAGCTAAGGCTCACAAAGACAGACAGTAATTCAGTTTGTTATTTGACAAAAAAAAAAAAACGTGCGCGAGACAATTTTAAAGAACGAACCGCTGGACCGACTGTTACGAGATTTGGGGTGTATAAGTTTTTAGGTCCTACGAGTGTACTGCGCGTGTTTAGTTTTGATGTGTAATCGACTCGTCATTCTCGTAGATCTCGCGAGTGGAACGGGCGCGTTAATTTGTGTACTTTATAATTACACGTGGTGTGCTAATACAAGTAACATACGTCCAAGTCGCATAAAAATAAACTGTCGTAACCTCCTGTAAAGTAATTTCCTGCTGCTAAAACTTTTAATGTGTTAGTATACGTGCTGTCTGCGGCGTCTCTGTCAGCACCAGAGTATTCGCTGAGAAGAGTGGTTCTGTCACTATGTATGTAGAATCAGTTAATTCTTGTATCACACTTTGAAGGTTGGAAACTTTGAACGAATGGCTGAATTTAGAGTCAAACTAGTAAAATGCGACACCAACAGTAACAAGCTTTATCTATGGACGGGTTATTCATATAAATATGTCACATTCTGTAAAGTAACTGTTTACTAAACTAATCAGTTAAAATTACAGCAATGCCAACTTTTACAGTAGCTATTTTCACTAATAATTACAACGTTTCGAACAATAGCATCGAACCCGTCATAATGTTGACCGAGTGATAACTAGACACCATAAGTCGAAACGTTGCAGTTATTAAAATCAAAACTTAAATGGTGTATTTTTGAATTAAAATTAAGTTTATGTCTGGACTTCTCTGAATCATCGAATAATAGAAACAGTGTTTGCGAGAGATACTTAACGCAATACGTACATATATTATTCCACATGGGCATTCTACAAATAGCAGGTTTCTGAATTGTGGCTTAGTTCGGTCTTTCTGTATTTATCTTTTGATACGTAAATATATTATAAATCTAACCTTTATGGCTTGCACAACAAAGCTGAAGATTATTTGAAATATATGATAGCAACTGCCCAGAGCGTAAACTCATTAAACCATTTTAATTTAAACTTTATATTGTATACAACACCAAGTTTCGTGAAATAGAAGAGACAAGAATAATTTACTAAATTACAGCCTGAATACAAACAGTGATATGTAGAGTGTATAATGAAGTAATATTATATTTGTATAATATTTAGTATTTTAAAATAACAAATTAAATGTATTTATGGCCTGAATTCGTTTTAAAAGTATTGTGTATCTCTTTAGTTCTACTTTGAATAATTTTTAAACACTGCACATCAACCAATTGTGGAAGAAAAATCCTTCTAAGGTCCTGGAATTTAGCCATTTTAAATCAGTAGTAAATATTTTACAGTTTCTGGACTAAAATGATGGCTATATTTAACACAGATTCATTCTGAGTTAGCGAAGTTCAAGTTTGTAACAACCCATTGAATGTTTTGTACCACTTAGAATGCTGTTTACACTTCACAATGTAGGCGCTGGTGTCAATATTCAAAACTATATTCCATTTACAAACGTCATGCGTTAAAAACCTAGGAAATATTTGTGTGGCATTTTCATTCTGAAGGGGGCTTCTTACTCAACCTGGTCGGAAACCCCAAGTTCGGGCATAATCGTTTTGGAACTACCGACTATAGATAAATAATTCAGCAAATCAACATCACTTTCACCCACACTGCTGCTCTTAATGAACTAGCGGAATTTACAGTCACTTTTATAACCGGAGCATGCTCAACGGCATATCGCAAGATCGAACCTTTGACCTCTTGATCTGCAGTCCAGACTATTAACTACTAGGTTATGTCCAGCCCAATAGTTTTCTAATGATAGTAAACACCATTTTTCCCCTTAGACTATTACTTCTCTGTAACTGAATAGCGGCCATCTTGACGCTCCTTTACTAGAGTCGCCTCTTGTCTTGGTAAATTTTTCTTCGGTAAAAACTGGTTCAGTCTGACATGCTTGGTCAATTTGGATTAAATATTCTGGTAAATCCTTCAAAAGCCCGCTGTCACCTTGGTGTAATTGTTTACTATCTATAAAAGGGCTCTTGTTAAGGTTTGCAGCTAAAGGAAAGAACGTGCGACTATCGGTTAGTAATGGCCCTTTATCACTGTTTGTTCTTCTCAGTTGACTTTCTTGTTTTGTCTCCAGTAGTTCGCAGCCATTAAAATTAGTGTCCAAAGAAAATGTCGAGCTTTTTAATTGACCAAAGAACCCTCTGGAATATTCTGTCCAGGTCTTGTTTATATCTGTCATAGATTGGCTACAAAGTGATTTTCTTGCTAAATTATCCACTAATAAAACATCTGTTTTTTTACAATAATTTTCTTGCGAAACCTGAATATCGAGATAAACTGCTGAGTCTGGGGTTACGTCCTCCGTTCCACAAGCTACGTTGACCTGTCCAACACCACTTCCAGAGGTCAGACCCAGATCAAGCTGGAAATCATGGTTCCGTCGCGTGCTTGCAACCAAGGGAGAAACGCTGCGAGTCATGGTGTCCCGAATGTGAACGTTTGATGTTTTATCCTCGTTAGCTTCACGGTTAAGAAAAAAGGTCACATCGAAACTGTTGGCAGCACTCTCGGAACTACAAGTACTCCCTTGTTTTCTGAGAGTAATGTCCAGAGCGCAACTGGAGAACCCGTTCTTTGACGTTACGTTACTCAGTTGTTCAGGAGACAGTTCCACGCTGTTATCTGTTGTGTCTAAACTCCAGTGACTCAGTCGCTTGAGTCGTGAAAGATAAAAACCAGTTTGAAAGAACGGAGACAATGAATTTTGAAATAAATCCTCTTCACATAATGTCTGAATGCTAGACCCAGCTTGGGCCTTAGTAGATTCGTTTTCATCGTGGTAACTGAGAACTTCCGAGAGTTCATCTTCATTGAGATATAATGGTTGTTCTGGATCAGCAGCAGTACGAAAACGGATAAAGCCTTGATCTATGTACAACATGGAGGTAGAACTTCCGTCAAGAAGCTTGTCTTCAGAGTTGGTTGGCTTCTGGGATACATCACTACAATCATTTGTGTTACTAGGATGATTTGAGTAACCAGAAGATAAAAGGTTTGGTACACTTGGATTTGGCTTTTCTTCTACAGTGTCAGTATTGGTTGACACTTTCTTCATATGAAAATTATTCTCAAGTTCGATGCTAAAAGTTGGAATTGTTGGAAGGGATGTGGTGTGATTCCATCTTCTTGGTCTTTCTAATGATGTCTTATGAAAAGCAACATTAGGGTTACCTTGATGATTAGGTAAAAAAATAGGAAAATTTTCACTTTCTACCTCTTTATTTCTGGAGCAAGATGATCCTATAACTGCACTGCACAATAGAAAATTACTACATCTTTGTTCATTTAATTCAAAACGTTTCATTGGAAGCGTAGCTATGAAAGTCAAGGCAAAGCACATTAAGAGTTCCACCAATCGGGAGACCGACTGGTATCCAAACCAAATCCATGGTGTAGGTCTTTTTCTTTCGAAAATTCCGTATATATAAATTATTCCAAACACACGTAGAGCAACCATTACTAAACAAAACACTACGACCATGATTGTTGATCGAACAGCAAGACACAAAGTAGGCTTTGGCAGTTTCTTGGGCAGCTGGGCACCATCAATGTGGAGTCTGGTAAAAGCAGTTCGGACAAGATCACTTTGTTTCCTAACTGCTGATTTGTATAGCTTTCTAAAAACGTGTAGATACCCAACTCCTAACGTTAAACCCCACAACGACTGTGTAGTGTGATAAATTAAACGTAGTAACGCACCACTCAAACCAAATCCTTGTAACACATCTGTTGTGGTTGAGAAAATAAACTGCAAGATTATAATTCCTGATAAAAACCTCGAATTCTGGACACAATGAGGCAAAATAACAACTTTGGTAGTTTGTAGCAAAGCTAGGAACAAAATAGCAAAACCTGAAGTTACGCACAGAAACCCAGTGTTAAAGACAAAGTTATTTAAAACAGTGGGATATAAACCTTGTGTATTATAGGGATTGAAAAGTAAATACAAAGCTCTGGTGATTCCCATGACAAAAACCATCAGATTAATACTAATAACACACCCACGGCTGAGAAGCTTCTCAATTGTTCCTAATCTCAGAAAACTTATAAAACAATAAAGTGCCAAAAGCCCAAACAAGGAACCTGTTATATAAATGTGTAGTTTCCATGAAAGTCCCCATTGTTTTTGGGATTTTTCCCATTCTGGTAAGTTTCTTAGAAAATATTCTTTTTCGTCTTTTACGGAGTTCATATTTATTGTAGTTATGGTTTCCTCTTGATGGTCAAAGTTGAGATTAGTACTTGTCCTTCCATTCCACGAAGAATCATCGAGTTGTGAGTCGAAAGCTGAATTTATTCCTGTATAATCTCTTTGTTTGTTTTTTGTCGTTTGAACAGTAGTTACTATGCTCGGGTTTGATGACTGGCGAACATTTTCAAAATTCGATACAAAGTTTGAAGGTTTCTTTACTGTAATAAGATCTGCTTGGGTTGTCGTGTTCACACTACTGAAAGAAGATTCCGGAACCTGAGAATCAGCCACAAACATGTCTACAGAAAAATGTGATTTGTTCTTCTCAGAGAAATTCAAACGGTGTCCGTTGTCTTTATACCAGCTGATTGGTTTTTGATTAAAATCCAATATACCTAATTTGGTGTGATTAACTGGTTTTTCGGTGTTCTCATCAGGTATCGTCCTGGT
Organism: Tachypleus tridentatus; assembly: GCF_004210375.1. Taxonomy (NCBI): domain Eukaryota; kingdom Metazoa; phylum Arthropoda; class Merostomata; order Xiphosura; family Limulidae; genus Tachypleus; species Tachypleus tridentatus. The sequence continues at coordinate 76,580,473 of NC_134827.1, read as the reverse complement.
TTCATTCGTAGAATCTATTTTGTTTTCAAAAGTAACCATAGTTGACCTTAATTTTAAAACGTCCTCTTCACTGGAATTATTAAAACCTGGCTTAGAATCGAAGGTTTGTGTGGTATTGATTTCAACAGGATAAGAAAAAGATAAGTTCATATACTGGCTCGACATTTTTGTTGAAGATTTAAATAATGGAGACCACTTGATCTTGTATTTTAGTAAATGTTCATACCAATTACTGGAGTTGTTTACTTCAATATAACTACTAGAATTGTATTTTGATAACGACCCCTCATGGGATTTGGAGACATTCAACGTACAACGTTTCGTAAAATTTTCTTTCTGTATTGATTTCCCTGATACACAAAGGACAGTTTCTTCAAGATGTTTTTCAGAATTATTCTGTTGTTCAGTTCTATAAGGAAAGTTGGAGATATTCCCATCAGTGTGTCTGATAGTGCTTGGCAGTTGTGTAGGTTTTGCTGGAAGAACGGAGACATTTTCCATATGATTACCTGTAGAGTTAAATTCCAATACAAGTTGCGAAGAATCATTATAGATATCTGCTACAAAAGGAGTTATGGTTGTACGATGTGGTACAGTAGTCTCAAAAACATCAGAAATGCCTTTTCCATCAAGATTACTCGTGGAGTGATATTGAGGTATAGGTTGTTGGTGAACATATCTTCCAAGGTGAGCTGTAAAGTTGTACTGTGATTCTCTGAGAACATGAGCAACATCTGAACTAAAGTCAGGAGTTGGGTCATACTTTGAAGTTTGGGGAATATAAGCGAAATAATGAATCGTGGAGTTATGTTGTGGTATTGGTTCTTCAGGAAACTTTGCCATATTTCTTTCAAGGTACTTGGTAGAATTATGTTGTGGTATGAGTCTTCCTGTAATGTTGGTGATATTTGTTCCAAAGTGAGTCACTGAGTTATATAAAGATGAAAGTTCTACAGGGATGTGTCGTGTAAAAGAAGTGTCTGAGTCATGCAGGAATTCGGGTTCATCAGTGACAGTAGTTTCAATGGAAGCATTTTGTAATACTAGTCCCTGAAGACCTTTTAAGGTAGTTGTCACATTGTGTTTTAGATAAGAAAAAACACTAATGGGTGTAGTGCTTGAATATAGCCTATTATTGCTAATATTAGCGAAGTTCTTATCACTAAATGATGTAGCTTTAAAGATGGAATGACTACTTTGATGAAAACTCGATATTTTTTCATCTCTCTTTAAAATTGTGTTCAGTTTGTCTTTTTCACGAACACTGTCAGAAGACTTAGCCAAAAAATCGGGAATTTGGGAAGAAATATCAACATAGTCTCTTCTATCGAAATCTTCATCTAGTGGTTTATTACCGATAGGACTACTCATAGAATCTTCATCTAGTGGTTTATTACCGATAGGACTACTCATAGAATCTTCATCTAGTGGTTTATTACCGATAGGACTACTCATAGAATCTTCATCTAGTGGTTTATTACCGATAGGACTACTCATAGAATCTTCATCTAGTGGTTTATTACTGATAGGACTACTCATAGAATCTTCATCTAGTGGTTTATTACTGATAGGACTACTCATAGAATCTTCATGTAGTGGTTTATTACTGATAGGACTACTCATAGAATCTTCATCTAGTGGTTTATTACTGATAGGACTACTCATAGAATCTTCATGTAGTGGTTTATTACTGATAGAACTACTCATAGAATCTTCATGTAGTGGTTTATTACTGATAGGACTACTCATAGAATCTTCATCTAGTGGTTTATTACTGATAGGACTACTCATAGAATCTTCATCTAGTGGTTTATTACTGATAGGACTACTCATAGAATCTTCATGTAGTGGTTTATTACTGATAGGACTACTCATAGAATCTTCATGTAGTGGTTTATTACTGATAGGACTACTCATAGAATCTTCATGTAGTGGTTTATTACTGATAGGACTACTCATAGAATCTTCATGTAGTGGTTTATTACTGATAGAACTACTCATAGAATCTTCATGTAGTGGTTTATTACTGATAGAACTACTCATAGAATCTCCATGTAGTGGTTTATTACTGATAGAACTACTCATAGAATCTTCATGTAGTGGTTTATTACTGATAGGACTACTCATAGAATCTACACTTTTTTCTTTCTCTGTGGTATTGTTTTCTAGATTGGAGTTGATTTTTTGATATTGCTGGAAATCAATAACAGATCCCTTCAAATCTTTGTTTACACTCTCTTTTTTAGCTATCGATCCAGATTCATTGTATTGTGATTTGTCACTCAAGAAACGATTTGATGCAATTCGATCATTATTCGAACCTGATAAATTAGATTTTAATTCTTCGATTGTTTCTTCATCTTGATATTCCTTTCGTACTTTTGATTCGTCTATAATAATACTGGTATTTGTAGTTTCGTTTTTGTGTTTATATATAGTTGGGGTCGAACCATTAAAGTTTAAGACTTGCAGACGAGTGTATATTTGTGGAACTGAAACTGGATCAGCATCAACAAACCTTCTCTTATCTTGCACATTATCCGAAGAAGAAACACTCTGGGAAGTGTCTAGTAACCGAAGTTTATCATTACTGTAACCATTCTGTAAGTGGCTCAGTACAAGAAAGGGTATCAGCCACGAGAATGTTTGATTTGTTTTCCACATTTTCGTTGAAATCAAAACACTAATGATCCACACCGTTCACGTTTGGAATAAAAAAACTTCCTTCATTCTGCCCGTTTTCGTTTTGATGAACCAGAAAATCTGTGTTCTTCATCAGGTAGTCACAGGAGACCTTACATGCAGCGATGTCCTTCGTGCGTCATTAATCTGACTTCAGAATTCAGTAGAGCAGATGACTTCATGGCTACCAGTCTTTGAATCTTCCAGTTTCGTGATATCTATACATGTAAAAAATTAGGTTAGGGTTTCAACTTTATCTGTTGTCTTTCAGCCTCTTCGTTTCCTGGTTGGTGACTTCAATGGTTACAGTGCTTCTCACAGAATAACGATATCCAAACCTATCTAAAAAAAAAAGTGCTCCCGTTAACAAAAGATACTAAATAATTGCATCATACTAGATAACTGTTCAATATGGAAATAATTATTATTTTTTAGGTTAACACATTAAATATTTATTAGATTTCAGCACTTTTCGAAGAAATATAATTATGGTAATCTTTTAATTATTTTATAATTGAGAGCCCGTAATGATAACAATCAGGTTTTGATATCTGCGTTAGACAGAGAACAGATAAGCCACTGTAACCTTTAAAACGTTTTAATGTTTTTTGTAGTTTTGGATATTTTTTAATATAAAGGTGAAGGTTTCTATCAAACGTCCCCAGTGGCACAGCGGTATGTTTGCAGGCTTAAAACGCTAGAAACTCGATCCTCATGGTGGGCAGAGCACACACGGATAGCTTCTTGTGTATAACTACAAATAAACCAACTTCTTAATAAAAAAAATATTGTATTGCATTGCAGCATTTTGTTTGTTTTGAATTTCGCACAAAGGGCTATCTGCGCTAGCCGTCCCTAATTTAGCAGTGTAAGACAAGAGGGAATGTAGCTAGTCATCACCATCCACCGCTAACTCTTGGGCTACTCTTTTACCAACGAATAGTGAGATTGACCGTAACATTATAACGCCCTTACGGCTGAAAGGGTGAGCATGTTTGGTGTGATGAAGATTCGAACCCACGACCCTAGGATTACGAGTTGAGTGCCATGTCGGGCCCTCTATTTGTTTTAAAAAAACACATTTCTGTTGACAGGAAACGTAATTGTGGCATAGCGCTTCAACAAATACATATTTTCGTTCACTTTGTTCAGTAGTTTCCAAAATGTCGTGAGGAAAAATGATAATAAATTCTTGGGTTCTAAACGACTAAATATACAAGTAAATATTACGAGAGAAATAGAGGTATAGTTCATACGGATTAGTAGCTAACACTAAATGCTTCGAAGAATGATCGATGAACAGAAGAAATATGGAAAGTAAGTAAGTAGATAGGATAAGAAAGCGAAAGATAAAAATTGATGTAAAAATCCCGCAAGCAATTGAACGTTGAAGCACCAACTAGGAAACACAAATAATATTATAAATGGGTCAGTTTCGTGCTATGTTTCGGGGTATATCGCTCGAACGCAGTTTCGGTACCCGTGGTGGACAGAACACGGGTCGGCTATTGTGTAGCTTTGTGCTTAATTCCAAACAAACACATAGTAAATATTTATATCGAATAAAATCATTCAAACTGAATTGTGTACGTAATCAAGCCATTTAATGAGTTAAATATTAAAAACTATGATTTGTTCAACATACTGTCTAACTTAAATAACATGCGTGCGTTCACATGCTTAGTGATTTTAAAGGAAAAACCGCCGCTTTCTGGACAAATGGAAACTACGATAAGTTTACAGGCTTTAAACGCTATAATTCGAGGTTCGACACCTGAAGTGGTATAATATAGATTGTGCATCTTAACACACAAACATCGAAAGATGATGTTTTCTGAATGTTTATCTTTGCCACATTAAAGTTTCCATTGTGTGAACTATAGTTACAGGAGGCTGAATTAGCTGGTTGATCTTCTATATGCGTATCTTCAGGCACGCATGAGTCACTATCAGATTAAATCAGAAGAAAATCCTTGTGTCAAGGGGTCGTCAATATATTAATATGTACATAAATTACCTTAAGTAACTGAAGACTGAAAGAGACGTAAAATATCACCCCAGCCAAGACGTGCACCTTACTTAAATTACCAATAAGTGTTGTTGTTTTTTTGTTTGTTATTTTCAAATTCAACGGAATTACTTAAAACAATACATCGATCTTTGGCATTTAAATTTACTGTTTCACTCCCTTTCAACTTGTACAGAATGATTCACCCTCCTCCGGGGCGTGGAACAAATCCCACAGTACGGTACGTTTTGCTAGGATACCGTGCTTCGTGCACGAGTAGCTAACACGACAAACTAATGTGCAAACATGTTTATTTTACACTTGCTACTAGGAAGGGGAACTTTGTTTATAAAATATAACGATGAATCGAACTTTTATCAATTTTGAACTTATAGAGGCGCTGACACCAAATTAAAAGTTTAACAACCAGATTGGCAGTTAACATCATTCACTTACTTTGTAACTCTGAGTTTCTCTTGCACAAGTTTAACAACCAGATTGGCAGTTAACATCATTCACTTACTTTGTAACTCTGAGTTTCTCTTGCACAAGTTTAACAACCAGATTGGCAGTTAACATCATTCACTTACTTTGTAACTCTGAGTTTCTCTTGCACAAGTTTAACAACCAGATTGGCAGTTAACATCATTCACTTACTTTGTAACTCTGAGTTTCTCTTGCACAAGTTTAACAACCAGATTGGCAGTTAACATCATTCACTTACTTTGTAACTCTGAGTTTCTCTTGCACAAGTTTAACAACCAGATTGGCAGTTAACATCATTCACTTACTTTGTAACTCTGAGTTTCTCTTGCACAAGTTTAACAACCAGATTGGCAGTTAACATCATTCACTTACTTTGTAACTCTGAGTTTCTCTTGCAGATAAACTTGTGTACATTTTCAAGTCAGATATATAATTGCATTAAATCATCAACGTTTCTTAGAGTTACTAAAAGTATAAACAAGAGGGAATCCTCAACAGCCGTGGCACTTTTAATTCTTTTCGGTAAGATTAGAGCCAATTAATCTAAGAGATCGTTTTTCTCCTCAAACTCTCACGACCTTTCTAATGTCATCCTGTATTAGTGTCAAGTTTGGTGCTGATTGATCAAGAAATGTGGAAACCTGTAAGGAACAGACACACACACACATACTGACATTTAATTATATAAATTAGGGGTCCACCCCTTCGTGATCTTCTTTATGTCATTATGTGTCACTGTGTCAAGTTTTCCTGCTGTTTTTTTTTCGAACTCTCCAACTTTTGTTGAAAAATTGTATTACAGAGTTTTTCACTAGCATTAATAATATAATGTCACATCTCTTTATTGGTCTACTGCTATAGGCCTATTATTATAGCGGCTGACAGGTGCGAAAAAGCAACCAAAAACTTAGTTTTATATATCAGATATGTTTGTGTGCCAGCAATACCAAGCGTAGGGTGCGCATATACTCGATCCGATTTTATTACTTATTAGGGCCTTTGTCAGTCTACCCTCAAATTGAATTTTTTTAGGCAGTATTTAAGTAAATCAGACTTTTAGAGTGGTAACGTATGTCAGCTGATAAAGTTTGACTTCTTAAGTTTAAAAGTATAATTAGATCTCAAATCAGTAAGGAGATGACTGAGCTATGAGCTAAACTTTTGTACTTGAAAAAACAAACTCAGAGCCATTTTATGAGCCGATGTGCCGTCGCTTAAAAGTAATGTACGGAAGACATCGATATATTGTAATTAAATATGAAGGGAACGATATGTTTGTTTCACAGACTCTTACAACGCTAAAAACCGAGTTTCGATACCCGTGGTGAGCAGAGTACAGATAACCCATTGTGTGGCTCTTTGCTTAAATGAAAAAGGACAAAAATAAGAACTTGTTTCACAGTTCCATCTGTGATAAAAAGGTTGAAACAAATGTTCAATTAATCAGGAAAGAATTAGGACCTCTGGTTTGGAGATAACAGAACACCGACCAAACAAATTAGAATAATTCTCTTTACCGTTGTGATACAGAAAGACAACCGACTCGCTTTATCCCCCTTATAGATAAATACAAAGTGTAATAGGAACATTTGTATTGTAAGGATGGCAAGTCCAAACAGTAAATTCAGTTTACTTTTAGTTAGTGTAAAAAGAAAAGTGAAGCCTTGAAATGAACTTGAATTTTTAGTTGTGGATGTTTCTTAATCAAACCTTGATAATAAAACACACTATTTTTCTGTAGAACGTCGTTTTTCAGTATTGAGTAAATTAAAAAATATGATATTTCTGTTCGTATTTTATATAGAATACGAGAAATAATTATACAGATGGTCCCTTGGTACTGTGCGTCATCCAATCAGAGCTTGTTATGTCCGGAACAGAAGTAATCTGGATTAGAGACTGAAAGGGGGAGATGACGACCAAACATGACTCACCACGTGCTCTATGCTATACCTTTTTAATCAAGAGCTCTTCAAACGTAGCATGTTCATTTTTCCGTATCGAAAGAAACAATGAATAACCAAGTTAACGCTGAATAAAATAAAATATATTGTTTACCTCCTGTAATCAAATATTAAACTTTCCATAAAAGATCCACAAACTTGAAGTAAATACAAAAAAATAAACTAAATATTTAGATAATTCTTGGCAGATTGTGACGACTTGAGGATTACATTCTACATTAATTGACTATCTTTCCACCCCTCGCACCAAACATGCTTGTCCTTTCAGCCGTGGAAACTTTATAATGTTACGGTCAATCCCACTATTCATTGGTAAAATAGTAGCCCAAGAGTTACCGGTGGGTGGTGATGGCTAGCTACCTTCCCTATAGCATTACGCTGCTAAATTAGGGACGGCTAGAGTAGATAGCCCGCGTGTAGAATTGCACGAATTAAAAAAAAAAAAAATTCATTCCTTGTAGCTCAGCGGAAAATTGTGAGCTTATGAAGCTAAAAATCGGGTTTCCATGCTTACGGTGGGAAGAATACCAACAGCTAGTCGTGTCATTTTGTGCTTAACAACAAAATCATAGTAGCGAAGTTTAAAGTGGTGTTGTAATGTTAATTACACATTAGTTTTGAAAGTAGTGAGTCTTATTGGTATGAACAGTTTTTTTTTTTTTGCGAAGCATGATTATAATCAGTTATCCTTGTCATAAAATATTAGTATTAGGCCTATTATGTATTTTCTATGGATTTTCGAGAATTATAAAGAGTATATAGTAATTGTAATTTAACCACACTTCGTCTGTCAAATCTATTGTCAACGGCGCGTTTTGCTCAATCCAGAGCTCATCAGGCCGGCCGACAAACAACAAACACTCTAGTGGTCGGAAGACTATTTATATAAGCCGTTTAATACAATAACAGTTGTTATCATCGTTATATGAGTAGTGTTTAAAAATATAATAGGCCTAACGAGTACAATTATAATCGTGTTTCGCCAGCTTGTTAGAGGCGTTGATACTATAAGAGTTGTTATGGTATGAATGCCTTTTATAATTCTTGAAATCCATTGGGATCAGACAAAGAACGTAATGTCGAAACATATAGCTGCTGCTAACTTCTTGTGATATGTATAATTAATTAATTGTTTCCATTATTAAGTAGGTTCTATTGGATTATTTCTTATAAAAATAAAATGACGCAAATTCCAGTTCACTTAATCATAACAAAGACATTTCATTTCTTCAACTTCACTTTCAACGTTAAAGTGACTAAAGATCCCCAATAGGCTTAACTTCACCAATAAACTATGTATAGCAGAAATTCCACTGACTTGCCGGTTTCAGATCTTTATTTCTTCGTTGAAATACAAAGCCGAAATTCACAGCATTAAAATAAGTAATTGATAACCTGACTGATAATAATAATAAAAGACAGATAAGCACTGACTATTTAATAAGCTATTATATAACTCACTAACTCGATCTAGCCGAACCCAGTTTTGATATATGGCTCATATTATTTCCTGAGCATTGAAAATAAGTTACATGTACTAAGACCAGGCTGGCCATATCACGTTACACAGCAACATAGTTTTAGTTTTGATTTGGTTTGTTTTGAATTTCGCGCAAAGCTACTCAAGGGTTATCTGCACTAGTCGTCCCTTATTTAGCAGTGTAAAACTAGAGGGAAGGTAGTTAGTCATCACCACCCACCACCAACTCTTAGGCTACTCTTTTACCAACGAATAGTGGAATTGACCGTAACATATAACGTCCCCATGGCTGAAAGGATGAGCATGTTTGGTGTGACAAGGATTCAAACCCACGACCTTTGGGTTAAGAGTCGAGTGCCTTAACCACCCGGCCATGCCGGGCCCATAGTTTTAGGAACTTGTAGACTAAAAACACTGCCCCTTCTTCTATTGTTAAGTTCCTTGAACTATTCTATTGCACAAATAAAGTAATATCATATTAAATTTAATTTCCTAAACTAACAAGAAAATAACCCTTGATAACTAATAATATAATATTCATAAATCTTAATATTATACTCGTTAACTTAAGGCATTACTTATGTGTGTAAAACAAAAGAAAAATCACAGTTTTGATCAATAAAACATTCTTATTTTTTACTGTCCAGTCACCAAATCCTTGTGGGAATTTTCTTTTCGTGACTCATGGTATGAAGATGGGATGACCAGTCTTTTGTTCTTTATTTGCTCTCCTGTCATTGAGAGTCCACTGGTAGCACAGTGTAAAGGATCTCTACAAAGTCCTCGTGCAGATCGACTTTCTTTTGACAAAGACTTTCCTGGTGCTAAGCAGTTGGCCATCTTCCCACTGACATGTGTTTGGAAACGATCATGGCTGATGATGTTTGGTTTAGACCACTCTTTTTCTGCTTTGTTTTTGTTGCAGTTTTGATTAATTGTCTTTATTATACCATGCTTCCTTCTTTGTTTTAATTGGAAATCCTACCTTTTGAGTCTTTGTCATAATTTCAGAGATTGCTTGAAGCAGATTTAACTTTACATCCATGCTTCTGTATAAAGATTCAGCCAATTCTCAATATGAGCTTTTCTTCAATGTTAATTATTCACGTATCACGCTGTATGGAGAAGCTTTCACAATAAAAGTGGTTTCCAATTGTTTCTTACTATGGCTTGATGATCACTTCTGTTCACAAGTGTTCATCTTTTTGTTTCATCTCTGAAGGAAATTTCACATATTTCTTTACCAGATCAGATAGAAGTAAGAAAAATAGTCCACGAACATGTGATAAAGAATCGGTTGGTTAATGAAATGTTTTATTCGGGTATTACACTTCTTATTTCGAATAGAATTGATATAATATTATTATCTTACAGATATCGTTTATTTGATTGGTTATCAGTGGTTGATTCATCTCATACTTTCTCCTGTGATCTATTGGAAACAGTTTTTAGTTCCTAAAGACATTTGTCTTTAGTAGTTTACTTCTGAGTAAAAATTTGTCTGATTAGTTGCTTGGGATCTTGTATACCTCCTTCTTAGAAGGTTAATGTTTTTTTTTTAATTGATTGTAATTTCATCACCAATCGAACAATTTTCCTTAAAGTTTTTAACATATTCAGCCATTAAGGTTTCTTTACACAACAAAATAATTATTCGTTTGAAATGGAGCATATGGATAAGATAATTGTTCTAGTCTTGCATATGGATAAGCTAATTGGTCTAATCTTGCATATGAATAAGATAATAAGGCGACAAATTATGATATTAGAAATATTAATATATTTGTGTTCATTTTTCCGTTCATTCAATTTGGAAATTATTACAAATCGTACCCGATGTGACTTCCATTGCACCTTTCTGTCATAATCTGTTGGTTTTACGGTCTTTTGTTATTGTTAAACAATTCAGTGGTATTTCACAAATTAAAAAATAAGACTTATTTCTTCATAGGCTATCACAGATATCAGATGACTACACAAATTACTTGATGTCAGAAGTCATTCTACGTTTCTTACAGTGTATTTAAAACTGTCCTATAGTTTCGAATAAATCCACATCGCCTAAACAGGACAATGTTTCAGGCACCAATCTGAAAGCTAACCCTAATATATCAACAGCGTTTAAGTAGTTTATATACATGAACTTTAAGATACTTGTACTATTCCTGAAAGTCTGATATGCAGTCAGTTGCACAACGTTTAAAACATATTTAAACGAATGTAATAATAGGCAACACACTCATAGCCACAGGTTATTAAACCACATATAATACCACTCATTTTTATAACATAGTCTGAAATTTTTTACAAATTCGTGTTTTGTTTGTTTTTACGAGTTAATTTTTGAAATATAGATATACACGGCTTTGCCTTAAAATAATTTAACATTTTAACAAATATATTCTCGTTTCATTACATCATAAGACTCGTATAAATACATAACATGGTTTGTTTTTTAATTTCGTGCAAAGCTACACGAGGACTATCTACGCTAGCTGTCCCTAATTTAGCAGTGTAAGACTAGAGGAAAGGCAAGTAGTCATTACCACCCACCGCCAACTCTTTGGCTACTCTTTTTATCAACGTATAGTGGGATTGATCAACACATTATAACGCTTTCACGGCTGAAAGTACGAGCATGTTTGATGTGACGGAGATGCGAACCCGCGACCCTCGGATTACGAGTCGAGTGCCTTAACCACCTGGCCATGACGGGCCCTCTATGATAGAATTTATTGAATAAAATGGGAGCTCATTAAACTGACAAATCTTTTCTTATGAAACACAGGGCCCGGCATGCTTATCCTTTCAGCCGTGGGGTCGTTATATGTGACGATCAGTCCCACTATTCGTTGGTAAAAGAGTAGCCCAAAAGTTGGAGGTGGATGTGGTGACTAGCAGCCTTCCCTCTAGTCTTACACTGCTAATTTAGGGACGACTAGCGCAGATAGCTCTCGTGTAGCTTTGGGGGAAGTTCAAAACAAATTCAAACAAACTCACGAAATAGTATTTTTCTACAAAAAATGAATGTGGATATAAAATTAGATTGATATTCAAACTAATAATATACTTTTCTGTATCAAGTAGTTTATTTATTTAAATGCACAAGCTTATATTGTAAAAAAAAAACGTTTAATAATTAATGGAATTTATTGGTTGGCCCCTATACGATTTTACCTCTTATAGTGAACAACTAGCATGGAGAAAAGAAAGCGAATGAAAACTTCTTCCTCTGTTATACGCATATCTTAAATAAATAGACACAGGGATCTTCTGTAAACAAAAAACAAAAAAACATTTTTAGAGGTATTGCATTCACTAGAGGTGCTCCCAGTGGCACAACGGTAATTCGTATAACGCTAACAACCGAGTTTTGATACCCGTGGTGAACTCTACACTGATAGTGCATTGTATAGTTTTGTGTTTAACTCAAAATAAATAGATAAACAGCCTCTACAGGTAGATAAGATAATTAGTACTTAGTAGGATAAGATGTTTACCTCACATACCACTAGTCATTTAGTTGGTAAGATGTTTACCTCGCATACCACTGGTTACTTTGTAGGTAAGATGTTTACCTCACGTATCACTAATTATTTAGCAAGTAAGATGGTTACCTCACATATCACTCGTTACTTTGTAGGTAAGATGGTTATCTCACATATCACTGGTTATTTAGTAGGTAAGATGGTTACCTCACATAAGACTGGTTATTTAGTAGGTAAGATGTTTACCTCATATATTACTGGTTATTTTGTAGGTAAGATGTTTACCTCACATATCACTGGTTATTTAGTTGGTAAGATGTTTACCTCATATATCACTAGTTATTTAGTAGGTAAGATGTTTACCTCACATATCACTAGTTATTAATAGGGAAGATGTTTACCTCACATATCACTAGTTATTTAGTAGGGAAGATGTTTACCTCACGTACCTCTGAGAACCAGAATTTTCGTAGCGAACCAAAAATCAAAGAAAGTTATATAATCATATATTACGAATAATAATAATAATAAATCTAGTGGATTCATCAGATGTATACAGAAAATAGTTCTTTTATTTTAATTTTTAACAAACTTTGTGTAAAAAGTCAGTTCTTTTGTTTGTCAAAATATTGGAATTATATAGTAAAATAATTTCTTACAGTTACCAAAATATGGAAACTTTATGTTAACATTAGTTATTTCATTGGTAAAACACATAGAAGATATATTACAACCATATCTGAATGTTAAAGAATTTCTATATAAAAATGAACATTCGTTGTATGACTGAGATTTTTATATGTACATAGATATTTGAGGTTTTCACATCAACAAAGAAATAGGTTGAGGCTTAGTATGAGGTAGTTACGAAGTTTAATATTTTGATATACAAACTTTCCGCTAAAAACGTGTTATATAGAATGTAGATATTATATAGATAGCTAGTTTACTTCCTACATCATAAGACTTCACCATTCATTTTGTATTAACTCTTTGGCTTATTTGATGTTTGTCTGTAATCAGATTACGTCAGGGTTAGAGAATAGCGTCCTCATTTGGTATATATTCTGGTTCTGGAAAATGTCAACAAATGACACTGGGAATGAAACATCACTTCAGTAATGACTGTTGGTTAGTGAAAGTGAATGACTGTTTATTCGTTTCTGTTAAAAAGATTGATTAATGATTAAATACACTTGAAGAAGGTCGTTTGCCCAAAACTCTGAATATTGAAGCTTTACATTTTTATTACGTTTATTTCACTGTTCGAACAAGAACTAAGACATTTGCACGTTTGCTGTGTTATTAAAACAAGCTTTTATTTTTAAAGTAAACTTAAAAACTTACTTGATAGTTTTATATAGCGCAATACATAGCAACTGATGAACGTAAGGAGGAAAATTACTAGATTAACTTTTCAGTCAAATGAAAACATAATTAAAAGGTATTCATAAATTTGCTATCACAGTTCGTAAAGAGAAGTTTTTGACAGACTTTTAAAGAAACGAATCACGATGGTTAATAATAAAGACATATTCTGTCGATAGAATGGTATATACATCAGCTAATGAAACTAAATAAAGTTAGAACTTTATATGCAAATTAAGTTTTATTAGATGACAAAATTTGGCTCACATAAATCCTCCCAAGAGGAAAACAGTGGGCGATAGAATTTGTGACCACCTATCCAATTACAGAGAGAAAAGTATCAAATGAAACTTTTCAGATGTTAGTTTGAATTATGGGTAATAGAAACTGATTAGTTTTATAATTAGATAGTAACGTCCATGGTACATAATCTAGAACTTTTATTTTCCTAATTCTTTGTATGTATTCTGCGGAATTAGAATTTAGAAATATGATGAAAATAATGATTTTCTTGGGTAAGAGATACATTGTAAGCATGGGATGTGTTAGAATAATAAATACCGTTGTACATGACAGATTGTTCGAAGTGAGGAAGTTAGGATCTAAAAATAGCATCGTTGTAATTAATTTGAAGATGGAGTGGTAACTGAAAGAATAAATAACAAGAATACAATCTTAAAATGTGTTTTCATGACAACTTGGTATTACACACCAAACAATAGAGTTGATTAATCGTGTCGGATATTGTGGTCGAGGCAACGTCATGCGAAGCAACAAAAACAGAGGGTCGTTCGTTGGATGTACATATTCCATAAAGAGCAAAGTTTGTCTTGGAAGTAGAAACGTTAACCATGCACAGATTGTAAAAGAATGAATCTAACGTCAGAAAATATTTAAAACGTGTAAGGAAACGTTAATGGATTATGTTGTAACAGTAAGCAAACGTCCAAGTTAACAAAACATATCAACTATAAACTTATACAGATCAAAATGTTTTTTTAACTTCTAGATGTGCCAAGCGAGTGCTTAGCTGCTTTTATATCTTTAAAAATGTATTGAAAGGGGGAAACACATGAACATTAAATCCAGTTACGGTAACAGTGTTTAAATACGTAAGTTTTGTAAAGCTAAATTGTGACATGGTTTTTATCCATTTATTCACTTCAATAGGTTATTTTTCATAGGGTAAAGCTACAAAATGAACTATCTGCACTTTCTCCATCGCGGAGAATCTAACCTCTGATCTTAGCATTGTAAGTATGTAACTTCAGTTCAATAAAGTGTTCTGTTGTAAGCAGAGGTGCAATGGAAATTATAAGGTTGTTTATAAACTCTACGCAAGTCTCTTGTTGTTTCAAAACTATAGGGATTATCAGGTGATTACTGGGTCTACAATGAAAATAGTTCTTTACTACTAAAAACATGGCAGGCAGATTAATAGCTAAGAGGGATAATAGAAGAGCATTTCCTGTTTTCGTCTGTTTATGTTGAACTAATATATCGTTTCTATTCACAAAAGTAAGGGCAATCATGTCTAGAAGATTCGAATTCCTTCTCGTCTTTTTAAATTTTGAACGACAATCTGGTAGACTTAGATCTAATTAAAACTTGAACGTATCTTTTCTCGTTTAGCTTTACAACAACTAAATAATCACAAAACAAAACAAAAAGTTAACTCTAGCACAACCATTTTCTACTGAATTCTATTTTTTCACTAACAGCAACAAGAAAAGACCTAAACGTTTTGAAAGCTAAACTGCCACAAAATATAAATTATTTAAAAGTTAGGTTTAGATTAAATATTAAAAAAAAAACACAACAAACATATTATCCTACGTGTTTATTAATTCTCGAGAAATATTTTTAAAACGCAAAAGGCCAATTAAATCTTTCCTGGTAGATGAAAACAGTTGTTTAAAAAAACGACTAATAAATACTAAGCAAGTTGTTGAGAACTGGTGTTTCCCGTTGAGACAGCGGTCAGTCAACAGACTTCCAACGTTAAATACAGGGATTCGATTCCCGTCTGTGGACACAGTAAATAGTCCGATGTGGCTTTGTTACTAAAATACACACACACAGTGAAAATTTAAACTAAATTAATTTATATTTAGGCTAACTTAAAACAGCGATGAAGAAAGGTGAATATATTAATTCAGCGACTGTTCACCAGAAAACATTCTCAACCACCCGAGAGTTGGACCACATAACAAAAAGTTATTTTTCTGACAAAAATCAATTTTAGACCTGGGTTTTCTTAGGAAATAATAAAAACAACTATGAAACACATTCTTAAAACGAATAGCAGGAGCTTTTAAAGTTTTCATAAAAAGACAAAAATTTAAAGAAGTACCCCACTGGTACAGCGGTAAGTTTTCGGATTTACAACGCTAAAATCAGGAGTTCGATGGACTCAGCAGATAGCCCGATGTGGCTTTGCTATATGAAAACACACACACACAATTTAAAGAAAATTCAGTTATATATACATTATTAAACACGTACAAGTAAAGAGATGTTTAGATTGGTTTGTTTTTATGTCAAGTGAATAATCCGTAACTATACGATGTTGCGATGTTTTTATGTCAAGTGGATAATCCGTAACTATACGACGTCACAATGTTTTTATGTCAAGCTAATAATCCATAACTATATGACGTCACAATGTTTTTATGTCAAGCTAATAATCCATAACTATATGACGTCACAATGTTTTTATCTACAATTATAAATAATTCTACTGTGTTAGTTTGAAGTTCATTCTTTATTCAACTAATAAAACCACGGACAGTCTTACCTTGTTGTAAACAAGTGAATATGTAAATACTATCTCTAGTAAAGAGTGGAGAAACAGATAACCTTAAAGTTTCCTATACTGATCGATACTGGGAAAGTTTACCCCATGTGAAGATTTAAGAAAATCAATACAGTTTTCTTTAGCTTCTTAACATTTCAGATTTAAATACTTAAGAAAGTGTTTTCAAATTTCATCAATTATACATAAGTATTTTTCAATGAGAAAGGATGTACACTACTTCTGGCTTCTTCTTTGAATTAAATAGCCAATGAACTGTAAATATGGCAGAATATTTTTTTGCTGAAAACCATCTAATTATTTAATGTAATAGAATATCGTTTCAGTAATCTTGTAGAAGTATGCTGTAGAAACAGCAAAAAATAATTGTTTACTTTTTATAAAGTTGTAGCCTCGATTTCTTTACAGGTGAATAAATATTTATTAATATCGCTTGAAAAAAATTAATTACCTTTTGGCTTAAGGTATTTTTATGTAGTAATATTATGTTGATATCCACTCAGTGGAAAGAGCTTCCCACCTTCTATAAAGTTGGATTAAAGATTGGATGGGATTGAAACTAGATATAATAAATAAAACTGGATTAAAGATTAGAGGTGAAGGCTGAAACTAAATATAATAAATAAAACTGGATTAAAGATTAGAGGTGAAGGCTGAAACTAAATATAATGAACAAAGCCGGATTAAAGATTAGAGGTGAAGGCTGAAACTAAATGTAATGAACAAAGCCGGAGTAAAGATTACAGGTGAAGGCTGAAACTAAATGTAGTGAACAAAGCCGGATTAAAGATTAGAGGTGAAAGCTGAAACTAAATGTAGTGAACAAAGCCGGATTAAAGATTAGAGATAAAAGCTGAAACTAAATATAATGAATAAAGCCGGATTAAAGATTAGAGGTGAAGGCTGAAACTAAATGTAATGAATAAAGCCTGATTAAAGATTAGAGGTAAAGGCTGAAACTAAATGTGGTGGACAAAGCCGGATTTAAAATTACAGGTGAAGGTTGAAACTAAATGTAATGAACAAAGCTGGATTAAAAATTAGAGGTAAAGTCTGAAACTAAATGTAGTGAACAAAGGCGGATTAAAAATTAGAGATAAAAGCTGAAACTAAATATAATGAATAAAGCCGGATTAAAGATTAGAGGTGAAGGCTGAAACTAAATGTAATGAATAAAGTCAGATTAAAGATTGTAGGTGGTGGGGGTTCATATGAGGCTATTAGGACTGAGCTTCATAAATAAATCAAATATAGTTCAGTACCTTCTATTAACAGTATCTTGAGCAATACACAAAAACAAGTGATGGATTGGTAATATAAATAATGCTAACAGTAATCTTTATAAACGTAGAAAGTAATGAAAACGAAATATTTCTTTAAATGCTAAGCAAATATTTATGAAATAATAAGGTGCAAGAAGTTGTTAATAAATAATTATAAAAGTAGAAATACACGAAACTACTAAAATTATTGTTATCATAGTGACAATGTGGCATGCATCCGTTTTTAAATGAGATGTCAAGTTTTTTAGTTTTTTAATTTTTCGGTCTGGAGCAGTTGTACTCCATAAAACCATCAAATTTGATAATGAAGTACTGGAAAATAAAATACATTAATATATTAGGTTTTTTATTCTTAGATAATATACAAATGAAGAATAACGAACGATTTTGACTTTAGAAATTCGCTTTGATATTCTGAAAGATGTTTTAGGCCTAAAAACCATGGAAGAAGAAGAATAAATAATACGAAAGAAAAATAGGAACTGTGTCAAACGTTTATAATCAAGGACACCACAAAAGTTAAATAATGATCACGGATAAATAATCATTTTGTATAAATATAAGAAACTGAGAGTTAGCTAGAACATACGCTGACCAGTAAAATATTACCACTCACAGTGGTGACAAATGTAACGTTCTCGACTGAAAATTCCACTAAAACCAAAATAACCATGGCAGGATGTGACGTCAATCTAAACACAAGCTCTGCAAGACCTACGAGAGTTGTTACGAAAAGGACATTTAATACTAATATAATGTGTTACGTTGGGAAATTTTATTTTCTCTAATACTATGAAATACTTTTACCGGATGTGTTTTATTTTGTTAGAAGGCAGTTTATATGTAGAACTTTTGATTTTAAACTAATTTAATTAAGATAACATCTGTATTACTTTTAATCATAAATATAGTGTGTTCGTAAAATTACTTGCTATGGGTTAATAATTGTTTTTGAAGCACTTTTTAACCAAAATGTAATCGGTTTCGTTGATGATGTTTGATATAAACCAGAAAAGCAGTGAAAAAAATCAAAATTGGCTTCCAGCTAACTGCCATTAATTCAGTATTAATGCCTTAGATAAACTTTTATAATAAAACGTGGGAAAAAACGTTAGGACATAAAACCTTTCAATTTTTGACTTGGGGCAACTACTATCTGCAATATATTTACCTGGTTTAAATGATGAACATTTATTTTTACTTTCGTGAAAAGTTACTTTACTCCAAAATTTGAAGAGTTCTAGACACTAAGTTTGTTTTTTTTTAAATCACTATTGAATTTTATCAAATTCTCCTGAGACGGAACAAAGCAAAATGGATTTGTCGTTACGGTTCCCAAATCAAAGAGTTTTGTCCTTCGAGTGTTACGTTATCGTGTTTACAGATTAACATTTCCCTTTCACACTTCCCCTAAGTTGTGAAAAAAATGTGATGTCGCAGCCACTTAATGTATTTTGATCTTCATATCATGTGTTTAATAATATACTCCCTGTTCAACCTGAAAAGGCCCGGCATGGCCAGGTGGGTTAAGGCGTTCGACTCGTAATCCGAGGGTCGCGGGTTCGAATCCTCGTTGCACCAAACATGCTCGCCCTTTCAGCCGTGAGAGCGTTATAATATTATGGTCAATCCCACTATTCGTTGGTAAAAGAGTAGTCCAAAAGTTGGTGGTGGGTGGTGATAACTAGCTGCCTTCTCTCTAGTCTTACGCTGCTAAATTAGGGACGGCTAGCGCAGATAGCCCTCGAGTAGCTTTTCGCGAAATTCAAAACAAACCAAACCAATCAACTTGAAAACTATGGTTAACCTTGGCATTGTTTGTTGAATGTCATCGCTAGCTATATATAATTTGAAAGCGATCTGTTCAACACCACCCATCTCCAACTCTTAGGCTACTAACAAAGAGTGGAATGGAGTGTATGTCATAACGGCCCACACGGCGAATAGAGTGACCTATCATCCGGACCATAACTATTTATGAATATTATTCTAACTCATCTCTAAGGAAGATTCTCGAAATTGTTAGAAATATTTGAATTGATTTTTCACACAGATCCATTTGTTAGTATTCACTATTGAGTTTACTATAAGTAACAAACTGTGCGATTTCTGTGGTGCTTAGATTACTGGAGATTTTCTCAGGAACTGATCCCAGGACTGATTTTAAATCCACTAATTCATTAATATACGGTTATCAGTAATAATTATAGCTTTACATGACTTTTGAACCACGGTTTTTAACCCCTCTACAGGAAGACATTAAAAACGCGTGAAGAAACTGGTGTTGATATAGAAGCCATCGTGAAAGAAAATAACTTAATTCGGATTTTGGAATTTTTCAAACTGAAGCTCCCATATGGGTGTCAAAGGGGTTTGTGGGGTATAAAGATTAATTTGTACGAAATAAGCAGTTACTCTTGGATTTAAATTAAAAAAAAAACATATTTGACCTTTCAAATGAGGGTTCGGGTGTGTCTCAATGACGGATGCATGTGTGCACTTGAAGACTGACAGAAAATGTCAAGGATGAACTGTATCCCTTCGTAAACGAACAAATACGAAAGTGAAACCAGGATAACAATGAACTATCATTAAACAGTGCACGTGTTTAAGCAGAGGAAATAACAGCGATGTCAAATCAGAAATACCCTCAGGAACTCTAGCATAAAAAAGGTCAAACAGACCAGTACTTTAATAACGAAACTCAGTTGTAGTCTTGTCTGTGACAAATGCTTAGGTGAGGAAACAATACAGTATATATATATATATAACTATGAAAACTTATCACGGTTAAAGTACAAGCACGACAAGGTTTCAGTGAAATAGCCTATCAAATAAATAAAATATTTTACAATCCAGTGCATGGTAAAGATGGTGCTTAGTAAGAACCATTAATCGTTTGATTGCTTTAAGTTCTTTTATCGAGGTTAACTGTCATAACTTTAAGTTCTTTTATCATGGTTATGTGTCGTAACTTAAATTTCTTTTATCGTCGTTATATGTCATAACTTTAATTTCTTTTATCATGGTTATCTGTCATAACTTTAAGTTCTTTTATCGTAGTTATATGTCATAACTTTATCTTATTTTATCATGGTTATCTGTCATAACTTCAAGTTCTTTTATCGTGGTTATGTGTCATAACTTCAAGTTCTTTTATCGTGGTTGTATGTCATAACTTTATCTTATTTTATCATGGTTATCTGTCATAACTTTAAGTTCTTTTATCGTGGTTATATGTCATAACTTTATCTTATTTTATCATGGTTATCTGTCATAACTTCAAGTTCTTTTATCGTGGTTATGTGTCATAACTTCAAGTTCTTTTATCGTGGTTGTATGTCATAACTTTATCTTATTTTATCATGGTTATCTGTCATAACTTTAAGTTCTTTTATCGTGGTTATATGTCATAACTTTATCTTATTTTATCATGGTTATCTGTTATGACTTTAATTTCTTTTATCGTGGTTATATGTCATAACTTTATTTATTTTATCATGGTTATCTGTCATAACTTTAATTTTTTATCGTGGTTATATGTCATAACTTTATGTTATTTTATCACGGTTATCTGTCATAACTTTAATTTCTTTTATCATGGTTATATGTCATAACTTTATGTTATTTTATCATGGTTATCTATCATAACTTTAATTTCTTTTATCGTGGTTGTGTGTCATAACTTTATGTTATTTTATCATGGCTATCTGTCATAACTTTAATTTCTTTTACCTTGGTTATCTGTCATAACTTTAATTTCTTTTACCTTGGTTATCTGTCATAACTTTATTCATCCATGTTCTTCTTTTTCTCATCTGATCAGATAGTAAAAACTTCGAGAGCTAAAGTAAAATCATTTTATGTACTTTCCACAAAGTTTTCGGAAGCTGATTTATGGCCTGGCATGGCCAAGCGCGTAAGGCGTGCGACTCGTTATCCGAGGGTCGCGAGTTCGCACCCGCGTCGCGCCAAACATGCTCGCCCTCTCAGATGTTGGGGCGTATAATGTGACGGTCAATCCAATTATTCGTTGGTAAAAGAGTAGCCCAAGAGTTGGCGGTGGGTGGTGATGACTAGCTGCCTTCCCTCTAGTCTTACACTGCTAAATTAGGGACGGCTAGCACAGATAGCCATCGAGTAGCTTTGTGCGAAATTCCAAAACAAACAAACAAACAAGCTGATTTATTTCACTATTTGGGGAAGAAATATTTAAGCCTTTCCCATAAAGAGTTCCGATTGTATTACCTCTATAAACTTCAAATAACATAAATCAAATTTTAGTTTATGTGTGAATTACAATTTAAATCAAGCTTTGGAACACATTTATTTTATATTTGCATAGCAGCAATTTCGTCTTTCTACCTCCCCTTTTTTGCTGAACAAAAAAACACGTCATTCTTAAAAAAACAAGAAAAAGCTGCAATCAGATGACTAGTAATAGTGTTTGTGAGATGATGTGTTAGTCAATACGGAAGACAGAAGTTCTAACTAGGCCTAAAGAAGACGGTTTTATTACTGATACTAGGGAGATGATGTATTGTTTAATATGGGAGACAGAAGTCCTAATTAAGCTATAATAAGACGATTTTATTACTGATGTTGGGGAGATGTTGTATTAGTGGACATGACAGGCCTAATTGGATTACCACCATATGATTGTATTCTTGAACAATGTTCAACGGCTTTCGGATTAGTTGTCCTAAAGGATAATTGTTAGAAGTGCAAATTTCATTTAAAAAAACAATAAAAATATCAAGAACGGATTAAACCTTTATTGAAATTTTTCCATTTTTCTGAAACATTAATCAAGGCTTCAAACTTTCAAAGATGAGTTTTTGAAAGTAATTACATAAGAAGAGCTGTTAAGATTATTTAAGTCACAATATATCTTTATTGTTCGTATGAAGAACAGAGAGACTTCATATCGAAAATTCTAGTTGAAGTCGAACATTTTGTGCATGTGGTTTCTTTCCCTAGCTATGTCCCCCTGTAATATGTAACAATAAGTCGGAAATAAATGAGACAAGGTGCCGTGGAAGGTACCCCCAGGAAATCTTTAGTCATTTGTTTCCCCACTACTGACTCCCACTAACGTGTTGTCACCATTTCACTTACTAAAGAGGCAGATTCGATTGATAAAAAGGCACAGTCCAGAAACTTACAAATTGTCAGCTGCTATAGACGTATATTGAAGGATTTCGAAAACTGCTAAGCCTAATTACATCTTGACAGACGATTACAGATGTAAGTTGCTCAAAGGATTTCGAAAACTATTAAGCTTTATTACATCCTAATAAAATGAAATTAATTGTTTCAAATGATGAAATCATTAAAAGACAACTGTAATAATACATAAAAGACAAGCTTGGCGTGTCAAAATAATCTGTTTTTAAGTTTTATTAACTTTTTAACTCTCTATGCATTAATCATTTTTCTTACGTACTTTTTATAACTTTGTAAAGTACTTATCATTCTTTAATTAGAGTTATTAACCTACAAAATAAGGATTCTAATAATAATAATTATGACTATGCGATCAAATACACTTATTTCAAATTGATTCACGTAAACATTATTAGAAAATTTGTCTTCTCAACGTACAAAACACCGGTTTTTACTAATACCAAAATTAAAACTACCTAATTGTCCTGGCCCGGCATAGCCAGGTGGGTTAAGGTGTTTGACTCGTAGTCTGATCACACCAAACATGCTCGCTCTTTCAGCCGTGAGGGTATTATAATGCGACGGTCAATCCACTATTCGTTGGTAAAAGAGTAGCCCAAGAGTTGGCGGTGGGTGGTGATGACTAGCTGACTTCCTTTAAGTCTTACACTGCTAAATTAGGGACGCGTAGCGCAGATAGCCCTCGTTTAGCTTTGCGCGAAATTCAAAATAAACCAAACCTAATTGTCCAGATTATCACGTACGGCATGAGGGGTAACACGCAGGTCACAGCAGCTGTGCCATGTGAAAACGCATTACCCAGCCGTTTGTTTAGCAAGCGTCTGACACCGACAAAGAAGATAATACATGGTTTCAGGTAATGTTTGATACGCCGTTTGGTCACAGTATTACAAGCGACTCTAAGAATACATTTCTCGATTAAGTCCCAACTGTGAAACTTTAGTAAAATGATAGGCGTGATATAAATGCACAATGCTGTTTCTGATTTGTTTGTTTGAATTTTGCGCAAAGCTACACGATGGCTATCTGCGCTAGCCACATCTAATTTAGCAGTGTAAGGCTAAAGGGAAGTCAGCTGGTCATCACCACCCACCGCCAACTATTGAGCTACTCTCCTACCAATGAATAATGGGACAGACCATCACATAATAATGCTCCCACGGCTGAAAAGGTGAGCATGTTTAGTGTGATGGGGATTACAAGATAACGAATGAATCTTCAGAGATACTGGTAAAATGCGTCCATAAACACTCACTCTGGTTGTTCAAAAGGAAATATTGAATACTATAAGGAAATTAGCATGGTTATAATAATGATTCCTCGAGCGAAAACATTTCTCTGAAATCTGAAGAAGCATTTTTTTATTATAAAAAGCGACAAAGTTGGCTAAATATATTTGTTTAATGTACGTGGTTTTAGAAATCGCATTTTACTTACGTAGTTACTTGTTGTTATTTTTTCATTGTCTTTTTCGTATGCATCACAACAAGAGCTCCAAATATGCAGCACAATAGGAGTTCCAAATACGCAGCGCAACAACAGCTTCAAACACGTAGCCACATTTTAATTGCAAGATATTATAAAAGAAATTGTAAAACATTTACTTCTTAGAAGTTTTCCTGTAATTTTACGGGCTTACAACGCTAAAATCCGAGGTTTGTTTTCGCTGATGGATACAAAGGATAGCCCGATGTGATTTTGCTTTGGTTAAAAAAAACAAACGTTGATTAAAAGTCACGTTAGCGACCAACTGTCAACAGATGTGTAAACTGTCTTCACTTGTTTATTATTTCTTTACTGTAAAAGGTTCTAATTCAACAAGCTGATACATTTAAACATTAAAATCCATGAATGTTCAACTCTACAGTGGCAGAAGAACAACTGTGTAGCTTTGCACTTAAAAAAAAAAAAAACTTTATTGGGGAACATGAAGACTATTGTAAATATTTAAATCTTTATTGGGGGGACACAGTTGCATACAGTATATAAAGTAGCTGTCTTACATTCGTGTATGAACACAGCTAAAACTGTATTGGTGGTCATTAGCTTCATCATAATATTGACTATTGATAACAGTTCATAGAAATTATCGATTTTATATCTTAGTCGATTAGTTTAAGCCTTGTTAGTTATTTGTTGCTTACATTAACATAATTGGTTATACTTACGTTTCAGAACGTCTACTGCATATCGAAGTGATTCAGACCATTTAACAATGAAGTCAGAAGAAACAAATTATCTTGATTTTATATCTTTATAACTCCCACTCAGATAAACAGCAGCACACTTCTCAGTTTTATCCTCTTTCAGACTTAGCGACCTTATGTGCTGCCACTGTTTTAAAAGTTGCTTTCAAACACCAATGATAACCACCAGGAGGCTAGTCCCTCGAGGTGACAATGCCCAAACAGAGTACATCTTCTGTTCCAGGAAGCCTTCATCGATTTATAAAACGTATTATATTATTCTAAATTCAAATAACGACACGAACCAGGAATAGAACGTGTTGTTCTATGCTATTATGGATTACGTTTTTCACGAATTCTTAAGTAGCCATCGTTTTATGGGTACTAACAGATTTCTTCTGGAATCTCAACGTTGGATATAAACTAACACAACAAGTTCTTTCTCAGGTCAGCGAACTAATTAAGCCTGGTTATTGTGAATCCGGGTACACGGATGTGCGCTGTCGACAATATATATAGAAACGTTTGAAATGCATGGCAAAGAAAGGCCTTTAAGTTAGTTCATGTCAAGTAGAACGTAACAGTTTTAGTTCTAAACATTAGACTTCACGGAATGTGAAATCATTAACGTATTCACCTGGTGTGTAATGACGGAGCTACACAAGTCGTCACGCTTTCTAATAGGACACTTCGTATACTCAACATTTATTTCATATTTAGACCAGATATACTGTAGTTTCATATGTACGTTCATAAGACCGTCTAAACAGTTTATTGTGTAAATTACACACGTGATTTTCTATAATCCAGTTTTCTGTTAATTTCATAATTGGAGACGACACAAGAAAAGTTCATGCACTTGATAATTGCCAATGTAAATATATAACATGAACAGGAGTTAGCAGTTTCCAAAACCACCCAGATTATTTAAAGTAATTAATATACATATTTTGCCATGGATTGTAAACAAATACGATGAGATATCATACAACGAAATTTTTAAGATAACATGACACAACACAATTTGTCCCTCGCTGGGACAGCGGTAAGTCTACGAATTTACAATGCTGAACTCAGCGAGTTAGGTTCCCCTCGGTGGACTCAGCAGATAGGCCGACGTGGCTCTGCTATGAGAAAAACACACACACACACACAACACAATTAACAGTTAAAAAATATGTTTCGTCAGAAGAACCGATAAAGTTTTTATATCTCAAAGTTTTTATCTATTTTGAGAGATTTACTTAAAAAATATAGTTTTTGTACACGTAGAGACTAACAGTCATCTAATTTTTTGAGTATTTTTTTTCCAACCCGAACATTGTCTGAACTTTCAGGTCAGCGACCTCAAGGTTCACAATTGATTGTCTTTAATTAAGAACTGGAGAGTAGCCAATAATTAAACTCCTTTGTTAAAATGTTACTTTTAATCTAACAGGGGGTTAATTAAGAGTCGGTCCCTATATCTTGACCATTTAGATTAAAATACTTTCATGTAGACCTAGTCAACAAAAGCATTGACTATTTGATTTATTTTCCCCCAGAGATTTAAGTAATTTTTATTGAAATTCTCAGGGTTGTTTACAACCCATATATTGTTTGATCTCAAGATAAGTTAAATATTATCATTTTTCTTGTCCCGGGATGAACAGGAGGTTAATGCACTCAACTCGTAATCTGAGGGTCAAGGGTTTGAATCTACTTACATCAAACATGCTCGCCCTTTCAACCGTAGGGGCATTATAATGCGACAGTCAATCCACTATTCGTTGGTAAAATAGTAGCCGAAGAGTTCGCAGTGGATGGTAATGACTAACTGCCTTCCTTCCTCTCTTGTCTTACACTGCTAAATTAGGGACGGCTAGTGCAGATAGCCCTCGGTCTAACTGGAATATGATCCTATTGTACGCCGAAAGTGATAATGCTTTGTATATATATATATATATACATAAAAGGCTTTGTCACTTAGAACTATTTTCTGTAATTAAGATAAAAGTTTCTATTATATCTAGAATTAGCATGACAATGATAGCAAAGGTATATTACGTTACTATTAATTGTTACTATCTAACTGCATAATTGTTATGGAAATTAATAATATAGAATCACACAAATACAAACAAAGTATTTTCGTTGTACCACAAACAACGATAACATGAGGTTATAGAATCAAACAAACTTATTTCCTCGAGTAAAATTTAGTTTGTTTGTTTTGAATTTCACGTTAAGTTACACGAGGACTATCTGCGCTATCCATCCCTAATTTAGCAGTGTAAGACTAGAGGGAAGGCAGCTAGTCATCACCACCCACCGTCAACGTTTGGGCTACACTTTTATCAACGAATAGTGGGATTGACCGTAATATTATAATGCCCCAATGGCTGAAAGGGCGAGCATGCTTGGTACGACAGGGATTACGACTCGAACGCCCTAACCACCTCGCCACAAATAGCGCTAACATAAGTACAGAGACAAACAAACAAACTAAATTACTTGTGTACAATTCAGAACCCCAAACAACAGTAACATGAGGTCATATTAATGAACAGTAACCATGTCGTATACTCGACCTGGTGCTGTTTGTAGTGTTAACTTAAACTAATCAAACATATCGATACACTAACTATCACTGTTCCAGTATACCTAATCTCCATTCCAATTGTTTAAGGGGTCATTAATGGTCAGTTTTAATGGTGTTTCGAGGGTCAGTATTGATGGTAGTAAATACTACTGTTTATTACAGGTTAAATTTTTTAAGAAATGATAACCCGGTAAAGTGAGGCTCACACCCCATTTCCTGTAAACCCTTCGTGAAAACTAATAAACCTGACATGCTTGAATGCCACCGAATCTACTGAAGTGGAGATGCGGTTCATCAAATTCGAAGTCTAACATCGTATGTATAGCATAGTAATGTTTGGAAGCATTCGGCGAGTCGCGCTGTAATATATCAAACTGTATTAGTGTACATCAAACAACAAAACCAAAACTCACAAAAACCGACTACAGCAGTTTTGAGATCTGTAAACTATAGTTAGGAAGTATATTTCATTTTATTTGGTATCAGCTGATGTGTAAAGCCAAGAGCGTGATTTATCCAATAGGGGAGGTGACCTCTTATGGATCCACCAATATGAGGTTGCAGATAATGCGAGCTGAACAGAAGTTTTCACAGATATTGACATTTGAGGTTTCATATCGAGTTTTGGGGTAGCACCCCTGTCCCCATTCTCTAGATGATACTTGTAACAGGAAATGTGCACAGTTATAAAAGCCAAAGGAAATAACGACAAAAAAAAAAGAATGTGCCACTTCACTTAAGCTTTCACATATTTTTAATGTTTTACCTACAAACCTTACTAGTATATTATCATGTATAGAATCACACTACAATATCCAAGACCCTTTTTTCATCCACCAATGAATAATCCAATAAAACTTTAACAAACCTTATTTTAATGTTTTGATTTCAGTTAGGTTACATGGAATTTCGATATATTCTATGAAACACTGGGAATTTAGACAATACAGACCTGTTTAGCTTTCTGATCTTTCTTCACTACTTGCGAAGTCCAACAAACTCGCGACTTGCGAGCAAACACGGGCGCGTGCCGTTCGTTACCTAGATCGTTCACGCTCTGAATCACGCGCTCTAAAACCAGCAGACGATGTTCACCGATAAAGATACGTATTCTCTTCTCTCTGTGTGTTTGTTTGATGTAGTTTTGTTGCTTGGGAACAAACTCTTTCAATTCAACTTTTAAGTTTTATCACACATGATTGTTGTTGTTGTTGTATGAATAACACGTCATAAAACCGTACCTTAGGGCTATAAAAACCCACGATCTGACAATGGCCTGTTTACTAAATAATATTGTATAATAAATTTTTGAAAGTATCACATAAACTCTGGTTTATATACATTGTTTTTCGCGAAGTAACTGAAACATCTTCCACGAAACTTCAAGGCGTCTGGAAAAAAATTATATCACTGAAAACGGTTTCTTACGCAGAAAACTATAACTTTTTAAACCGCCCACAACGTTTAACATGTTCGTAACTACCGTTGAAACAGGTCAGGCCTTACTTATAGCGTGGCTGCCCCCTTGCGACGAAGTAACGCAACTATTTCACAAAGAAGCGAAGTGAAAAGTAATGAAGTATGTATTTGTAATTTTTTGTCGAGAATATTTTATGTTGATATACATATCAATATTTATATGTATAATTTGACGTTTATCAAATATTATCTTCAGGCTCAAATAATGGAAATGTTACATGATTTTTTTACCAGAATCCTAAACAATGTGGCATGGTCTAATGATTAGGGTACACAACTTTGTATCTAACGGTACCGAGCTCGAATCCTGGGTCCCACAACATGTTTGCTCTTTCGAGCATGTGGAAGTTATATAGTGACAGTCAATCGCACTATTTGTTGGAAAAAAAAAGTAGTCCAAGAACTGATCATGGATGATGTTGACCAACTGCCTTCCCTCTAATCTAAAACTTCAAAATTAGGGACAATTAAAGCAAATAACCCTTGAGTAGCTTTGCACGAAATTTTAAATCAATAACCCTTAGTAATGACATAAAAAAGGTACTTTTTTGTCATGTTTCCATCTAGACAAAGATAGAGACCTCTGTAAAAACGAGCACAATTAATGATTAAATTATATATTATAACTCTAAGAATGTAAAGGTTAGAAACCCGTTATAAGTCAACAAAAATATGTAATTTAAATAGTTCGTACAACACAAGATTGTTTTACAAGCCTACTTTCCTATAGGACACAAGACTGTTTCATAAACTTACTTTCTTATACTACACAAGAAACAGTTTCATAAGCCTACTTTTTTCTCATCATCAAGCTGTTGACTTCAGTAAAAACCAAAAGTAATTATCTTTTGCCTTGGTTTCAGGAGATCTTGTCCCTTAATAGTAGCTCTTGACAAAGATAAACCAGGGGGGGATTATCGATGCTCTGGTGAGATAGGGTTGTCCATCCCTTATTATTCTAACTTTCCTCACTGAACACGTGAAGATAAATTGCAGTTCTTTCACTCATTACTGTTCTGTACAGACGAATTTTGGACGGGCTGTGTCACAGTCACTTAATGCTGCGATGATTATAAAATATGTAATATCTAGAATACATACGTATAAAGCATAAGTGTTCGCATTTCATTTACGTGTCTTCCGTTGTACAAGTACGTCAGTTAGTACTTAATAAAAACATACACGTGTTTTCTACTCAATTCCATTTCAGTCGTCGTATGGAAACTGACAGACCAGAAATAAGTTAGTCCTCTTTTTGGCCAGACGAAATTTGGAAACGTAGGAAAGTGTGAAGCCATGGATGAATAGATGCATAAAAAAAATATACGTAGGGGAGACAAGACTGAAGAATGAGATACCTGGAGAGTAAGAAGTATAGGAGAAACGAGACTAAAGAATCAGATAGCTGGAGAGAAAGAAGTGTAGGAAAGACGAGAATGAAGAATCAGATAGCAGGAAAGTAAGAAGTGTAGGAAAGACGAGACTGGAAAGTAAAATAGCTCGAAAGTAAAAAGTATAGGAGAGACGAGAAAGAAGAGTAAAATAGCTGGAGAGAAAAAGTGCAGGAGACATGAGACTGAAGACTGAGATAGCTGGAGAGTAAGAAGTGTAGGAGAGACCAGACTAAAAAATGAGTTAGTTGGAAAGTAAGAAGAGTAAAAGAAATTAGAGTGAAGAATCAGATATCTGGAGAGTAAGAAGTATAGTAGAGAGGAGACTGAAGAATAAGTAGCTGTAGATTAAGACGTGTAGGAGAGACGAGACTGAAGAATGAAATAGCTGGAGAGTAAGAAGTGTAGGAGATATAAGACTGAAGAGTAAGATTGCTGGAGATTAAGAAGTGTAGTAGAGACGAGACTAAAAATCAGATTGCTGGAGAGTAAGAAGTGTAGGAGAGACGAGACTGAAAAATCAGATAGCTGGAGAGTAAAAAGTGTTGGAAGAAGGAGACTGGAGAGTAAGATAGCAGGAAAGTAAGAAGTGTAGGAGAGACGAAACTGAATAATGAGGTAGCTAGAGAGTAAAATATTTAGGAGAGACGAGACAAAACAATGAGATAGCTGGAGAGTAAGAAGTGTAGGAAACGCGAAACTGAAAAATAAGATAGCTGGAAAGTAAGAAATGTAGGAGAGACGAGACTAAAGAATGAGAGAGCTGGAGAGTAAAACGTGTAGGAGAGACAAGACTCAAAAGTAAGATAGCTGGAAAGCGAAGTGTAGGAGAGACGAACCTAAAGAATCAGACAGCTGGAGAGTAAGACGTGTAGGAGAGTGAAGGCTGAAGAATGAGATAGTTGAAGAGTAAGAAGCGTAGGAGATACGAGCCTGAAGAATGAGTTAGCTGGAGAGTAATAAATATAGGAGAGATGAGACTGAAGAATCAGATAACTGTAAAGTAAGAAGTGTAGAAGAGACGAGACTGAAGAATGAGATTGCTGTAGAGTAAGAAGTGTAGGAGAGACGAGACTGAAGAGTAAGATAGCTGGAAAGTAAGAAGTGTAGGAAAGACGAGACTGGATAGTAAAATAGCTGGAAAGTATGAAGTATAGGACACACGAGACTGAAGAGAAAGATAACTGGAGGGTAAAAAGTGTTAGAGAGACGAGACTGAAGAGTAAGATAGGTGGAGAGTAAGAAGTGTAGGAAAGACGAGACTGGATAGTAAAATAGCTGGAAAGTATGAAGTATAGGACACACGAGACTGAAGAGAAAGATAACTGGAGGGTAAAAAGTGTTAGAGAGACGAGACTGAAGAGTAAGATAGGTGGAGAGTAAGAAGTGTAGGATTGACGAGACTGAAGAATGAGATTGCTGTAGAGTAAGAAGTGTAGGAGAGAAGAGACTAAAGAATGAGATAGCTAGAGAGTGAGAAGTGTAGGAGAGACGAAACAGAAGAATAAGATAGCTGTTGAGTAGGAAGTTTAGTAAAGACGAGACTCATGAATCAGATAGCTGTAAAATAGAAAATGTAGGAAAGACGAGACTGAAGAGTAAGATAGCTGTTAAGTAAGAAGTGTAGGAGAGACGAGACTGAAGACTAAGATAGCTAGAGAGTAAGAAGTGTAATAGAGACGAGACTGCAGAGTAAGGTAGCTGGAGAGTAAGAAGTGTAGAAGAGACGAAACTGAAGAATCATATAGATAGGAAATTAGAAGTGTTGGAAAGACGATATTGGAGAGTAAGATAGGTGAAAAGTAAAATGTGTAGGAGAAACAAGACTGAAGAATACGATAACTGTAGAGTGAGAAGTGTAGGAGTGACGAGACTAAAGAATGAGATACCTGGAATGTAAGAAGTGTAGGAGAGACGAGACTAAAGAGTAAGATAGCTGGAAAGTAAGAACTGTATGAGAGACGAGACTGAAGAATCAGATAACTGTAGAGTAAGAAGTGTTGGAAAGACGAGACTGAAGAGTGAGATAGCTTGAAAGTAAGAAGTGTTGGAAAGACGAGACTGAAGAATAGAAACGCTGGAAAGTAAGGAGAGTAGGCGAGACGAGACTGAAGAATCAGATAGCTGGAGTGTAATGCGTTACTAATATTTCTATGTTATCTATATCCACTAACACATTAGTAATATTTAAATATCTATATTTGATTCACGGTTGGACAGTTTTGCGCCAATAGCTCTAAATAACTGATTTAAATATTCTTACATCTTAAAGAAAAAATAATAATGTTCATAAATCCTAGCCCTTCTTTCTGTAGAGCCGGTGCGCAAAACCGAGTCATTTAAGCCAACAATGTTTCTTCGTGCTACGTTTTTCACATGAAACGAAACAACAGAGCAGGCAGAAATGATACTGGAAATGAAACTTTACACGTTATTGGCGTTTCTCTTGGCTGCCCAATCACGCAAGGGGGGAAATATGAATACCAGAATGCATAACCTTAACAACTAGAATGCAACATCGATATAGTTGAGAGTGATGCCAAAGAAAGGCTAACATGACAATTCACCATCTTGAAGAAAAATGTCCTTCGTATGGTTGTTTTGTGATGTTTACTTTAGCAGACATACATCAATATCCAATGAGGATTTCATTCCTATGAAGATTTTAACAGTTCCCTTGCGCCGTGTGCAGTCTGTTAACTTTCCTACGATATTTTCACTCTGTATGAGTGCTCTACTGTTTTATTCCAAAACAAAAACCTCAATAAAAACACATGAAACTCTTCACGTTTATCGTCAATAAATCCAGAACAATTTCAAAACAATGTCGCTTCAAGTACTCCTCATCACGTGATTTTCATCTGTAGTATTCTATGTAGTTTAAAAGGGATTGGTTTGAATTTCGCGCAAAGCTACGCGAGGACTATCTGCGCTAGCTGTCCATAACGTATCAGTGTAAGACTAGAGGGAAGGCAGCTAGTCATCACCACCCACCGCCATCTCTTGGGCTACTCTTTCACCAACGAATAGTGGGATTGACCATGTTTGGTCTGATGGGGATTTGAACCTGTGACCCGCAGATTTTAAGTCGAGTACCCTAACCGTGTGGCCACGCCGGACCGATAAAAATAATAATCGTAGTACGGTCTTGTCTTGTAATGCTCTTGAGATCTAATTTGACTGGCATTCTTATACATTAAGCATGGCATGACCTGGTGCTTAAAGAATTCGGCTCACAATTTACAGGTTTAGAGACTGAATTCTTTCTCCGACCATGGTCACTCTTTCAGTCCTGAGGTCTTTATAAGTGATGGTCACTCCCACATTTCGTTGGAAAAAGAGTGGCCCAAAAATTGGTGTTGGAGGGTGCTGACTAGGAGCCTTCTTTGTAGTGCATTAGTGCTAAAGTAGGAACGGCTAGTGCTAATAGCTTTCGAGCAACTTTGTGCGAAATTCAACGACAGGCCTCCATGGTCTCAAAGTGCGAAGTGCATTTTTTGCGGCAATAGGTCGCGAACCACGAACACTCGGATTCGCACAGTAACCACTTGGTTAGTCCAGGTTAAATAATAGATACAATTCTACTTTCTCTGTCTTATGACATGATACAAATTTAGAAAGGGACTTTTTTGCTAGTTTACAGGCGATGGTACCTAATATTGTGCCAATATTAACATTTTGAGATAAACAGATATAAAGGGGACATCGAATATACTTAAAACACGCTGGGGAAAAATTCCAGTGATGAAATCTTTTTTATCCTATTTCTGGCAGCTCACAATAACTGGAGACGCCAGGGAAAATTTTGGTGATAAAGTCGTGTAGGCTTCTATTTCTGGCAGTAATTGTTTTAAAATCACCGATTACGTCACTCCTAATAAAATACTGTTAACGTTTTTTCGTTCTTAAATGATGATTTAGGAAATTGAAGTGAAATTATTATTTATGTTAACTTAAGACACATTTGTGTGAGAGTTAATTTATTTGTGTCAACTTAAGACACTTACATTTGTGTGAAAAGTAATTTACTATTGTGTTTCATCCAGAAAATGAGTGTAACAGTCCTAATGAAGGATATAAAAACCTGGTATGCTGATATAAAAAGAAACGTGTTAACACTAAACATCATCTATGTTCATAATGTATCAATACAAAACATCTGAAACATGACTGATATCTGTTTGTCGAGAATAAAACATTTGTGGCTATAACGTTTATGTGGCTCTTTTATACATAGTGCTGATCACTAAAATTATATTCAGATGAAAAAAAGTGCATGCCAAGAACAGTAGGTTAAACTCATGGTGGAATGGTATGTATCAAAACTACAGTTTAATACTGTTAGCTGCTACGTTTTTGAGAACCACGTATAACATACTTAATTTGTACTTAACAACATTGGAATATGGATCAACTTGAAACATCAAGAACATCCAACGAGAAAGCTTTGATAAGTAGTACCTCACTCGTGATAAGCAAATTTTATAAGAGGTAAGTATCCACGAACACAAAAGTTAATGACCAAAGCTGTCCACGTGTCTCAGGCAACAGTAAACAATATAATGAAGATGAATCTACTCATGATATTCCATATGAAGACATACCAATCAAGTAGGTGAAAGCAGTACCTGTGCGAGGTCGTTGTTTTGAAACAGAAGCTAGAAATCTGTTTTCCTTGTACGCTAGGAGGATTACAGGAACCAATGCTGTGCTTTAGACATGACAGCCTTATGGAATATTCGTTGCAATATAACGTACTCAACCTCTAAAAACTGAGGGCGTGTGCATTGACTACCAACCTTTCCTGTAATCTGTAAGTCCTGAAACATGAAAAAACTAAACTCGAATATTATAAGACAATCAAGCATATTTCCCAATATCACGTCTCTTCTCAAGATCACGTCTCTGAACAGAAAATTAGTGTGAACGTATTTTGGAAGGAAAATTGGCAAAAGTTCAAAATTCAAATTATATGTTTCTGTCTTTATGGAGCTACAACCCTTCCAATAATTTATGGTTATTATAGAGATAAGAGGTAATAGTGAGACGAAGAGAATATACCAGAATGAAAGCATCGTATTTTAATTATGTAATTTTGCCGATTACTCAATGGATAAAATAGAGACCAAATAAAATCGCCCTTACTGTAAGTAAAAGCAGCGCCACGCTGCAAAACTGTATATTTGTTTGAAGAGCAAAACCATATCAGGCTATCTTCTGCAGGGAACCGAACCGCAGATTTTAGAGATGTAAGTCCATGGGATTACTGCTGTCTCACGAAAGCTCATTTAATTAAGTGTGTAAAAAATCACTGGTTATTTACTTGATAATGTTATTACTAAAATATATGAAGTTTTCATGTTAAATTATTTACAGATGGTATTATCGATTTTCAAATTTATTACCTTACATATGAAATATACATTTCTAACAGCGGGGACATTTGTTGGAAACACATAAGAATCTCATGATTAAAACATATTAGCTTCCATGTTAAATTACTTATAGCTAGCATTATCCACTGTCACATTTATTGCGATTTAAGTACAGTATGATGGATGATTCTTGTGTATGGGGTAATACACATCTAGAAGTAAGGTGTCCTAGAAATCTTATATTCCTAGAAAATGATTTATATTTACGATATATCAATATTAGAGGGTAACTAGGCAAATGTATTTCAATATTTGTTTCTGTCACAGATTTCGTGATTTTTTATTCAGAAGAAATGCTTTACTTAAACAATTTAGATATTATTACATTACTATCTGGATTTAAACTTATATCTGTTTCAAGTTATTAGAAACTAGAGTTGTTAAGAACATCTTGAATCTGTTCTTGAAAATTACTTTGGAGAAAGGTTTTGTTTTATCCTCTATTTAATTAAGAAAAAGCTTTCCTTGATCTGCACTTATAATGTTGATATTAATATCGAACACTAGGACAGGTTTACCATCGTTAAAATATATTAAATAAAGATATGCTAAACTACAGTGAAATAATGTACAGTTAATTACTTTAACTGTTTTCAGGAATAACATTTCTCACCAATCACATGAGGCGGTATCGTAACACAAGCGACATTGTGTATTATCTGTTTCACTTTAATGGCTGCAAACGTGAAATAACGAGACTTTAAAATAATTTCATCCTCTGCCATACCTGTCACGTTACTTGATGCATTGCTAATAGATTTATTGTACTTTGGAATACTCGGGTTAACTCTGCAAAATTAGTTTGCGAAAAAAACAAAAAGACTTTAATCAAATTAATCTCGACGAAGAGTGTTTCCGTGAAGAGTTTGCATCACTTAGAAAGAGGTCATTAAAGATAAAAAATACAACCTTAGCATCTTGCACACAAATGTTGAAAAGTAAAATAAAACCTTAGTATGAAAAGGATCAAACGTAAAACAAAACCTTAGCGTCTTGCACAAAAAAGGTCAAAAGTAAAATAGAACCTCAGCATCTTGCACAAATAGGTTCAAAAGTAAAATAGAACTTTAGCACTTTGCACAAAAAAGTTGCAAAGTAAAATAGAACCTTAGCATATCGCACAAAAATGTTCAAAAGTAAAATAGAGCTTAAGTACTTTGCAGAAAAAGTTGAAAATTAAAATAGAACCTTTGCATCTCGCATAAAAAAGTTCAAAATTAAAATAGAACCTTAGTATGTAGATCAAAAAGGTTCAAAGATAAAGTAGAACCTTAACATCTTGCACAAAAAGGTTCAAACGTAAAATAGAACCTTAGCATCTTCAACAAATCATTTGGTCCACTATTGGTTACAGTACTACGTTCGATGGTGGTTTTCTATGTTTGTATTTGTTATAAATGTGTATATATATTTATAGCAAATTAAAAGGTGTTTCGTTTTTTTTTTTATAAATATACCATAAGAAGCCATAAACTTACTACACCTAAACATACTGATATTTATATCTAGTTTACGTTCTTGGATGTATTAAAATATTAGTTACAAAACGTAGTTTAACCAAATGAATTATCAGTAACTAATTTATCGTTGTTGTTTACAAAACACAGTTTCACGAATGAATTATCAGTAACAAACTAGTGACACATTTGGAAGTTTTCTATTCAATTAAATAATGTTAATTTTATTTTTTTTTTATTGTATTTCAAATTGAATATCTGTTTACCGAGTTTATTCACTGTATTATAAAGATAATTCCTGTTTATTGAGCTATTTGATCGTGTTTTAAAGTGAATCCCTGTTTGCTGAGCCATTTGATTGTATTTTAAAGATAATTCTTGTTTACCGAACTCTTTGGTTGTATTTTAAATTGAATTCCAATTTACCGAAATCTTTGATTTTCTTTTAAAGTGAATCCATGTTTACCGAGCTCTTTTATTGTATTTTAAATCGAATCCCAGTTTACCAAACTTATTCATTGTATTTTAAATTGAATTCCTGTTTACAGAGTTATTTGACCGTGTTTTAAATCGAATTTTTTTACCGAGCTATTTGATATGTTTTAAGCTGAATCTCTGTTTACTGAACTCTTTGGTTGAATTTTAAAGAGAATTCCTGTTTACCGATCTCATTAATTCTATTTTAAAATGAATCCCTGTTTAACGAGCTATTTGATTCTGTTTTAAAGTGAATCCATGTTTACCGAGCTATTTAATTCAGTTTTGAAGTAAATTCCTGTTTACCAAGCTATTTAATCCTGTTTTAAAGTGAATTCCTGTTTACCTGGCACTTTGATTGTATTTTAAAGTGAATTCCTGTTTACCGAGCTTTTTAACCGTATTTTAAAGAAAATTCCTGCTTACCGAGACCTTTGATTGTATTTTACGAAAATTCCTACTTACTGAGCTCTTTGTTTCTGTTTTAAAGTGAATCCCTGTTTACCGAGGTATTTGATTGTGTTTTGTTTGGAAATATTCTTACACTCTTTTATAAATTTCAGTTATTGTCGTTTAAAGCCTGTATTTATTTTGTTTTTAAATTATTCATAGTGTTACCTTATCAACAGCACCCACCGCCAACTCTGTGTGCTATTGTCTGATCAAATAGTGTTACTTGACCGTCAATCTTAAAGCGCACTCATCTCCCCAGGTTTTAGAGAATTGTGTAGAAAAAAAACGCAAATCATAAATACTAGGTTTCACAGAACGAGAATTAATAGACCGGCCCATACAGATGAATACAACTGTTTTTGTATACAATAGTTGGCCAATACTATCCTTCTGTATACAACAGTTGATCAACACTATCCATCAGCATACAATAGCTGACCAACCTTATTCTTCTATATAAAATACCTGACCAACACTATCGTTTTATGTACAATAGCTGACCAACACTATCCTTCTATATACAATAGCTGGCCAATATCATCCTTATATATACAATAGCTGACCAACACTATCCTTCTATATGCAATAGCTGATCAATACTATCCTTCTATATACAATAGTTTACCAACACTATCCTTCTGTATATAATAGCTGATCAACACTATCCTTCTGTATACAATAGCTGACCAACGTTATCCTTTTATATACAATAGCTGACCAACTATTCTTCTATATACAATGTAGTTGAACAATGCAGCTCACAGGTTGGTTTGAGTTAAGTCAAAAGTACTGTAACAGATGTCTGATACCTCCATCAAATTCATGTTACTTCATACAGATTTTCATCGTCTAGCTTTGGACCATTCACCTATAACACATCTGAGAAAAAAAAAACGATTTAATCTCAGATAACGTAGGATTACAGAATATGAAACTTGCACGTGCAGTTTAGTAAGGATTTAGCTGGCTTTTCATGCAGAATGATTGGTACAAAAATTAATTAAATGATTGCTCTATCCACCAAGCTGTGTATAGAGGAAAAATGTATGTCTGGAAGGTTTGTGATTGCTTTTTTCTAAACTTAGTTATGAAATAATTAATTTCTTCATTAATACGGACGTTCTTCTTAATTGTATACCCTTCTTCTAAGATATAATTGTGACAACATCATAACCATAACAGTGCAAAAATAAAGCAAAATATGTCAAAGGTCAGCCATTTCTGTAACGTTTTTAACAAATGTGACATTGCAAAAATGGAAAATGTGGAAAATAATGGATAATGCAATAAAATTAATGAACTGAGTATGTTACGTCACATTATGTTAAAATGGCTGTAACAATGGTTGCATCAGTGATGATTTAATTAGGTTTAAGATAAGTAATATTATCCATTGTATGACCATAGACATAAAAGTTCTACATATTTCTTGCTCAGTGGTATACCTTTTATAGTTAGGGGTAATTTATCCTACAAACAGTTTATCTGACCATAGACTAAAGAAACAAACGTCTATAATCCATCAAACCACATAAACTACATATAGCAGTTCTAGTGGATTTGAAGTATATCAAACTATGATAAGTTAAGCTCTGTTGAGATGATGATTTAGTTGACATCGTGGTTGTAGTAACATTCTCAAAGATAGGAGAATCGATTTCCAAGGTAAACAAAGTGCAGTTAGTTTACTCAGTATCTCTGACTTCCAAAATAAAAATACAGTAGCGTGCCATCACAGATTGGTAGCAAAAAGAAATTAATACAGTGATGTGCCGTCACAGATTGGTAGTAAAAAGAAACTAATATAGTGGCATGCCATCACAGATTAGTGGAGAAAGGAAACTAATACAGTGATGTGCCATCACAGATCGGTGACAGAAAGAAACTAATACAGTGATGTGCCATCACAGATCGGGGGCAGAAAGAAAGTAATACAGTGATGTGCCATCACAGATCGGGGGCAGAAAGAAACTAATACAGTGATGTGCCATCACAGATCGGGGGCAGAAAGAAAGTAATACAGTGATGTGCCATCACAGATCGGGGGCAGAAAGAAACTAATACAGTGATGTGCCATCACAGATCGGGGGCAGAAAGAAACTAATACAGTGATGTGCCATCACAGATCGGGGGCAGAAAGAAACTAGTACGGTAGCGTGCCATCAAAGATTGGTAGCACAAAATAAATTAATACAGTTACGTGCCATCAAAGACTGGTGATAAAAAAAAAAAACTAGTACGGTAGCGTGCCATCAGATTGGTGGAAAAATAAATTAATACAGTGACGTGACATCACAGATCGATGGTATTGAGTTTTACATTTTTAGCGCACATACATTTGTTTCACGTCAAATTCCAAAATATTTGATGGTGTAATGTCGCGAGGGTGTATTTATGATTAAAGTGTTATTATTCGTACAACAAGATTGTCTAAGGCTGGGTGATTCCAAAAAAGAACCTCAAACCAATCAGGAACCTTCCAACCCAAAAATTATCGCGTTCGAGGTGGGAATATTTGTAGTTGTATCTCTAGGTAAGAACTGTAGAAGCTAAACATAACATTTGACTTAGTTTTCCTTAGTTCAACTCCATTAGGTTTTGGTATCACTAAATGTGGTCTTATTAGCTAATTGCCAAGACTGATATTGTCGCCTTTTACCTAAGTTCATTAAAATGGAGTATTTAGTGTCGAAAAAAAGAGTTTGTAACCAAGACAACGAAACTGAGCACGATAGCCGATAGAGAAGCACAATACTCGGAACATTTTGACTAATTAACATCAGTATTTAAATATGTTTATAAAATGTTACACATAAAGTTGATACTGCAGTATTTTTAACCCTACTTTAGTACTAGGTAATTCACGAATTGTTATTTTTGGTCTTAATTCGGAAACAATACTTGAAAAGTTGAATTAGAAAATTATCTTATGAAGACTCGTTTACCGTTTAGAAAAAAAATTGATACAGTAGCGTCTTTACCGTCAAAATATGTTAATAATCTTTGGTTTAAAATGTGTAGGTTGTTTTAATAAAAATATTTTAATGAGTTATATTTAGATAATAGGCCAGATGTAGCCTATTGGAGAGCATGACATATTGTGGATCTGAGGTTCACGATTCGTTTCTCGTTGTTGAAACAAATCGCTGCATAAGTGAGTTGTAGAAGTCACGGAAAATTCCAACTACTCGGTTATAGAAGTTGATTTCTCTCTCGTCTATTGTAGATAGCGCTTGAGTAGCTTTTGTCGAATAACCGAGAGAAACCGAACCTCGTTTTAAACTTCATATAAAACAAAGTAATAACGCATTATTGATTACAGTATTTTTGTTTGTTTTAAGGCATAAAGCTAAACAATGAGCTATATGTGCTCTGCCCACCGAAACCAGTTATTAACCCGCTAATTTGCCGCTGAATGAGTTTGATTATTATGTAAAACTGAAATCTAAAAAACCTGTTGTTTCTATCTTCACACGATTATCTTTTTATCTCATCTACTCGTCATAATGTAAATATCATTTCAGGTTGAACTGGAACAAGGTGAACAAGTGGATGTAGGTGGAATTTGAAAGTGTCCGTAACATGTATTTGTTTTAGCATCAGACAACATGTATTGGAACGCTTTTAATGGTAACATCTTCAGTGTTGTGTAATAAAACCGTGAAAATTATAATATGAAAAGTCAATTAAAATAATAATAGTGGAATTTTTGCATAGAATAAAGATTAAAGCTTTCAAGTGTGGTATTAAATGTTGTTTCATCTGGCATTTTAATAAATAAATTGTATAACCGATGTTTGTACAGAAAATCATTATTTTATAAGGCATTAAATCATTCAAGCTGTATAACAAATGTTTGTATAGTGATCAAGCATGGTGAGTAATTCCTAAACAGTAGTTTGTTTCATATTATTTTACTTCCAAGGAAAACCCTTTAACCCGTTTTTATGAAGTCAGAATGGAATGTTCAAACTGTATGATGGAGGATTCTTTAGTCGGAATAATAACGTTCTGTAACCAATCCTTATATAACAAATAGGCCCTTTGCTATGACAAACTATACATTGGAATTATTAAAACTATGGGTTATAGTTTTAAGCATGCTATGCAAGCGATATAGCAGTAAAGAATCAAAATATGGAACCAGTTATAGGGGAAACATAATTAGTAAAGTATTGTGTTCAGTACAGGTTACTTAGAATAACATCGTTATGATAAAAACGATTGGAAGTGAAAGAAATATTTTAAAAATTTCAATTAAATCAAAATAAAAGCTGAAAACAATTGTTCATTTTTATTTCATTGAGTTAAACAAAAACTATTTTCACGTGCTTGAAAATCGTAATTAGCTGTTTATCTCAAAACGTAAGATTCAAGCTATTGTTCCATTAACAATAGCTCTATTAGTAAGTGCCAGGCCAAGGATGACAATCAACATCCCTCAATAAGGCACTAAACAGATGAGTTAGCGAGATATGTTTGGGTTCTCATACACGTATCTCTAATGGTAATGCATGCATCATAACCAGATCAATTTCTAATTAAGAAAACAGGAAAACTAAATATATCACGTGGGTCGCATGTGCAGCACATGTTTATAAACAAGTATATTTCATTATCATAATAACTGTTATATTGGCAGTCGTGCATCCCAAAATGAAGAACGCAGATAACCATTTCTGTAATTTAAATTAATTATTAGAAAATTAAAACGTCGTATTAGATTTAATTTAAGGTTTCTCGACTTTTAGCATATCGTAGATAATAGCACACACTACACACAACGTACATGGATATTTACGTCTATATTTAAGCATTAGAAATTATGTTGATTTCATGCGCTGAAACGATTACTCATTACATTGGCAGAACTTTGAACGTCGTTTCACTCGATTTTTGAGCCCTGTTTGTCTTAATTTACGAATTCCATGTACTTAACTTAGAGTTATTGTCACCATTGGTAATAATCGGTCGACCGGTTCGCCAGGTATAAGTGGATACACATATACGGATCTTTGTCGTTTTGAAAAACTTAAAACGTGGTTGTCCTCTCTCGAACATATCTCGTTATTATCAGTTAGCAAATTTCAAAGTTTAAGATAAGTAGTTGTGTGGATGTAATGTTCTAAAATATTGCGTTGAAGTTTAGTACATCTAAGATAAGTAATTGTGTATATGATGTTAGTTGTTAAGATTTCTTTATAACTACTCTGGGTGGTATATTTTGAAACCAAAGGATGGGTGCTATTTAGAACTGTACTCTGTTAGTTCAAAACACAATTATCACACGATCTGTCATTTAATTTCTATATATGTAAGTAGCTTTTGATAGAAATAAATTATGTAATGATAAACACAAAAGTTATGATCTGAGATTAGATTTAAATTATATATATTTAGCGTTCGTTTTTGCTATTTCTTACCGTTGTTGTACAAGGTCACGTTCAAAGTTCCTTTTACGAGTTATAGACTTGTTCAGATCACCTCCTGGTGGCTCAGCCTGAGGACTTATCATGCTATGAACCTGGTTTCGATACCCGCAGAACACAGCCTGTTGTGCTGTTTTGTGCTTAACGCTACGTACGTCAAGATAAACGGTAACACTAGAAGCCCAAGCCATGATAATTACCATGTTTAGCCCACTACGTATATTACCGGCAGCGTTGGATATCACACATTCTTGTAACAGTAAAAATATAAATAATAATCAATCAACCTGTATGTACACATACAAAAATGAGGTTTGAAAACATTTTTGCCGCTATAACTTCCTCTTATAATAATTTCTGAAAAGAAATTTAAATACATTCATTTTATACATTTATATACATTTTCAAGTCTGGTAAATTTTTACACTCCCCTGTATTTGTCTACCACACGCATATTGTAAAGTCAAACTATGCGATTTGTTATTTCACCTTTTCTTTGACTGCACTCGTATCGTCGGTCACTTAA
Organism: Tachypleus tridentatus; assembly: GCF_004210375.1. Classification (NCBI taxonomy): domain Eukaryota; kingdom Metazoa; phylum Arthropoda; class Merostomata; order Xiphosura; family Limulidae; genus Tachypleus; species Tachypleus tridentatus. The sequence goes on along the minus strand of NC_134827.1, from coordinate 76,536,298 downwards.
AAAAAAATTGATGGTGAATTTCGAAACAACATTAATAAATAAGAGCTATGTTTAGGTTTGTGTTTTCTATTCTCTCGGTACAGCTTGGGTTTAGGAAATCTCTGAACTAGAATTATTTTTCTAAATAACTCAGAATGATGATCACAAGGTGGCACTTAAAATGCAGTACATGTCACATTGAAAAGAATTAGAACATTAAATTACCTTATAAAATCTTATTGAAACGACAATCCAAAAAAAGGACACTTCACAATAATTCGTCTTTTAAAACTTTCGATTTTTTTTTCAAAATGAAGACAAAATTAAAAATTTGGTTTTAAGATAACAAGTGTATCTTAATACACTAATGAAATGAACATTTGTTCCCATTGGTAGGCCTATCTTATCTTATGGTAAGATAACATTAAGATACAAAGAGTTTGTTTTGAAATTCACGCGAAGCTACACGAGGGCCAGCCGTCCCTAATTTAGAAGTGTAAGACTAGAAGGAAGGCAGCTAGTTATCACCACCCACCGCCAACTCTTGGGCTACTCTTTTACCAACGAATAGTGGGATTGACTGTACTTTATAACGCCCCCACGGCTGAAAGGGCGCGTACGTTTGCTGTGACGAGGATTCGAACCCTCGCCCCTCAAATTAGGAGTCGAGCGCCTTAACCACCTACCCAAGAGATAGAGAGAAAGCATGAAAGTAAATATTCAGAATAAGTAATTTATTTTTACATAACATCAAAATAATATATCTGGCATATTTTAAACACTTCTACACTATGAATAGAACCACAGCATAAAAGTAAATCATGATATCTTATAAATACCTATATTCTTTCCTTGTTTAAAAAAGGAATTTTGTTTGAGAATGTTAAATTACTTTCCTTGTATTACTTCTATACCACTACAACGCTAAAAACGGGGTATGGTACAAATTGTCCATTAATTCGCTTTGGGCTTAACGGCCAATGAAATTAAAAGTTTGTGTGATGAACCACAATAAAATGTGTAAAATAAAAAGAACTAACATTGCTTATTGTAAATACGCTTCAAACTTATAATTTAAGAAATGCCAAAAAAAAGTAAAGAAAAAGAAATTGATTCTGTAGGTTTAAAGATCAAAACCTATTATTATTTAGCAGCCACAGAATATGATGGTTTATCATTATTAATAGATTAAGAATCAAAAATCTAATAATTATTTAGAAACCACATTATACCACAGGCTTAAGAATTAAAATGTAATGTTTATTTAGCAACTACGAGATACCACAGTTTATTGTTATCTCCAGGCGTAAGAATCAAAATGTAATGATTATTCAATTACGACAATATATCACATTTTGCTTTACCATTACATTGATGGTATTAATGCAGTTGTTTATTTACTAGTTTCACAACACACATGCCCTCCCCAAGTGTTCACGGTATTAGTTCCCATTACAGTATCAAAAAGGTAAGAGTTCCCAGCAATGATAGCATGTCAATTTTAAATATTATTTACAAATTCAATATCACAAATAACTGGGAGCGAGTGAAATATATTTTTTATCTGTACAAAATGTGTAGATAGTGAAGTATGTCCCAAGTTTAACGTGTATCAGTGATATACAACTAAAAGAGACCCAAGTCAAAAGAATCACATTCAGCAACAAACCGTTGTCCATATATTTACAATCAGACACCACAGTACATCATGAATAACTATCAGAAGAAAGGGGCTGCACTACTCTGAAGATAATCAGTGATGACGAGAAAACCCACCTGTAGAGAAAAATATATATATGTAAAGACAAGAAAGTATTTCTACCTCTGGCTCATAAAAAAAGACTGTTTTTTCTGCTAATAAACCATATATATATAAAAACGGCTGGTTTGACTTGAGAACATTTTTATGTAGAGGAGCGAACAACGTTTCGACCTTCTTCGGTCATCGTCAGGTTCACAAAGAAAGAAAGAGGTAACTGACCGATAGCTGACATGTTTCAAGGGAATTGTGTAACTGAGTGTAGGGATGTAGAGGGCGTGCTTAGATGTTGGATATATTTATTGATATAGGTATAAAGGTGTTCCTTTATATTGGTTTATTTTGGGTTCGAGTTGTTATATAAGTAAGGCTTCTTTAATTTTGCGTTTGTTTATGTTTGTTTCTTTATTTAGTATTTGAGGTGTTTTCTATGGTTATGTTGTGATTATTTGATTTCCAGTGTTCGAAAACGCGTGAAGGTGACTTTTTATGTTCTTTACATCTGGTTTCCATTTTTCTACTTATTTCTCCAATATAAAAGTCGTGGCAGTTATCACATTGTATTTTGTAAATAATGTTGGTGTGGTGTTTGTCAGTGCAGTTTTTACATAGTACAGACCTTAGTTTTGTGCCTGTTTTTTGAATAAATTTGGTATTAACCGGAATGTCATATTTTGTTACTAGTTTTTGCCAAATGTTGGTTATTTTTCTGCTGATGTCGGGAATATATGGTATGCAGCAGTATATGGTTTCGTGATTTTTTTAATTTGTGAGATATATTTACTTTTGTCAGTTGATTTTGCTTTCTGTCTAGGTGTGTGTGTATAATGTTTTCTACGGTTTGTGGAGGAAACTTATTGATGTTGATGAAGTATTGTTTTATTTTGTCTAATTCATCGTTAATTTTATCTGGTGAACATAGTTTTATCAAACCTACGATTTATTTAAAATCAAATGTGATAAAGCAATAGTGAAGGATATACTTTGGAAGCAATGTTCATTTAAGAATAAATTTCAAAAAATATAAGAATAAAAACTGAAACTGAAATTCCTGAAAATCAGGAATCACAGCAATATATGTATAAAAAATGCAAGTGAAAAGTTTATTTTAAACTCAATAAAACAATGATAAAGGTTAAAAGTTTATTTGGGAATTACATAGAACAAAATTTGAACGAAATATTACACCATCTGACTGTATTAAAAATGTTGACTTGTAATTATTTTGTCGTCATTTGTTTTCTTGAACAAACCTATACAACCTTTAAGAATATAATGCTTTCACTTCGATATTCAGTCTGTATAAACCTCCGTCAGTAGCAGTTCTAGTGAATTATACGGCTATTTAAAACAGATTTCATATTAAAACTGTCAGTTAACGAAAAAAAAAGGTGTTTCGACGTTTATTTGTTGTAAGCTTATTTACTGTATTCATTTTTGTTGTTACAAACTATGAGCACTTGGCAAGTCAGGATATTTCTCGTTCTTTGAAGCAATGCTTTTAACTCATTTGAAAACTCTTCCTAGAGATATCGTAAATCACAATAAGTCAGACTGTGTCGCGTCCAAGACATTGAGCTGAAACGAAAAAAATATTTTTTTCTGTATTGATCGGCGTTTCGCTCACACAGTTGAAACTTCCAAAAGTGAAAGACTGTTTACGTTTCTATTTGATAATAGAAATTACAAGGGTTAGAAATAATTACATTTATAAAATTTATCGATATGTGAGTGTAGGGGGGAATAAGTATTAAACTCTCTCACTGATAATACCAAGAGTTAATGTAACGTAGTAAGTAAACCCATGAAAATATTAAACAAAAGAAAGATAGTATTCATAATTACAATAAAGAAAATCTATATTTGTTTTACACTATAAATGTAAAATCTGTTTGTTTTGAATTTCGTGCAAAGCTACACGAGGGTTAGTTGCGTTAGCCGTTCCTAATTTAGCAGTGTAAGACTAGAGGGAAGGCAGCTAGTCATCACTACCCACCGCCAACTTTTGGGCTACTGTTTACCAACGAATAGTGGGATTGACCGTCACATTATGACACCCCGCCGGCTGAAAGGACTAGTGTGCTTGGTGTGACGGGGATTCAAACCCGTGACTCTCGAATTACGAGTCGAGTACTTTAACCACCTGGCAAAACTTATTGGTAACTAATCGCTAACAAAATACGCTTCATAGTTCTAAACGTTATAGATAAGGCACGTGTAGAGTTAAGGAACCAGAAATGTAACTTTAACCTCAGATGTACTACTTAATTAATTCTAGCCCACCTAACTAGAATTGAACCAAAAAACTGTGAAATGGGCTATTTGTACTGTACCATCGTGGATATTAAATCCTATGAAGTTTTTAGTCCTCAAACTTACTGTAGAACCAAGGATGATTTCCAGCCTAAATTACATTAATTTAGAACTTTTATAATAAATTTTAGCCTTTCGTACGTTAATTTATACATTTGTAATAAGTTCTATTCTTGTGTATATTGTATGTAAGTTTAATATTTTGTAATAAATTCTAGCTTTGTGTATGTCGTATGTAACTTTAATGTTTTCTGATAATTCGAGCCTTGTGTACGTTGTATGTAAGTTTAATATTTTGTGATAAACTCTGGTCTTGTGTACGTTGTATGTAAGTTTAATATTTTGTGATAAACTCTGGTCTTGTGTACGTTGTATGTAAATTTAATATTTTGTGATAAATTCTGGTCTTGTGTATGTTGTATGTAAGTTTAATATTTTGTAATAAATTCTGGCCTTGTGTACGTTGTATGTAAGTTTAATATTTTGTGATAAATGCTGGTCTTGTGTATGTTGTATGTAAGTTTAATATTTTGTGATAAATTCTGGCCTTCTGTATGCTGTATATAAGTTTAATATTTTGTGATAAATTCTGGCCTTGTGTACGTTGTATGTAAGTTTAATATTTTGTGATAAATTCTGGCCTTGTGTATGTTGTATATAAGTTTAATATTTTGTTATAAATAATGGCCTTGTGTACGTTATATGTAAATTTAATATTTTGTGATAAATTCTGGCCTTGTGTATGTTGTATATAAGTTTAATATTTTGTGATAAATTCTGGCCTTGTGTACGTTGTATGTAAGTTTAATATTTTGTGATAAATTCTGGCCTTGTGTACGTTGTATGTAAGTTTAATATTTTGTGATAAATTCTGGCCTTGTGTATACCATCTTGTTCAATCGCTTCATTACTCCTTTTTATAATTAATTTGTTCGAGGTCTGTACTAGATTAATCAGAGAACTTCACAAGAGAAGGAGAATTTCTTGTTTGTAAACCAGATTTGAGAAAAACATATGGCTTCAACATTTACAAATTTTGAATAAACATTTGGCTTCAGCATATATAGATCTAGAACTTGTATACGTTTGGCTGCTACATCTAGCTTCTTGTTTATACGTTAATGAGTCGAAGTCAGTTAACGAACAGACGACAGAGTAACAAATTTAGTTGTTAATAAAACACGTACATGAATTAATGAGTCGAAGCTCTGATTCTCTATGTCGATTTAAAACTCTTGGCTAATAATTGTTCTTATAGAAGTTTTACATGCTTGTTCTCAGCGTTTCAGTCTAGTTTCATATCGAACAAACATCAATTAGTTTCCTTTAATTATGTCCATTAGTCCTGTGCATTATAAAAGCATTATATCGTTATCTGAATACTAGTTTTTCTTGTAGTTTTGTAATAATTGCTTCGTGTTGGTGCTTATTATTTTCGTTCCCCCAAAGAGATTAGTTTATCTACCTGACAACAATTTTGTCTCGTGTCTGATTTGTTTAGGGATTTGTTTCTTTTTCTTAGGCATAATTTTTTTCTTATTGGTAAAGAGAAAATTTAAAAATGTTGTAATTATTTCACCACAATAATCTGGTATATTTATGGCTGATTTCGTTTTTCTTAAATAACACAATAATATCTAGAAAAGAACAAAAAGTTAACAATTATTTTTGTTCACGAAACTTAAGTAATTACGTTTTGTAAAGCCATTCAATGCCACTCACAAAGTTACAAAATGGGCTATCTGTGCTCTGCCGATCTCAAGTATTGAAATCTGATTTTTAGCGCTATATGCCCACAGACTGACCATTAAGCCACTGGTAGTCCGTTTAATATATATAAAGATTTTCAAAAGAATTTATTGTTATAATCAATTAGTAAAGAAAAACTATTAATTTGGAAGAAAGTCAGAATATGACACTGTGTCACTTGTACTGGAAAATTACTGAAACTATCAGTATGAAACTACAGGTTAAACTATGGAGAATAAAACACTTTTATAGAACATTGACCAGGTGATAATATTTACCATACCTATTCACCTGTATGGAACAATTGTGATAGGGCTATATGAAATATTTTATTTGTTTCTTTTGTTGCTAAGCGCAGATTTGTACAATGAAATATCTTGTGTTATGCGTAACAAAGAACCAAAACTAAAGCTTATCGCTAAGCCATCGAGCGCAAGGTAGAAAAGAAAAACACAACAAGAATTTTTATTCTACAAACTTTCTATTATAATTCAGTTTTGAATTATAAATCTATTATTGTTGGTAAACAGTGTCTGATGGTCTGGAAAAACAACAACACTTGATTGTATAAAAATAAAACATTACAATCAAATTTGTCGATACTTTGTTTGAATTTCGCGCAAAGCTACTCGAGGGCTATCTGTGCTAGCCGTCCCTAATTTAGCAGTGTAAGACTAGAGGGAAGGCAGCATAGTCATCACCACCCACCGTCAACTTTTGAGCTACTCTTTTACCAACGAATAGTGGGATTGAATGTCACATTATAACGCTCCCACGGCTAGAAGGGCGAGCATATTTGGTGCGACCGGGATTCGAACTCGCGACCCTCGGATTATGAGTCGCCTTATCCACCTGGCCATGCCGGGCCTTTGTCCATACTAAAAGACTTCCATGAGCTTTCGTGTTATATTTGTATCAAACTTTATAAAAACTACTCATGTATACATTTAAAGCTACAATTTAGAGTTTTACACATTTAAAACTAGAAGATCGAATTAATAAAAATGTGAAGGATATGTAAAGAGACGATATGAGATTTAGTAAAAAATCTCATTGGTTTAGTGGATTAACAGCGCTAAAATCCGGGGCTAGATTCCCTGAGATGGATACGGCATAGATAGTACATTGTTTAGCTTGGCAAATAAAAAAAACATCAAAAATTAACTTAGTAAATAAAATATACGGTATTAAATTTTTCTTCAATATTTCAAACGAAGTAACATGCACATACGATTTTATATACTTAGCGTAATTAAAATATATTCTATTTCATAAGTTTATTGTTAACTAATGCATAAAATTAACCTAAAAGGTTATAATATAGCCTAATAATAATTACTAGAAAGAAATATGATTTTATTTAAATAATTAATGAAGATTAGGTAAAGAAAAACAATACGATTAACGTACATACTGTATACATGTCACTACCAGCACAAGCGGAAGGAAGGCTTCATTATTTGTTTGTTTGTTTTGAATTTTGCGCAAAGCTACTCGAGGGCTATCTGCGCTAGCCGTCCCTAATTTAGCAGTGTAAGACTAGAGGGAAGGCAGCTAGTCATCACCACCTACCGCCAACTCTTGGGATACTCTTTTACCAACAAAGAGTGGGATTGACCGTAACCTTATAATGGTCCCACGGCTGAAAGGACAAGCATGTTTGGTGCAACGGGAATTCGAACCCGCGGCCCTCATATTACGAGTAAGGAAGGCTTAAAGACCTACCAGTTCTAGTTATTAATAAAACTACATTATTGTTATTGTCCTCCAGTGGGACAAAGATAAGTTTAAACACGTAGAACAAGAAAAATCAGGGTTTGATCCCCTATGGTGGACAGAGTAGATAGCGCTATGTGGCTTTGTTATATAAACAAAAAACAAACAAACAACAAATAAGTGTTGGAGAAACTTACATAATTTACTTAATTTTTGATAAGTCAATAACATTTCAATGCCTATTTAATTAACACTTTACCTCAGGAGAAGTAACCGAGATAAAGGTTTATTCACAGCTATAAACGATGGGAAGGACCTATTAATGAACAGAGTCTACTGTCTTTATTTTTCATATATATCGAGATACTGCTTTTCATCAATTAAAAGTTATATTATGCTCTTAATTCATCTTAAAACGAACTCTTTCGAGAAAATTTTAATAATTAATGTATCTCTAAATCGGTATAATTTCTTCGCTGCTGCAGGTTTAGGTTTCAACTATATTACATTGTTTTATTTATACATGTTTAATATCAGGAGATATTCATAATGCATATATTTAAATCACGCATCTCCTGAGATTAGAGAGGTCCTCACGGTGTGTGTCACTGGAGGACTATTATCTTTGCAGAAAATGACCAGAATAATTAGTTTTAAGATAATGATATAATGTTCCATTTTTTCTCCTATATTCAATCTGTTGCAAGTCATAAAGTGACGTCATTAGAAATGCCTGAACGTAATAATCACGAGCCATTAATCATGTTCATTAATGTTTTATCTTTTAAAGGGCTGGTTTCATCGGCAGTCGCTACTTTTAGCAAGCATACGTTAAAAATCTAAGTTCAGCTTCTAAAGTTACCGCCACATTTAAATTCTTTAAGAATTAAATCACTGTGTTAATAACAACTAAGTAATTTTTAACTAAAACAAACTGCTATAGTTTCTTTTCTCTTTACATTTAAAGCTCCAGAATTCTTCTGTTTTTCTCCAATGATGAAAGGAACATTTTACCAATATATTTAGCAATCGAACATTGCCGGTGCTTTCGTGTCGGAATCGACAAGCTTTCACACGATAGTATGTTTGCCATAAACGATACGACACGGTAATAGGAAATCTGAGAAACTAATCTATACATAGAGCCTTGTGGAAATCTAATAAATTCTGAGCCACCTGGGAAAAACTAGACGATAACTCACTCGAGTTGATAGCTGATCTAGGATAACTGAACTATTACAAAATTACTGTTTGTTTTTGTTGATAACTTTCAAACAGAGAGAAATTCTGGATTAATTACTTTCCTTCTGTCTTGGGTAAGACGTGCCTTAGTTAGAACTGCAAATGTAACAGTTTATGGTTTCCGTTCCGTTAGTTTAAAACGATGCTCAGAATTTTATGATTATGCGAATGCGAGTGACGGTCAAAACTCACTGTTAGATCAGACGAGAGCAGGTCATTTGTTGGTGTTTGATACCTGACCTGCTCACTAGTCCATCATTTAAAAATTATAAATAATTATAGTAAAAAATTCTAAACAAACAAGTCGTTTCTGTTTTGTTTTTAATAAAATACAACTATAGCGAATAAAGAAAAGAATATAACATTTGTTGTGAGACTCCATTCGAAATACAAAAAAAACAGTTTTTAAACGTTAATTGTTTCAGAACTTTTACCGAACAAGTGAATTATATATCGAGATCTGATGATGTTGCACTGATGTGATTATATTATAAGCTTTAAAACGTTTGAGGAAGCGCTGTTTCAGCTCACCGCGATTGACCCGAAATCTTCTTATTGCTTTGAAGTGTTTTCTTTATTATGGTTAGACCTTTTCAAAGTACTACCTGTGATTAGATCCTATGAAATCATATGGTAAAATCAAATTACACCGGATATGTATACCAGCCATTAGCCGTTTGTAAATTCTGCTCAGACGCGTGTCAGAGCTCACGTGCAAGGCTAAAAAGAAGTAAAAAAACAAAAACGCAGTACAATGAATTATGGAAAACTTGCATCGCCCTGATTGAAAACATGTTTTCAATCTGTTTGTTATATTTCTGCCTTATACGCCATTTCTTTTCTCTCATTTTTTAAAGTAGCATCGAATTTTTAGATTCGAAACCCCACCAGGATTACAATTTCTTATTTCGAGTGATGACCAATACAAAACTAGAAATGATTCGTTTATACCTAAACTATACCACAATGCACCTTTTAAGGTTTAACCAATCCCCTGTTGTTTTGTTATCTGTATTTTATCAATGTTGCCTCTTGTCACTTGAAATTTTAGTTTTAGTTTTTCAAAATGAAGCATCAATAACTTGTTATTTTTTATATTATATATGTCTTTTGTTGGTGTTCTTTCACAGACTAAGTTCCCACCTGCTGGCCAAAATATAACAAGTTCAGTTTATTACTTCGGTCTTAACTGTTGTCTAGAAGTAACAGCAAGTGCTTCAAGAAAATTATTTTAACTTCTTTTAATCTTAATAAACTGCCGCTCTCTACGGAAACAAACGTTTTCCTTCCTCCACCGCAAAGTATATAAAGTTATTGTTGGACTTTTTTTCTTGAAAATGTCTTTAATGAAGTATTCCTTGCACACTTGGCCACTCAAGATTTGGTGTCTTAAGACTGGACAGCAGTATTCTTGTTTGCTCTAGAGCAAAGCCACATTGTTTTATCTGCTGTATCAATAGCAGGGAATCAAAACCAGATTTTACCGGTTTAAATCCGTAAACTTACCGATAACGTAATTTATTCTACAAATAAATTGTACTAGATTTTACCGGTGTAAATCCGTAAACTTACCGATAACGTAATTTATTCTACCAATATTTTCGCGTTGCCTTTCTCTTGTTTTTTGATTAAAGTTCCCTGTTCTCACATCTAGTCACTTGATCTGTCCTTACTTTGACAGTCCTTTGAAAAGGACCTCTTGGTATTGGCTGCAAATCATCCGTTAGATCTTTGATTGTACCACCAACAATCAAGGATTTCTCGGTATTCGCTGTAAAGTATCCGTTACATATTTGATTATTCCACCAAACATGGCTCATTGGTAAGCCCGGATAATTAAAATGCTAAAAACTGTATTTCCATGCCTGTAGTTGTCACAGCACTAACAACCCATTGTGTAGCTTTGCACTTAGTAACAAAGAAACAAATATAAATCTTGTACTTCCTTCTTCAATGTGGACAGGGATCAAAACACCCGAGTAGCAATGTGCAAAAACAAAAAATATATGTACACACTCTTTGTAATGAACTTCCAGTGTGTGGCAGTTAGCACGAGCAATTTCATGAAAGAAAGTTTCAATACCATATATACAGTGTACATCCCATGAAATTCGGTTTTAAACTCAATAAAAGCACTGTCGGTGTATGACACAGCTACCTCACACGTTTCTTCAGGGTTAGGTAACCCTTAGGAATACCCTATATAATTCTCCAAAATGTTTAATTAGGCTCGTAAAGGTATTGTTGCATTGCTTAACATTCTAACATTTCACAAAATGTCTATGCCTTGGACTAAAGCAATTTTAATACAATGTTTACAAATGTGAGATCTTCAAGTATATTGATGTCCCTACAAGCATCCGATATACCAATATATCCAATATACCAGTAGGTTCGGGGCAAAAATTAAGTATTGTAACCTGTATTTGGTAACTTGGCTGAATTTTAAGTATTTGGTAACTTGGTTGAATTTTAAGTCGAATGATAAATGAAGAGATGGGATACGTTGAGGGTGAATGAAAATAATATTTATTTAGATATACACAGGAATGTTCTGTGTAACTGCAAGGACAAATGGAGGATTGTCTCTGTGGATAAACAGACAGTTTCTCAATTTTCCATCTCTCAATATAAATCTATGACGAATTAATCACGATAAAAAACAAAAGAACTGAACAATGTTCTGCCCGAATTCAACATGTAAGCTTAGATATCACTTACTATAATTAACAAAGAAATAAAGCAACTAGAACAAGGTGATCTCAACAGTCTTTTGGTCCAAGTGTTTATGCTAAAACTGTATTGATACGAAAGAATCAAACATTTAAAAAAAAAAACTATACCGTTAAGGATGGTAGAAAAGATTTGATGTTCTAGCATATCACACGGTCTGTGGCACACTGGATTGTATCACAACCATGAGAACGTACTTGGAGGTACCCGTGTATTTTAAATTCATTCTAAGTGCTCATCTGTTTTTATTTCACTAATTATTTCATTTTTTACTTTTCTGAATTCTATTGAATTAGTTTTGTATTTCTGAGCTAATGTATTTCATTTTGACGTTCTATTCAATTGACTTTCTTAAGGATCATATTTGTTTAAGATTTCTACGACTGACCAAACTGACTGTTGTTGCTCTCAGAAGGGTAGGTTTCAAGCACCTAAAGAAAGAGTAAGATCATTTTCAATCTCACTTTAACTTCACATCGATAACACTGTCATTTCCACATGTGTTGTAAATAACAGAAGCTGACAAATGTGAACGTGTCATTTCATGCTCTTTAAATTTGCGTGAAATGAGTTACCGATTTTTTAGTCTAACTGCGCATGCTTGTTCGTGAGAAGCGTGTTTTCTACCTCCAAACAGCCAACATGATTTGTAACAAAGAATAAAACAATCGTATCTAAATGAGGTTGTAACAAAACTCATTCAAAAATCTTGTTTTTATTTTTCACTGAAAATAAAAACACTGGGATTTCAAGAACGAGTCTGAATAATGAACTTTTTACAATCTTATTGTAATCTAGGTGTGCTGCAAAGTTTGCTCTGTTAGCTGGAAACTGTTCATGTAGGTGACAATGACTAGTGTGTGAGTGAGCTTCAATTTAATTTTGTTTGTTTTCAACCTAAGTTTCGTTATTTGTCGTACGTAACCTGGCATTGTGACTGGAACAGCAATAGTTGGTCTATCTGTAACTCTAGCCGTCACGATGACGTAGGACCAGTTTTAAATATCGACTTTGTTTCTGGCAACCTGATTTTAAATACCTTTGTTAACACATATGACTACCACACAAATATCCTCTTCCACAGTTAAAACAACTCATTCCTCATAGTGCAGCTGAACTGGAAAAATGTACGTGGCAAACAGTTACTCATTACTACTAGTCGGTTTTGCACAATCCCACAGACCAGACGTGCACGGAGCAAACTGATTAGTCGAAGTAATAATAGTAATATCGTCACAAAACAATGACCACAAAAGTTAAACCAATTAAAATTTAAAGTTTGTTTAACTTCTAATCAGATGTCTCTTGAAGGGCGTCTCGTAACGTGCTTTGCCCCATCTCCCGAATTGCGGAGCTAAGGGTGCTTACGTTTATAGTAGCATTGTTGACTAACAAGCTAAACTAAGCAAACGTTATACGAATATTTACTTAGAAAGGTAAGCTATGGCATTTTAATAACAGTTTCTATCAGCCCGTCAATGTAAAAAAAAAACTTTGTTTAAACCTCATATGCAGATTGAGTCAAAACATATATAAACAATTTCATGTGTTGTATCTCAGATATTATATGTATAAACACTTTCATGTGTTGTATCTCAGAAATTATATGTATAAACACTTTCATGTGTTGTATCTCAGAAATTATATGTATAAACACTTTCAAGTGTTGTATCACAGATAAAAATGTCCAACACCAGCACACATACATGAACGAACATCGTTTCAATACTGACAGACATACTGTGGTGAACGTGCCAGTTGTAATTCTGCTTGCTACCTAATTTGTCGTAACCCACAAGTGCTGCAATGTTTGTGGTTTATGTCTGTATACTTTATCTTTCAGGTATCCTCGAACAAAAAATCTAGAGGAGTGAGGCCTGAAAGCCTTGGGGAATATTTAAAAGCATCCCACCTACCATTCAGTCACTGTTCAGGAAATTCAGTACTCAGGTATGAATGGATATTAGAGTGAAATCATGGGGTGCACCATCCTGTTGAAAGTACACTGGTGTATAATGTTTATTAATGCAGTAACAGTATCATCCATTAACAACACTGCTCAGTAACAGTATCATCCATTAACAACACTACCCAGTACCAGTCTCACCCATTAATGACACTACCCAGTACCAGTGTCATCCATTAACCATCCCAACCACACATTTAATCACTGGCAGGTTAACATGTTTCTTTACAGTTAATTGTGTATACTTTAGTTATAAATTATACATTTCAGTCACATTAGTCCCGATGTCTAGAAATACACAAATCCACTGATGTCAAATAACATGAACCGCCTGCCGGGAATGATTTCTTACCTTATATTAAAGTAAACGACTCAATATTGGTGTTAGTTTATAAAATGTGAAGATTAAATTGCTTATTTGTAATGGTTAAAAAAATGAATGAGAGATTCAGAAATTTAGATTTTCACAATGTTTCTTTTTTCTCCAGGAGGCGCTGTTCTTCAAAACATTTCAGTTTCTATGATCGTCTACACCGATGATTTATCTCGATGATGTGATAATATTTAAAAGTGAATAAACTGTTATGATTTTCATTCCATGCGTGAGACGTAAAGAGACAATGGAGAAGTATATTTGTTTGTAAATAAGTAACGGTTTCAACCAAAACAATCACATTGATTTAATTTAAAACTAACCCAGCAGAACTTTCAGTAATAATATTTTTCTGTTAATGATGGCTCGGGATGGCCAAGCGTGTTGAGGCGTTCGACTCGTAATCTGAGGGTTGCGGGTTTGAATCCCCGTCGCACCAAACATGCTCGCCCTTTCAGCCGCGGGGGCGTTATAACGTGATGGTAAATCCCACTATTCGTTAGTAAAAGAGTAGCCTAAAAGTTGGTAGTGGGTGGTGATGACTAGCTGCCTTCCCTCTAGTCTTACACTGCTAAATTACGGACGGCTAGGGCAGATAGCCCTTGAGTAGTTTTGCGCGAAATTCAAAACAAACAAACAAACTGTTAATGATAATTTCAATAAAACATTTCCATAATAAATAATAGGAGTCGAGATAATTTAGTTATTCTATGTGCGATTATTTAATAACAAGAACTTATTAAGCCCCTAAAAAAGTAATAACAAAGTGAAAACATCCAAAATCCAGTTAAAATAATCGTAAAAGTTATCCATTTAATATACTTTATTCTAGAATTCATATTTTCTATGTAATGAAAAATCTACATAGAATGCTATTTGTGTTTTAATTGTCAGATAAAACTTTCTTAAACAATGCTCATTATGTCATATGATCAAAACAAAGGATAGCCCTAGGGTTTACTGTATCGAGTAAGAAAAATATCTAATTAGTGTTTATTTCAGTCATAGGTTCTGTCTCTAGACGCTCTTGAGATTGCGTGATTCAGTTATTTCGAAGTGCATTTGTATGTATAAACACAGTTTTGAAAATAGGTAACAGCTTATAAGAACAATATTAAAATATCTAGTCAGAACAGTAAAGTCCTCTGAAAATAATTAGCTCTTTAATTACACTGTTAAAGTTAGGTTATCTCATAAACATTAAAACAAATACTTGTGTAGAACAAAATATGTGTAGACCTTCTGTTAGAAATGTTCTGTTGCTTTTGAAAAAGAATGTTTCTAATCAAACAATGTACTATATCCTTAGGTAAGTGGCTAAATAAAGTGTTCTCCTCTTGGGAAATATGGGCTGTTGTTATTAGGATTGCAAGATATTTAAAGTAAATCGTTAAGAGAAAGGCAACCTTTCAATTGACATTCGCTCATTTTCTGTCTTCGCATGTTTGTTGTTAAAACATTTATGGTCTTCAAGTTGTGGCTTCTCTGGTCTTCTCTTTTTGTACCTAGCTGCATAATGAAAACGGCCAACATCTGTAAGTTACTATTTGTGTAGTTCATTTTACGATATCTTCTATGTTTTCTCTTAGTTGGATACTAAATACAGTCAACATCTCTAAATTATTATTTGTGTAGTTCCTTTTACGATGTCTTACATCTTCTCTCCAAGTTCGATACTAAATACAGTTAACACCTCTAAGTTATTATTTGTGTAGTTCATTTTACGATGTTTTCCGTCTTCTCTCTAAGCTAGATACTAAATACAGTCAACATCTCTAAGTTATTATTTGTGTAGTTCATTTTACGATGTCTTCCATCTTTCCTCTTAGTTGGATACTAAATACAGTTAACATCTCTAAGTTATTATTTGTGTAGTTCATTTTACGATGTCTTCCGTCTTCTCTCTAAGCTAGATACTAAATACATTTAACACCTCTAAGTTATTATTTGTGTAGTTCATTTTACGATGTCTTGCGTCTTCTCTCTAAGCTAGATACTAAATACAGTCAACATCTCTAAGTTATTATTTGTGTAGTTCATTTTACGATGTCTTCCATCTTTTCTCTTAGTTGGATACTAAATACAGTTAACATCTGTAAGTTACTATTTGTGTAGTTCATTTTACGATGTCTTCTATCTTCTCTCCAAGTTCGATACTAAATAGAGTCAACATCTCTAAATTATTATTTGTGTAGTTCCTTCTACGATGTCTTACATCTTCTCTCCAAGTTCGATACTAAATACAGTTATCATCTGTAAGTTATTATTTGTGTAGTTCATTTTGCGATGTCTTCCATCTTCTCTCTAAGTTGGATACTAAATACAGTTAACATCTCTAAGTTATTATTTGTGTAGTTCCTTTTACGATGTCTTCCATCTTCTCTCTAAGCTAGATACTAAATACAGTTAACATCTCTAAGTTATTATTTGTGAAGTTCATTTTGCGATGTCTTCCATCTTTTCTCTTAGTTGGATACTAAATAGAGTCAACATCTCTAAGTTACTATTTGTGTAGTTCATTTTACGATGTCTTCCATCTTTTCTCTTAGTTAGATACTAAATACAGTTAACATCTGTAAGTTATTATTTGTGTAGTTCATTTTACGATGTCTTCCATCTTTTCTCTTAGTTCGATACCAAATACAGTTAACAACTGTAAGTTACTATTTGTGTAGCTCATTTTACGATGTCTTTCATCTTTTCTCTTAGTTGGATACTAAATGCAGTTAACATCTGTAAGTTATTATTTGTGTAGTTCATTTTACGATGTCTTTTATCTTTTCTCTCAGTTGGATACTAAATACAGTTAACATCTGTAAGTTATAAGTTATTATTTGTTTAGTTTCTTTTCAGGTATCTTCCGTCTTCTCTCTAAGCTGTTATAATGAGATACTGAGTTCCAAGAGTATTTGATTATTGAATGTGGCCGATTAGAACAATTGGCTCTTTTCTAGCTTTCTATGAAATTCAAATGAAAAAAAAAATTCATGATTTCATGACATTTGTTGTTTTCATACTATGACATTTTTTGTTTTGATATCATGACATTTGTTGTTTTCATACTATGACATTTTTTGTTTTGATACTATGACATTTGTTGTTTTGATATCATAACATTTGTTGTTTTGATATCATGACATTTGTTGTTTTGATACTATGACATTTGTTGTTTTGATACTTTGACATTTGTTGTTTTGATATCATGACATTTGTTGTTTTGATACTATGACATTTGTTGTTTTGATATCATGACATTTGTTGTTTTGATACTTCGACATTTGTTGTTTTGATATCATGACGTTTGTTGTTTTGATACTATGACATTTGTTGTTTGGATACTATGACATTTGTTGTTTTGATACTATGAGATTTGTTGTTTTGATACTTTGACATTTGTTGTTTTCATACTATGACATTTTTTGTTTTGATACTATGACATTTGTTGTTTTGATATCATGACATTTGTTGTTTTGATATCATGACATTTGTTGTTTTGATACTATGACATTTGTTGTTTTGATATCATGACATTTGTTGTTTTGATACTATGACATTTGTTGTTTTGATACTATGACATTTGTTGTTTTGATATCATGACATTTGTTGTTTTGATACTTCGACATTTGTTGTTTTGATATCATGACGTTTGTTGTTTTGATACTATAACATTTGTTGTTTGGATACTATGACATTTGTTGTTTTGATACTATGAGATTTGTTGTTTTGATACTTTGACATTTGTTGTTTTCATACTATGACATTTTTTGTTTTGATACTATGACATTTGTTGTTTTGATATCATGACATTTGTTTTTGATATCATGACATTTGTTGTTTTGATACTATGACATTTGTTGTTTTGATATCATGACATTTGTTGTTTTGATACTATGACATTTGTTGTTTTGATACTTTGACATTTGTTGTTTTGATATCATGAGATTTGTTGTTTTGATACTATGACATTTGTTGTTTTGATATCATGACATTTGTTGTTTTGATACTTCGACATTTGTTGTTTTGATATCATGACGTTTGTTGTTTTGATACTATGACATTTGTTGTTTGGATACTATGACATTTGTTGTTTTGATACTATGAGATTTGTTGTTTTGATACTTTGACATTTGTTGTTTTGATATCATGACATTTGTTGTTTTGATACTATGACATTTGTTGTTTTGATATCATGACATTTGTTGTTTTGATACTTTGACGTTTGTTGTTTTGATACTTTGACGTTTGTTGTTTTGATATCATGACATTTGTTGTTTGGATACTATGACATTTGTTGTTTGGATACTATGACATTTGTTGTTTTGATACTATGACATTTGTTGTTTTGATATCATGACATTTGTTGTTTTGATATCATGACGTTTGTTGTTTTGATACTATAACATTTGTTGTTTTGATACTATGAAATTTGTTGTTTTGATACTATAACATTTGTTGTTTTGATATCATGGCATTTGTTTAATTTTCAGTAGTTTTTGTTTTGATACGAAAAGTTTCTTTAATTATGTTGCATTGATCAAAATATATTACTCTGATACTACGACATATTGGTTTGCTAGATAATTTATATTTCATGTTATCTTTTTCATATTTCTTGTTCTAGTCTGGTCCAGGGATTAACTTTGAGCGGTGCGATTCGCAAAGCTGTTCTCCATTTTCAGGATTCAAGCCATGTTATTCCTAGTCTTTTTATGGGGATACACATGATGACATTATGTAACATTTAGATATGCTGTGTGTGGGGGTGTATGTGTTCTCTGTTATACTGAATATGTTTAGAGGGAACGTTTGAATCCTTTGGTGTAGTAATTATATTTTAAGGGTGTATATGTGTCCTTTATTGAATAGAACATGTTCTAAGGTGGAAAGGTCCTCTGCATACTGAATATATTTAGAGGGAATGTTTGTGTGTTCTCTGTTGTAGTGAGTATACCTAAAGGAGTGTTTGTGTGTCCTCTATTGAACCCCGCTGGATCTATGCTGTTAAACCAAAGCAGATCATTAAAATAGTTCCACTTCTTTGAAAGTTTAAATTTAACCGTTTATTTTTTTTACTGTCGATCTTTTCTTATTTGTTACCAGAACGTCTTAGTGTTGTATTGTTTAGTATTAGTTCGCCCACTAAGCCTATTTCATTTATTACTTCTTCGTGTTATAATACTAATTATGTTTAATTAATTACTTTTCTTTTTTCTACCACTGTTCTTTAAGTAAGTCTAATCTGTACTTTTAATTCATGTGTTTCTCTTCTCTCGATATTATTACACCTTCTATTTCTGTTGGATTAATTATAACTTATTTCAAAACCCTGATAACTTCTAATGTAATATAATAGTTGTTGTTATAAGTGTTATATCATTATGTTTATGTTGTATTTTATTTATTATTCTTATAATCAATATACAACTGTATAAGTTGAACACTGTTTATAGGTAACTCTTCTGTATAATCTACAACAAGAAAATTGACACCAGTAAACAGCTACACTATCGATAAGGGAATGGTACCTTTAGAGACACGTTGATTTTGTTTCATTTCCATTTGCAAAGACCTGCCTAACATGTGCATTGATATTGACCTCGCTTAGATAGTCTGTTTCTTGGCAAAAATTAGATAGAATATGCGGTATTCGAAAACATAAATTATTGCTGTCAATGTCTCTGGTGGGTCAGCGGTAAGCCTATTAACTTCTAAAGTTAAAATATGGGATTCGATTCCCTAAGGTGGACAGAGCTCAGAAGGCCCACACTTACGCGACATTTGTCTTATATTTTACATCTACAAATAATGATACATTGTTTTTTGTTGTTCTCCTCTGGTGGAAAGATAAACAACGAGCAATCTGTGTTGTGTCCACCGCTGGTATCAAACCTTTAATTATAACGTCGTAAGACCTTAAACTTACCGCTGAGTTACTAGGGGACAGTTTTAACTCTCTTCAAGTAGAAAATAGTCGTAGTTTATCCAACTATCACCACTTAAGTAATAATGTTTGTTCTGTTTTATCGCAGAGCTATATAATAAACTGTCTGCGCTCTGTCCATCATGGAGAATCAAACCTGGGAAGAGAACGTAATGTTTGTTTGTTATAAAGCAAAGAGCTATAGGATTGGCTGTCTGTGCTCTTCCCACGGCGGTTACTGAAACTCGATTTTCATTGTTGTAAGCCCACATCAAATCTTCATATTTCCAATGCTCGCCCCCCTCCCACCCACACACACACCAGTTGCCTATCTATTTAATTATTTCACTAATTTTTCACCCATTATCTTAATGGAGTTTTAATTTTCTCACCTCATTTCAGTAACGTAATATTTAGTTTCATCCGAAAATTACTTATTTTATTCAAATACAACTTTGGTAAAGAATAATAACGTCCTAACAATGTGAATGTTCTAGAAACATCTGTAATAATTCGATAAAAATTATATAGGTGGAGCTGAATATAGTAATCTGTATAAAGCTTTTCATCAGCTCTATAAAACACCATATAAGTATTAGTAACTCAAAGGACGTATTTTTTTTTTCATCCTCTGCTAGTGCAGTGGTAAGTCTACGAATTTGCACCGCTCATATCAGGGGTTCGATTCCCCACGGTGGATTCAGCGGATAGTCTGATGGGGCTTCTGCTCTAAAAAAACACATTCATATATTTTTTGTGTCTTGAACCACCAACAGATGAAATTAGATATCGTTTCAATAACATTACCGAATTTCACTTTTATCATAACAACTAGCAATAAAGCCATTGTGAGATTCACTGATCAAATAACAGAGCCCAGAGATTTTTCCACTGTTTGAATGTAGTTAAACACGGTAATTGTTTTGCATAGTGACAAAAATATGACTATTATTAGTTATTTCAAAAACATTTCATGCTTAAGAACAATGTTAAGAACAGGTTGCTTGGTGAACAACGAAACCTTAAGAACAATGTTAAGAACAGGTTGCTTGGTGAACAACGAAACCTTAAAACTGCTTGACACAAGTTTGTTGTTGTGTTTTCAAAAACAACATGTACAACTTCAATATTGAATAATCATAAGCTGCGACAAAATAGGAACCTACTGTCACGTGCCTGACCCGGCATGGCCAAGCGTGTTAAGGCGTTCGACTCGTAATCTGAGGGTCGCGGGTTCGCATCCCCGTCGCGCCAAAGATGCTCGCCCTTTCAACCGTGGGGGCGTTATAATGTGTGATCAATTCACTATTCGTTGGTAAAAGAGTAGCCCAAGAGTTGGCGGTGGGTGGTGATGACTAGCTGCTTTCCCTCTAGTCTTACACTGCTAAATTAGGGACGGCTAGCACAGATAGCCTTCGAGTAGCTTTGTGCGAAATTCAAAAAACAAACAAAACAAACAAACTGTCACGTGCCAAATACTGTAACACTGGAAGTGGTGCATCACTGGCTGAAATCAACAGTGATAGCAGTTTTAGACAGGTTCGAAACTCGATCTGTATAACTATGTGTCATTATTAAAGTCTCTATTCTATAAACACATATTAATATTCATTAGTGTTACTTAGAAGGTCCTGCAATGATGAGGGTTTTATCTCTTTGAGAAAACAAAAATATTCTTCTTTGTTTGTGGTTCAACATGTAACTCACTTTCTTTCTATAATTTAATATGTTTTTGTTTACTTTATGTTCTTGATTTTATTTCACACATTTCTTTTTTTTCTTTTTTTAATTCCTTTCGTTTTGTAGCTTCAAATAATCCTCATATATCGAGAACTTCGTTAATTTTTCTCGTAATAACGTTTAAGTATTATGTACCACGTGCTCTGTCTCGTTTACTTAACAAGAGAGGATGGAACAAAAGCTTCACAGTTTCCGAACCCAGCACCAGCATCTTGACACTTTATTTCCATGTACTTGTAGATAAATTGAATGTTATGTTAATGAAACTAGTCATGCTCTCAGCGCGGTTTCGAAGCAAACATTTTTGAAAATGAGGTCATGATCAGACAAAGATTTGCGTCGCTAATTTTCTGTAGAAATAACGTAACAGCTTCTTGGACTTTCCGGGAACATAACCGCTAACCATGGCGTGAAAGAAAAGAACCGATACACCTGTACCGAACGTTTTGAAGGCCTTATATATTCTCTCAAATAGCTTCGTTACATCACGTTTCAACTATCTCAGTTTGTTCTGCCATCCATGCTGTGTCGATAGAAATAATAGGCTAGATGGTCCCGAAAGAAATCCGCAAATAGCCCTCGTTAAGCTCACCAGATACAGATTATTTCTCTCCTTTATTTTCCTCCTTTGAAACGTATAACGTTTTAAACATTTATGAAAAGACATATGGCATTAATTATGCTACTTTTTAAGATATCTGATTTTGGAAAAATCCAATCACGTGCTGGTTTTCAGACGTCTATAATTTTGGAATATGTCCAATAACATTCATTGTAAAAATTGTTCTTTAATTCTAGCTGGACTTTATCTTAATAAAAATTCATTAAAGGTGTCTGATGAAATTGGAAACTCAAAGAACAAATAATAAAATTCAAGTAAAATCACATATTGTTAAATTCATGGAATGGTTTTATTTCTAGATCAAAATAGAAAAGTATATTTTATCTTCGTATAGGAAAGGAAGTAAACGTAAATCAACATATTTTACTCCGAGAACAAATAATGTATACGCTTTAATTGAGTAATTGTATTACAAGGAATGAAATAATTTAAAACACGTTTTTTATCTTTTTGCTTTGGAAAACATGGCAAAATGGTACATCTCGTGTTATGACATGGATGTTACGTAAAGATACATCACCTTAATCAAGCGTAATGTTTTTTTAATTTGTTTGTTTTGAATTTCGCGCAAAGCAACACGAAGGCTATATGCACTAGCCGTCCCGAATTTAGCAGTGTAAGACTAGGCATTTAATCCTCACTACCGACCGCCAACTCTCGGGCTACTCTTTCATCAACTAACAGTGGGATTGACCAAAATTTTTATGACGCCCCCACTACTGAAAGGGCGAGCATGTTTGGTGCGACGGGGAGTCGAACGCCTTAACCCATCTGGCCATGCCGGGCCATCAAGTGCAATAAAACGCATTTCAAGTCTTTCTGCATTAACTATGTATTTTCTATATTATTTATTTATTTACTTTTAAGATTTGGTTTTGTTTGTTTCGGCTATTCACACAAAGCTACACAAGGACTCTTTGGGCTGACATTAACTCATTTTTAACAGGTACTGATATATAACAGCTTTTTTGTATTCTCTAATTAGGCTGAAGGAATTATTTAAGCTACTAAAGTTTACGTTTTCTAAACCTAATGAGGAACGTAGTTGAAAGATTTTTAAATATAAAAGTTTTTAAAAGGGATAATTTTTGAGTACATGGTTACGCCTAATCATGTTTAAATTACAGTAGGCAATCATATATTAAATACTTAACCTTCCTTTCGATGCACATAAGAGAGATATATTAATATCTATAGTTTTACTGTTTTAATTCAGACGTTAGCTAGAGAGCGCTTAGTGTTAAGATCAAGTAAGTTTATAAAAGTAGTAGTAGAACACCGGGATAGTTCAAGAATCTAGTATTAATTAAGAAGTTAGTGTGTGTGATTATCCAGTGGTTGTTGATTGAGATAACATTAATTGGTAAAGTTGTTCATTAAGAGTTGCGCTTCTTCTGTAAGATGTTAGTAAGTTACGATTTAAAGTGATTAATTAATTAGTGTACTAGGCCTATAGTAGCTCCAGAGTTTATGTAATAGTTTGAACGGCTGGTATGGCTATTAACACTTTTACTAATAAAGCAGAGAACAACATTTCGACTTTATGTCGTCTTCAGGTTAACAAAGAGAGAGTGTGCAACTGACCGTTGTCAGGCACGTGTCTTAGGGACGAGAGTATAAACGGGTATGGGATTGTAGGGACGTTGCAGTTAGATGTTAGGTTATTAATTAGTATAGGACTAAAGGTAGCCGTCCAGAGACACATTTTTACTTAAAATGGGTTTCACATCATCACTTATATAATTGTTCAGAACTTACGTCAAAGTGAACTTAGGGTATAGTAAACTTTATTCAAGATGTTGTACTCATGACAGAAATCGAAACCCGGTTTTTAGCGTTTTAAACCTTCTGAATTACTACTGTACCACCTCAACAAAAGAACACGTAACAACAGTACATTTAAGTTTACTGATGTCTTTAAAGAAGCACATACCAGTTTTACTTATTAAATCTTTACAGGTAATGGTAAAGGTTAAATTTGCGTCATTTAGAAGAAATAAAAGTATTAATACACGTTAAACTTATGTTACTTGTGTGGAACGTTTTGTTTCCAGGCCGAATGTTCAGATCGAGGTAAACTTGATTAGACTTGTACTATGGACACGATAGATTTATATGTTTATTCTCTAATTGTAATAGTATATAATACGGTATAGAATAGTATAGTACAATATATTAAAGTATAATACAGTATAGCATAGCGTAGCACAACATAATATAATACAGTATAATATAATATAGTATAATACAGTATAATATAATATAGTACAGTACAGTATAGTATACTATAGTTCAGTATAGAATAGTGTGATATAGTATAATATAGTATAGTACAGTACAATATAGTATAGTATCAAGTAGTATAGTACAGTATAATATAATATAGAACAGATCAATATAGTATTGTATAATACAATATAGTATAGTAAAATGTAGTACAGCGCAATGTAGGTATAGTATAATGTAACATAATATAATGTAATATAGTAGAATATAGTAATGACACCACAGGTTTAGTAAAATAAAATACACAATCTCCTCTAATTAGGTGTTTACCTGTTACAATGTCATCACTATAAGATGACGTATAATGTTGCAATCAAAAATAATTTTCAACTATTGTAATACAAGAACTGGGACAACAATGAGAGTACATAGTGAATGAAAAGGATGTAGTAGAAAGAAGATGGGAATACAGTTAAGAAGAGCGTAAAGAAAATCTTCCATTAAAACCAGGAAAAAGGTAAGTAAATTGATAAGTGATGAAGTGGACACCCCGGCATGGCCAGGTGGTTAAGGCATTCGAGTCGTAATCTGAGGGTCGCGGGTTCGAATCCCCGTCATACCAAACATGCTTGCCTTTTCAGCCATGGAGGCATTATAATTTGACGGTCAATCCCACTATTCGTTGTTAAAATAGTGGCCCAAGAGTTGGTGGTGGGTGGTGATGACTAGCTGCCTTCTCTCTAGTCTTACAGTGCTAAATTAGGGATGGCTAGCGCAGATAGCCCTCGTGTAGCTTTGTGTGAAATTTAAAATAAACAAACAAACAATGAAGATTGGACTAAATACAGAATATTAGAATACTTACAGGTGTGACGCAACAGACAGAGAAATAGAAACTGAAAACAGAAAAGTTTGGAATGTTGATACTTGTTATGCTGGTGTAACAATACCTGAAGATTGTAAGAGCTTAAGAGTACCATATAAGGACTTTAACGTCTACGAAACACACTGCCCTCGAGTGAAAACAGGACTGTTTATTTAATTTATAAACTATTAACTGTCATCAATTAAATAATTCCAAGTATCAAAAAAATATTTCGCGAAATAAGAAATTTGACCAATTTCATTATCCAGACAAGTTGAAACATTCCTGATGAAAATTAGAAATCGTTTTTGATATGGAATGCGACTTTACTCTTCTACATAAGTGTTATTGTCCTTCTTTTTCCAACTTACAGTGTCAGTTGTGGAAAATTTACTGCTCCATATTTCTTCCAGGGAAATCATTGAAAAGTATTATCACTCGACGACTGTCGTTCACTCTTAAGGTGAAGCATTCTTACAGGGGTAAGATTTAAGATGTTTCGTACTGTATGTAACGTTTACTCCAACTGTTGCATGACTTTGGTGTGCATTTCTTTTTCTTTCCTCGTGACATCTGTCTGACAAAATGAATGTGGTAGACAATTTAATATTTCACTAAACACGGAACTGCAGCGTCAATTCTGTGCTGTCTCTAGCTCCATTTTATTAAAATCAATCCGTTTTTTGTGTCCCTGCACACTTATATATTGAGCTATTTAGAATACACGTTATATATATGTGTGTGTGATACATACGTGAAAACTAGCTACAGTTGGATTTAGTTTTATGATGAAAACCTCTACGTAAACCTAAGTAGAGGTGATTTGGTTAATGTTAATAACAGACTACACAATAGGCTATTTATGCTCTGCCCACCACGAGTATCGAAATATGATTTTTATCATAACAAGCGGACTTCTACTGAGCCATTGGCGAGTGAGATAAGGAGAGATGGATTGGTAGTTAAAAGGACAAGTTGACAGCTGAGTGATCTTATGGGTATATGTTTTACTGATTCTTTAAAGATTTTGTACAGCCGACAAAACTATCCAGTCAGACAGTCTGTTTTAAGCAATGTTGGACATATTATCGACAAAACTATCCAGTCAGACAGTCTGTTTTAAGCAATGTTGGACATATTATCGACAAAACTATCCAGTCAGACAGTCTGTTTTAAGCAATGTTGGACATATCGTCTAGTCATACGATCTATTTTAAACAATAGTGGACATACTTTTCAATCAAACGATCTATTTTAAACAATAGTGGACATACTGTCGAGTCAGACGATCTGTGTTAATTAAAGTTCTTCTTGGCAAGTCTTAGCAACAGTTCTCATCATCAAAATTCATCAGATAAATGTTATCTTTCGAATATCGATTTTTTTTCACAATAATTAAAGTGGACTCAGCAGATAGCCCCATGTGGCTTTGCTGTAAGAAAACACTTCTCACTATCATACGTAAGTATATTTTAAACTATGATATGATTGTCTGAAATATAAAAATGTTTTAGAAAGGGTATAATTTGATCGTTTTTTAAGTATTAAGTTCCAGAAATTAGTTTGTTTGTAAGTTTCTAGTTTATCATGATGTTTTGGTAAGTGTTCAGTACATCTGTAATAACTTCATCTGATTCTAGTTTCTCATTATGTTTTGATAAGTGTTCAGTACATCTGTATCTGATAATAAAGTGTTCTACATCTGTAATAACTGATTCTAGTTTCTCATGATGTTTTGATAAGTGTTCAGTACATCTGTAATAACTTCACTTGATTCTAGTTTCTCATGATGTTTTGATAAGTGTTCTACATCTGTAACAACTTCTCTAGTTTCTCATGATGTTTTGATAAGTGTTCAGTACATCTGTAACAACTTCACTTGATTCTAGTTTCTCATGATGTTTTGATAAGTGTTCAGTACATCTGTAACAACTTCACTTGATTCTAGTTTCTCATGATGTTTTGATAAGTGTTCAGTACATCTGTAACAACTTCACTTGATTCTAGTTTCTCATGATGTTTTGATAAGTGTTCAGTACATCTGTAATAACTTCACTTGATTCTAGTTTCTCATGATGTTTTGATAAGTGTTCAGTGGAATCATTATATACAGAACATAGGTTAACTTGTTAAGATACGACTTACTTCTGAGTTGTTTCGATTTATATAGTACGTCAACTGTCGTGTTTCGTCTTTCACTCGTTTACGTTCTATCCTTAATTGTTACAAATGGAAGCCCTAGTTTTAGAGTTCCAGATTGTAGATCAAAGAGTCGAATTGCAAAAAATAATATGACATATTGATCACCGCGTTTGAAATGAAGGATGCGTTATAAAAGTCAAACCTCCCTTTATGATTAGAATATCTCAAAATGTGGCATAATGCTGACCTGCTACCTTTCCTTTGGTTCATGATTTCAAAATTTCGGACAGCTAGCGCCAAACAGTGCTTGTGTAGCTATTGATTGGTCATCTAAAACAATCATATGATATCCTAAAAGTAAAAATGTTTCCTTGCCTGGTGGATTGAACCTTCTGGTGACAATGCTACGTGGATTGAACCTTCTGGTGACAATGCTACGTGGATTGAATCCTTTAGAGGCACTGAAAGCAAATTGAACCTTGAACCTTCTGGTGGCACTGGCAAATGGATTGAATCCTTTAGGTGACATTGATGGTGACAATGCTGGATTGAACCTTCTGGTAGAGGATTGAACACTGCTACGTGGATTGAACCTTCTGGTGTGGATTGAACAATGCTACGTGGATTGAACCTTCTGGTGACAATGCTACGTGGATTGAACCTTCTGGTGACAATGCTACGTGGATTGAATCCTTTAGAGGCACTGCTACGTGGATTGAACCTTCTGGTGGCAATGCTACGTGGATTGAACCTTCTGGTGACAATGCTACGTGGATTGAACCTTCTGGTGACAATGCTACGTGGATTGAACCTTCTGGTGACAATGCTACGTGGATTGAACCTTCTGGTGACAATGCTACGTGGATTGAACCTTCTGGTGACACTGCTACGTGGATTGAACCTTCTGGTGACAATGCTACGTGGATTGAACCTTCTGGTGACAATGCTACGTGGATTGAACCTTCTGGTGACAATGCTACGTGGATTGAACCTTCTGGTGACAATGCTACGTGGATTGAACCTTCTGGTGACAATGCTACGTGGATTGAACCTTCTGGTGACAATGCTACGTGGATTGAACCTTCTGGTGACAATGCTACGTGGATTGAACCTTCTGGTGACAATGCTACGTGGATTGAACCTTCTGGTGACAATGCTACGTGGATGAAATCCTCTGGAGACACTAACACATGTGCCAAACCTTCTCGACGCAATAATACATGGGTTTAACCATTTAGAGTTATTACATGGGTTTAACCATTTAGAGTTATTACATGGGTTTAACCATTTAGAGTTATTACATGGGTTTAACCATTTAGAGTTATTACATGGGCTTTTTCCATAGCATGAAATCTACTCCATTTAGTGCAAGGGTTTGTTTGTTATTACGCATTAAACTTATGAATGGGTAATTTGTACGATGCCCACAACGGGTATCGAAACCAGAATTTTAGTGTTATAAGCCTTGACACTTGGCGCTGAGCCACCGAGGAGGGACACACACCAAAGGAAACTTCCTACGTTTTGATTTATATTAATAAAAAACACAATGTTAACAATCATTACTGCTTTCAAAATATCGTTTCTCGCAACTGATATTTGATAAATGAAGCCGTATATAACCACTTTAGACTGGAATCAAACTTGAGTTGCATTATAATAAACTGTATCTAAATAGTATTGAAATACTTTAAAACTAAGTCTTGTATAATTAATTTGTCTTGACTCCTCAAAAAGTGCGTTAAAATTAGTATTGTCAAATAGATGTGGTTCAAAAAAGCATGAGATATGTTAAAACTGAGCCGTATTTAATTATGTTTCATTGAAGAAAATGTGGGTGGTACGTTAAAACTAAGTCGTATAGGTATGTTCAAATAAGACATATCTCTCTACTCTTGACCTAAAGAAAAGCGAACAAAATAGAATTTTCTACCAAATTCTGATTCAGGAAAAAAGTGTTATTCAGCGGGATAATATATTGTATAATTCTGTAATAAGAACGACAGCTTTTCATACTACCACCAGCCTTTATTGTAAACATTCTTCACCAAGATTTCTAACAAAAACAAAACACGTGAGTGCACCCGCGGTAGGCTTAAGACTCTACCAAGATTGCTGGTTTCACCAGTTCTTAGCAGGCTGTGTTTCCCACTTGCTCGTGATCGCCTCACGTTAAATGTTCTATTGCAACGAGTTCTTAAGATATTATAGGAGCCTTAGTTTTGTTTTCAGCACGTGACTAATGGTTTCTGCTAGTTGTTGAATAACATGAGAGTCATCTGGTAAGTTCCACCGAGGCGTTGATGCGAGCTGTGGCTTTCTATATTCTGTTCTTTGGAAATCAAATCAATTCTGTATTAAAAACAAGACCTTGATTTCCATTCATCAGAACACGTGCGAAGTGACAGGCGTTGTTTATTCTTTATCTCATTCTTATTGCCCAACATTCCATAGTAGGATATCCAATAGACTTCTTTAGGCCCAATGGGAATACAATCATTAAGTTATGTTCAATAAAACTGAAAACGTAAACATATTTCAACATAACTACCAAAGACTAGTAATTATATAATAATTTAAATTCCTGGCGCATCTATAGAACAAATTTATACGACTACACGTGCAGATTCACCTAAGCAAATTTAAGCATGGACTCCACTACTTAGTGATTCCATGAGTAAACATCAGACGGGTTATATCGAGCATTCAGATAACATTTAATGTAAAACTATTAAACTAAATCGCACACAATATACTCTAATTGACCGATAGTCATTCAACTGATCTGTCAGTCAGAGAGAAACGCAATAAAATATGGCAAGGTTTAAATCCTGGATTGCATTTATTTAATGTTTTCCAGGAACAATTGCACCTATCAATTAATGGAGATAATAATGACATTAACAGAAATTCCTGGATTACACTAACATATTTGCCAGCAACAATTGCACCTATCAATCGATGGAGAAAATAATGACATTAAGATAAATTCTTGGATTACACTTACATAGTTTCTAGGAACAATTGCAGCTATCGATCGATGGAGATAATAATGTCATTAACATGAATTGCTGGATTACACTTACATGTTTTACAGTAATAACCACATTTACCTGTTGATGGAGATTAGGACAATAGTTTAAATTGCGTATTACACTAACTCTTAAGATTTTGCAGTTATAATTACATCTATATATACATGGAATTAACGAAAGAGATCGGAGATTTATAAAGTAGAATGTATTATATGAATTTCCATGTTCCCAAAAACAAATAGTGAAGTCAATTGTTATTAAAATGTCTTTACAAAACTAAATGTAATGTTGATAGTGAACTTTCTATTGTAGGAAATATTCTTTCTCTGGTGAAATCTACCTGAAACTGTTTATGGAAACACTTTTAAAGCATTTCTGTCGTTTTTATTTTGGTTATTTAGTGATTCATGGTAGATGGTACACGCGTAATTCTAGACCAGCGAAGAAAAATACGTCCATCTCTGGGATGAGATTATTAATGGCTTAAGTATTCGTTAGTGTCAGAATATGACTACCGCGAAGATTCATCCATCACTGTGTCGAAATTGTTTTCTGGACTATAAAAGAGATTGGACATGCAGCAATTCTTTTGCCCATCGACGAGCTACATAAATCTCCCAAGAAACTTTCCAGTTTGGAAGTTTAACCTATTGAGGATGAGACTGTAATCACAAATATATACATGCACGATATAATGTTAACAAAGGGAATTTAGCTACATAATGACCTGTCTGTAAGGCGAAATTCAATAAAACGTAGCCTCGCATACCTTAAACCTAGTGTTACTGGGGGGTTGTATGGACGTCATCGACTTTATAAATACGTTTTCCAAACTATTCATATACAAGAATTTCCATTGAGGCAATTACTTTACCAGTTTGATATTCCCCCAAGTCTAGCTGCTCTATAGTCATCGCAGGGATTGAACATTCAACATTAACGTTATAAGTCTTCAAGTTTACTGTTTTCGTTCCGTTGTTTGTTGCAACAGTCAAAAGAATGAAAATCTTCAATATGATGCAATACGAACCCCACCGGCAATGATCGGTATATAAATAAAAATCAGTACTTTGATGGTTAAAGTGTCACCCATGGAATAGAGTACAGAAATACTAAACAAAGAATTCCCTTGGTTGTATTTATTAGTGTATTTAAATGGCATTTTTAATACCTTTACCATTACAAATAACAACACAATATGTCGTTTTTAATTGGATATTTGAAGCTTTTAAATCCGGCAGTTAAAACCGGAATGAATTAGTTGCAAGTTTTGTGGTTTTTTCACCTCTTCTTTTGATCCATAAACTCGTGCAAGTTTTGAGACAAAATATTATTATTGTACACAAACTATAAATTTAATTTTCATTTCCTACCCAACTCCGTTTTCTGCTTTCATTGTTTCTCCAATATTCATAATTCTCCTTCCCACTATATGAAAATTATTTGTCATTCAGTTTTTAACAGCATATTTTATGATGATCATTTTAATAGTTGTTAGTTCTTGACTTGATATTTGTTTAATTGGATTGTTGTCTTCAGAGAGAAGCTGATATGGCTTAACCCTAAACTTATTGTCGTCTCAGGTTTTTGTTCAATATTTACTGTCAACTGATGATATAACTCAATAGAATACAATAAAGTTCCACGTCTCTTATATCTGTAGAAAATTTGTTATTCCAGCCAGTTTGTTTCTTGTTGTTTTCTGGACTCTATGCACCGTGAGTCAAATTTGATTGTTCTAATTTCTTAAGTTACGGCCTGGCGTGGCAAGGTGGTTGAGGTACTCGACTGGTAATACAAGGGTCTTGGGTTCAAATCTCATTGATACCAAACATGCGCGCCCTTTTAACCATGGAGCGTTATAATGTGACTGTCAATCCCCCTATCTCATTAGAAGATGCTGAAGATTGAAAGAGAGAACTATTAAAACAGCCTAAACATTTTTATAAGTCACTTTTTAATTAATTTAATGTTAATTATTTAATACATTTTCCTTTGTTTTGTGGGTTATTTATTAATTTATCTTGACGGTTATAAAGAAAGATACACCCATGGCTTGTCTCAATCTGGTTCGTCCTCTAAGCACAGTTATCATTAGATAATTCCAAGAAGAACCTCCTATTAAATAAGTTGTATATTTAGCTCAGTGGCACAGCGAGATGTTTGCGGACTCACACCCCTTAAAAACCGGGTTTCGATGTCTGTGGTGAGCAGAGCACACATAGGCTATTGTGTAGTTTTGTACTTAATTCCAAGCAAACAAACAATTTAGCTGAATTATTTACCCATAATTTGTGTTCAGTATTTTACTCAGTTCACTGTTAGTTAACATAGGATTTTGCATTTCATTTATTTTGTTCTATTTTTCATTTCATTTGGAATTTATTTACTTCTGTCAGTTTGAAGTCTTTTTTTTCCACTTTGTTAAGTACAGGGGTAGTCCAACAGTTGATGGCAAGTTAGCTGTCTCTACTCTTGTCTATCGAAAGCTCTGTAGCTTGGCGCGAGGTTGAACAAACAAACTCTATTTATTAAGCTGTTGAAAACATTATTTTGTATCGTGGTTTCTAATTTATTCATTTTAAACTGAGCATTTGATTATTTTCTGACTAACATTCTTCAGTCCACAGTGGCTCGGATGTAAGTTTCAAGGTTTATAACACTAGAAACTTCGCTTACCCTTTGGTAGGCACAGAACGACGTGGCGGATATTGACTCTGGTGTTTTCTTGCCACAAATAAATTACGCTCCACTGTGGGCACTTTACAGGACTGATGATCAAATCCCACTATTCGATCTGACAAAAGTAGCCCAAAAGTTAGCAGTGGGTGTTGTTGTCTAGATACCTTATCTCTAGTTTATCACTTTCAAATTAAGGCTGGAAAGTACACATATAACTCTTTTGTAGCTTTGAACAGAATTCAACAAACACAATATTATAAATCTTGTTTTGTAACAAATTTATTCATTTATTTTATAGTTTCAGAGCAATTAACTGTTCTCCAACCTACTTTGAATTAAGAATTACAATTAACTGTTCTCCAACCTACTTTGAATTAAGAATTACAATTAACTGTTCTCCAACCTACCTTGAATTAAAAATTACAATTAACTGTTCTCCAACCTACTTTGAATTAAGAATTACAATTAACTGTTCTCCAACCTACTTTGAATTAAGAATTACAATTAATTGTTCTCCAACTTACTTTGAATTAAGAATTACAATTAACTGTTCTCCAACCTACTTTGAATTAAGAATTACAATTAACTGATCTCCAACCTACCTTGAATTAAGAATTACAATTAACTGTTCTCCAACCTACTTTGAATTAAGAATTACAATTAACTGTTCTCCAACCTACTTTGAATTAAGAATTACAATTAACTGTTCTCCAACCTACTTTGAATTAAGAATTACAATTAACTGTTCTCCAACTTACTTTGAATTAAGAATTACAATTAACTGTTCTCCAACCTACTTTGAATTAAGAATTACAATTAACTGTTCTCCAACCTACTTTGAATTAAGAATTACAATTAACTGTTCTCCAACCTACTTTGAATTAAGAATTACAATTAACTGTTCTCCAACTTACTTTGAATTAAGAATTACAATTAACTGTTCTCCAACCTACTTTGAATTAAGAATTACAATTAACTGTTCTCCAACTTACTTTGAATTAAGAATTACAATTAACTGTTCTCCAACCTACTTTGAATTAAGAATTATTTTCATATTTGCATCTAATCTTTTTGTGGAAATTTAGGCCAATTTTTTATGTAATCTCTAATTAGATTATCATAAATTTATTTCATACAGTTACAGTTTTTTCAAGAATAAAAGGTATACTTAGAATTGAAAAGAAATGAAATAATTGCTAAATAATTAAGATTTATTTTAATGTATCCAATCAATGAAATGACTAACCTAAGCTGAATCAACGCCCAAATGGCTAATCTAATTTTAATTAACCCCAAGAAGTTTACCTGAATTAAATCAATCCTTGAATGTTAATTTGAGTTGAATCAACAACCAGATCGCTAGTATTATTTTGAGCTCAAGCTTAGCCTTATGAAAGTATAAAATCTTCATAAATATATTCGTGAAATTATTGTAGACGAGTTTGACAGATATTACATATATTTTTCTTTAGATTCTTCTATTAAAAATTTGAATGGTCTATGTTATTTAAATTTTAATAATTCTGGTTCTTTAATTACCCATCTAGATCTAACTTTCACTTTACTCCGTTATTTCTATCAGAAAAAAATATAATTTATCCTATTAAAATTCTGATTACTAACTGGCCCACGAAAATGTATAAACTTCAAACAAACCCTGACTTTTTTATAGTCTAAAACATCTGAAATAACTCCATTTGTCTGTTAACTTTTTTACTGTTTTTTCCCAACTTAAGTTAAAATATCCTAATACTTTGGTTTGTAAAATCATATATTAAGAAACTTTCAAATGCTTATTCAAACCTAATTATAAATCTTTCTTTCTCAGCACAACAAATTTAATTTCATCACTGAGTTCTCGGCACTGGTGAGAAACGTCTCGTGCCTTTAAAATTGTCGTCATACCTGTTTTGCTTGTAAATCGCGTGCCAAGTTTTAAATTCGCAACCATTCTTGAAGTTTAAGACATGCAACAC
This sequence comes from Tachypleus tridentatus, assembly GCF_004210375.1. Classification (NCBI taxonomy): domain Eukaryota; kingdom Metazoa; phylum Arthropoda; class Merostomata; order Xiphosura; family Limulidae; genus Tachypleus; species Tachypleus tridentatus. Next base: position 76,501,260 of record NC_134827.1, on the reverse strand, counting down.
ATTTTAAGATTTCTACTAAATCCGATTTCTGATTTATTTATTTTTTACTGTTATCGGATTTTTGTTTGTGTGTGTTTTTTTCTTATAGCAAAGCCACATCGGACTATCTGCTGAGTCCACCGAGGATACTGTCATTGGACTAGCATGAAAACAAATAACAAAAGCAGCTCAGATCTAGTTTGTTTGTTTTTTGTTATATCCCGGTAATATAACTTAAGCTAAGTCAGTAACTTCGTTTTTAAGCAGATTTAAACTCGAACGAAGACAACCAGAAATCCTACATCTATTAATAATGTGACGTTTTTCTGATTCGAGAGGTATCATTGGAAAGACTTATTGTATTTTACAAGCTACATAAGTTCTTTTTTTTTTTGGACACACGCATACACACACACTACATCTACACATTTAACTAAAACGTTTTACAAGGCATAGATGTTTCCAAATATTGAGTACACAAAGAGAGATGTTTATGTAGATATCAAGAAATATGCAATTTTAGGCAAATTTCGTACCACCTATCCAACGTTTCTGAATGAATTTATTCTCATAGGAATAGAAAACAAATAGCTTTCCAATGTTTGTATCTACGTTTCCAGTAAGAGAGAATGAGGTTGTATGGAAACAAAAAATGGCATAAATTAAACAACAGCAAACATTTATGAAACTCGAACATAGAATTAACTTTATATAAAAGCACATTTTGACAAAACACTCAATTCTCTGTGTTATTTTATCATACGGAAAGAGAGTTTGATCATTCTATTTTTGATTACTTCGCAGGGTAATGTTTTGTAACAGTATCGTTTGTGAACAAATAGGAAAAACGCACAAGAAAAACGTAAACGTTTTTGACAAGAATATAAACTGGAACTGGAACATCTGGATTAGACAGACCTCTTCTCATAAATGATTTGCTTGTTAGTTCAAAACAGTGTTCCGTTTGAATGACAAGAAGAATGTGTAATTTCATTTGAGGTAAATGAACAATACATCTTTATAGCTCTAACAATAGTAGACGTAAATAACACTGCAATAATAACTATTAAAGTAAAAGCTTGTCACACAAATAAATAACACAAGTAATGTCAGATAAACCAAAGAAATTTAGAAACTTTACAAAACAAAGCTACTTACCAACTATAGGAATAACCAATCTATAAATTCATCTCAAAGTATGGGATTCGATGAATATAAGTTTCTATCTTTTATGATATACGTAACAAAATAAGCTACACAGTTTACAAGGATGTATTCAAATAACCCACGTTTCCTGTTGCTAAAAATCCTGTTTGTTTATTTAAGGATAAAAACTTTTCGCTCAACCTACTAATTTAATGAAATTTAAAATTATACATTTTGATAAAATATTTATAAATCTACATTACTTACAATTTATGAAACTAATTATTGAGTATACTATTTACAATACTTTACATATATGAGGTTATTAGTGGTCACATTTCCAGCAAGTAGTGAGATAAATATGTCAGCTAACCCCCACTGTGATAGTTTATGGCAATGAATGAATATAGACTAATTAGTATATTTAACCTACAGACACTTTCCCTAAACGTCATGGAGCTTACGTGTATTTTATTTTGGTATTTAACTCGTTGGAAGTAGCTAGGTTCCAGAAACTAGCAAGCACATTTATAGCTTCTTGATAGACAGAAAATCAAGCTGTTATTTCCAATTAAAAGTCGAGCTACTTCAATTCGCTAGGATGTTTTATGATGGGTCTCTTACGACTGGCTAATCCAGTTATTAAGTTCTAAAATTGTTCAGTTCTGTTTTCTGATTAATTCTGAAGGAATCTAAAATTATATTTATTTACCAAAATTTGTTTTTATTTCTCTTCTTGTTATCATAAATGTCTTTTTTTTTCTTTCATCTACTTGAACCGGTCATGCGTCCAAAGAAACTAACTCAACAGTGGGCATGAATCGACAAACAGAATATCAAGGTTTAATAACATATAACCATCAACCATGGCTGCTCGTAACGCAGAACGGTACGTCCTCCAATGATAACTTCCAGGCTATGTTTCCAGAACGCTCCTGTTTCCATTCAAAATTTCCCAAAGGAAAATTTCGGTATTTTTTCACAAACAAAGAAAATAACTATAAATTATCTTATTCAAAATTCATATATACCGATTAAACGAACGAGTGGGTTTTACTTACAAGCAATAGTCAGCATGTTCCGAGCTGCCTTAATTTCTCATTGAAGTCAAACAACGACAATGTTTTATTTTTTCTTCTGGTGACAAAACACGAGTGTGATGGATTGTCTGTTCCTATTACCACACTTCAGTAGCGAAGAATACAAGAAGCAGTTTACGATGTCTGCAAAAGTTAGTTAATTATAATCCAAGTTCAAACTGTATAGGCGGAGAGATGCATTTAGTGTTGAAACGACCGAACAAGTTTTCTTATAACTTTGACGTAGAGAAAACAAGTGGATACCATACACGCACTTTGCATAATAATTACACGTAAGTAGACAAACATATACTTATATATTTTGTGTTTTTACATAATGCACATACACCTAATCAAACAAACACATACCTATGTATCTTGTGTTTTACGTAATATGTACACCTAATTTGGCAAACATATATCTATATATTTTATGCATATATACACGTAACTAGACAAACGTGTACCTACCTATTTTGAAGGTTAGCAAGGATTTATATTTTGGTTGTGTTTATATATACATAATATTGACAAGCAGACACGTATTATTAGTTTCTTTCAATCTCAAGATGTCCTGTCAGTTTTTTGCAGACTCTTCTATATTTTAAGTCATAAGACAGAAGAAATAGAGCGATAGAAAAAGAAAAACAGCAACGTTTTCCGTATGTCATTTGTTACTGATTTCAGTGACGTCACGCCCTCTGTATTAAAATCTTTAAACTAAATTCTTCTCCTTTCTGGCTACACACGAAATCATGTGTTTATGAGCTTTCTTTTAGTTTCTGTGAGTTTCATTATATCATTACATCCTTGTATACTTTTAAGTTTTTTCTTATATACAATATTTTTAAACGTTAGTCCTTAAGTTTTATACTCGATAAACTCAGTTTATTACCTTGTGATATTCCGAGAATAAATAATTTAAAGTGTTTTGTTATTATATTATAGTAATGGTGAACTTGTCCCCCCGGGGAAAGTTAAAAACTTAATTTTTTATCTACTTATTCGGCATATGTATATATATATATATTGTTCACTTCACAATTTTACATTACTTTGGCCCCCACTGGAAATATTTCTGAGGACACTCATGATTAGATTACATCAAGGTCTAAGCTTTTAAAGTAATATTTAAGAATACTTTGACAATTGTGTACAGTTCTCTTTTAGTAGTTATTTGTCATTCGTGGTGTTGTTGGTTTTTTGCGATTGATTGTAAAAATATCGTTGAGATCTATATCTTGCCTTTTATAAGTCAACACCTAAGAGAACTTTCGTACGATACCATAACTTGTCAGCTGAGCTGTATGATAAAACGTCCTAAAATGCTAAAAGCCAACGAAGCAGTGTATTCAGTTTTAATACTTGTGATTCAAATTTCTGGACTGTAGAAGTATTTAATATAGTTTGACCAGAACGAACTTCATATCAACTTTACCTAAAATACAGATGCATGTTTTGCCTCTCATAAGTCACTGGCAACCTTTCGTCTAGTAATCAGAGCCAATCAATGTAATGCTTCCTCGAACAGCGGTCTAGTTTAATAGTTTTTTATTTAGTTCAATGTTTTCACTTGGACAACCTTCTTCGATGTTCTAAGTTTTATTCTCTTCAACTGAATAAATTTACTGCATTAAGATATTTGAAATATATTAAGGAGATATAAGACAGTAGATATATCGTGTAAAAGATTATTTGTTAAACCTTAAGTATGTTTTCATTTATTTTCCATGTGATGTTTCTCTTCTTACATTTATATTCATACATTGATATATTTCTATAACTCATCTTTATTAAATATGCAGCGGTATTTACTTTAAGGTTATTATTAAGCAAAGAATATAAATTCTACGAAGCTAGCAAACAGTTCGACATCAATAAAATAATATTAAATTTTGTAATTTAAAAGTGTAAGTGTCATTATAGCATTACGTTACTTTAAATGGTAATGAAGATAAGTCCATATCCTTACTTAGCATTATTATAGCACAACAATAATTCACTTTTTATCACTACTGCTTATTTTTTTTCGATAGCAAGTCATCAAAGTGTGAACATACTTGTGTTCCCTTGGATTTCAGTTCATTTTGAAGAATTATTAATTTATTTCAAAGGGTTAGAGAGTATAGTCACGAACAGTGTTTGAATTTATAGTAATTAACCGTAGAAAAGCTGTTTTATTGCCCATTTCCTTTCAAGTTATGTCTCAGTTTAATTTTGAAAGGACTCGTCCTTAATCTTTGAGGTAATGTAAGAAGATTTAGAGGCATAGATACACGCGTGTCGCGTTAACAAGATTGTAAAACAACAACACAGTAACCACTTTGTGTTACACTTCTTACACATCAACATTATTTAACAAGTGACAGACATCAGTGGCATTACTTACAGCTGTTGTACATTTGCTTTTTTATGGCTAAATAATAAAAATGACTAAATCTTACACTTTTCTGGTGTTCCTCTAGTAAATGTTTTCTTTGCATTATTGTAACAGTCCTATCAAACTTTTCAACACAAAAATAATTCATTATAGCTTTAATCAGCAAATTGAATAAAAGCTATTTATTGGTGGAAAGTAAAAGACGTCTGTTGGGTCTGTTTTATTTATTATAGTGTTTTAAGGTCATACGAAGCAACGTAGCCACGGTAGATATTTTGTTTTGGTGTAATCTAGATATAGTAGATATTTAGCTTAAGTGGAATATAGACACAGTAGACATTTGGTTTAGGTGTAATGTAGATATAGTAGTTACTTAGTTTCAGTGAAGTGTAGACACAGTAGATATTTGGTTCAAGTGAAATGTATTTCTGACTTCTAAATTACTTTTGGGGCTTGAAAGATATTAAACCTATATTACTTCCACGAATTTGTTGGGTTTTATTTTTCTAGACTGGGCCGACGTTTCGGTCTCATTCTAGAAACGGTAAGCTTCAACCAAATGTCTATCATCTAAGGTATCATTGAAAATTAAATTGAACATTTAAGTATGTTATTAACTTCAGTTCAAATCTTCACCCGAATTAAAAATTCATTTAATATTCACAAAGTTTGTTTGATCTAAGAAGGTCGAAACGTTGTTCTGTACTTTATTTTAATAAAAGTTTTAATACCATACCAGCTGTCTTGAGATACATTGCTGATTCAAATGGGTTTCCTGTGGATTCAGTAGATAGCCCGATTTGGCTTTGCTATACGAAAACACACACACACACTCAAGTGGGTTTCTCGTCATCACAAGGTCAAGGTTGAATAAACTCAAAATAATTCAATCAACTCAAAACATTTTATAAATAAACACTTATATCACTTTTAAAATAACGTGTTTTTAAACCTGACTCAGTGTTAGCAGGTAGAGCATACAACATTCCACGAAACAGTGTAAATGTGTTGTTCAATGTTACCGTTTTTAACACACAGTTCAATGTTATCGTTTTTAACATATATTTAAGTGTTACCGTTTTAAACACGCAGTTCAATGTTACCGTTTCAACATGTATCTCAATGCTACTGTTTTAAACATGTAGTTGAATGTCACTGTTTTTAACATGTATCCCAATGATACTGTTTTAACATGTAGTTCAATGTTACCGTTTTAAACATGTATCTCAATGTTACCGTTTTTAATATGTATCCCAATGTTATCATTTAAAACATGTAGTTCAATGTTACCGTTTTACACATGTAGTTTAATGCTACCGTTTTAAACATGTAGTTTAATGTTACCGTGTTTAATATATAGATAAATAAACAGAAGAGTTTTTCTGAAGTAAACTCAGCATATTTTTTATTGTACTGTATGATAGTGTTCACTTCTTTACACTTGCTTTTGTTTAAGTTTTTATGTATTTAAAATTTACTTATGATTTAGTCGAGCAAACACTGGATGCAGCAATTTTAAGAAAGATATGAAGTGGTGATCCGAAACGTGTAAATCACTGGCTTTTGTGTAGATGACGTAACAGATGGACAGAGGTATATTTTTCTATAGTTTTAGTAGCGGCAGCTGGACATTACGTCGACGTCAAATCCAAAAGTTGGCCATGCCATCTGTACCAGGTGATAATAGCCGTAGTTGATAACAAAGTGATCCAGGAGCCATGCTGGAGCCAAGCCAAGGACCACATGGTCTACTCCCAACATTCTACCTTCTTTCATGCAATTAACGAAATTCTGTGGTCGACGAGATGAAAGGGTCGATACTACATTACGTTCCATTCAGTGAAATATTCTTTATTGTCTGCTTGCTGGGAAAGAACGTATATGTTTACACATTTTCATTATTTCAGGAAAATCTAAAACACAAATAGTAACCGAAAGAAGGAAAAGTTACTGTGCCAGAACTAAATTATCTTCTTCGTCTGGCATAGTTATGACTAAATCGTCATAACCAGCCACATTTAAATTTCAGTTTAATACTATCTCATAGGTGGCTCTTTCCTAACGATAAACTTTTTTTAAAACTACCAACTAATATTCTAAAAAAATATTTTCCTGGTGGTGGATTTATTAGTCAAACGGGTAAATTTGCTATTGAAATACATGTTTCTCATTATGTCGAATCATTTTCTTGTTAAACTAATAAGTCTAATTGTTTACAATTCCTGGTCCAATTCCTTTTTGAAAACGCAAAATATTTTTTGTGAACTAAATTTAATTAACAAGTACCGAAAAACGATTATCACGTGACCTGAAAAATCTTAAATGGTAATTAATCTCGAAATTTATATTAATTTTATATTGCCCTAAAAATGTATTATACATGGTTTGGTAATATTAAAAACAGTAATGTAATTCATCTTAAATAACCATCACACTACTTTGGCTGTTTGCGCTTCAACAAGAGCTATTCTATTTTTTATCAAAATAATTAAGTGAATTCTGAGCTTTTGCATTCTAAACCTTTCCGTAGCACACAGATCACCATGCAGAAGTGGCTGCAGAGGTTAAGCCTAAGCAAAATGGCGGTTAAATAAACGCTCATTTCGAAATCTTTTCAAGATTTAATCAATAAATAAATGATGAAACTAAATTTTATTTTTTCTGATGAATGGCTTCAGAGTTAATCTATTAATCACATCATCATGCAATCTTCAGATCTGGCTTGGAACTATTTCAGTAGAATTCTGTCCTTAACGATTTTAATAATTTATTTGTATCTCAAACTTTAAGGATGTTTCTACTACGTCTATAAGTTATTCACTCGTTCTTCGTAAACTGTTATAAGATATTTTTCCACTCACGAACAATAAGCTCAAAGTAGATACGTAAAAATTTGCAGAAGCCCTTGGAAAATGAAACCAAAACCTATTTAGGTTTCTCTTAGAGAAACAAATTTACATGTTCCTTTTCATGCTAGATTAAACGAATGTTGTTTCCATGTATTCTCGGAGGCTTTTTCTGTGTTTCTCTCTAGCATCCTTAACATATTAATTTATAAATTAAATTTTGCGTAATTGGTTAGTACAAAGTGAATGTATTCTTCACCGGATTTCCGTTTCTCATGAAATATTTAAACGGTATCTCTTATACATATCATTAATATCATTGATTAACCTATAAAGGAAATAATTTATGGGTTATGTTTTTTTTCTTTATTGGTGGAAATCTTTGTTCTGTTGCCTTGAGGATTGAACATATAATAAATAAATATATAAAATCAGATAAATTTCCCAACTCTGAAAAAAAGAAAAAAAGAGAAACATTGTTCAAAATATCGGAAGAACTGAAGATTATAAAAACACAACTGAAATGTGATCACTCGGCTCGATTAGTTAAGCCTACTATATACCTGCTACAGGTATATAAAAGCAATAACCCCTTTTTTTTACTTCGTTTTTGCTAATTCAAGAAACGTCTATTCAAAACTTATGGTCCTATATATATCATTACGTTTTTAATCAGTAATTAATAATAAAAACCAATTTAAGAAAACTCGTAAAATGACAACAATTCTTCAAAATATAAGATAAAATTATTAGTAATTAATAATAACAACTAATTTCATAGAACTCGTAAAGTGGCAACAGTTCTTCAAAATACAAGGCAAAATGATCAATAATTTATAAAAACAAACAATTTAATAGAACTCGAAGAGTAACAGAAGTTCTTCAATACATAAGGGCCCGGCATGGCCAAGCGTGTTAAGGCGTGAGACTCGCATTCCCGTCGCGCCAAACATGCTCGCCCTTTCAGCCGTGGGGACGTAATAATGTGACGGTCAATCCCACTATTGGTTGGTAAAGAGTAGCCAAGAGTTGGCGGTGGGTGGTGACAACTAGCTGCCTTCCCTCTATTCTTACACTGCTAAATTAGGTACGGCTACCACAAATAGCCCTCGAGTAGCTTTGTGCGAAATTCAAAATCAAACAAACAAACAAACAATATATATATATATATGATAAAATTATCAGTAATTAATAATAATAACCAACTTAATAGAACTCGTAGAGTGACAACAGTTCTTCAAAACATATAATAAAATTATCAGTGAATAATAATAATTACCAATTTGATAGAACTCATACAGTGACAACAGTTCTTCAAAATATAAGATAAAATTGTCAGTAAATAATAATAATAACGAAATCGACAGAACTTATAACTCATATAGTGACAGAAGTTATTCAAAATATAAGACAAAAGTATCAATACGTAGTAATAATAACTAATTTGATAGCACTCGTAGTGACAACAGTTCTTCAAAACATATGAAAAAATTATCACTAACTAATAATAATTAACCAATTTGATACAACTCGTAGAGAGACAGAAATTTTTCAGTACATATGATAAAATTATCAGTAATTCATAATAATAAACAATTTCATAGAACTCGAAGAGTGAGAACAGTTGTTATCAGTATTTAATAAAAACAACAAAATTATAAGAACTCGTAGTATGACAACACTTCCTCAAAATATAAAATAAGATTATCAGTAATTAATAATAATAACCAATTTCATATAACTCAGAGTCACAACAGTTTTTCAAAATATAAGATAAAATTATCAGTAATTAATAATATTCAATTTGGTATAACTTGTAGAGTGGCAACAGTTCCTGACAAAAGTATCAATCCTTAATAATAATAACCAATTTGATAGAATTCTAAGAGTAACAACAGTTCTTCAAAAAATCGGATCAAATTATCAGTAATAACTAATAATCAATTTTTATAACTCGTAGAGTGACAACAGTTCTTCAGAATATAAAATAAAATTATCAGTAATTAATAATAATAACCAACTTCACAGAACTCGTAGAGTGACAACCAGTATTCAAAATATAAAAAAATATAAGTAATTAATAATAATAAACAATTTGAAAGAACTTTTGGTGTAACAACAGTTCTTAAAAATATAACATAAAATTATCAGTAATTAATAATAACCACCAACTGATAGTTATTATTAATTGATAATAATAACCAAATTGATAGAATTCGTAGAGTGACAACACTTCTTCAAAACATATGATTAATTTATCAGTAATTAATAATAATAACCAATTTGATAAAACTCGAAGAGTGACAACAGTTCTTCCAAACCAATGAAAAAATATCGGTACTTGATAAAAAAAAAAATGAATTTGTTAGAATTCGAAGAATGACAACAGTTCTTCAAAACTCCAGATAAAATTTTAGTAATTCATAATAATAACCAATTTGATAAAACTCGTAGAATGACAAAAGTTCTTCAATATATATCATAAAATTATCAGTTATTAATAATAATAACCATTTTAATAAAACTCCTAGAATGGCAACATCTCTTCAAATTATAAGATAAAATTATCAGTAATTAATAATAATAAACAGTTTCATAGAACTCGTAAAGTGACAGCAGTTCTTACATAAATAAGATAAAATTATCAATAATTAATAATAACAAATTTGATAGGACTCGTAGAGTGACAACAGCACTTGAAAATATAAGATAAACTAATAAGTAATTAACAATAATAAACAATTTGATAGAACTCGTAGAGTGACAGTATTTATAGAAAACATAAGATAAAACTTTCATTAATTAATGATAATAACCAATTTAATAGAACTCGTAGTGTGACAACAGCTCTTGAAAATATAAAATAAAATTATCAATAATTAATGATAATAACCAATTTGATTGTACTCGCAGAGTAACAACAGTTTTTCAAAATATAGGATACAATTATCAGTAATTAACAATAATAACCACACTGATAAAACTCGTAGAGCTACAGCAGTTCCTTAAAACATATGATAAAATTATCAGTATTTAATAATAATAACCAGATTGATAGAACTCGTATAGTAGCAACAGTTCTTGAAAATAAAAGATAAAATTAACAGTAATTAATAATAATAAACAATTTGATAGAACTCATAGAGTGACAACAGTTCTTCAATATATTTCATAATATTATTAGTAACTAATAGTAATAAGCGATTTGGTATAACTCGTAGAGTGACAACAGTTCTTCAAAATATAAGATAAAGTTATCAGTAATTTACAATAATAAACAAGTTAATAGAACATAGTTCTTCAAAATGTAAGATAAAATCATCAGTATTTAATAACAATAACCCATTTGATAGTACTAGCAGAGAGACAACAGTTTTTCAAAATATAAGATAAAATGATTAGTAATTAATAATAATAAACACGTTGATAAAACTAGTACAGTAGCAACAGTTCTTCAAACTATAAGATAAAATTATAAGAAATTTCTAATAATAACCACACTGATAGAACTCATAGAGTGACAACAGTCCTTTAAATTATAAACTAAAAGAATCAGTAATTAATAGTAATAACCAACCTGATAGAACTTGTAGAACGTTAACAGTCCTTTAAATTATAACGTAAAAGAATAAGTGATTAATAATAATAATAACCAATCTCATAGAACTTGTAGTGTGACAAGATTTCTTCAAAACATACAATAAAAATGTGAATAGTTACAATAATAAACAAATTGATAGAACTCGCAGACTGACAACAGTTCTTCAAAACATAAAATAAAATTATTAGTAATTAAGAATAATAACCAACTTCATAAAACTCGTGGAGTGACAACAGTTGTTGAAAATATAACATAAAATTTTCAGTATTTAATAATAACAACCAATTTGATAGAACTCGTAGAGTAAAAACAGTTCTTCAAAATATAACATAAAATCATCAGTAATTAAAAATAATAATAATAATATGATAAAATTATAAGTAATTTCTTATAACAAACACATTTATAGAACTCGTAAAGTGAGAACTGTCCTTCAAATTATAAAATAATAAATTTAGAAATTAATTGTAATAACAAGTCTGACAAAACTTGTAGTGTAACAACAGTTCTTCGAATTATAAGACAAAAGTATCAATATTTAATAATAATAACAACTTTTATAAAACTCGTAGTATAAAAACAGTTCATCAAAATATAAGAAATAATTATCAGCTATTAACAATAATAACCAGTTTGATACACTGGTAGAGTGACAGAAGTTTTTCAGTATATAAAATAAAATTACTATTAATTAATACTAGTAACCGATTTGGTAGAACTGGCAGAGTGACAACAGTTTTTCAAAATATAAGATAAAGTTATCACTAATTTACAATAATAACAACATTGATAGAAGTCGTGGAGTGACAACAGTTCATTAAAACATCAGATGAAATTATCAGTAAGTAGTAACAATAACCAATTTGATAGAACTCGTAGCGTGGCAACAGTTCTTTAGTATATAAGATAAAAGTATGAATACTTAAAAATAATAACCAAATTGATAGGACTCGTAGAGTGGCAATAGTTATTTAAAACATAGGAAAAAATTATCATTTATTAATAATAATAACTGGTTTGATACAACTCGTAGAATGACAGATGTTCTTTAGTACATATCATTAAATTATCAGTAACTGATAGTAATATCCGATTAGGTACAACTCGTAGAGTGAAAAGAGTTTTCAAAATATAACATAAAATTGTTAGTAATTTACAATAATAACCAAATTGATAGAAGTCGTGGAGTCACGACAGTTCTTCAAAACATATGAGAAATTTATCAGTAATTAATAATAATAACAATTTGAGAGAATATGTAGAATGACAAAAGGCCATTAAAATATCATATAAAACTATCAGTAATTAATAATAATAAACGATTTCATAAAACTCGAAGAGTGACAACAGCTCTTTAAAATATCAGATAAAATTGTCAGTAATTAATAATAATAAGCAATTTGATAGAACTCATAAATTGACAGCAGTACGTACAAAGATGTGATAAAATTATCAGTAATTAATAATAATAAGAATTTTAGAGAACTTGTAGATTGACTACAGGCCATCAAAATATAATATAAATTGATCAGTAATTAAAAATAATAATAACCAATTTTATACAACTCGTACAGTTAAAACAGTTCTTCAAAATATGAGATAACATTTTCAGTAATTAATAATAATAACAAATTTGATACAACTCGTAGAGTGACAGAAGTTATTCAATACATATCCTAAAATTATCGGTAATTAATATTAATAATCAATTTGGTATAACTTATAGAGTGACAAGAGTTTTTCGAAATATAATATACATTTATCAGTAATGAATAATAATAACCAAATTAATACAACTTTTACAGTTACAACAGTTCTTCAAAACATAAGATAAAATTATCAGAAATTAATAATAATAACCGATTTGATACAACTCGTAGAGTGACAGCAGATCTTAAATATGATTAATTATTAGTAATTAAGAATAATAACCATATTCATAGACTCCTAGAGTGACAATAGTTATTGAAAATATAAGATAAAATTTTCAGTAATTAATAAAAATATCCCATTTGATAAAACCCGCAGTGTGACAACAGTTTTTAAAAATATAGAAAATATTTATCAGTAATTAATAATAACCAATTTGATACAACTTATAGAGTGACAATAGTTCTTCAAAATATAAAACAAAACTATCAGTAATTAATTAATAGTAATGACTAATTTGATAGAACTCGAAAAGTGACAACAGTTCTACAAAACCTAAAATAAAATTACCAGATAATAATAATAAATCTAATTTCATACAACTCGTAGAGAGCAGCAGTTCTTAAAAACATATGATAAAATTATTAGTAATTAATAATAATAACCAACTTCATGGAACTCGTGGAGTGTCAATAGTTGTTGAAAATACAAGATAAAATTATCAGTAATTAATAATAATAAACAATTCGATAGAACTCGTGGAGTGACAGTAGTTCTTAAATACTTACGATAAAATTAGTAGTAATTAAGAATAATAACAAACTTCATGGAACTCCTACAGTGACAATAGTTGTTGAAAATATAAGATAGAATTTCAGTAATTAATAATGATATCCAATTTAATGGAACTCGTAGAACAGTTCTTCAAAATATAAGATAAAATCATGAATAATTAATAATAATAACCCATTTGATAGAACTCGAAGAGTAACAACTATTTTTCAAAATATAAGATAAAATTATTAGTAATTAATAATAATAACCAGGTTGATATAACTCGTAGAGTGACAAGAGTTCTTCAAAATATAAGACAAAATTATCGGTAATTAATATTAATAGTAACCAATTTGATAGAACTCGTAGAGTGACAAAAGTTCTTTAAAATAAAGGACCAAATTATAAGTAATTATTAATAATAACCAATTTCATAGAACACGAAGAGTGAAAACAATTATTTAAATTATAGGATAAAATTGTGAGCAATTAATAGTAATAACCAATTTCATAGAACACGTAGATTGACAGCAGGTTTTCAGTAGTTATGGTAAAATTATCAGTAATTAATAATAATGACCAATTTGATAGAACTCGTAGAGTGACAACAGTTCTTCAGTATATGTGGTAAAATTATTAGTAATATTTTTTACCCTTTCTCATTGTGTTGTGTGGGAATTGTTCCAATCGGGAGTCTTCATCTCTGCTTTTTTATAGGTAAACATTTTAGCTCTAGAATTAGACTCCCATGGAGTTTTTAAGGTGGCGTTGTTCGAAATTATTGTAGAATAACTTATTTATAGATCCATACATGACTTTTATGGTTATATAGATGATATTTTCAGTCTGATTCATGGAACATAAAATGACTGAATTGTGGCCTTGGAAGGAATCGAACTCTGGACTTTTGTATTAGAAACTCTCAATGAGCTATCAAAAGGCTAGTTTTGTTTTTTTTGTTTAGAATTTTGCGCAAGGCTACACGAGGGCTATCTGCCCCAGCCATCCATAATTGAGAAGTGTAAGACTAGAGTGAAGGCAGCTAGTCATCGCCACCCACTGCCACCTCTTGGGCTACTCTTTAACCAGTGAATAGTGGAATTGACTGTAATACTATAACGTCCCCACGGCTGAAATGACGATCATATTTGGTGTAACAGGGATTCGAACCTGCGCCCCTCAGTACGAGTTTAATATCTTAACCACCTGGCCATGCCGCGTCTCATAGGGCCAGTAACAGTTTTGTTACTTTCAGTTGAGGCACAACTAACTGTGATGTACCAATCACGGGTATCAAATGTTACATTTTAGTATTATAAGTCCTCAAGTGTATCGCTAAAATAAAAATTGGATAAAATAATATTCCTGAGTTTGATTAAAATGATAAATAAAGACGCACGTCATTGACGAGAGGTTCTCTGAAAATGTCGACATTCATTTTCTTTAAAGTTCTTTATTTATTTAACAATGTACCTTTCTATTTCTTAATTTTTCTCACTAAAGCAGACATTTAAGAATATTTTTCAGTCTTATAGAGTAACATTCTGTTTCCAGTGTACAAAGTAAAAATATTAGATAATTTTAAACTATTTTCAAATACTGAAACAAATAGGAAACTTGATTTTATTTCGATATTACATAAGGCAGTTAATCTGGTTATAGCAAATTAAGTAACATTTTGCTGTTTACTTATGCGAAATAAAAAAATATGCCCAATATATTTGGTGCTACAATGTTTTGTTTTTTCTGTTAAACGCTTAGCTACACAATTGGCTATCCGTACACTATCCACCATGATTATCGAAACCTGTGTTTAGCTTTAGAAGTGTCGTCAGAGACACCGCTGAACCAATGAGGAACAACTGTTGTATCACCAATTGCTTACTAAATTCACAGCTTGTAAATAAATAATCACCAACAGAATATTTACTGCTAAAATTATTACCACAAGATAGCGCTAACGTCATCGTATAATCTGCTAGCTTATTGGTTGTCTGGTGAACTCGTCATTCATGATCAAACCATTTGATCAACATCTCTTCTAAGTTATCTTGTCGCGGAAATTACACACACTAACGCATGTTGATGGTTGAAAACATTTGATTAGTTCTAAGATTTAAATAAAGAAAAGCCTGGAACGTTCTTTTAAGGTTTCCACATTTATTAATATAAGTATAGTAACTAATTTGATATTGTTACGAGACTTACAACGTGCTCCACAAGTTTGTTCCTATTGATTGATGAAACATTGCTTATAAACCTGAATCACTATATCTTAACGACCGGTTCCGTATGAGGGTTGAACAACCAAACGAAATATTTGTTACTGTTTGTTCGATGCAGGTTTTTCCCGTTTTGTTTAATGTATATTTCCATGGACCTTCTCAGTGCAGGAAACAGCTGGAAAACTGTCAGCAAAACAAAAACCAAACATTTCATTCATTTACATATTCTGTTCTACTTCTAAGAAACTTACGTAATATTTAATATAGCCTTATCACAAAACACTAAATCAGTTTCTTTTATTACATATAGGGGACAGCGGTAAGTTTTCAGATTTACAACGCTAAAATCAGGGGCTCTATTCCCCTTAGTGTACACAGTAGATAGCCAGATGTGGCTTTGTTATAAGAAAACACACACATTACATATTAGCCAATTGCACACAGCCTCCGTCAAATTAAAAGTTCCGTAGTTTTCTTTTTGTTATAAGAACATATTTGGGCTAAATGTTCGTTTTCATACAATTTACGACAAGTTGAATATTAAGAGTACAATCAGTTTCTACAATATTGTAACTGAAAACAAACAAAAAGACAAGTAAAGAAATGAAAAACATGAGTTTTCTGTAAAATAATTCTCTTATTTGGACCAATCGTTTCTCAGTAGGTGCTATGGGGTTCATCTGTGAAATGACAGTATTCGTTCAGGCAAGAGTAACCCAAGAGTTGGCGGCGTAGGTGATGTCGACTAGCTGGCTTTCTTCTCATCTAACAGTTAAGAATGATTGACGAACATTCCAAAAACATCTACGTTATGTCTGCCTCGTCCCGTCTTTCAGTAGTGTGAAAAGTGTTTAAAGTTCATTAAAATGATCAAAGAATGAAAATTATTCGTTGTTTTGTTTGGGAGAAGTTCGCAGTTTATATCTGCATGGTTCCAGGGTGGTTATAAAATAGTAATATTAACTTATATGTAACGAGTAACAACTAACAAAGTGGATCCAGGTGGCAAAATTCACCAGATAATTTAAATATAATGACTGTACATGAACAAGTAGCGTCCATAGAAAGTATTGAAACCTGATATAAGTTAAAAGCCATTGAGGAATCTTTTCTTACTGCTTATTATATTGTTTTGTGTAAAATACATGTAATTTCTTTACAGCACTTTTATACATGACAAAAAAAACACTGTGAGTGTCAGATAAACACGTGAAATGAATAAGGAAACGTTGGACCATTCTTCTATATGTTATTTAGTTAAACCTAAAATGGAAATTGTAAATTCAGTTAACCTGAGTAAACCTCAACATTTCAAACACTAAGTTCACTAAACATTTGTAAAACTCAATATATTGAATTCTTCGATGCTATCTGGCCATAAAAAGTAACTAATATTTTCTTTGGATTGAGGAACACGTGACTATAGTTACACATTGACTGTCTCCTTCTCAAAGACTCTTTTTAAATTTAAATCTAATTTTCGTCAACTAAATCATAAAGCCTTAGTGGCCAGTTTGATGTAATCTCCCTCTTCACAGATGTCCGAACTACTAAAGCCTGCAGGATAGCTTTAGAATTTATATCCAAGACTCCAACCCATTGATACACATCCAAACCAACCAATTAGCAACTCTTATAGAATTCACTATCACCAAAAGTAATTTTATGTTCAATAACCAAAATTACTTTCAAATAAATAGCCTAAGTATGGGGAATACCGTGCCACCAGTTCTAGCCAACATTTTATGACACAGATTGAATCTCAAGCGATTAACTCAGACTTACACCCACCACTATACTGGTACAGGTATGTTGATGATACAATTACTGGATTCACATCCACAGAACACATACTTAGTATTTTCAATCACGTTAACTCAATACACCCCAACGTTAAGTTCACTTGTGAACAGGAAAAAAAACAAAGTAACTAACCAAATAGCAGTTCTTAACCTCAAAATCACAAGAACAGAAATCCACAGTAAAATCATTCATACTGGATTATACGTTCCCTAGGACTCAGCACACGAAACAAACCAAAAACTCAGAATATTAAGAAACCAAATAAAGATATCCATAAAACGTTAATGAAATTAACGATGAAATCAACAAAATAAAACAACACATCATCAACATCAATAAATATCCTTCAAAATAACCAACATTCGAAAAACTTATACCAAAATACAACATTCTAGTGAACACCAAACTTATTCAAAAACCAGATATAAAAGTAAAACCCATAGTATGTAAAAACTATACCGACAAACACAAACCAACATAATTTATAAAATACAATGCAACAAGTGGCATGACTTCTGTATTAGAGAAACAAGTAGAAAAATGAAACATTCAATGCACACACACAAAAATACATTCCCACGTTATGTAACACTTCAGGTAAAAAACTGTACCCCAGACGTCTCTTCAATACCAGAATTATACGGTTAAGGAAAAGTAAAATATAACGTTTATTTTCGATACAGGAAACGTAATTACGATTGAAATATTCAAAAGGTGTAATTTATTGAGATAGACACAATGTCGATAAGATGTTATTTGGTCACGTGACACATCTTACTTACTATAGAGAAATATTAGTAATAAATATATTATATATTCTAGACATACATAAAATGGTCTTTATTTTATAAATATTAAGATATAAATTGATATAAAAATATCTGTGAATTTACGGTTGATATTAATATCTTCTAGATTTGTTGTTTCTCAGCATAAAGCCACACAGTAAGCTATCAGCGCTCTGCCAATGCGGGGAAATGTACCACAATATTTGGAGTCTACGAACTTACTAAGACCAACAGCGAACAAAACTGACATATCTGAATGAACTAAGATGATAAATATTCAACTTAGAAAGCAAGATAAGTTAGATAATCAAGTCGAATACGAGAACAAAGTCAGGAAGATCCACCACCATAACGCTTTCAATGTGGGATTGAATATCCTTATTATTGTTGAAGATTCGGATTATGCTCAGCACATCACGATTCGAACCTTGGACCATACTGTTCACAGCATAGCAAGATAAACACTAAATAACAAAAAATTTAAGACTCTCGTAAAAACGTACGAAATGTGATCAAAAGAAAAATATCGATATTATTGGATATTAGATCTAGGAAACCTGAGGCTAAGCAAACTTTCAAACTAAATAACTTTCACTCATTGCGAAGAGACATGTTTTTATAACTATTGTTTTCTTTGTGTTAGCATACAAATAGATGTGTGAAGTTACATATTGTTGTATTTTCGCTTTCATTCAAAGAGTCATGTTTCAATAAATATCGTTGTTTTTTCAGCAAAAATTTTCAAAGAAATTAAATTACATAACTTTCGAGTAGAAAGTAAGCTGTGAATCAATTATGTTTGACAGACAAGCTAGAAAGTTAAAGTAAATTGGTTATGTTTGACAGACTAAGTAGAAAGTTAATTGTAAATCAATTGTGTTTGACAGACTGAGTAGAAAGGTAATGTAAATCAGTTATGTTTGACAGACTAAGAGGAAAGTTAACTGTAAATCAATTGTGTTTGACAGACTGAGTAGAAAGGTAATGTAAATCAGTTATGTTTGACAGACTAAGAGGAAAGTTAACTGTAAATCAGTTATGTTTGACAGACTAAGTGGAAAGTTAACTGTAAATCAGTTATGTTTGACAGACTAAGTGGAAAGTTAACTGTAAATCAGTTATGTTTGACAGACTAAGTGGAAAGTTAATTGTAAATCAATTGTGTTTGACAGACTAAGTAGAAAGTTAACGGTAAATCAGTTATGTTTGACAGACTAAGTGGAAAGTTAATTGTAAATTAATTGTGTTTGACAGACTAAGTAAAAAGGTAATGTAAATCAGTTATGTTTGACAGACTAAGAAGAAAGTTAACTGTAAATCAGTTATGTTTGACAAACTAAGTAAAAAGTTAACTGTAAATCAGTTATGTTTCACAGAGTAAGTAGGAAGTTAACTGTAAATCAATTGTGTTTGTCAGACTAAGTAGAAAGTGAACAGTAAATCACTTATGTTTGACAGACTAAGTAGAAAGTTAACTGTCAATCGGTATAAGTATAGTTAAATAAGATTCATGAACACTATATATATAAAAAAGAGATGTGCATCTCGGCCCTGATCTTGGGACTGTTGGGAAGGCAGCTGGTCAACAAGGGCCATTTCTCACCCTAAATCTACTCTTATATTGTTAGTTTGAAGTTGATCACGATGCTAAACAAAGGTCTATCTGTGCTATCAAAACCCGAATTCTAACGTTGTAAGTCCACAGACATACCGCTGGGGGCGTTAGTGTTGTATCATTTATTTGTTATTTTTTATTTTCGCGCAAAGCCACACGAGGGCTATCTGCGCTAGCCGTCCTTAGTCTAGCAGTGTAAGACTAGAGGGATGGCAGCTAGTCGTCACCACCCCCTCTGCCAACTCTTGGGCTACTCTTTTACCAACAAATAGTGGGATTGACCCCTACGGCTTAAAGGGCGAGCATGTTTGGTGTGACACGAATTCGAACCCGCGACTCGAGCGCCTTTACCACCTGCCCATGCAGAGCCACTGTTGCATGTCCAAACAATGTGATTTCACTATCGTCCTTATATCTGTTACCTCCTGTACAGAATAAAAGTTTATTTTGTAATAGGATCCCAGTGAGTGGATGACATTAATAAAAGTTTATTTTGTAATAGGATCCACTGATCCCAGTGAGTGGATGACATTAATAAAAGTTTATTTTGTAATAGGATCCACTGATCCCAGTGAGTGGATGACATTAATAAAAGTTTATTTTGTAATAGGATCCACTGATCCCAGTGAGTGGATGACATTAATGTCTATCATGAACAATCAAATTCCGAATTGTAGTGTTATAAGCCTGTAAAATTACCTCTGGCTTTCTGCTATACAATAATTTGTGAGTTCGTATAAACCACGGTATTTATGATTAAACTATGCTATGGTGTTTCTCTTAACACTTTTCTTATTTTAGTTCATGTTTCTTAACTGCATGCCAGTCGACACAACTTAGTTCAGTATTGTACTGTATGCCAGTCGACACAACTTAGTTCAGTATTGTACTGTATGCCAGTCGAAACAACTTAGTTCAGTATTGTACTGTATGCCAGTCGACACAACTTAGTCCAATATTGTACTGTATGACAGTCGACACAACTTAGTTCAGTATTGTACTGTATGCCAGTCGACACAACTTAGTTCAGTATTGTACTGTATGACAGTCGACACAACTTAGTTCAGTATTGTACTGTATGACAGTCGACACAACTTAGTCCAATATTGTACTGTATGCCAGTCGACACAACTTAGTTCAGTATTGTACTGTATGCCAGTCGACACAACTTAGTTCAGTATTGTACTGTATGCC
Organism: Tachypleus tridentatus; assembly: GCF_004210375.1. Taxonomy (NCBI): domain Eukaryota; kingdom Metazoa; phylum Arthropoda; class Merostomata; order Xiphosura; family Limulidae; genus Tachypleus; species Tachypleus tridentatus. Next base: position 76,480,180 of record NC_134827.1, on the reverse strand, counting down.
AGTCGACACAACTTAGTTCAGTATTGTACTGTATGACAGTCGACACAACTTAGTCCAGTATTGTACTGTATGCCAGTCGACACAACTTAGTCCAATATTGTACTGTATGCCAGTCGACACAACTTAGTTCAGTATTGTACTGTATGACAGTCGACACAACTTAGTTCAGTATTGTACTGTATGCCAGTCGAAACAACTTAGTTCAGTATTGTACTGTATGACAGTCGACACAACTTAGTTCAGTATTGTACTGTATGACAGTCGACACAACTTAGTCCAGTATTGTACTGTATGCCAGTCGACACAACTTAGTTCAGTATTGTACTGTATGACAGTCGACACAACTTAGTTCAGTATTGTACTGTATGCCAGTCGACACAACTTAGTTCAGTATTGTACTGTATGACAGTCGACACAACTTAGTCCAGTATTGTACTGTATGACAGTCGACACAACTTAGTCTAGTATTGTACTGTATGCCAGTCGACACAACTTAGTTCAGTATTGTACTGTATGACAGTCGACACAACTTAGTCCAGTATTGTACTGTATGGCCATGTCAGGCTACATTGAATGAAAGCAGTAGATATTTCATGGTCACTCTTTCAATTCATCTTCTTTAGCCAGATAAAACGATCCCCCAAACCACTTAAACCTGTTATATATTTATTACTAATAAGAGAGAGATAAAAAGGATTTCCAAACATCATGCAAAACTTCCAATTATTATATTAATAGATTCAATCTAATTTCAAATTGAGAAGGAAGCCAGTTAATATAAAAAGTTCCTTTCAGACAGTACAAATACAATGTAGTGATGGCTCATCGTTAAAGTGAAATATTCAGAACCAAAGATTTACACCTTTACCTAACTTACTGCATGTGTACTCAGACCACATTCTACGGTTATGTCGAGTAATGGGGAGGGCACCACACGGATCCTGAGCTACGTCATATGGTACCATACATACAACAGGCTCAACCACACAGAATCATTATCACATGGTGTTATTTCATTTCAGTCTGGAGAGTCATTAGAAGATTACGTCCTCTCATTGGTCTAAAGAAAAACAGGAAAAAATGGGAGATGAATAAAAGATGCAACTCGGTAGTAACAGGAGAAACTCTGAAGGAAGAGAAAGCATTATAATGTGTTTTTCATGACTATTTCATGGTATTAAGAAAATGCAAGCTCTAATACAGTGTTTAATAAGTTGTTAATTCTCCAAATACTCCAAAAATTGGATACATTTAATTTACTTTAGATGTCTGTTTATTTTCTTTCTTTTACCTAAACTTCATTTACATACAAGTTATTTGTGGTCTTGAAGTATTCACTTGTTACTACATATAACTATATCGTGCTGCTACCTAGCCTTCAAAATGTGAAACAGTCATGAAAATTTGAAATAGTCACTGTTTAGATAAAATTAAATGTCTGGAAGGTTTACATATTATCAATGTGCTAAGGTGTTGGGTTGAAACTTTATTTTTCTGGTTTGTAACAAATTTCCCAGAAAGAATGAAGAATTACTTATGGGATTTCCATTATCACCATTCTTATATGGTATGTGTAAAAATTAGTTTGAAAGTCTAATTAAATTCAATTTAATTTATTGAAAAGATATTGAAGTAATAACTTTCTTCAATTCTTCATAAATGTAATTTACTACAAATTAGTGAGAAATAGATGGCACTACAATCTTTTCATAACTGATACATTCAATATTAATAATAAAATTGTTAAATATATTAACGTATTATTTTATGCTGTTGTTATTTTGACTGTGTATATTGAATATACGAGAATTAAGCTGATAAGTTTTTAATATTTCACTTTAATCTCAGTTCGTTCAATTAAGTAAAACCTAACCAATAAGTTTAAATATAATTTTAATGGAAGAGAAAAACAAATGGCACGAGGTGATAACAAGCAAAGTTGATCAGTCCAATAAGCATATGTATATACCGTCATATTAAACGTGCTCGCCCTTTCAGCCGTTGGGGCGTTATAATATCACGATCAATCCCATCATTCGTTGGTAAAAGAGTAGCCCAAGAGTTGGCGGTGGGTGATGATGACTAGCTGCCTTCCCTCTAGTTTTATACTGCACAATTAGGACCAGCTAGCGCAGAGAGGCCTCGTGTAGCTTTATGGAAAATTCAAAAAACAAACGAACAATCACATATTTATATGTCCGTGGGCTAGGCATGGTTTCATGCCCCCTTCAAACCAATGTTTTACTGAAAACTGAATAATATAAAACCTTTAATTGTTTTAAGTACTGTGTTCAAAGGCACTGAAAAATAAGCGGAAACGGAAAAAAAGTGTACAAATAAATTATTTATTTTTATGAGCGACATCTACATCACGAAAGTTAAATTAACCCTTTTTTGTATTCTACGATGAGTGCACGTTAAACATATATAAAAAGACTTCTCTGAACGTCAGTTTTCGGTTTTTGGTACCTATCGTTGAAATTCCCCATACCCTAGAAATTGTACCTAGATACACCACAAGCACATTGTAAAAGGTTTACAAAAACTATATTATCACTTTCAGCTTTAGTTCGCTATTACTGTCTTCTGGTTGTGAGAAAAATCCCGTTTTGTTCATTTCTTTGCGTTTTTGTTGAGTGTGTTTCTTGTTAATCGATTGTCTTTTAATGATCCGTCTAACTTGATTTAAAAACAGTCCCATACACATCATTTTCATATGTGATTTTTATACAGTGTTTGTGATTAAATTAATTGTTTTCAGTAGACACACATAGATAAGGCCTTGCATACCCAAGCGCATAAGGCGTGCGGGTTCGCGCCCGCGTCGCGCTAAACATGCTCGCCCTCCCTAATACAATAGCCGTCCCTAATTTAGCAGTGTAAGACTAGAGGGAAGGCAGCTAGTAATCACCGCCAACTCTTGGACTATTCTTTTACTAACGAATAGGTGGGATTGACCATAGCTTTATAACGTCCCCACGGCTGAAAGGATGAGCATGTTTGGTGTGACGGGGATTCCAACCCGTGACCCTTGGGTTACGAGTCGAGCGCCTTAACCACCCGGACATGCCGAGCCCCTTGCTTGTAGTACATTGTTCAGGAATTTGTTCGGTTGCGATCTCAGACTTTTGAAAGAAAATGGTGTGCTGCCATCTATAAACTAAAATAAACACTAAATTATAAACAAACTATAAAAATGTAATTATTTTTCTAATACTTTGCTGGTTTGAATATGTTACTTTTTTGAATATATTTTTTATAAATATTATATATAAAATAATTAAAGTTTTAATTCTTGTCTTCTACTTTATTAGTGAAGAATATATATTTTTGTTGTGAATGCTATGAAGAAAATATGTTAGCACTTGAGTCCTGTGTAATTTACTCTCACTAGGTTTAGCTTCATATCACAGTACTGACCCGAAGATTGAGAAGACAGTTGTAGTTTATTAATACAATAACATTCATTACGAAAAATATCAATATTCTCAGTAGAACATTCAAGGTTAGCTTCCCGAAGTTCCCACTCACATATAAATCAGCAATGGATATATGAAAAGTAACAGAACACATTACATATATGTTGACCCTTCAAGGCTTCTGCTATATCTATCTACTGGTAGGAAACTTCAATAACAGACACTCTCTTTATTTTACAGGAAAAACTTTAATGGTAAAGATACCAGATGATGGCGAAACCTTATCAAAATATGGTCAGTTTGTTATTTAGTTTTCTACATTACCCATGCTAGCTGTTTCCAAACTTTAAAGTTGGTAAAGAAAAAAATATAATAAAATTACTACCAACAATGAATACGTCTATCTAAGATTACACTGGTAATAATAAATGTGTGTTTTATTATAACAAAATGACTGATAAAACTGAAAACAAACAAGTAGTAGTGATATAGAACTGAAAAAATATAATAAGTTTGATTTAACAACTTGTAATCAATATTACCATTTCCTAAGCTAAGTAGGAATGTAAAAACCAAATATTTTTCATTCTTTTAATCATTAAAACTAGTTGATGATGACTAGCTGCCTTCCCTATAGCCTTACACTGCAAAATCAGGGACGGCTATCGCAGATAGTTCTCGTATAGCTTTGCGTGTAATTCAAAAGAAACCAATCCAGACATATTTATTAATTGGGCCTGAAATTCTGGTAGCTATCTTTTTAAATGCCCACTTAGACTATTTAATTTTTAAGTGTCAAGCTTTGTAAATTAATTACTAACATTCCTTGTGGGGTAGTTAAGTATAAAACTACACAATGGATTATCTGTGATATGCTCACCTGAGTTTTATCTTTATAATTCCTCACACCTATCTCTAAGAAACTGCATGGACTTTGTGTTTAATTAATTAAATTTTTAAAACTTTTCAACAACTTCTGTATATATAGTTAAGAAAATACTTCACTCTTATTAACCCCTGACTGAATAAAAAACCATTTTTTTACATATAAGTACAATCATAATGACGTAGAATGAAAGAAAAAATAATGTAGAAAAGACTACATTCAAACAACAGTGATATCGAAAAGAAACGACGTAGAAAATAATGACGTAGATTGAAAGAAAAATAGAAACAATAGTGATGCAGAACAGAGAAGATACAATGATGTACAATAGAATAAATACAATGAAAAGTGGCATACAACTGTTAATAATAGTGTTATAAAACAGTAAACATACAAATTACATTGTTGTAGACAGTAACATATAAACAATATTAGTATACAGAATGAGACAAACAAACAGTTGTGATATAGAACAGATAACATACGAAAAGTAGAAGTATTCGAATAAGAAACAGACAACAATTTCTTAAAACAAAAACAAAACCAAAATTTACTATGCCATTCACAGCATGATGTTAGTGACAATCTGAATTGTTTTTGTTACATTTCGTTTCACCCCACAGATAAAGATAAATTTATTTCACTACATCGAGTTACTCTCTCTCTAACCATGTAGTGTTGGTTAGAAAATTTGATACAAATTAGCGATTGATTGATCTTCAAAACAAGCATATTTGTGGCCCGAACTAAGATTAAAAAAAAAAGAAAAGTTTGGAATATGAAAAACACCCCGAGGATGTTTCAAACTTTTGCTTTTTTGCGGTTCCTTAACGTGTACTCAGAAGTTCACAATTATACATTGTTTCTTTTTTAAGTCAGAAGCTTGATATTAATTCATCTGAAACACAAATATCGTGTTCAAAGGCTATCAACTGTGTAAAGAATCGAGATATTCGATAAAGCGAATTTTATACTAAGTGTTTCTTTAATTTTTACCAAATTCCATGATAAGAACTTACATGTATACAATGAAAAGTATCTCTTTCCTTATTTACCTGGCGAAGTTAGCCTAATTACTTTGCTCCACAAAACGTCAAACAAATACTTATTTACCATATTGGATGTAGTACCACCTAGTGTTACAAATGTGAAATTGTGTTAAATAATAAAAATAGTGAATAATTAAATTGCGAATATTTTAGATTCAATTAAGAGAGAAATAAATATTTATTTATTTCTATTGCTGCTGTACAAAATTACGTGTCGTGAAATAATAATTTATTGGTTATGAGTTGATAAGCCAGGTATCTTTTTCAAATGTTTAAGGTAGTTAGGGCACTTGACTCGTAATCTGAGGGTCGCGGGTTCGAATCCCCGTTACACCAAACATGCTCACCCTTTTCAACCGTGGGAGCGTTATAATGTAACGGTCAATCCCACTTTTCGTTAGTAAAAGAGTAGCCCAAGAGTTGGCGGTGGGTGGTGATGACTAGCTACACTACTCTAGTCTTACACTGCAAAATTAGGGACGGCTAGCACAGATAGCCCTCGAGTAGCTTTGTGCGAAATTCAAAAACAAACAAACAAACAAATTCTTCTACATTTCTTACTCGTGATATGTAAGCTTTATTCAAACATATCCTCAAGGGTCTTAAAAACAAAACAAATCCTCATTAGAATCGACGGTACAGATAAAACGATTTTATTTACACAGACGACTAATTGTAGTTAGAGATATCTTGAAACAAACTCTAAATTACCTTCATTTCTAATTTTAGGTCTAACAAAATCTCCATATTTTAATGTACAAGTTCAGTGATAGTATCGAATAGAGAGTACATGTTAGTACATGGTGTTCGGAAAGTCATTGTGCACTTATATATTTATTAACAGATATGTTTCAATAGAGAATACAGGAGGTAAATATGAGTGACAATTATAAACAATGTTAAAAGTGACCCTCGTTGGCATGAATACAGGCCTGGATCCTTCTTATTTTGTTTCTAAACACCGCTATCAGTTGCTGGCTTGAAATAGACTGAATAAAATATGATTACAAAACTGCATCCACAGTGACTTTCCGAACACCCTGTATCATATCTATAGTAACTGTTAGTGTCATATCGATAGTAAATGTTAGTACCATATAGATAGTAATATTAGTATCACATAGCTTAAATGTTAATATTATATAATAAGTAAATGTTAGTATTATGTAGGATATTTGCTACAAAATAATAAAACCCTAACACCCGAGTGTTTTTTCCGAGATGAACCTATCTTCTTCAGGGTCAAACTGAGAGTCATAGAGAGTGATAGTGTTTCTTAGCTGTATCATGGTACGTTTCTTAATTTTAAACTTCATACAAGAAGAAGGGTAACCAATCAGCAACAACTGCTGTATGAAGTGGGTACTGATTGTGACTCTAATACCCCACAAACGATTATCAGTACAAAACGTGTTTGGTAACATAAAACGTCTCGAATTTAAAAACGATAAGAAACCACTAATCGGTGTCGTTGGAAAGAATAGAAATGTTTGATTTATTACATTTAAAGTATAGCAGTAGTTCTCCTGAAATCCATCTATATAACTTTATTATTACATATAGCTTCACTTTAATTTTATTATTACGCAATTAAAACCTGTAAACAGCTGTCAATAAACCTAAAATGAGAGAAACCTAACCCATTTTGCAACAAATCCATTAGTAGGATGTTTTATCACTGCTTCTGTCGAAACTTTAAAAGGGAAGGCCACCCGTTCTCGAGATAACGAATACTCTACCCTATATGAGAGCTTCTCAAATCTTTCGTCTCTGTTCCATTTTTGAAAACGTTTACATTAAAGAGCCCTTATACAAATGCTATCGAACCGAGTAAAGAAAATTGTTATCCTTGTTTGTTGTGGTCATCTAAGAATAATTATTTGTTAGTGATTTATTTTTAAACAGCTAAAACCTAATCTTTAACTAGTTTTATCTGGTGTGTCGGCTGCTAGTAATTAAAAAAACTATTTCTTTGTTGGTTGTGCAAACTAAGGCTACCAAACGACACGTTAACCAATGATAAAACAAAACTATACAAATCACCCATACAACATTTTAAAGTGTTCTACCTGACTGATTAGATATTTAGTTTAGGGTAAGTTGGATATCCCTCTTGAAATTATTCAAATAGTTCATGTTCAGTGAAGAATCTACTTAACTGACCAAGTAATTCATAAAATACAGTCAGACTAATCTTTACAGCAGGAAATATTTGATTTTACTAATTAGAGCGTTCCAACCCTTAGCACCGAGTTATCATCAGGTAAGCGTTATATTAAAAAGAAACTTTACCGTATACTAAGATCCAACACAGTAAGGTAACTATAAGCCTAATCTACAACTACAATTAAACACAACTACTGTATTTGTTTACTTCTTGCTAATTAAGTTTGTTCCAACCGGCTCGCCAAATATTTTCCTTCTGGCTATTTGACTGACATTATACTCTGTAATCTCAAATATTTAAAGGCCGATACTTTTAACCACACGATAAGAGACAAACTACAGGTAGACATTTATAGCACCATCTATTTTTATAGTCTGGGTAATTCTTGGTTTCTAAATTCAACGTACTGACTTTTTTATTTTTCCTGGAAAATTTGGTTTGTGTTATTAACTTATTTTCCTGGATTTTTAAACAAGTTTTTTCTTAGTGTTTAAAGATACCGCCTGATGACGCTAGTAAGCATATCTCGCACATATCAACGAAAAGCGTGCTTAGATGTGTAGAAAACCGAAGTCGACTATTTAGAAGAAATGTATTTGCAACGATAACAAATAAAAGCAAGTTTTAGTTTAGTCAGGTTTTTAAATGTGGGGTTGTTTACATCACGACTGTAAAATTCATATTTCATTCATCGTTTAAATAACTGTGCTCGGTTCTCTAATCTGCTTCTCGTTGTTTATATTATAGATTCTGTTCAACTGTTTACTCTACTGAGATGGGTTGGGTTCACGAAACTTTTATACAACCTGTTACGAATCACTAGACATTTACATTAGTTACTGAATAACCAGTGGTAACTAATACACCCACTGAGTGGTTCTAATCACTAGACATTTATATTTGTTACTGATAACCAGTGGTAACTAATACATCCCACTGAGTGGTTCTAATCACCAGACATTTATGTTAGTTACTGAATAACCCGTAGATATTAAAACATCCCACTGAGTGGTTCTAATTACTAGATATTTATATTTGTTACTGAATAACCTGTAGATATTAAAACATCCCCCTGAGTGGTTCTAATCACTAGATATTTATATTTGTTACTGAATAACCTGTAGATATTAAAACATCCCACTGAGTGGTTTTAATTACCAGATACTTATATTTGTTACTGAATAACCTGTAGATATTAAAACATCCCACTGAGTGGTTCTAATCACTAGATATTTATATTTGTTACTGAATAACCTTTAGATATTAAAACATCCCCCTGAGTGGTTCTAATCAATAGAAATTTATATTTGTTTTTGAATAACCTGTAGATACCAAAACATCCCACTGAGTGGTTCTAATCACTAGATATTTATACTTGTTACTAAATAACCTGTAGATATTAAAACATCCCACTGAGTGGTTCTAATGACTAGATATTTATATTTGTTACTAAATAACCTGTAGATATTAAAACATCCCACTGAATGGTTCTAATTACTAGATACTTATATTTGTTACTGAATAACCTTTAGATATTAAAACATCCCACTAAGTGGTTCTAATCACTAGATATTTATATTTGTTACTGAATAACCTGTAGATATTAAAACATCCCACTGAGTGGTTCTAATGACTAGATATTTATATTTGTTACTAAATAACCTGTAGATATTAAAACATCCCACTGAGTGGTTCTAATTACTAGATACTTATATTTGTTACTGAATAACCTGTAGATATTAAAACATCCCACTGAGTGGTTCGAATGACTAGATATTTATATTTGTTACTGAATAACCTGTAGATATTAAAACATCCCACTGAGTGGTTCGAATGACTAGATATTTATATTTGTTACTGAATAACCTGTAGATATTAAAACATCCTCCTGAGTGGTTCTAATCAATAGAAATTTATATTTGTTTCTGAATAATCTATAGAAGGCTGAAATTGTCAACGCCTGGTGACATACTTCTGTTTCTGTATTTGTTTGAGTATTGTTGGATGAATATATAACTCGTTTCATTTGCATGACTTTGTCAATTAGCTACAATAGTTAAACTTAGCACCTCTCTCCACCCCCACAACAATAACAACAAAAATAACTTATAAATGTCGTTTGTTGAAAAATGCCATTTCATCATTACTTAGACACGCTGTCGTTAACAAATAATGTTTTTCAATACTATTTATTATTTCTATTGTTTTAATAAAACCTAGTGAGAAGTGACCAAATTGCTAATTATTATTTTAGCTAACGAAGCATACTGGCGCCTAAGAACTGCTGGTTTGAATGAACCCACTGTCTCGTGACAAAACGTCATTCATTTTCTGTTCCCCTCCTGACTTTACCAATACAAGTTACTAACAAGCAACCACGAAACTAACAATATGGTCGTGTTTTATTTTGATTTGACACGCATTCAACTGACATCGCGCGATCTACGTAAGAACACAGGCTCGTGAGGCGGGAAAAAACCTCAGTTGCTATTTATATGTAGCGTTTAGAAAGAGATGGTTGTGAGAAAAATTAAAATACATGAAGGTTAATTGTAATACCCACTCGTTTATGTGTAACGGTCTGTCGGTGTATATACTCAAAAGTTTGGTGTGTGTTCTGTATGGCGTAATCGAGGCTATAAAAGGTCAAAACATTGTAGCTTGAAACAAGAAACGGGTTGAGACTACACCAAAGTAAATGATTTAACCCTCAGATTACCGATTTGTTCAGTACAGGTTGAATCCATGTATTGCATTACGTTGAGTACTTTGTATTTTTGTAACACTTATTTTAAAGAACTGAACAAAGTAACTACGCGAAATCAGTAATGGTTGATGTAAAATCCATAGGCAATATGTTGGATCAACTGTAATAACAATAGTATTTTGTATGGGTTTAATTCGTATATTATTAGGGAACGTGTAAGTTGTAACCAACAATTTCACGAATTATTTGGACATTTCAAACTTTAATTACTTGTGTCTGACGCAAAACTTCCAATAAATTAATTTGGTTAAGCATATATTACTTTTCTCAACTGAATGTTGAACTAGTGATTATTATTACACCATAATAGGATATGAAGTCCTAGCGGCGTTCAAGTATTAGGCCCATTAACCACGAGAAAGATTAATATGTGATCAGCACATCACAGCTACTGTGTATCTGTTAATAAGCACAAATTGTGCCGTGTCTATCACGGGTTTAGAAACCTAATTTTTAGTGTTATAAGCTATAAAACTGTACCTCGGAAGCTATATTAAAAAAATAATGTTTTAAATTACGTTATACTAGTTTGATCTTTTTTATGTGATTTATTTATATCAGTGAAACGTTGTTTTAATTTTTATCATAATAAATTTATATCAATTAAACGTTCGTTTAGTTTGTTTTGATAAGAAATGACGTCATATTTTACAAGTCTTAAGGCAAAACACTTGATTATAATTTGTCCGAACTTAATTATTCTCAAATTCAATGTCAGTGCTTACAGACTCTTAAGGGTAACATTTTTTTGAAACGAGTATTTTCATAAAAACCAAGTAACGAATAAACTGAAGAACTAATTTTGAATCAACCAATAAAGTGTTAAGAACCAATGTCGAATCGTAAAACATCAAAAAGTAGATTAAGGTTGTAGATTTTTTCACCTTGGGAAAGATGTATTTTTTTGTTGTTGTTACTTGATAATTTTTTGTAAAGAACTCTTATTTCATGTATCTTCATAATATTTACCTACCTTGTGCTTCAACAGTCCTTACTTCAGAATTTTAATAACCCTTACCTGCTTGAAGCTAAAACAAAAACTTATGAAGATGTTCTATTGAAGTGTGATAAAGAATTCCTTTTTAGGACATGCTGACCTATAAGGTATAAATATTTATTCTCTCTGAACGCTATGTTGGCTCAAGTTATCACATGATTATGTGACATGAGCTGTGTAAATCTTTCTTAGGTTGGAATGGCCTTAGAATCATGCTTTATTATAAAGAGCCTTTATCTCAATCTCTATCGATTAATTAAGACAACCCTATTTATAGGAGCTCCTTGGTCTGCTTATATCTCCGCATGTTAAATATTGTACAGAGTCCAACAAGGAAAAACAATATTACCACGGTTTCACTTGACTGCATTCCGAAATGTAATATATTTCTGTATATTTAATCTGTAAATAGTTTTTATGGTGTGCCTGCTATGTTGGTTCTAAATTTCTTTGTGACGAGACTGTTATTGTTGGCTGCAGAGATTCCTTTTTGACGAGACTCTTATCGTTGGTTGTAAACCTGATTTGTGACGAGCCTGTTATTTTTCTGTGGCACGTTTGTTGTTTTCGTCTGCGCACCTGTATGTTACTTAGACTTTTCTTCAAATGAATTTAAAACGGTTCATTTCAGCTGAATAACGAGATTTGACCCCGCTAGCTTTGATTGGCTGAGTAAGAATTTCCCAACTTACGTCATTAAGCAACAAGACTTCAAAAAAACCAAACTCTCTTTTTCACGAACTTACACAATTTTCCCTTAGATGAAATTGTATAATAAACCGATTTAGTGATCTTTCTCCTCATTATAAAAAACATTTGTGAAACAAATGTTCATATATATATATATATTTTTTTTTTGCAGCTCAAAACTCCATAATAGACTAACTACGCTTATTCCATTAAAAGGAATCGAATCCCGGATTTTAGCAAGAATAATCTGCAATTAGAACTGATCGGTGGGATCATTCTAGAGTCGTAACCTTTCGTTAGTACAAAATAACTGAAATAATATTTTCTGGTTGTGATTTTTCTTCATGTATATAACAGAAAGAGTTTAATTCACCTATTTTAATAGTGAAATTTAAAACATAAAAAAATAAAACCCAAATAACAACGCGATATCGAGATCCAAATAAACATTTTTGAATCACAACTAATTTTCAGGTTTCATAATCTTCCCTTAATAGTTTTGTTGGTTGTGTTCCTCCAACCAAATCTCATGCTAATGTTTGAGATTGACCATCTTAATTTTGAACGTAGTCCAGCGACTTTCCACTCGAAACACCTCAAACACATCTGGAGAAATTCCAAAACAACTGGGTTTAGATCCACGAACAGTGAAAACTAGAAGAAAATGTTCGTGGAAGAAACATTATCACTATTACCATTCTAAGAACTATTTCATTTTATTTTTAAAGTGTGTTTTTTATAACTTGTTCTAGCGTTTAAAATAAGATAAACATTTGCAAGTTTGCGTTTGCCTGCATTTATCTAACGCTGGTGGAAAATACAAGCATAAGCCTTGAAATGCACGTACACACAATAAATAAGAAATGCACCGCCTTTAACACACGTCTATAAACTTGGCATAATGCCAAGTTGATATGCCGCCATCTTAAGATGAAATTATAGGTTGGTTCATTTTCGAAAACTTGCCTGGCCTCATGTTTTAAAGCCAACTTACTCGAGTGTTTATCTTAGCGACGAGAACGCTGCAGTATTAACACCTCTGGTATATGCAGTTTTAAGTAGCGTTTCAAATCTTCTAAAAACGTTTGAGGCACTCGTACTCCTATATGATTAATTATTTTCTTTTCATACGATTACTTCTTTCGAACGTCTTACATACATTTTTTTTTTTTTTTTTTGTAGAGGATGAAAGATAAATGTCACTATATTCATATGAAAATCTACGCACAACGTTGTTACGGTTTACTTAATATCTTTAACAGAGAAATGTATAATATACATTCGAAAACAGTTGGAACTTTATATATATATTTATGAAATCGCTAAAGTTAGTTTTATTACATCAAATTAGGTTAATTGCAGAATCATCTTTCTCGTCCACCAGATGGGGAAGTGGCGTGTTTACGAACTCTAACCGCTAATTTCTTTGTTCGATTCTCGGCGGTGGAGACAGCACTGATAGCTCGTGTAGCTCTACACAGAAATAAATCATACTAGAATAAAGCTTGCGACACGATTTATATATGCAACCATTTAAACAGCAAACTTATTATCGGTTATAAAGATACAAAATACACAGTTTTTCAATTTGAGACCCAAAAACCAAATAAATAAGTTTATGTTGTAATTCAACTGAATAAAAGTTCCCTTTAGACTAGTAACAATAGAAATTTTACGACCTTCTACGTATAGGATCACCATTTACTTTTCAATAACCCAAGAAAACGTTTGAATAAATGAGCTTTAAATTGAGATCAGTGGAGTTTTAGCAAATGCAGTATTTTTATAGATGTTATTATATGCTCTTCCCTAGGCATGGAAGCGAAAAATGCTTTATGGAACCCTTATAAGAAGGGCTGAAAATATATATAATATGTATATCGTAATTATTACAACACTATCCACGCCATGAACAAAAGTTGCTAGTTTAAGGCCGAAATATACCATGAAAAGTAAAACGTGCACCCGAGTATTAAAATGCGTGTCAATAGGCCTAAGATTTTTAATCAAAATCACGTACACTGTAGATGTTTTTATCTTAACTTCTACATATCTTTACACGTTTTAGGCCTTTTGGTTTCTAATGCTTCGCCCGATTTCTGTGTATGAACTGTAATTAAGTCTGTTGTTAAGCGTAAAGCTACACACTGGACTATCTGTGTGGTGACAAATGCAGGGCAAGAAACCCTAATTTTATTGTTGCAAGTCCTCAAGTCTATCCCTAAGTTACCAGGGAGCAGCATCTATAGAAATCAAAACCATAAGAATAACGATATTGAAAAAAAACCCAAAAAAAAAACAGAAAACATACACTTTTATATCATATACCTTTTGTATGGATAGAAACAAAACATACACTTTTATATCATATACCTTTTGTATGGATAGATACAAATTTATTCCTTTCTCTTTTTCAACAAATGTACAGTTTCCAACGCTAGTTTAACATTGTATGTGTTTCGTACAACCAGAAGTGTAAACATTTAGGGTAATAATATTCAACAAAATGACTTTTTTATAGGACATCAGTTATGTAAAACAGTAACAAACAAATCCAAAACCAAACTTAGTAATAGCACACACGTGCTGATCAGTAACAACGAAGTAAGAAAATGTGTAAGTCTCAAAGAAAAAAATGCAGGACTTGGAAAATATTGGGTTGAGGAATAATTTGTGAGCGTTTTTTCAAGTTAACAAAATATATTCATAAATGAAACGCTTTCGCAAAATATTTCATGTCATTTGGTAGATAATTTTTTGCTCTAATAGATGGTGTGTTTGATTTTCATGTCTTTAATTTTTGCTTTCATTTTCAGTTCATTAAATGAAATGTCAAGTGGACAAAATCGAGCATTTTCGACACCATCTGCTTTTCGCATTTAATTTCTTGCAATTTCGTTTAAAACAATGCATACTATATACCTAGGTATTACATGAAATAAAGTATCGTAATAAATGTTTTGGGTGTAATGTGTTCATGCATTGAAGTATTGTATAGTCTTGCATGTAATGCTTGAATGAAATTATTTAAAAACGCTCACAAATTATTCCTCAACCTAATACAAGTTACCTCCACCTTACGTTGCAGAGCAGTAAAAACGTTGCGTTCGTTAAGTCTTCAAGCTTAAATAACAGAAAAATTAAACATTATGCTTAAGAACCGCAACGGATTCACACAAGAACAACTCTAATACAGTCTGTTCTTAGAACATACCGCTAAATATATATCATTGATATACGGTAAAAAATTCACCAGGCTTCAGTGACATCAAATCTAAATCACTATGGGTTGTACACATTACAGCATTTCCGTAGCTAGGAGAACCGGCCTAGGAACCCAACACGTTATTTGTTGAGCTCAACCAGGGGTCATAGTCAGCGAAAGACCTGTAATTACGCAACACCAACTTCCTGGTAAAATCACCACTGCAGTTCGACTAAACAAAGAACACGTTTTCTGCTTATGCATACTAGTTAAAAACCAAATGACTTGATTCTTTTTGCAGTTTTATATAAATAAATTATCAATTATTTATTCCAAATAATTTTAAATTTTCTAATTTTGTTAATTAACCAAGAATTATACCTTCGTGGTTAATGACCGCCTGTTCAGTTTCATGTCAAATGATCTGTGCGGACTTACACACTAACATTTGTTTACGGGGCCAGCCCGTACGGTCAGTTATGTTGATTATATACATACGGTAAACAATAATATGTAAAAAAGGACAATATTACAATCCATAGACCAGCTACGTAAGTACAATACCCCTCTTAACAGAACATGATGACAACTACTGAACACATGACAAGCCCGAAAGGCTACTGCACTCGAGGCTTTATCCTTCCGCCATTAGGCTTAGTTCACAGCCCGTACGGATGACAAAATTGGTATACCAGCCGTTGTGAACGTTCAGTTTTTTTCATTATACCTTTCTTATAATATTGACGTATGGAGCGGCTTAATTTGTCGTAATTCATGGCCGGTCTGTTCTTCCGCTTGCCCCAGAGGCGAGCAACTCGAACCGAATCTTCGATTTTAAAAACGCTTTTGGTACGATCCAACCAGCGTATACAGCTTCCGTATATCTGTGGCTGATTCAAAAGATCTTTTAGGAACTGCCACAAGTGAATATGTGACCCAGGCTTAGTTGTTCTCCCACGGTCATCTACGTCACAACTGCCCTCACTAATCTCACCTACGGGTATAAAAAACATTTATCTTCAAAAACTGAACCTTAAATGTGATAATTTAAACGAACGATAAATCTTATAGTGGTAAATTATTAAGCTAATTAACCAAAATAAATTGACTTGTACAAAACTGAACATCATACAATAACCATTTATAAACATCTTAATTCTTATATATTTATTTATTTGTTGAATTCTGCATAAAATTACTCTAGATATCCGTCCCGAGTTTTGAATTTATAGACTACATGGAAGGCAGTTAATCAAACCACCCACTGAGTTACTTTTCACTAACGAATAGTGATCACTATGTTTTGATTTCTCCACCACTGAAAGAGTGAGCATGTTCATTGATTAAATACAATGAAATTAAAGATCAAAACTACAAGAAAGCAACACACAAGCCACGTTAAAACTACAACACACAAACTATATAACCAATTTAATAAATAATATCTCCACATTTATCACGAATAACTTTATGACATCATATGTTGTGGAACGCTGTCCTTTTGTAACCTTGTCAAGTTTAGTGAACACAACGAGTTGTACCAAACGTTTCCTCGAACAGAGGAAAACAAACCTGAGTGCTATGAACAGTATTCTGGTAACTGTGTGCCGCTGTTGGAAACATATATTTTTTTTTCAATTCTAGCTACTACAAGATTACCAACAGTACTAATCTCTTCGTTGCTAAGATACAAATCTGATATTTGAAGTGAAATCAAGAACGACCCAGTCATGAAAACTCGCTAGTCACTAATGCCAAAAGTACCTTCACTGGGTTAAGACAAAACTCTTCATTTCATCCCTTGTAGATCTATGTACAAGTACATATGGTAACCTTCGCAGTAGTTTTTATCCCACCACTGCATGAGTTCAAATATACCACTGGGCGACAAGGTCTGTGCCTAAGGCTGTGCAACATTCCAAGGTAAGATTTCAGTGTGAACACCTGGGACAAGCAGTCCTACATATCGTGCACTGGGTAAATCATGAAATATCTCAAAAGAAGGAATTATGGGTTGTTTATTGAGCTTCCAGAAAACAGAGCAACTTTGTTTTAAATTTACCAAACAGTTTCTGATAACAAAAACAAACAACTATGCCAGTAGAGATAATCTGAGTTAAAACGGTCATGAAAAAATACAGGAATTACAACTATACATTAAATCCCCTAATCTCTGCTGTCCACATCTAACAGTACATCAAAGTCCCTGACCTTCTCTGTCCAAATCTCACAACACATTAAAGTTCCTAATGTTCGCTGTCCAAATCTAACAATACGTTAAAATCCCAAACCTTCGCTGTTAAAATCTTACATTAAAGCCCTTTACCTTCGCTCTCCAAACCAACGTTAGCGCAGGTGTTACTCACAAGAACTGGAAGTTTCTCTAATGCCATACCATCAATGCCACTGGTTCTACGTTCCTTAGTTCCAAATCCAGCTGGAGCAGTAGCAGATTGGCTCTGTGTTCTGTCCACCACAGTGGTGATAAAGTTGGCGTGAGTGGACGCTGTCGAGGCCGAACTTGCTGACCATAAATTCAGAAGACCGTTTATGTCTACAAAACTCTCTTCTGCTCTTAATGGAGACATGTCAGAATTCTGTCCGTTTTTCCTCATGTTGGTCGCTGTAGAACATTTAACAAAACATGGTCTAAACATTTAGAGTTAGCGAAATTATCTGTTGTTTTGTGGTATAAACAACCAAGTCTATAATAATAGCGTAATGCAACACTGCACCCACTTCCAACACAAAAAACAAATTGAGAGGAACGTTGAAAAAATATATCTTCAGTGTTAACTTGTGTTTGTAACACTTTTTAAGCCTATTTGGATTTCCAAACCGTAACAGTCAACAAAAGTTGTTGGAAGATTGCGATAGTTTTAACACACATTTTTTCTGCTTATTCATCATTATTAAGACGATTTTTTAAAAAGAAAATGCAAATTATCCCTCGAATTTCTGACTTTTTATACCGATGAAGCCCACATGTATATTTATTTGTCTGTTAAATCACTAAATTTAAAGAAATGAGTAAATACGTTCGACGAAATCAATAATTTTTATATGCAAAGGACGTAAAGGAAACAAGCAGCAACTTGTAAAATTAAGGGTCTTCGAATTTGGTTTTTAAAATATTATGAGTCAATAAAGTCATGGACCCACAAGCAATTCAGTGTATAAATTGTTTGAAAGAAACATGCTTTAAAAACCTGATGGGGGTCTGGTTAAGCAGCCGAAGTTCTAAAAAAACATGTTGAAACATCTTTTAGTTCCACCCACCTATTTTCCATATGTCTAACTGCGCGTAGAGAATATCTCCGCCTTGTTGTGCCCTACGACGGAAGTCCCCCTCTGTCAGGGCGCATAGCAAAGGCCCGTTCATCGGAAAATAGCCAATAAGGTCGGCAGGAAGGTTATACTGTTTCAAAGTCCATAAAAACCAAGCTCTTACGTTTTCAGCTGACCATTTCATGGGATCTGGAAAATACGTGGAATTATTTAGCCTGCTATTAAAATCTAGCTCTCTTAAACAAATAGACAAAGCGTGCTGGTCCATGAATCTGTGGGTTCATACTTTAGGAGTGTTTCCCACTATTCAATTAGAGTATCCCAACAGTTGGCGATGAATGTTCACGATCTGTCTTCCCTTTAGCCTATCTGATCAAAACTAGGGCTGAATAAAGCACATAGCCCTTGTGTAGTTCACAAGGGCTATCCGAAAAAACACAACTAATTTTTGAAAGAATATAATTACTTTTAGAGCTGTGGAAAGACAAAGTTATATACAGAATAACAAAAATATGGTAAGAAAAAAATTAATTGTATGTGATATATTAAGGAATTAAGTTCTTGTTTTCTTGAAATAGTGAATATTTAACCAATAGTAGTAATATACATATTTTGTATAAACGCTTGTATGATGTCAACTGCACGTACTTAAGTTATCATTACGTCATAAAACTATCTATTAAATATGTAATATTTCTCATTATATTTACAGAAACATGAAACGCGTAAGTGAAAATGTCATATTTTTCTTGTTATTTACAAACATGAAATACGTTATATATATTATTCTGTTTCTTTTAACAAATATAAAAACACATAACTGAAGATATTTTATTCATGGGAAGTTAAACGAACTTAATTGAACACATTGTATTTCGCTAATTTTATTTTTATAATTTCAATTACGTCACAGGAATACACATGTCGACATAGAAGACGGATTTTAATACATAAATATTTCATGCAGCCTGAAGATTTACAGAGAAGTATTGTTACACTTTTAAGAACAGCAATATTCTTTATATAATAATATATAAACACTGAACATTTCATTCACGACTGGCCAATAAACAAAAAGAATCGCTCAAGCGATATGCAGCCAGTTTTAAATAATACAGATAGCTTAGATACCTCTGTTTATTTGTAAACAAAGTATTGACTATTTACAAACGGTAAGCCTAATTATTGTACAATGTCAGAAAACAATGACAGACGCCCGGGGTAAGATCACTAGTAACTTCTCTTCGTATCGAAACATCGGCCATAATTGTTTGACCTGTTAGTACGGACTCTTAAAACGTGAAAAGCTCTATTTCATCTCTATTGTAGCTAGCAGGCGCGTGATAACTGAATAATATTTATTAGTCATTCTGTATAGCATCGAGTGTGAAAAAGTGTGTTTTCGTAATTTTGAACTTGTGGTAATTACCACTCATCAAAATAATATTACACTACTTTTATCCGTCAACAAAATCGGTTTATAGTCAAATAATTCAAATCAAACACAAAGTTTTATCCTTGAAAACACGTGAAGTACAATTCCTTGCCCTGGACTTTCTGTGGGAACTATTAGAATTAAACTGAATCGTGTAGATATTAACACCTTAGTAATAAGTTACAATACACTGACTGAAAAGCAGCACAATTCTTCCCCAGGGTTTTAATGCAGGTAAAAACCCGGTTATCTAAGCTACTCACGTTTATTTTTGGTTCAGGTACTGATGTCTCGCTGCTAAGTAACAAAAAGTTAGACTTCAGTAATGAGACAAATTATAAAGTCTGGTAAAAAGGTTCTGTAAGATAATTTCATGAAATAGGGTTTCATAAATAAAAGCCAACATTGATTCACGAACACGAAATCTGGTCTTACTAATTTAGTATCTTTTTTGAACATGTTGCTTTATGTGGATAATGAAAAAGACACAGACTTGAGGTATTTAGATATTGAAGGTCTTGAAAGAGTACCACACAAAAGATTAAATAAGCAAATCACATCAGAAGAAGTTGGTGAAATACTAGTTACTTGGATAACTGTAGGGAAAAAATGATGAAGACCTCGTTATATTTCTAATAGGCCCGGCATGACTAGGTGGTTAAGACACTCGACTCACAATCTGAGGGTCGCGGGTTCGAATCCTCGTCACACCAAACATACCCGCCCTTTCAGCCGTGAAAACGTTATAATGTCACGGTCAATCCCACTATTCGTTGGTAAAAGAGTAGCCCAAGAGTTGGTGGTGGATGGTGATGACTAGCTGCCTTCCTTCTAGTCTTGCACTGCTAAATTAGAGACGGCTAGCGCAGATAGCCTTCGTGTAGCTATGCGCGAAACTCAAAACAAACCAAATCAATATTTTTAACTGGGCGATTGTATTATATGATAAATTCCCACCAGCAGTAGTGGCAGTATACAAGACTTTAAGAACAGAATAGATAATTTACTGCAAAATAAATGATAGATCTCAATCTTTACTGTCCTCAAAGGTGAGTATCGAGAACAGCCTTTTAAAATTTTAAATTGTCTCTTGTTAAAATAAGTTTATCGTTTAACTGTAATTTGGTTATCAATATTTTTACCGTGAAAACTAATTCACTAATTCACTAAACGAAATAAACCCTACTAAACGGTGAACAAGAAGCTTCGAGTTCCATAAAGGTAGCGACAACTATAGCCAAGCCAAAGGTCACTGACCTCTTCACCCATCGTGACTTTATATGTATAGCTCGGCTTAAACCTGAAGCTAAAATTGGACGGGAAGAGCTTTGAACATTAGGCACCTTTCACCACGATAATAAAATGTTCTAATCAATTTTAGAAGAATGAATTTGACATTATTCTAACGTAGGTCAAGCAACTGCCACAATGATATCTTCGGATATGTTGTTTTCACATACAAGAAAAAATAGCAACAACCATGTGGTCGAATTAGTGTGAGAATACATGCCTAAAGGAATAAGTTTAAGATGATAGATAGTGTCACAGTCATCAGGTAGTTCCAGCGATATTAGATGTTAGATGGTGTCACAGTCATCAGATAGTTCCAGCGATATTAGATGTCAGATGGTGTCACAGTCATCAGGTAGTTCCAGCGATATTAGATGTTAGATGGTGTCACAGTCATCAGGTAGTTCTAGCGATATTAGATGTTAGATGGTGTCACAGTCGTCAGATAGTTCTAGCGATATTAGATGTTGGATGTTGTCACAGTCATCAGGTAGTTCCAGCGATTAGGTGTTAGATGATGTCACAGTCATCAGGTAGTTCCAGCGATTAGATGTTAGATGATGTCACAGTCATCAGGTAGTTCTAGCGATATTAGATGTTAGATGGTGTCACAGTCGTCAGATAGTTCTAGCGATGTTAGATGGTGTCACAGTCGTCAGATAGTTCTAGCGATATTAGATGTTAGATGGTGTCACAGTCATCAGGTAGTTCCAGCGATATTAGATGTTAGATGGTGTCACAGTCGTCAGATAGTTCTAGCGATATTAGATGTTAGATGGTGTCACAGTCGTCAGATAGTTCTAGCGATATTAGATGTTAGATGGTGTCACAGTCATCAGGTAGTTCCAGCGATATTAGATGTTAGATGGTGTCACAGTCATCAGGTAGTTCCAGCGATATTAGATGTTAGATGGTGGCATAGTCATCAGGTAGTTCCAGCGATATTAGATGTTAGATGGTGTCACAGTCATCAGGTAGTTCTAGCGATATTAGATGTTAGATGGTGTCACAGTCATCAGGTATTTCCAGCGATATTAGATGTTAGATGGTGTCACAGTCATCAGGTAGTTCCAGCGATATTAGATGTTATATGGTGTCACAGTCATCAGGTAGTTCCAGCGATATTAGATGTTATATGGTGTCACAGTCATCAGGTAGTTCCAGCGATATTAGATGTTGTCACAGTCATCAGGTAGTTCTAGCGATATTAGATGTTAGATGGTGTCACAGTCATCAGGTATTTCCAGTAATATTAGATGTTAGATGGTGTCACAGTCATCAGGTAGTTCCAGCGATATTAGATGTTATATGGTGTCACAGTCATCAGGTAGTTCCAGCGATATTAGATGTTGTCACAGTCATCAGGTAGTTCTAGCGATATTAGATGTTAGATGGTGTCACAGTCATCAGGTAGTTCCAGCGATATTAGATGTTAGATGGTGTCACAGTCATCAGGTAGTTCCAGCGATATTAGATGTTGTCACAGTCATCAGGTAGTTCTAGCGATATTAGATGTTAGATGGTGTCACAGTCATCAGGTAGTTCTAGCGATATTAGATGTTAGATGGTGTCACAGTCATCAGGTATTTCCAGTAATATTAGATGTTAGATGGTGTCACAGTCATCAGGTAGTTCCAGCGATATTAGATGTTATATGGTGTCACAGTCATCAGGTAGTTCCAGCGATATTAGATGTTGTCACAGTCATCAGGTAGTTCTAGCGATATTAGATGTTAGATGGTGTCACAGTCATCAGGTAGTTCCAGCGATGTTTAACACTTATTAGTAATTTCCTGTTTTTATATCAACTTTTATGCCTATATTTTGACTGATTTCGGCGTTGTAGCTTCACTCGTTACTAGGTTAGATTTCAGTTCATTCTTAAGCAGGTAGCTTGTTCTGATCGAAAGTTAACATGAATGGTCAACTTACCACGTGATATGCCAAGAGCTCGACAGGCAAGATCTATGTCACGAGAGACCTGTTCCATAGCCAGAGAGTGGACTTGTTGAATCTTCTCTTGGGACAGCTGACAGGAAGAGACGACCTCGTCTTCAGCTTTCACTCCATACGATCCGAAGTCCGGTAGTTCACGTTTGATTTGTCTTGGAGGAATGGTTAGAATATGAGAATCTTTCGTTGGAATGGACGAAGGCGTTAAGGGCTCATAAAGTGTTGGACTCTCGGCTGGAGAAGGTATACTTACGTTAACTGACCATTGACATGTAGCAGCTATTCTATATGGTTTCGCAGGTCTCTCAGCACTAGAGCTCGCAGGGGGGCTGCCATAAGAAGGCAGCCTCGGTTCCAGCATATTATTCATGTGTTTAGTATTGACTTTTGTTTTCTTGGGCTTTTCTTTCGCTACTTCTCCCTCCCTTAACCAGACATCGAGGTCGGACATACAACAATGTTCTAAGGATGGAGGATTGTCGACGTCACAGGTTCCGTGGCTAGGACTAGGAACCAATTGTGATCTCTTAAAGAAACAAAATCATTGTAAATTAGTCATAAAACATATTCAAAAGTTCAAAAACTGCCCAGTGCCTAAAAAACGTTTACAAAAATTGCCTTTTACTTACAAAACTCAACAAAAACACAACTTATGTCCTACGACTACGAGATGTATTAATAGCAAAGCAAAAACTTTCTCTTAGCTTCTAAACATGTTAATGAAAAATAGTTTTAGTCTAGCTCTATAAACACGTTTGTCACACTAAGGTTTCTTACAGAACAAAAATATAATTCTTTTCCTCCAGTGGCATAAAAAAAACAACTTGGGTTAACACAGACGTCTTCTAAAGGCGTTTTTTTGTTTGTCTGTTTATATATAATAAAGCTACACAATGGGTTATCTGTACTCTTCACATCATGGGTATCTAAACCCGGTTTTCAGTGTTTTAAACCACGGAGGAGGGGGTAAATGGAGTTAGTGTTCATTCACAGTTATACTCATGTTAAGCCACGTTTAGTAGATTTTAAACTTAACCAAACTAGACTGACATAAAATAATAATTTAATTTTAAACATATTAATAAATATTAAGTATAAACACATTTACTTTATTAATACTCGACATTCACCTTAAAGATTCTGTGGCTTAACTTCCAAAGCTTGTGTAGTAGTGAGCGACTATCGATCTGTTTAATGTATTTACAAGATTCCTTCAAAATGTGTCAAATTTACCGTACTCCCTGACTGACAGGCCTTAATATACATCTTGTCAACTGGAGAGGGCTATGTTTAATGATTTAGAACTGCATATAGTAGCAGCTATCACTATATATCACACATTCCAGTGGTATAGCGGTACGTATGCCTGCGGATATACGTTAGAAATCGCGTTTCCATGTCAATCGCGTGAAGAGCACAGATAAGCCTATTGTGTAGCTTTGTGCTTGACTTCAAACAAACAAATCTATCAAGGCATAATCAAAATAAAAGCATCGATATCTTTACATGTCTCAAAGAGGGACCCGGCACGGCCAGCTGGTTAAGACACTCGGCTCGTAATCAGAGGGTCGCAGGTTCAAATCCCCGACCCACCAAACATGCTAGCCCAAGAGTTGGCGGTGGGTGGTGATGACTAACTGACTTCCCTGCTAAATTAGAGACGGCTAGCGCCGATAGCCCTCGTATAGCTTTGCGCAAAATTCAAAACAAACCAAACTCTTACAGAGGGGCTTTAGCCTCATTTTACTCTTAGATACAAAATATGGAAGCACAGCCTACTAATGGACTGAATTCTTGCAAGTTTGAAAATCTGTTCATAGTAACTCCCTTTATCACTATCTCAATCTCATTGTTACTTACAAACAACACCGCGAGACAATTCGATCTCAGCTTCATTGTTTTTCAAAGACAACCGCTTATTGTTACTCATAAAGTTCTAGTTGCTTCTACATTCTACTTAAGTTATAAATCACTTTATCACTTTGTAAAGTTTTAAACCCAGATTATGTATGAATCGATGTACCTTTTCAAATTCTTTTGAGCTTATAGCCATGTTAATAAAATGGAAAACCCAAACAAATTACGAACGCTCGAGCGCATTACTGTTTACAAGTGGAACCGTCTACTTCACGAGCAGTAACGATGAAATACATACTTAACTTTTAAGTAAAATATATAAGACGTGACTTCAAAATGCCACTTAAAGTGAAATAAATTTTAAAAACATATAAATTCTCCTAGTTAGAATAAGGAAAATATCATACTTACAGTTTCTGGACTTAATCCACTGTTACCATACATCCCCACACAGTAAACCTGTTGCACGAACTGACGCAGATCAGCTTGTCTTCCTATGCTATCACATCACGTGACACACCACTGACGTCAAAGACGCCTTTTGTTGGTTCTCACAACAAGCATACTTTTCAAATGGTTTACGAAATTTACTACGGGAGCTTCTACTTAAATTCAAACTCTTGTGTTCTAATCTAAGCATTTTGAACATTAATTTTAACTATATAAGTAATATGAAGTGAAAAATTAACACTTTGAAACCATATGTCAATCGTTAATAGATTCCTAGTTTGCCCCTGTAGGAGAAAGGTCAACCTTTCGAAAGCGTTCCAAGTATCGGGTTTTATTATTTTGAATCAATACTTCTTCAACCAACGTGAATGTTCTGACAACATGAATATATTTAACTTAATGTATAGCTCAAAGTTATGGTTAGAATAGTTTGATTCATTATCTTGCTGCCTCAGCTTTTAAAATAAAATTAGCATTTCATCTTTAACGAAAAACACTGCATTATATCCAAGAAACTATTGTTGTGCGTGTGTACACGTTTTAGTTACACTAACAGTTTTATTCCTAACGAAAAGCACTGCATCACACCCAAGAAACTATTGTTGTTCGTGTGTGCACGTTTTAGTAACACTAACAGTTTTATTCCTAACGAAAAGCACTGCATCACACCCAAGAAACTATTGTTGTTCGTGTGTGCACGTTTTAGTTACACTAACACTTTTATTCCTAACGAAAAGCACTGCATCACACCCAAGAAACTATTGTTGTTCGTGTGTGCACGTTTTAGTTACACTGACAGTTTTATTCCTAACGAAAAGCACTGCATCACACCCAAGAAACTATTGTTGTTCGTGTGTGCACGTTTTAGTTACACTGACAGTTTTATTCTAACGAAAAGCACTGCATCACACCAAGAAACTATTGTTGTTCGTGTGTGCACGTTTTAGTTACACTAACAGTTTTATTCCTAACGAAAAGTACTGCATCACACCCAAGAAACTATTGTTGTGCGTGTGTACACGTTTTAGTTACACTAACAGTTTTATTCCTAACGAAAAGCACTGCATCATATCCAAGAAACTATTGTTGTTCGTGTGTGCACGTTTTAGTAACACTAACAGTTTTATTCCTAACGAAAAGCACTGCATCACACCCAAGAAACTATTGTTGTTCGTGTGTGCACGTTTTAGTTACACTAACAGTTTTATTCCTAACGAAAAGCACTGCATCACACCCAAGAAACTATTGTTGTTCGTGTGTGCACGTTTTAGTTACACTGACAGTTTTATTCCTAACGAAAAGCACTGCATCACACCCAAGAAACTATTGTTGTTCGTGTGTGCACGTTTTAGTTACACTAACAGTTTTATTCCTAACGAAAAGTACTGCATCACACCCAAGAAACTATTGTTGTGCGTGTGTACGTTTTAGTTACACTAACAGTTTTATTCCTAACGAAAAGCACTGCATCATATCCAAGAAACTATTGTTGTTCGTGTGTGCACGTTTTAGTAACACTAACAGTTTTATTCCTAACGAAAAGCACTGCATCATATCCAAGAAACTATTGTTGTTCGTGTGTGCACGTTTTAGTAACACTAACAGTTTCATTCCTAACGAAAAACGCTGCATCACGCCCAAAAAACTATTGTTGTTTGTGTGTACACGTTTTAGTAACACTAACAGTTTTATTCCTAACGAAAAGCACTGCATCATATCCAAGAAACTATTGTTGTTCGTGCGTGCACGTTTTAGTAACACTAACAGTTTCATTCCTAACGAAAAACGCTGCATCACGCCCAAAAAACTATTGTTGTTTGTGTGTACACGTTTTAGTAACACTAACAGTTTTATTTCTAACGAGAAACACTGCATCACACCAAAGAAACTATTGTTGTTCGTGTGTACACGTTTTAGTAACACTAACAGTTTTATTCCTAACAAAAACACTGCATCGCACCCAAAAAACTATTGTTGTTCGTGTGTACACGTTTTAGTAACACTAACAGTTTTATTCCTAACGAAAAACACTACATCATATCCAAGAAACTATTGTTGTTCGTGTGTACACGTTTTAGTAACACTAACAGTTTTATTCCAACGAAAAACACTACATCATATCCAAGAAACTATTGTTGTTCGTGTGTACACGTTTTAGTAACACTAACAGTTTTATTCCTAACGAAAAACACTGCATCACGCCCAAAAAACTATTGTTGTTCGTGTGTACACGTTTTAGTAACACTAACAGTTTTATTTCTAACGAGAAACACTGCATCACACCAAAGAAACTATTGTTGTACGTGTGTTTACGTTTTAGTAACACTAACAGTTTTATTCCTAGCAAAAACACTGCATCATATCCAAGAAACTATTGTTGTACGTGTGTGCATGTTTTAGTAACACTAACAGTTTTATTCCTAGCGAGAAACACTGCGTCACACCCAAGAAACTTTTTTGTGTATAAATTTCGACACTGTAATAACAGTTTTAACTCTATCCAAAGCATTAAGTCACACATAAGAAACTACCAAAGTATAAAACACTATCTACTGAACTTATTTCAGTATTATAGCAGCAGTTTTAATCTTAACTAAAGCACTATCTCACACCTACGAAACTACGGTTGTGCGTGCACAAGTTTGAGTATTATAGTAGCAGTTTTAACCCTAATCAAAGCACTACTTCACACCTGCGAAACTACTGCTGTGTGTGTAAAAGTTTGGTATTGTAGTTGCAATTTCATCCCTAACCTACAAAACTACGGTTGGCGTGTACAAGTTTTAATGTTATAGTAGTAGTTTTAACTCTAATCAAAGCACTACATAACACCTGCGAAACTACGGTTGACGTGTACAAGTTTCAGTGTTATAGCAGTAATTTTATCGCTAACGAAAAACTCTGTATTATACCAAAAAACTGCTTAAAGGTCGAGACTTCGTGTTTATTTTGTATCAGTTTATACAGATAAAGAATCGCATTTCTGGCTTTCAGTAAGAACATTTGTTAAAAAGGAACTTTTTGACAGTCAACATTGCTTTTTGGGAAAGCGTGTAATATTATGATTCTATAATAACATTAAAACTGGCTACATGAACTTCAGTAGGAGTTTTGTTTTGGTTACTTAGTCACAAGATATACTATGGTACAGTGTCTACTGAATGAACTGGACAACCACAGACTATTATATCTTTCGTCGGACATACTTAACATGACAAATATAACAGAATGATATTTGTCATGCTGACCACAAACGTTCCATTCACCCTTCTTAGACTTCAATCAATAAAAACATTGAGGTTTTGTCATTTGGGTCTCTCCAAAATGTGTTTGTCTGCTTCGTTTCTTTCAAAGAAGATCTGTCTGTGCTAAAGACTTCCAAGTTTTGAAATGTTAGACTACAGAAAAGGAAACCAGCTAACAGTATCCACCGCCAATTCTCTCATACCTCTTTTCTGAGGGACTTTACCATCTTTCTCATTATGTATCTACAGCGCCAACCTAAGTAGCGCGTTTTTGAGACAAAGGGACGTGAACCATGAACCCTCATTTTCGCAGTCCGATCACGCTAACTTCCAGCCTAGTCAGATAAGTGCCCTTTATAAAGCAAATTACACTGCAGTAGTAGCTGCACGTGACAATTGGCTACAGATGTTAAGCATCACGAGGTGTGATTGAATGCATGTGTGGACGATTCAC
Organism: Tachypleus tridentatus; assembly: GCF_004210375.1. Lineage (NCBI taxonomy): Eukaryota > Metazoa > Arthropoda > Merostomata > Xiphosura > Limulidae > Tachypleus > Tachypleus tridentatus. The sequence goes on along the minus strand of NC_134827.1, from coordinate 76,451,028 downwards.
ACAAACTCACAGCTATCGCACTGAACAACATGCGAACACCTACAAAACAGTCAACATCTTTCATTGTTGAACTGTTGAACGACAAACAGAAACTTGATCAAAGTAGATATTCTTGTTCTTCTCGAACAACAACAAATACTATTGATACATTATTAACCAGAGGAGGTTAAAGACAATGTTAATATAAATTAACTATCCACTGAATTTGTTTATCTATCTACCAAACTTGTGTATTTATCTACGAGAGAATAAAACTATCTAGTCAAATTGTTTATTTATCTACCAAAATATAAAAAACTATCTACTAAACTTGTTTATCAATCTACCAAAGTATAAAAAACTATCTACTAAACTTTTGTATCTATCTACCAAGGCATAAAATTTATCTACTTAACATGTTGATCTATCTACCAAAGTGAGCCTGACGATGACCGAAGAAGGTCGAAACGTTTTTCGTTCCTCTGCATAAAATATTTTCTCAACCCAAACCAGCCATTTTTACATTTATATTTTTCTCTACAAGTGGGTTTTCTCGTCATCACTAAATCTATGCAACCTGTTTATCAATCTACCAAAGTATAAAACGCTATCTACTGAACTTGTTTATCTACCCACCAAAGGTATAAAAACTCTCTACTCAACTTCTTTATCTATATACCTAATTATAAAAACTATCTACTGAACTTGTGTAACTGTCTATAAAAGTATAAAAAATAATCTACTCAACTTGTGTATGTATCTACCAGAGTATAAAAAACTATCTAGTCAATTTGTTTATATATCTACCAAAGAATAAAAGCAATCTACGAAACTCGTTTATCGATTTCCAGAGTATAAAAAAACATTTACTAAACTACCAAAATATAAAAAACTATCAACTAAACTTATGTATCTAACTACCAAAGAATAAAAACTATCTACTAAACTTGTTTATTTATGTACCAAAGTATAAAAAAATTATCAACTGAACTTGTTTATCTATCTACCAAAGTATAGAAAACTATATACTGAACTATAAAAAACTATCTACTCTATTTCTTTATCAATCCAATAAAGTATAAAAAGCTATTTACAGAACTTGTTTATCTATCTAACAAAGCATAAAAAAACTATCTGCTCAACATATTTATCTAACTACGAAAGAATAAAAACAATCTACTAAATTTGTTTGTCTATGTAACAATGCATAAAAAACTATCTGCTGAACTTTTGTATCTATCTACAAAAATATAAAACTATCAACTCAACTTGTTTATCTATCTTCCAAATTATAAACGACAATCTAGTCAATTTGTTTATTTATCTACCAAAGTATAAAAAGCTATCTAACCTACTTGTTTATCTATCTACTAACGAATAAAAACTGTCTACTCAACCTGCGTATCTATCTACAAAAGTATAAGAACTATCTATTAATTTTTTATCTCTCTACCAAGGAATAAAAACTATTTACTGAACTTGTTTATCTATCTTTCAAAGTATAAAGAACTATCTACTAATCTTTTTTATGAAACCTATCTACTTTACCAATGTATTAAAAACTATCTGCTGAACTTGTGTATCTTCTATTAAAGTATAATATCTATCTACTCAACTTATTTATATATCTATCAAAGTATAATATTATCTACTAAACTTGTGTATCTATCTATCAAAGTATAAAAAACTACCTACTCTACTTCTTTATCAATCTACCAAAGTATAAAAAACTATCTACAGAACTTGTTTATCTATCTACCAAAGTATAAAATCTATCTACCAAAGTATAAAATCTATCTACTCAACTTATTTATCTATCTACCAAATTATAAAAACTCTCCAATGAACTTATGTATCAATCTGCCAAAGTATAAAAAACTATCTTTAAACTTTTTCATCTATCTACCAAAGTATAATATCTATCTACTTAACTTATTTGTCTATCTACAAAAGTATAAAAAAACTATCTACTCAACTTATTTATATATCTATCAAAGTATAATATTATCCACTAAACTTGTGTATCTATCTACCAAAGTATAAAAAACTATCTACTCAACTTGTTTATCTATCTATCAAAGTATAAAATCTGTCTACTCAATTTGCTTATCCATCTATCTGAGTGTAAAAACTAGCCACTCAACTTGTTTATCTATCTACCAAAGCATAAAAAAATTATCTACTAAATTTGGTTATCTAGCTACCACAGTTAAAAAATGTATCTACTGAACTTGTGTATCTATCTACCAAGGTGTAAAATCTATCTACTCAATTTGTGTATCTAACTACCCAAGTGTAAAATCTATCTACCCAACTTGTGTATCTCTCTACAAAGTATAAAACCTATCTACTGAGCTTGTTTATCTTCGACGTAATTTAATATATGAATAATAAATTCCATGAATGACTGCTTGTCAGAGAAACTCCATATGAATAAATGTTTTTAACTGTTATGTATCTCACTAGTAATACTGGTTTTTCCCAGTTTATGTTTGTTTCTACAACCATTCTCGTTCACCTAGTGTGATCGATTGCCAGGGACCATATTCTAACTTCAACATATTGTCCTGTTCTTTATTCGTGGATGTTGTCCTAGTCGTTATGTTGTCTTAGTCGTTATGTTGTCCTAGTCGTTATGTTGTCCTAGTCGTTATGTTGTCTTTTAATGAATATCCTTACACTCTTTACACGTACATTTCTTCAAAATAATCATCTTATTTCTTAACATACAGGGAGAGAAGAAAAGAGTCCCCTTTCGAAAATGTTATTCATATATTATATCTTTTATTAGATAACAGAATAATATGTAAAACTATACGTTTTAGAATGCATTTAACGAGATCTAATAAAATATGGCTTTAAAATCCTAATGTTAACACTGGCTTTTAGTTACATTTTCTCATATAAAGTGTTGTGTACCTTCTGTAGTTTCTTAGATCTTGTTATTATAATTACTTTACAAAATGATCAAACAAGTTTCTCTGCAGTTGTGGAGTCATTAAAAGATATCTTAGAAATAAGTGAATTGATGCTATGGAATGTCCAGACCAGTCAACTGGTATTAGTCAAATTGAAAATTTATGGGCTGAGTTATGGTGTGAAAGGAATGTGAGTGGTGAACACTGTAAGACTTGTTGCCGTAGTATGTGTTATGTATCATTCTTAAGATGGACTATTATTAATTTAAGCTGCAGATTTGTTAACGACGAATTAACATGTAGGTGCTGCTTTATATGTTAGAAGACTGGTTCACTTGTTAGTGCATTATGGTTGCAACTGCTTCTTTATATTTTAGGAGAATGGTTTACTTGTTAGTGCATGGTGGTGAAGTGAGGATAAGGAAAATCAGTGCATTCATCATTTAGCATAAAAAACATTATTAACACAGAACTACAAGAAAGATTGAACAAGATCCCAAACTGACAATAAAATTATAACGTACCAATGCCAACATCTCACAAGGTGCCATCATCTAGAGAAAGATAATAGTAATACTCAAACAATATTTTCAGCGTGAACTCACTCATTTTTTCCATGACAGGAGCTTGCCAAAAGACTAATAATTGAAACATAGAGACGTGTTGTTCGTTGTAAATGTACACTATACTAAAAGTACGAGGTGAAAGAGATGAGGACTAGGCATCATGCGATACCCTGCTAGCAGCCTTCATTTTCTCTTTCATACATGCATCTCTTACTGCAAAACTTTCTTATAAGAAATACACTTTTATCAAATCCTAGTATGAAATATTACCTCATTCAATCCTTCTCAGCTCTTTCGATTCCATTCTAACGTGTCGAAAAAGAGTTTCTCTGCAACTGCCCTCTGGTGCGTGAAGTAATTAATGCAACCTGGGCAAAAAGTTAACCTGTTCGCTCGCCCCTATATTTTACAGTTGGGAAAATTTGACAGTCAATTATTCTTAATATTTTCTTTCTTTCTGGTTAAAAATAAAATTTTTCTTCATATTTCTGGAGCACACGTCTCTAGACCAAGACAAAAACGGTCACTAATCAACTTTTTCTTCGCTCCACTGTAGTTGGCGTGATACTACTACTGTATAAAGATTACAGCATATCAGCAAGTGTTTTCTAAAATCTGCACATACACCTATCACTCTATACTGTGTAATTTTCTTGGATAAACTTACATACCTGGGAATGGACAAACCACCCTGAAAATGTTAATTTGTTATATGTCTTATTGGATAGCAGAAAAATATTTAAAACTATATGTTTTCAGAACACACTCGACGAGATCTGTTCAAATATTATCTACAACCCCAACTTGAATGAAAACTGGCTTTAGTAAATACCTGAATTGTCATGATTTTAGTTATATTTTCTTATCAAACGTGTTGTGTACATGTCTTAAATCTTCTTATTTTAATTAGATCACAGAATGATCAAATAAGTTACTCTGCAATTGTGGAGTTGTTAAAAATATCTTAGAAATAAGAGAATTAAATGCTATGGAATGATCAGGTCAGCCAGGTCATCTGATATCAGGTCAGCCAGGTCACCTGATATCAGGCCAGCCAGTCACCTGATATCCGTCCGATTGAAAATTTATGGGCTGAGTTAAACCGATTTACGAGAGATCGCAAACCAAACACGAAATATGAACTTTTTGAAGTACTCAAAGGATGGCAGTCAGTCACACAGGAATATCTGTACAAACTTATTGAAAGCATGACACGTCGATGTGAAGCAGTACTGATATCGAAGGGTATGTCCACTAAATATTAACTTGTGAAAATGGTTTGTGTTATATTGAGTTTCATTTTTATGTTTGATTCTAATTCTAACACTTGCTTAATTAAATATATGAACTTTCATGATTTTGATTACAGTTTTTCATAACAAATATTGTACACCTATTGTAATTTATTAGATCTTCTTATTAGAATTAGAATTTGAGACCATATTTGAACAGATCTCGTTCATTTCTTTCTACAAATATGTATTTTTTGTACATTTTTCTGTTATCTGATAAAAGATATAACAAATTAATAACCTTTTCAAGGGGACCTCTTTTTTCTCCACCCTCTGTATGTGGATATTGTCCTACGTCTTATCCTTGTTTATAGATATCATAATATCATTTACTCGTATCTCTCTTTTACGTGGACCTGTTTGTGTCCAAACTGTTGAGCAATAAATAACAAACCTATTTTTCGAAAAAGATACTTTATACCAGAAATAATTTCAGCTAATGTTTAATTTCAGGTCTTTCTCCAGCTTCATTATGAATATTTATTAAAATATAGTTGCTGTTTTTTTGCGCAGGATTTCATCACTTTAGATTATATTATATAATTGCACGCACTTATCACGTACCCAGCTGTGAGCGTGCACAGTTGTTTCACCACATTTTTCACGAGCTACCCGTCCTGAGAGACAGTAGCATCAAACTCGTCTATGATTCGAACACTTATAGCTATCGCTTCAAGAGATTGGTGGAAAATGTGAACATTTAGTAAACATTTTTACAGAATTACAAAAAGGCCGTAAATGCACTAAAGATCAGCTGATACAGTCGTGGAAGGTCAACCGTTTTAGCATGACTGTTAGAAATCGCCAGCTTATTGTCAGTTTTCTTAATATGACACTATAACTAGAGTGTTAACAGTGGTTAAACGGCAAAAAGATATTTCATGAGTAAAATAAAATGTGGGAAACAACACACAGCCAGTCTTGAGTTTTGTTATGACAGCCAGAGTTGGTAGCACTGTCAACCTTTCATTCACAGGTGGGTCAAGGTTTTAACGTCTGCACCAGTGACTGTAGTTTTGGTGTTACATTGCACAACTATATTCACTAGTTTTGTTTTAGTATCAGCGAACCAAATCTTCTTTGTCATTACTTGACACAACAACAACAACTGAGCGTATTAATGATGTATATTATACATGAACTGTTTTGTGAAACCACTGTTATCGTCAACATTATTCTAGAAATTCTTGGAAAAACAATGTCTTTTGTTTCAACTCCGGGTTGTCACAAGTTCATGGACAATATAATGGTTTCCTAATCCTCATTTCCAGGTGTGCGTAAGGGGAGGCGATTGTTCTGTCCTTACACAATACTGTTGTTTTTGTGGTTTTTGAAATACTAATCGTTTAGCTAATGGTACTTAATAAAATCCCTTGTGTTAGGTCAAGTTCATAGCTGATAGGTATCCATGAGTATGATCAAGCTGATGACAGAAAGTATCAAATGGTATTGTCAAGTTTATTGTAGAAAAGTTTCCATGGGTACTATCAGGCTGTTGGTAGAAAGTTTATATGAGTATGGTCTGTTTGATTGTAATAAAGTGTCCAGTACAATGATCAAGCTGGTGGTAAAATGTATCCATGGGTATGGCCAAGTTGCCAGAGTGTTTTGTTTGTTTGTTTTTGAATTTCACACAAAGCTACTCGTGGGCTATCTGTGCTAGCCGTCCCTAATTTAGCAGTGTAAGACTAGAGGGAAGGCAGCTAGTCATCACCACCCACCGCCAACTCTTGGGCTACACTTTTACCAACGAATAGTGGTATTGACTGTAACATTATAACGCCCCCACGGCTGAAAGGGCGAGCATGTTTGGCGCGACGGGGATGTAAACCCGCGACCCTCAGATTACGAGTCGCACGCCTTAACGCGCTTGGCCATGCCGAGCCAAGTTGCTAGTAAAAATCTATCAACGAGTATCTACGGTCAAGTTAATTGTAAAACATATGTAGTGGTACTTTCAAACTGTTGGTACATAAAAGTATTGGGTGTATCGTCAAGGTAACAGTGCATAAATATAACTGATATATGGTGAAGTTGGTGGACTCACTGAGTTTCCAAGTGCGTGGTCGAACTGATTGTTTAAGACATATGGCCCAGTGCATGATGCACAGAAAATTCTCGAGAGTCAAAGAATTAGGTAAACCTTCTCTCTATAACAACGTTGTATTTACTGTTCTCTTTAAAAACATGAACAAGTGAAAACACTAATTTATTATCCCTCCTGGTTTCCAAATCGAATTCGTGTTTAGCAATACGAACAGTTTACTTTTTACATCGCATCCTACTAATCTCCTGAAAGATTTCAGTACATTTCATCAAAACTGCTTTTCATATATTCTTCTCAGACAATAATAAACTGTACAATTTTTACAGATAAGAATCTTATACTGATGGCATTTGTGATCCCTGAGAGCAATACAGTGTACAATGATCACCGAGCTGAATTTCGTAGTACAAGGTGTTGTCAACCCTACTACCCACAATGCAAAGCTTGAGTATGCTTGATTTTGATACGTCTTTAATGAGAAACTATTGTCATAATAAATTATGTATTTGTGAAACGTGCAATTGTGTTGTCTTTCCTAAATTCTGAAATATAATAGCATGTTTTAAATATCTCATTATTATCTCAATCTTTGAGATGTTTTTCGCTGACATGTTGCTCATCATATTCGGATCTCTCAGCTATAGAAGTTATTGCATGTGGATGTGAAATCAAATCAAACAAAACTAGCACGTCTGAAACTTTATAGAATGTGTGTTTTTCTTACAGCAAAGCCACATCGGGCTATCTGCTCAGCCCACCGAGGGGAATCGAACCCCTGATTTTAGCGTTGTAAATCCGGAGACATACCGCTGTACTAGCGTGGGTTCTTTATACAAACACTAAGAATAAGAAATCATTAGAACAAATATATCTCAGTCACAACCACTACTATATTTTATCATACTAAAACCATGGGGTGTATTCATCTGTGTATGAAATTCCTAGCCTGAATAATCTTTATCGTCTTTTACTGATACTTTTTACGGTGATGTTAAAAATATAATTTATTGGATATATTAATATTCTTTAAATTAAATCAGAAGTCTTACATTTTCTGACCAAAGTTGGAATGTTTCAACAACTTGCAAAAATATACCTGTAAGTTTGATAGCTTAAAACATTTAAAATCGGGATTCGCTACACTGGGTGAGTACAACACACTTAGACCACTCATCGAATATCTTTGTTCGTTAATTAACTTTTACAGCGCAACGCCATCTAGTATAGACTTATAAAACTTCTACAGAATCTTTCTCCCTGGTTCTTATGTGTGTGTGTGTTTATGTGTGTTTTTTTATTATAGCAAAGCCACATCGGGCTATCTGCTGAGTCCACCGAGGGGAATCAAACCCCTTATTTTAGCGTTATAAATCCGTAGACTTACCGCTGCTGTACCAGTGGAGGACGATTCTTATGGGAAGAAGAGGACATCGTTCTTGTTATTTCATTCAGTTTGCTATACTAAACTAGTCAGTGCCTTTTTTTAAAATTACTTATGCATTTAAATATATATATATATTGGCTGAAAATTCGAAGCCGTGATAAGTAGGCCTTAATTTTCTAATATATTTAGGGAAGAGAACCAAAAATTGTTGTAAAGGAAAACGTAAAATAATGTTTAATTTGTTATTTTGTTATTAAATCTCTAATGACCTAATTGGATATTAAATGCATATCCTGTTCTATGGAATGTAATAATTGACACATTTAACCGATTAAGTTCTTGTGTTTTTGAATTAAAAGCCAAAAGTCTAAAAAAATGAAGATATTTAATTTTTGTTACAATATTTTATCCCACTTCTCAGGAAAAAATCTTAAAATAAGACGGTTCAGTATACTGTCAGACAGTTTCCAGTTACTACACAAAAGGTTACAGTAATATAGCCAGCTAACTCTTGGTGAGAGATAGCCCCACCTAATGAATCATCTTTCAAGTAAGATACAGAATGGGACCTACTCTCAGAATATAAAACTACGTTAAACTGTGCAAAACGATAAAAACTGCCGCTCCCAGCTTTGTCTGGACAACAATCAACTGCGTCAAGGTTAAACATTGTAGAGGGCGCTTACCTTCTTTAAGCGACCAGCTACTAATATTCTGTTCAGAATGGACGTAATCTTGCATGAACAGGTTTAACTGAGAGCTTTTCAGTTGTTGTTTTTTATCTAAAGTTTGGTACGTTTTCTAAATTGATTATACATTTTCTCCTTATAGGTTTTCCAACCATTCAGATCTGAGATATTTAAACAAAAGATTATTTTTTAACGAAATAGCATATAATCGTGGTTTCTTTTTCTTTTCTTAATATAAGCCCAAGAAAACGAAGGTTTATTTATTAGTCTACCACGAAGCAGCTTGTAGGCCTATTTGTTACAATTAATGAATTGCGTGTTGAAAACTTAGATCAAATCTTTCTTCCTTCAATGTGATTTAAAAATGTGCCAAAGTTTGGTTTTGTTTAACAAGAAAATTTCTGTGAACTGAAAATCAAACAAAATATCAAATTAATGAGAGATCATTCTGTCTTATTCATCGGGAATAGTAAAGATTAAATATGAAATACGTATTTTTAACGACTAATTTTACTTCGGTCTTACTTTCCTAAAATTTTGCAGATACTGTAATTAACTGGAGAAGTGAAGCCTTTGTTTGATTGTTTTTCTACTGTCCACAAGCGACAGAACTGCTACGTAAATTAAATTGGAAGTATCTCAGTGGGTGTTACGATTTTAAACCCCCCAAAGTTATACATATATTCCTTAGGCCTTAGAACAGGTTTAAGCAAGAAGATTATCTTCTGGATTAGAGAATGTTCTCAAAGAAGAACATTATTTGCACCTTTCCTGGGTTCAAGGAGAAGCGTAAGTTAGGAGTTGATACGTACGTTATTGGACTGGCAGATAGGCATGAACTACCAAAATTATACATGCATTTTCAGGGTTTTAAAATAATCTTAAGAAAAGCAGTCATGTGTGAGACTTCAAAACAGGTTTGAGGCAAGAAAATTATACGTAATAATCTCCTGGTCTAGGGATAGGCTTAAAGGAAACAACTATTCACGTGTCTCCGAAGTTTGAGAATGGGTTTAAGCTAGCAAATGATACACACTTCTCCTGGGCTTAGGATAGGCTTGCCGTACAGCGGATTTACAACGCTAAAATCAGGGGTTCAATTCCCCTCGGTGGGCTGAGCAGATAGCCCGATGTGGCTTTGCTATTAGAAAAACACACACACACAAACACGCAGGATAGGCTTACAGGAGACAATCATGCATGTGTCTCGTAAGTTTGGGAATAGGTTTAAGCAAGAAAATTGTACATCTTATTAATGTCATTTTACGTTTAAAATGTCAGTAACATATAATTGTTTTTAACAAACATTCTTTTATCGATGTACAATCGTCACGTTAAATCCGCTAAATGACGGTCACGTGGTACACATTTCTTGGAGAATGAGTGTTGATGCACGAGAATTACACACGGCTTTAAACGTATTCTGTGTTGTATTTTGTTCTTAAAATTAAATCTGTTCTTAAATGAACTTGCCGATAAGTCATATATTGTATGAATTGTATAATAATTGTAATGTATAATATTGTGTATCATACTGTTTAGGAATCCATTTTATTTTTCATAAATCCTTATGAAAATATTCCTACGTGGTAGTTGTTTTATAAATACGATAATTTAACATTTTAACTAGATTTAATTCAAACTATGAACTGAAAAACACATGTAAACACTGTTGTGTACACTACCCATTCAAAACTACCGTTTATATGGTACGTCCTCCCTTCTCAAAAAATAGAAATTGATGTTCGACAGAAAATCCCATAATACTTGGTTCATTATTAAGATAGTTTAAAAACTAGCAAAATGCAAAAAGTTCATCGATATATGTCCACTACTATATAAGTTTAATATTCAATAGGCTATCTTTCAATGACGTCGTCCCCGGCTCGACTCTCCTGTCAGGATTCGGTTTGATCAGGTCGATTGATTTACTATAGGATAAGATTAATGTCTGAAAAAATGTTGTGAATATATAACATTATTTTCGTTGTGATGTAATAAATTAGTTGTTAATTGTAAGGTCTGATCTAAAGGGTTATTGTTGCAAAACTGAGTGTTCCAAGTATTTAAGAAACAAATTAGCTAACTCATTATTAAATGTATATATATATTAACAACTATAGATCTCCGAGGACAACTTTGTTTATATGCGTCAGGAATTATTTATAAAATACCGAGATAACCATATGATTCTTAACACTTTTCTTGTATTTTTTTACGTTATCTTCTTCCGGGAATTATATATTTTGTTTTCGCTATGATGAACATTTCTGTACCCAGTAGGTTAAATTAGTTTGATTGCGTTCTTAGAAAACAGACCTCTACACAATGATCCCAAATCATAAAACATGCATACAGATCGTTTTCTTTGACGTGTATCCTCGCGTGTCACGCTCGTGTCAGGAACGCAAAAGAGCATACTTTGAAATGATGTACACGTGACTACTTATGCCAAAATATTCACATATGGGACATTCATCCTTTTTTTGATTTTCTACTACATGACCTCAGCTTGTTCTTTGTAACATAAAGACATGTCGATAAGCTGCACGTGTTGTCTTTGTAATAATGTCGAAGAAATTCCTAATGAACGATAAAATAGGAGAAACTTTATAACGGTTGAATGATAGATAACTTTAAACAATGTTTGAAAATTCATTTTAATGAATCTAGAGAATTTTTTTTACACAATAATTTTGTCTACCATTGATAATCTTCTCCAATCGTTACGAGAGAGAGCAGGGTCCATAATATAACGCATCACAGTTATCGTAGATAGAAAAGTCCAGAAGATCTTGTATAGCAAACCTCTCTAGAAGTTATCATACAGAAAGCAGGGCCCAGAGGATCTAATATAGGGAGATATCTTTTACAAAAGTTGTTATATGGAGAGCAGGGCCCAGAGGATCTAATATAGAGAGATATCTTTTCACAAAAGTTGTTATATGGAGAGCAGGGTCCAGAGAATCTAATATAGAGAAGTATCTTACCCCAGAAGTTATTATATAGAGAGAACAGGGTTCAGAGGATCTAATATAGAGAGATATCTTCCACAAAAGTTGTTATATGGAGAGCAGGGTCCAGAGGATCTAATATAGAGAAGTATCTTCCCCCAGAAGTTATTATATAGAGAGATCAGGGTCCATATGATATAATAATATCTTCCTCAGAAGTTATTATATAGAGAGATCAGGGTTCAGAGGATCTAATATAGAGAGATGTCTTCCCTAAAAGTTGTTATATAGAGAGATCAGGGTCCAGAGGACCTCGCCTAGCACGACAAATATCAACAGACAGAAAGGGTTATTGACAGAAAAATCCAGAGGATTTTGTCTATCATTGATAATGTCTGAACGTATACACACAAGTTGAAAACTACTGTCAAGTAAAGTGCTGTTTCTCTGTTAATTCAGTTCTTTTATGATATTATTTATCTCAGTTTACTAAACCTTCGTGTCTCGAAAATATTACATTAGTGACACTAGAATAAAAAATACGATAACACTAGTGACACTAAAGTAATACACGGGGCAGTAATATACTAAATTAATTACACCTAGACACTACAATAATACACAGGACAATGATATACTAAATGAATTACACCTAGACAGTAGAATAATACACAGGATAATAATATTCTAAATTAATTACACTTAGAATAATATGGAAAGAATAGTCGTTTCCTTGTATTGTTGGCATTAGAATAATACACAGGACAGTAATATACTAAAATAATTATACCTGGACACTAGAATAATATACTAAATTAATTACATCTGAACACTAGAATTATACAAAATAAAATAAATCTACCTCCCCATGTGACATTATCTAATTTGCAAAACTATTTTCATGTGTTCCGTACCATTCATACGTTTCTCTATCGCCATCTAGTAGTAAGTATTTGTACTTAGTAATTATATTTTTGGCTATGTGCAAGTCATATATATACGTATCTTTAACTGATTGACTACTTAGAAAACGGAACCATTATTAGAAAACAAAACCTGTAGGTAAAAACGAAAGCACATTTTCGAATAGGTTTATCTGTTACTGTAATTATATATATTTCCATTTCTAGACTTTACTGATAATAAAATAAATATTTTTTGTTCCGTTAAGTTTGTATATTTGATATTCATATATTTGTTTGTTGTGATTTTTTGTGGTAATAACTGTCACATATAACTTGTATGAGAAGGCCTTTAGTTTATTCCTTATTAACCCTATTACAGTGTGTGTGAATAAGAGACATAATTTTTTTATTATACAGTAGAAGTTTACCAATTCCATGAAATCAGGTAAAAACTGCTAAGCTTACTTTCTTTCATGCCCCTCCCCCCCAGGGCACAGCAGTGTGTCTGTTGACTCACATTGCTAGAAACTGGATTTTGATATCCTTGGTAGGCAGACAGAGCACAGATAGTCCATTGTGTTTTTCATAATTGTTTAGTTTCTAAAGTTTTACATAATGTGTCTTCTTTAATGTTAACAAGTAAATTTTAGCTTCAGCTAAATATAAATAAATGTCAATTATCAAGAAATTCGGAATTTATTATTATACTAATATGTTATACGCACGTGGATTAGATTAAAAACTCCTAGGACTGAGACATAAACTCTTCTTAACTTTGAATAACTAATCACCTATCCTGCATCTGGCTGCCTCAGGGACATTGTTTGAACACAATAGCTGGATTGATTGTCACAATTTGTAAAGTTGAAATAAAGAAATATGTTTAGCAGCATGACATGTCTAACCTTGGACCCTTCGATCTATAATCATGCATACGGTAAACTAATTCAGAACCAGGCAAAGTTTCAAAGATTTGTCTTCCACTTATTTTCGATGAATATAACACAATGTAGCTTTTATAACTGTTAACCAAGATTACAAAAACATCCGTGTATATAACACTTTGTGAGTAAATACCTTAAAGAAGCCATTTTTATTTTTAGTAAGTATTACACAAACGATGTTATATTTCTATATTGTTTTAGTAGCCTGCATAATAAACCGACTGACTTAGAAACTGAAAGAAATACTGTCATCTTTGTTTCATTTCCCTAAGCGAGTTGAGGAATTTTCTATTAGATTTTTGAAAATATTAGAGATTGAAAACAAGTTTATATCTCTTTAAACTGTTGGATGTAGCTCTCCGTCAAACCAATCCAGTATTTCTATTTCTTAGCACACCGTGTCCATCTGACTCCTGTTTCCGTCGCTGTATCTTCCTTCCATCATCTATTTTGCCTTCTTTTAGATATTTATCCTATCTTAAGTTGGCATTTCATCGTTCTTAATGTCCAGCTATTATCAGAATATCTTGCTACATGACCAGCCCATTTCCACTTAGTTCTTAGAATGAACCTTGTTGCACCTATTATATTTGTTGTTTATTTAACTGTCATTTCTCCATCTGTTTTGTAGCGTTATATGAAGTATTTTTCTCTCCATATCTCTCTATGTGGTTTATATCTTGTTTTCCTTATGTCTGTTGTTAGTGTCCAGGTTTGGCTACCATATGTTAAGGTTCGTAATACACAATGATCCATGAACTTTTCTTCAAAGTAATATCTTAATCCTCTATAATTTCTTTACACATTCTAAGATATCGCTATGTTGATTTTGTTTTAACCACATTTGTTTCGCTCTGTGTTTATCACTTTGAGGTTTGTTTTAAATATTTGTACTACATCATCTACAAACATTCTCTAACTCACTTTGTCTGAATACTTCTTAAAACGTTGCTCGATACAGTTTCGGGTCACCCATACTCATCTTTCTCTCTGTGTTTATCACTGATGACATACATACACTGCTGGCCAAAATCTTAAGGCTAATGAACATAAAGAAAAAATATGCATTTTGCGTTGTTAGACTCAACCACTTATTTGAGTAGAGCTTCGAAAGATGAAAATAAGAAAAGGGAAAATAAAAATAAAAGACTTTTTAGCATTTAATAGGGAAAACGTGAACACTTTGAAATTAGCCTAAATACTAGCTAGTCCAAAGTTTAAGACCATATCAAAAAAGAAGTCCTAAATAGGGTAGGAAATGCCCAACAAGATGTCTCAGTAGTGAGTTGCACGGCCGTCATTGCGAATAACTTCAAACATTCGCTTTGGCATGGACGATATAAGCGTTTGCAGAAGGCTGGCTGGAATGTTATTCCAAGTGGTGAAGATGGCCTCATGAAGATCATGCACTGTTTGGAATTGATGTCCATTTCTATACACTTCCCTTGCCATCCACCCCCAAACATTTTCAATGAGGTTCAGTTCGGGCGAACACGCTGGATAGTCCAAAAGAATCACGTTATTTGCCATGAAAAAGTCATTTGTCCTGTGAGCATTGTGGATTGCAGTGTTGTCCTGCTGAAAGATCCAGTCATTTCCACATAAGCGAGGGCCTTCAGACAATAAGGATGCTCTCTCCAACATGTCAATGTAGCCAAGCTGCTGTTTGACGTCCCTGTATAACCTGAAGCTCCATTGTTCCATGGAAGGAGAAAGAACCCCAGATCACGATGGAACCTCCTCCACTGTGTCGTATAGTAAACGTTGGAAGTCATCTGGACCATCCAGGTAAATTTTTTCTCATCAGAGAACAAAATCTTCTTCCACTTTTCTTCGTCACATGTTTGGTGCTTCTCAGCAAAGTTTAACCGAGCTGTTTCGTGATGTTGAAGGAGGCGTGGCATTTGAAGACATTTAGAGTTTTTAAAGCCTTTCTCTCGTATCTGCCGTCTTATTGTTCTTGAGCTGCATTCTACGTCCGTAAGGGCCTTAATCTGGTTCGACGATCTGCTGGTGTCTTGCCGGACAACCCGTCGAATCCTCCTGCTCAACGCCGGAGAAATTTTCTTGGGCCGACCACTTGAAATTCTCGTTCCTTATCTCTCAGGGTCTCTTAATAAATTTGCAACAGCAGTTTTACCACCCCCAATCTCACCAGCGATGGCACGTTGAGAGATACCTTGCTTTTGCAGCTCGATAATTCTGCTACGTTCAAACTCTGTAACTTTTTAGCCTTTGCGATGTTTTTATCCAATGTAACACAGGAGATGTCAGTGGGAGATGTTGACAATGTTAATGCTTGAACACAAATGACTCAATTTCGTTACGTGTTTACCGATTAACACTTTGTTTCAGTATGGTCTTAAACTTTTGACCAGATATTATTTATGGTAATTTCATAGTGTTCACATTTTCCC
The DNA here is from genome assembly GCF_004210375.1 of Tachypleus tridentatus. Lineage (NCBI taxonomy): Eukaryota > Metazoa > Arthropoda > Merostomata > Xiphosura > Limulidae > Tachypleus > Tachypleus tridentatus. The sequence continues at coordinate 76,434,933 of NC_134827.1, read as the reverse complement.
TACTAAATGCTAAAGAGTCTTTTATTTTTATTTTCCCTTTTCTTATTTTCATCTTTCGAAGCTCTACTCAAATAAGTGGTTGAGTCTAACAACGCAAAATGCATATTTTTTCTTTGCGCTTATTGGTCTTAAGATTTTAGCAGTGGATATGTATGAAGATTTTGATGTCCGCTAGATTAACGTCTGTTGCAGCTAAAGCATTTAATATTGCGCTGTATTTTTCAGAATCAAACGTTTATTGGTAAACATAAATTCCACACTTAAAGATTAATTGTATACATTTGATGTTTATATTATTTGGTTAGTTACAAGTACAAATGTTGAGAATTTTTTTCTACTGTTTACTTGTTCTTGTCTAAAATGATTTCCAAGCTTTTTTGTGCTATATAGATTTTTCTCAATGGTGACATAATAGGATTATAAGGTGTAATTCGTTATATCTTGCTTGTCTCCTTTCTTGTATAGAATGATTGTGGTCTCTTTCATTTCTGTGGTATCTTTTCTTACTCCAATATTAAGTTCCTTTACCAATACATAATTATAGTATAATTATCATGTATGTTTATTTAGTAATACATCATTACCATGTGTATAATATGTTTCTTCACTAATACATCATTAACATGTATATAACACTATGTAACAAAATTTTTACTTTTTATTGTTCCTGGGCAGAAAGTGTTATTTCCCAATTGGTTATGTCTAAAGTAAATGAAGAAAGACCTATTTTTCTCTTCAAACTTTGCTTTTGTGACCTGGGTAATGAAATTTTCAAATTTACTCATTTTCCAAAACATTCCAGGTAGATTCAGTGCTAAGTAGCTTATAGAGAATTTTCTAGAATGTTGTAGAACTTATAAGAATTTTCAAGAATGAAAGTGTGCAAGTCGCATGTCAGAGGAAACGTCACCGACATTTTCCAAGCTTCTTTACTCGTCAAGATGGGCTCTGCTTCTGCCACAATGTATCCGGTCTGTGCGAGGCAATAGGAATTGTCTGTAATCCGAACGAGTGGCGCCTCTTCATTGATAGCTCATCCAGAAGCCTCAAAGCTGTACTGCTCCATAACGGGAATAAGTATCCGTCTCTTCCCCTGGCTCATTTGATGCACCTAAAAGAGGAATACAACAGCGTCAAGACCTTGCTAGAAGTCTTGAAGTATGATGAGTATGACTGGGAGGTTATCAGAGACTTCAATATGGTGGCATTCCTGATGGGTCACCAAGGAGGCTTTAACAAGTTTCCCTGTTATCTTTGCCTTTGGGACAGGACACTGCAGCGCACTACAACAGGAAACACTGGCCACAACGGACCGAGTTCTCTGTGGGAAGGCACAATGTCAAGTGTGAGCCACTAGTGGACCTCCAGAAGGTGTTGTTCTCAACATTACACATAAAATTGGATCTTATGAAACAGTTTGTCACAGCTCTTGATAGGAGTCTGCAGCCTTCAAGTATCTTCGAGACGTCTTCCCTAAGCTGTCTGAGGCAAAGGTCAAAGTTGGTGTCTTCGTTGGACCAGAAATATAGAAGATCCTGGAGTGCACAGAATTCCCAAAAAAGCTCAGTAGGAAGGAAAAGAAAGTTTGGGGCAGATTTCTCGTAGTGGTTTGGGGCTTCTTGGGCAATCACAAAGCCGAAAATTATGTGGAGCTGGTTGAAGCTCTGGTGAAGAACTACGGCAAAATGGGCTGCAGAAAGTCCCTCAAAGTCCATATCCTTAACGCTCATCTTGATAAATTCAAGAAGAACATGGGAGCATACTTAGAGGAGCAAGGCGAGCGCTTCCACCAAGGTATGCTGGACTTTGAACGCCGCTACAAAGGAGCGTATAACGAAAACATGATGGGAGACTATATTTGGGGACTTGATACATGAAAGTTATTTACATTACAGTCGCAAATGTCGAAAAACTAAACACTTCTAAACATTTTTGTATAACTTTAGTATAAATACATGTAAATCTTGATTCATATGTTGTTTTATTCAGATCTTATGTAAATGAAAATGTGCAAATTTGTCCGTTTTTACATAGAAAATAGGTTAATTTCTAAATTTCATTATCCAGGCCACAAAAGCAATATTTGAAGGGAATAATGGCCATTTTCTGTATTTTTTACAACATAAGCAATTGAGAAATAACACACACTATCCAGGAACAAAATTTGTGTCACATAGTGTAATAACACACACTATCCAGGAACAAAATTTGTGTCACATAGTGTAATAACACACACTATCCAGGAACAAAATTTGTGTCACATAGTGTAATAACACACACTATCCAGGAATAAAATTTGTGTTACATAGTGTAATAACACACTATCCAGGAATAAAATTTGTGTCACATAGTGTAATAACACACACTATCCAGGAACAAAATTTGTGTTACATAGTGTAATAACACATACTATCCAGGAATAAAATTTGTGTCACATAGTGTAATAACACACACTATCCAGGAACAAAATTTGTGTTACATAGTGTAATAACACACACTATCCAGGAACAAAATTTGTGTTACATAGTGTAATAACACATACTATCCAGGAATAAAATTTGTGTTACATAGTGTAATAACACATACTATCCAGGAATAAAATTTGTGTCACATAGTGTAATAACACACACTATCCAGGAACAAAATTTGTGTTACATAGTGTAATAACACACACTATCCAGGAACAAAATTTGTGTTACATAGTGTAATAACACACACTATCCAGGAATAAAATTTGTGTTACATAGTGTAATAACACACACTATCCAGGAACAAAATTTGTATTACATAGTGTAATAACACATACTATCCAGGAATAAAATTTGTGTCACATAGTGTAATAACACACACTATCCAGGAACAAAATTTGTGTTACATAGTGTAATAACACATACTATCCAGGAATAAAATTTGTGTTACATAGTGTAATAACACACACTATCCAGGAATAAAATTTGTGTTACATAGTGTAATAACACACACTATCCAGGAACAAAATTTGTGTTACATAGTGTAATAACACATACTATCCAGGAATAAAATTTGTCACATAGTGTAATAACACACACTATCCAGGAATAAAATTTGTGTCGCATAGTGTAATAACACACACTATCCAGGAACAAAATTTGTGTTACATAGTGTAATAACACATACTATCCAGGAATAAAATTTGTGTTACATAGTGTAATAACAAACACTATCCAGGAACAAAATTTGTGTTACATAGTGTAATAACACATACTATCCAGGAATAAAATTTGTGTCACATAGTGTAATAACACACACTATCCAGGAACAAAATTTGTGTTACATAGTGTAATAACACACACTATCCAGGAATAAAATTTGTGTTACATAGTGTAATAACACACACTATCCAGGAACAAAATTTGTGTTACATAGTGTAATAACACATACTATCCAGGAATAAAATTTGTGTTACATAGTGTAATAACACACACTATCCAGGAACAAAATTTGTGTTACATAGTGTAATAACACATACTATCCAGGAATGTGTTACATAGTGTAATAACACACACTATCCAGGAACAAAATTTGTGTTACATAGTGTAATAACACATACTATCCAGGAATAAAATTTGTGTTACATAGTGTAATAACACACACTATCCAGGAACAAAATTTGTGTTACATAGTGTAATAACACATACTATCCAGGAATAAAATTTGTGTTACATAGTGTAATAACACACACTATCCAGGAACAAAATTTGTGTTACATAGTGTAATAACACACACTATCCAGGAATAAAATTTGTGTTACATAGTGTAATAACACACACTATCCAGGAACAAAATTTGTGTTACATAGTGTAATAACACACACTATCCAGGAACAAAATTTGTGTTACATAGTGTAATAACACACACTATCCAGGAATAAAATTTGTGTTACATAGTGTAATAACACACACTATCCAGGAACAAAATTTGTGTTACATAGTGTAATAACACACACTATCCAGGAATAAAATTTGTGTTACATAGTGTAATAACACACACTATCCAGGAATAAAATTTGTGTTACATAGTGTAATAACACATACTATCCAGGAACAAAATTTGTGTTACATATCCAGGAACAAAATTTGTGTTACATAGTGTAATAACACACACTATCCAGGAACAAAATTTGTGTTACATAGTGTAATAACACATACTATCCAGGAATAAAATTTGTGTTACATAGTGTAATAACACACACTATCCAGGAATGTGTTACATAGTGTAATAACACACACTATCCAGGAACAAAATTTGTGTTACATAGTGTAATAACACATACTATCCAGGAATAAAATTTGTGTCACATAGTGTAATAACACACACTATCCAGGAACAAAATTTGTGTTACATAGTGTAATAACACATACTATCCAGGAATAAAATTTGTGTTACATAGTGTAATAACACACACTATCCAGGAACAAAATTTGTGTTACATAGTGTAATAACACATACTATCCAGGAATAAAATTTGTGTTACATAGTGTAATAACACACACTATCCAGGAACAAAATTTGTGTTACATAGTGTAATAACACACACCAGGAACATTTGTGTTACATAGTGTAATAACAAAATTTGTGTTACATAGTGTAATAACACACACTATCCAGGAACAAAATTTGTGTTACATAGTGTAATAACACACACTATCCAGGAACAAAATTTGTGTTACATAGTGTAATAACACATACTATCCAGGAACAAAATTTGTATTACATAGTGTAATAACACATACTATCCAGGAACAAAATTTGTGTTACATAGTGTAATAACACACACTATCCAGGAACAAAATTTGTGTCACATAGTGTAATGACACACACTATCCAGGAACAAAATGTACATAAATAACACACACTATCCAGGAACAAAATTTGTGTCACATAGTGTAATAACACACACTATCCAGGAACAAAATTTGTGTTACATAGTGTAATAACACACACTATCCAGGAACAAAATTTGTGTTACATAGTGTAATAACACACACTATCCAGGAATAAAATTTGTGTTACATAGTGTAATAACACACACTATCCAGGAATAAAATTTGTGTTACATAGTGTAATAACACACACTATCCAGGAATAAAATTTGTGTTACATAGTGTAATAACACACACTATCCAGGAACAAAATTTGTGTTACATAGTGTAATAACACACACTATCCAGGAACAAAATTTGTGTTACATAGTGTAATAACACATACTATCCAGGAATAAAATTTGTGTTACATAGTGTAATAACACATACTATCCAGGAACAAAATTTGTGTTACATAGTGTAATAACACATACTATCCAGGAATAAAATTTGTGTTACATAGTGTAATAACACACACTATCCAGGAACAAAATTTGTGTTACATAGTGTAATAACACATACTATCCAGGAATAAAATTTGTGTTACATAGTGTAATAACACACACTATCCAGGAACAAAATTTGTGTTACATAGTGTAATAACACATACTATCCAGGAACAAAATTTGTGTTACATAGTAATAACACATACTATCCAGGAACAAAATTTGTATTACATAGTGTAATAACACATACTATCCAGGAACAAAATTTGTGTTACATAGTGTAATAACACACACTATCCAGGAACAAAATTTGTGTCACATAGTGTAATAACACACACTATCCAGGAACAAAATTTGTGTTACATAGTGTAATAACACACACTATCCAGGAACAAAATTTGTGTTACATAGTGTAATAACACACACTATCCAGGAACAAAATTTGTGTTACATAGTGTAATAACACATACTATCCAGGAACAAAATTTGTGTTACATAGTGTAATAACACACACTATCCAGGAACAAAATTTGTGTTACATAGTGTAATAACACATACTATCCAGGAATAAAATTTGTGTTACATAGTGTAATAACACACACTATCCAGGAACAAAATTTGTGTTACATAGTGTAATAACACATACTATCCAGGAATAAAATTTGTGTTACATAGTGTAATAACACACACTATCCAGGAACAAAATTTGTGTTACATAGTGTAATAACACATACTATCCAGGAATAAAATTTGTGTTACATAGTGTAATAACACACTACTATCCAGGAATAACAAAATTTGTGTTACATAGTGTAATAACACATACTATCCAGGAATAAAATTTGTGTTACATAGTGTAATAACACACACTATCCAGGAACAAAATTTGTGTTACATAGTGTAATAACACATACTATCCAGGAATAAAATTTGTGTTACATAGTGTAATAACACACACTATCCAGGAACAAAATTTGTGTTACATAGTGTAATAACACATACTATCCAGGAATAAAATTTGTGTTACATAGTGTAATAACACACACTATCCAGGAACAAAATTTGTGTTACATAGTGTAATAACACATACTATCCAGGAATAAAATTTGTGTTACATAGTGTAATAACACACATCCAGGAACAAAATTTGTGTTACATAGTGTAATAACACACACTATCCAGGAACAAAATTTGTGTTACATAGTGTAATAACACACACTATCCAGGAACAAAATTTGTGTTACATAGTGTAATAACACACACTATCCAGGAACAAAATTTGTGTTACATAGTGTAATAACACACACTATCCAGGAACAAAATTTGTGTTACATAGTGTAATAACACATACTATCCAGGAATAAAATTTGTGTTATAATAACACACACTATCCAGGAATAAAATTTGTGTTACATAGTGTAATAACACACACTATCCAGGAACAAAATTTGTGTTACATAGTGTAATAACATATAGTGTAATAACACACACTATCCAGGAACAAAATTTGTGTTACATAGTGTAATAACACACACTATCCAGGAACAAAATTTGTGTTACATAGTGTAATAACACACACTATCCAGGAACAAAATTTGTGTTACATAGTGTAATAACACACACTATCCAGGAACAAAATTTGTGTTACATAGTGTAATAACACATACTATCCAGGAATAAAATTTGTGTTACATAGTGTAATAACACACACTATCCAGGAACAAAATTTGTGTTACATAGTGTAATAACACACACTATCCAGGAACAAAATTTGTGTTACATAGTGTAATAACACACACTATCCAGGAATAAAATTTGTGTTACATAGTGTAATAACACACACTATCCAGGAACAAAATTTGTGTTACATAGTGTAATAACACATACTATCCAGGAATAAAATTTGTGTTACATAGTGTAATAACACACACTATCCAGGAACAAAATTTGTGTTACATAGTGTAATAACACACACTATCCAGGAACAAAATTTGTGTTACATAGTGTAATAACACATACTATCCAGGAACAAAATTTGTGTTACATAGTGTAATAACACACACTATCCAGGAACAAAATTTGTGTTACATAGTGTAATAACACACACTATCCAGGAACAAAATTTGTGTTACATAGTGTAATAACACACACTATCCAGGAACAAAATTTGTGTTACATAGTGTAATAACACACACTATCCAGGAACAAAATTTGTGTTACATAGTGTAATAACACATACTATCCAGGAACAAAATTTGTGTTACATAGTGTAATAACACATACTATCCAGGAACAAAATTTGTGTTACATAGTGTAATAACACATACTATCCAGGAACAAAATTTGTGTTACATAGTGTAATAACACACACTATCCAGGAATAAAATTTGTGTTACATATCCAGTGTAATAACACATACTATCCAGGAACAAAATTTGTGTTACATAGTGTAATAACACATACTATCCAGGAACAAAATTTGTGTTACATAGTGTAATAACACACACTATCCAGGAACAAAATTTGTGTTACATAGTGTAATAACACATACTATCCAGGAACAAAATTTGTGTTACATAGTGTAATAACACATACTATCCAGGAACAAAATTTGTGTTACATAGTGTAATAACACACACCAGGAACAAAATTTGTGTTACATAGTGTAATAACACACACTATCCAGGAACAAAATTTGTGTTACATAGTGTAATAACACACACTATCCAGGAACAAAATTTGTGTTACATAGTGTAATAACACATACTATCCAGGAACAAAATTTGTGTTACATAGTGTAATAACACATACTATCCAGGAACAAAATTTGTGTTACATAGTGTAATAACACATACTATCCAGGAACAAAATTTGTGTTACATAGTGTAATAACACACACTATCCAGGAACAAAATTTGTGTTACATAGTGTAATAACACATACTATCCAGGAACAAAATTTGTGTTACATAGTGTAATAACACATACTATCCAGGAACAAAATTTGTGTTACATAGTGTAATAACACATACTATCCAGGAATAAAATTTGTGTTACATAGTGTAATAACACACACTATCCAGGAACAAAATTTGTGTTACATAGTGTAATAACACATACTATCCAGGAATAAAATTTGTGTTACATAGTGTAATAACACACACTATCCAGGAACAAAATTTGTGTTACATAGTGTAATAACACATACTATCCAGGAATAAAATTTGTGTTACATAGTGTAATAACACACACTATCCAGGAACAAAATTTGTGTTACATAGTGTAATAACACATACTATCCAGGAATAAAATTTGTGTTACATAGTGTAATAACACACACTATCCAGGAACAAAATTTGTGTTACATAGTGTAATAACACACACTATCCAGGAACAAAATTTGTGTTACATAGTGTAATAACACACACTATCCAGGAACAAAATTTGTGTTACATAGTGTAATAACACACATACTATCCAGGAATAAAATTTGTGTTACATAGTGTAATAACACACACTATCCAGGAACAAAATTTGTGTTACATAGTGTAATAACACATACTATCCAGGAATAAAATTTGTGTTACATAGTGTAATAACACACACTATCCAGGAACAAAATTTGTGTTACATAGTGTAATAACACATACTATCCAGGAATAAAATTTGTGTTACATAGTGTAATAACACATACTATCCAGGAACAAAATTTGTGTTACATAGTGTAATAACACATACTATCCAGGAACAAAATTTGTATTACATAGTGTAATAACACATACTATCCAGGAACAAAATTTGTGTTACATAGTGTAATAACACACACTATCCAGGAACAAAATTTGTGTCACATAGTGTAATAACACATACATCCAGGAATAAAATTTGTGTTACATAGTGTAATAACACACACTATCCAGGAACAAAATTTGTGTTACATAGTGTAATAACACATACTATCCAGGAACAAAATTTGTGTTACATAGTGTAATAACACACACTATCCAGGAACAAAATTTGTGTTACATAGTGTAATAACACACACTATCCAGGAACAAAATTTGTGTTACATAGTGTAATAACACATACTATCCAGGAACAAAATTTGTGTTACATAGTGTAATAACACATACTATCCAGGAACAAAATTTGTGTTACATAGTGTAATAACACATACTATCCAGGAACAAAATTTGTGTTACATAGTGTAATAACACATACTATCCAGGAACAAAATTTGTGTTACATAGTGTAATAACACATACTATCCAGGAATAAAATTTGTGTTACATAGTGTAATAACACACACTATCCAGGAACAAAATTTGTGTTACATAGTGTAATAACACATACTATCCAGGAACAAAATTTGTGTTACATAGTGTAATAACACACACTATCCAGGAACAAAATTTGTGTTACATAGTGTAATAACACATACTATCCAGGAACAAAATTTGTGTTACATAGTGTAATAACACACACTATCCAGGAACAAAATTTGTGTTACATAGTGTAATAACACACACTATCCAGGAACAAAATTTGTGTTACATAGTGTAATAACACATACTATCCAGGAACAAAATTTGTGTTACATAGTGTAATAACACACACTATCCAGGAACAAAATTTGTGTTACATAGTGTAATAACACACACTATCCAGGAACAAAATTTGTGTTACATAGTGTAATAACACACACTATCCAGGAACAAAATTTGTGTTACATAGTGTAATAACACATACTATCCAGGAACAAAATTTGTGTTACATAGTGTAATAACACATACTATCCAGGAACAAAATTTGTATTACATAGTGTAATAACACATACTATCCAGGAACAAAATTTGTGTTACATAGTGTAATAACACACACTATCCAGGAACAAAATTTGTGTTACATAGTGTAATAACACATACTATCCAGGAACAAAATTTGTGTTACATAGTGTAATAACACACACTATCCAGGAACAAAATTTGTGTTACATAGTGTAATAACACACACTATCCAGGAACAAAATTTGTGTTACATAGTGTAATAACACACACTATCCAGGAACAAAATTTGTGTTACATAGTGTAATAACACACACTATCCAGGAACAAAATTTGTGTTACATAGTGTAATAACACACACTATCCAGGAACAAAATTTGTGTTACATAGTGTAATAACACACACTATCCAGGAACAAAATTTGTGTTACATAGTGTAATAACACATACTATCCAGGAATAAAATTTGTGTTACATAGTGTAATAACACACACTATCCAGGAACAAAATTTGTGTTACATAGTGTAATAACACACACTATCCAGGAATAAAATTTGTGTTACATAGTGTAATAAAATACATAGTGTAATAACACATACTATCCAGGAACAAAATTTGTGTTACATAGTGTAATAACACATACTATCCAGGAACAAAATTTGTGTTACATAGTGTAATAACACAGGAACAAAATTTGTGTTACATAGTGTAATAACACACACTATCCAGGAACAAAATTTGTGTTACATAGTGTAATAACACATACTATCCAGGAATAAAATTTGTGTTACATAGTGTAATAACACACACTATCCAGGAACAAAATTTGTGTTACATAGTGTAATAACACAACTATCCAGAAACAAAATTTGTGTTACATAGTGTAATAACACATACTATCCAGGAATAAAATTTGTGTTACATAGTGTAATAACACACACTATCCAGGAACAAAATTTGTGTTACATAGTGTAATAACACATACTATCCAGGAACAAAATTTGTGTTACATAGTGTAATAACACACACTATCCAGGAACAAAATTTGTGTTACATAGTGTAATAACACATACTATCCAGGAACAAAATTTGTGTTACATAGTGTAATAACACACACTATCCAGGAAAAAAATTTGTGTTATATGGTGTAATAACACACACTACCCAGAAACAAAATTTGTATTACATAGTGTAATAACACACACTATTCAGGAATAAAATTTGTGTTACATAGTGTAATAACACATACTATCCAGGAACAAAATTTGTGTTACATAGTGTAATAACACATACTATCCAGGAATAAAATTTGTGTTACATAGTGTAATAACACACACTATCCAGGAACAAAATTTGTGTTACATAGTGTAATAACACATACTATCCAGGAATAAAATTTGTGTTACATAGTGTAATAACACACACTATCCAGGAACAAAATTTGTGTTACATAGTGTAATAACACATACTATCCAGTTTGTGTTACATAGTGTAATAACACACTATCCAGGAACAAAATTTGTGTTACATAGTGTAATAACACATAGGAACAAAATTTGTGTTACATAGTGTAATAACACATACTCCAGGAACAAAATTTGTGTTACATAGTGTAATAACACACACTATCCAGGAACAAAATTTGTGTTACATAGTGTAATAACACACACTATCCAGGAACAAAATTTGTGTTACATAGTGTAATAACACATAATATCCAGGAAAAAATTTGTATTACATAGTGTAATAACACATACTATCCAGGAACAAAATTTGTGTTACATAGTGTAATAACACATCCACTTTGTGTTATCCAGGAACAAAATTTGTGTTACATAGTGTAATAACACACACTATCCAGGAACAAAATTTGTGTTACATAGTGTAATAACACACACTATCCAGGAACACACTATCCAGGAACAAAATTTGTGTTACATAGTGTAATAACACATACTATCCAGGAACAAAATTTGTGTTACATAGTGTAATAACACATACTATCCAGGAACAAAATTTGTGTTACATAGTGTAATAACACATACTATCCAGGAACAAAATTTGTATTACATAGTGTAATAACACATACTATCCAGGAACAAAATTTGTGTTACATAGTGTAATAACACACACTATCCAGGAACAAAATTTGTGTTACATAGTGTAATAACACATACTATCCAGGAACAAAATTTGTGTTACATAGTGTAATAACACATACTATCCAGGAACAAAATTTGTGTTACATAGTGTAATAACACATACTATCCAGGAATAAAATTTGTGTTACATAGTGTAATAACACACACTATCCAGGAACAAAATTTGTGTTACATAGTGTAATAACACATACTATCCAGGAACAAAATTTGTGTTACATAGTGTAATAACACATACTATCCAGGAACAAAATTTGTGTTACATAGTGTAATAACACATACTATCCAGGAATAAAATTTGTGTTACATAGTGTAATAACACACACTATCCAGGAACAAAATTTGTGTTACATAGTGTAATAACACATACTATCCAGGAATAAAATTTGTGTTACATAGTGTAATAACACACACTATCCAGGAATAAAATTTGTGTTACATAGTGTAATAACACATACTATCCAGGAATAAAATTTGTGTTACATAGTGTAATAACACACACTATCCAGGAACAAAATTTGTGTTACATCACATACTATCCAGGAACAAAATTTGTGTTACATAGTGTAATAACACACACTATCCAGGAACAAAATTTGTGTTACATAGTGTAATAACACATACTATCCAGGAACAAAATTTGTGTTACATAGTGTAATAACACACACTATCCAGGAACAAAATTTGTGTTACATAGTGTAATAACACACACTATCCAGGAACAAAATTTGTGTTACATAGTGTAATAACACACACTATCCAGGAACAAAATTTGTGTTACATAGTGTAATAACACACACTATCCAGGAACAAAATTTGTGTTACATAGTGTAATAACACACACTATCCAGGAACAAAATTTGTGTTACATAGTGTAATAACACATACTATCCAGGAACAAAATTTGTGTTACATAGTGTAATAACACACACTATCCAGGAACAAAATTTGTGTTACATAGTGTAATAACACACACTATCCAGGAACAAAATTTGTGTTACATAGTGTAATAACACATACTATCCAGGAACAAAATTTGTATTACATAGTGTAATAACACATACTATCCAGGAACAAAATTTGTGTTACATAGTGTAATAACACACACTATCCAGGAACAAAATTTGTGTTACATAGTGTAATAACACACACTATCCAGGAACAAAATTTGTGTTACATAGTGTAATAACACATACTATCCAGGAACAAAATTTGTGTTACATAGTGTAATAACACACACTATCCAGGAACAAAATTTGTGTTACATAGTGTAATAACACATACTATCCAGGAACAAAATTTGTATTACATAGTGTAATAACACATACTATCCAGGAACAAAATTTGTGTTACATAGTGTAATAACACACACTATCCAGGAACAAAATTTGTGTTACATAGTGTAATAACACATACTATCCAGGAACAAAATTTGTGTTACATAGTGTAATAACACACTATCCAGGAACAAAATTTGTGTTACATAGTGTAATAACACATACTATCCAGGAACAAAATTTGTGTTACATAGTGTAATAACACATACTATCCAGGAACAAAATTTGTGTTACATACTATCCAGGAATAAAATTTGTGTTACATAGTGTAATAACACATACTATCCAGGAACAAAATTTGTGTTACATAGTGTAATAACACACACTATCCAGGAACAAAATTTGTGTTACATAGTGTAATAACACATACTATCCAGGAACAAAATTTGTGTTACATAGTGTAATAACACACACTATCCAGGAACAAAATTTGTGTTACATAGTGTAATAACACATACTATCCAGGAATAAAATTTGTGTTACATAGTGTAATAACACACACTATCCAGGAACAAAATTTGTGTTACATAGTGTAATAACACATACTATCCAGGAACAAAATTTGTGTTACATAGTGTAATAACACATACTATCCAGGAACAAAATTTGTGTTACATAGTGTAATAACACATACTATCCAGGAACAAAATTTGTGTTACATAGTGTAATAACACATACTATCCAGTGTAATAACAATTTGTGTCCATAGTGTAATAACACATTTCCAGTGTTACATAGTGTAATAACACACACTATCCAGGAACAAAATTTGTGTTACATAGTGTAATAACACATACTATCCAGGAACAAAATTTGTATTACATAGTGTAATAACACATACTATCCAGGAACAAAATTTGTGTTACATAGTGTAATAACACACACTATCCAGGAACAAAATTTGTGTTACATAGTGTAATAACACATACTATCCAGGAACAAAATTTGTGTTACATAGTGTAATAACACACACTATCCAGGAACAAAATTTGTGTTACATAGTGTAATAACACATACTATCCAGGAACAAAATTTGTGTTACATAGTGTAATAACACATACTATCCAGGAACAAAATTTGTGTTACATAGTGTAATAACACATACTATCCAGGAATAAAATTTGTGTTACATAGTGTAATAACACACACTATCCAGGAACAAAATTTGTGTTACATAGTGTAATAACACATACTATCCAGGAACAAAATTTGTGTTACATAGTGTAATAACACACACTATCCAGGAACAAAATTTGTGTTACATAGTGTAATAACACATACTATCCAGGAACAAAATTTGTATTACATAGTGTAATAACACATACTATCCAGGAACAAAATTTGTGTTACATAGTGTAATAACACACACTATCCAGGAACAAAATTTGTGTTACATAGTGTAATAACACATACTATCCAGGAACAAAATTTGTGTTACATAGTGTAATAACACACACTATCCAGGAACAAAATTTGTGTTACATAGTGTAATAACACACACTATCCAGGAACAAAATTTGTGTTACATAGTGTAATAACACATACTATCCAGGAACAAAATTTGTGTTACATAGTGTAATAACACACACTATCCAGGAACAAAATTTGTGTTACATAGTGTAATAACACATACTATCCAGGAATAAAATTTGTGTTACATAGTGTAATAACACACACTATCCAGGAACAAAATTTGTGTTACATAGTGTAATAACACATACTATCCAGGAACAAAATTTGTGTTACATAGTGTAATAACACACACTATCCAGGAACAAAATTTGTGTTACATAGTGTAATAACACATACTATCCAGGAACAAAATTTGTGTTACATAGTGTAATAACACACACTATCCAGGAACAAAATTTGTGTTACATAGTGTAATAACACATACTATCCAGGAACAAAATTTGTGTGTTACATAGTGTAATAACACACACTATCCAGGAACAAAATTTGTGTTACATAGTGTAATAACACATACTATCCAGGAACAAAATTTGTGTTACATAGTGTAATAACACACACTATCCAGGAACAAAATTTGTGTTACATAGTGTAATAACACATACTATCCAGGAACAAAATTTGTGTTACATAGTGTAATAACACATACTATCCAGGAACAAAATTTGTATTACATAGTGTAATAACACATACTATCCAGGAACAAAATTTGTGTTACATAGTGTAATAACACACACTATCCAGGAACAAAATTTGTGTCACATAGTGTAATAACACACACTATCCAGGAACAAAATTTGTGTTTGTGTGTAATAACACACACTATCCAGGAACAAAATTTGTGTTACATAATAACACATACTATCCAGGAACAAAATTTGTGTTACATAGTGTAATAACACATACTATCCAGGAACAAAATTTGTGTTACATAGTGTAATAACACATACTATCCAGGAACAAAATTTGTGTTACATAGTGTAATAACACATACTATCCAGGAATAAAATTTGTGTCACATAGTGTAATAACACACACTATCCAGGAACAAAATTTGTGTTACATAGTGTAATAACACATAATCCAGGAACAAAATTGTGTTACATAGTGTAATAACACATACTATCCAGGAACAAAATTTGTGTTACATAGTGTAATAACACAATACACATACTATCCAGGAACAAAATTTGTGTTACATAGTGTAATAACACATACTATCCAGGAACAAAATTTGTATTACATAGTGTAATAACACATACTATCCAGGAACAAAATTTGTGTTACATAGTGTAATAACACACACTATCCAGGAACAAAATTTGTGTTACATAGTGTAATAACACATACTATCCAGGAATAAAATTTGTGTTACATAGTGTAATAACACACACTATCCAGGAACAAAATTTGTGTTACATAGTGTAATAACACATACTATCCAGGAACAAAATTTGTGTTACATAGTGTAATAACACACACTATCCAGGAACAAAATTTGTGTTACATAGTGTAATAACACACACTATCCAGGAACAAAATTTGTGTTACATAGTGTAATAACACATACTATCCAGGAACAAAATTTGTGTTACATAGTGTAATAACACATACCATCCAGGAATAAAATTTGTGTCACATAGTGTAATAACACACTATCCAGGAACAAAATTTGTGTTACATAGTGTAATAACACATACTATCCAGGAACAAAATTTGTGTTACATAGTGTAATAACACATACTATCCAGGAACAAAATTTGTGTTACATAGTGTAATAACACACACTATCCAGGAACAAAATTTGTGTGTGTAATATAGGAACAAAATTTGTACATAACACACACTATCCAGGAACAAAATTTGTGTTACATAGTGTAATAACACATACTATCCAGGAACAAAATTTGTGTTAGGAACAAAATTTGTGTTGTAATAACACATACTATCCAGGAACAAAATTTGTGTTAATAACACATACTATCCAGGAACAAAATTTGTGTTACATAGTGTAATAACACACACTATCCAGGAACAAAATTTGTGTTACATAGTGTAATAACACATACTATCCAGGAATAAAATTTGTGTTACATAGTGTAATAACACACACTATCCAGGAACAAAATTTGTGTTACATAGTGTAATAACACAACTATCCAGAAACAAAATTTGTGTTACATAGTGTAATAACACATACTATCCAGGAATAAAATTTGTGTTACATAGTGTAATAACACACACTATCCAGGAACAAAATTTGTGTTACATAGTGTAATAACACATACTATCCAGGAACAAAATTTGTGTTACATAGTGTAATAACACATACTATCCAGGAACAAAATTTGTGTTACATAGTGTAATAACACACACTATCCAGGAACAAAATTTGTGTTACATAGTGTAATAACACATACTATCCAGGAACAAAATTTGTGTTACATAGTGTAATAACACACACTATCCAGGAACAAAATTTGTGTTACATAGTGTAATAACACACACTATCCAGGAACAAAATTTGTGTTACATAGTGTAATAACACACACTATCCAGGAACAAAATTTGTGTTACATAGTGTAATAACACACACTATCCAGGAACAAAATTTGTGTTACATAGTGTAATAACACATATCCAGGAACAAAATTTGTGTTACATAGTGTAATAACACACACTATCCAGGAACAAAATTTGTGTTACATAGTGTAATAACACATACTATCCAGGAACAAAATTTGTGTTACATAGTGTAATAACACATACTATCCAGGAACAAAATTTGTGTTACATAGTGTAATAACACATACTATCCAGGAACAAAATTTGTGTTACATAGTGTAATAACACATACTATCCAGGAACAAAATTTGTGTTACATAGTGTAATAACACACACTATCCAGGAACAAAATTTGTGTTACATAGTGTAATAACACATACTATCCAGGAATAAAATTTGTGTTACATAGTGTAATAACACACACTATCCAGGAACAAAATTTGTGTTACATAGTGTAATAACACATACTATCCAGGAACAAAATTTGTGTTACATAGTGTAATAACACACACTATCCAGGAACAAAATTTGTGTTACATAGTGTAATAACACACACTATCCAGGAATTTGTGTTACATAGTGTAATAACACAATCCAGGAACAAAATTTGTGTTACATAGTGTAATAACACACACTATCCAGGAACAAAATTTGTGTTACATAGTGTAATAACACATACTATCCAGGAACAAATATAACACACACTATTGTGTTACATAGTGTAATAACACACACTATCCAGGAACAAAATTTGTGTTACATAGTGTAATAACACACTATCCATCCAGGAACAAAATTTGTGTTACATAGTGTAATAACACACACTATCCAGGAACAAAATTTGTGTTACATAGTGTAATAACACATACTATCCAGGAATAAAATTTGTGTTACATAGTGTAATAACACATACTATCCAGGAACAAAATTTGTATTACATAGTGTAATAACACATACTATCCAGGAACAAAATTTGTGTTACATAGTGTAATAACACACACTATCCAGGAACAAAATTTGTGTCACATAGTGTAATAACACACACTATCCAGGAACAAAATTTGTGTTACATAGTGTAATAACACACACTATCCAGGAACAAAATTTGTGTTACATAGTGTAATAACACACACTATCCAGGAACAAAATTTGTGTTACATAGTGTAATAACACACACTATCCAGGAACAAAATTTGTGTTACATAGTGTAATAACACACACTATCCAGGAACAAAATTTGTGTTACATAGTGTAATAACACACACTATCCAGGAACAAAATTTGTGTTACATAGTGTAATAACACATACTATCCAGGAATAAAATTTGTGTTACATAGTGTAATAACACACACTATCCAGGAACAAAATTTGTGTTACAGGAACAAAATTTGTGTTACATAGTGTAATAACACACACACTATCCAGGAATAAAATTTGTGTTACATAGTGTAATAACACACACTATCCAGGAACAAAATTTGTGTTACATAGTGTAATAACACATACTATCCAGGAACAAAATTTGTGTTACATAGTGTAATAACACACACTATCCAGGAACAAAATTTGTGTTACATAGTGTAATAACACATACTATCCAGGAACAAAATTTGTGTTACATAGTGTAATAACACACACTATCCAGGAATAAAATTTGTGTTACATAGTGTAATAACACACACTATCCAGGAACAAAATTTGTGTTACATAGTGTAATAACACATATCCAGGAACATTTGTGTTACAGGAATAAAATTTGTGTGTTACATAGTGTAATAACACACACTATCCAGGAACAAAATTTGTGTTACATAGTGTAATAACACATACTATCCAGGAACAAAATTTGTGTTACATAGTGTAATAACACACACTATCCAGGAACAAAATTTGTGTTACATAGTGTAATAACACACACTATCCAGGAACAAAATTTGTGTTACATAGTGTAATAACACATACTATCCAGGAATAAAATTTGTGTTACATAGTGTAATAACACATACTATCCAGGAACAAAATTTGTATTACATAGTGTAATAACACATACTATCCAGGAACAAAATTTGTGTTACATAGTGTAATAACACACACTATCCAGGAACAAAATTTGTGTTACATAGTGTAATAACACACACTATCCAGGAACAAAATTTGTGTTACATAGTGTAATAACACACACTATCCAGGAACAAAATTTGTGTTACATAGTGTAATAACACATACTATCCAGGAACAAAATTTGTGTTACATAGTGTAATAACACACACTATCCAGGAACAAAATTTGTGTTACATAGTGTAATAACACATACTATCCAGGAATAAAATTTGTGTTACATAGTGTAATAACACACACTATCCAGGAACAAAATTTGTGTTACATAGTGTAATAACACATACTATCCAGGAACAAAATTTGTGTTACATAGTGTAATAACACATACTATCCAGGAATAAAATTTGTGTTACATAGTGTAATAACACACACTATCCAGGAACAAAATTTGTGTTACATAGTGTAATAACACATACTATCCAGGAATAAAATTTGTGTTACATAGTGTAATAACACACACTATCCAGGAACAAAATTTGTGTTACATAGTGTAATAACACATACTATCCAGGAACAAAATTTGTGTTACATAGTGTAATAACACACACTATCCAGGAACAAAATTTGTGTTACATAGTGTAATAACACACACTATCCAGGAACAAAATTTGTGTTACATAGTGTAATAACACATACTATCCAGGAACAAAATTTGTGTTACATAGTGTAATAACACACACTATCCAGGAACAAAATTTGTGTTACATAGTGTAATAACACACATCCAGGAACAAAATTTGTGTTACATAGTGTAATAACACAACTATCCAGGAACAAAATTTGTGTTACATAGTGTAATAACACATACTATCCAGGAACAAATCCAGGAACAAAATTTGTGTTACATAGTGTAATAACACATACTATCCAGGAACAAAATTTGTGTTACATAGTGTAATAACACACACTATCCAGGAACAAAATTTGTGTTACATAGTGTAATAACACACACTATCCAGGAACAAAATTTGTGTTACATAGTGTAATAACACACACTATCCAGGAACAAAATTTGTGTTACATAGTGTAATAACACACACTATCCAGGAACAAAATTTGTGTTACATAGTGTAATAACACATACTATCCAGGAACAAAATTTGTGTTACATAGTGTAATAACACATACTATCCAGGAACAAAATTTGTGTTACATAGTGTAATAACACACTATCCAGGAATAAAATTTGTGTTACATAGTGTAATAACACACACTATCCAGGAACAAAATTTGTGTTACATAGTGTAATAACACATACTATCCAGGAATAAAATTTGTGTTACATAGTGTAATAACACACACTATCCAGGAACAAAATTTGTGTTACATAGTGTAATAACACACACTATCCAGGAATAAAATTTGTGTTACATAGTGTAATAACACATACTATCCAGGAACAAAATTTGTATTACATAGTGTAATAACACATACTATCCAGGAACAAAATTTGTGTTACATAGTGTAATAACACACACTATCCAGGAACAAAATTTGTGTCACATAGTGTAATAACACACACTATCCAGTAATAAAATTTGTGTTACATAGTGTAATAACACACACTATCCAGGAACAAAATTTGTGTTACATAGTGTAATAACACATACTATCCAGGAATAAAATTTGTGTTACATAGTGTAATAACACACACTATCCAGGAACAAAATTTGTGATACATAGTGTAATAACACACTATCCAGGAACAAAATTTGTGTTACATAGTGTAATAACACATACTATCCAGGAACAAAATTTGTGTTACATAGTGTAATAACACATAATATCCAGGAAAAAATTTGTGTTACATAGTGTAATAACACACACTATCCAGGAACAAAATTTGTGTTACATAGTGTAATAACACATACTATCCAGGAACAAAATTTGTGTTACATAGTGTAATAACACATACTATCCAGGAACAAAATTTGTGTTACATAGTGTAATAACACACACTATCCAGGAACAAAATTTGTGTTACATAGTGTAATAACACATACTATCCAGGAACAAAATTTGTATTACATAGTGTAATAACACATACTATCCAGGAACAAAATTTGTGTTACATAGTGTAATAACACACACTATACAGGAACAAAATTTGTGTCACATAGTGTAATAACACACACTATCCAGGAACAAAATTTGTGTTACATAGTGTAATAACACACACTATCCAGGAACAAAATTTGTGTTACATAGTGTAATAACACACACTATCCAGGAACAAAATTTGTGTTACATAGTGTAATAACACAGGAACAAAATTTGTGTTACATAGTGTAATAACACACACTATCCAGGAATAAAATTTGTGTTACATAGTGTAATAACACATACTATCCAGGAATAAAATTTGTGTCACATAGTGTAATAACACACACTATCCAGGAACAAAATTTGTGTTACATAGTGTAATAACACATACTATCCAGGAACAAAATTTGTGTTACATAGTGTAATAACACATACTATCCAGGAACAAAATTTGTGTTACATAGTGTAATAACACACACTATCCAGGAACAAAATTTGTGTTACATAGTGTAATAACACATACTATCCAGGAACAAAATTTGTGTTACATAGTGTAATAACACACACTATCCAGGAACAAAATTTGTGTTACATAGTGTAATAACACATACTATCCAGGAACAAAATTTGTGTTACATAGTGTAATAACACACACTATCCAGGAACAAAATTTGTGTTACATAGTGTAATAACACATACTATCCAGGAATAAAATTTGTGTTACATAGTGTAATAACACACATCAGGAACAAAATTTGTGTCACATAGTGTAATAACACAACTATCCAGAAACAAAATTTGTGTTACATAGTGTAATAACACATACTATCCAGGAACAAAATTTGTGTTACATAGTGTAATAACACATACTATCCAGGAATAAAATTTGTGTTACATAGTGTAATAACACATACTATCCAGGAACAAAATTTGTGTTACATAGTGTAATAACACATACTATCCAGGAACAAAATTTGTGTTACATAGTGTAATAACACACACTATCCAGGAACAAAATTTGTGTTACATAGTGTAATAACACATACTATCCAGGAACAAAATTTGTGTTACATAGTGTAATAACACACACTATCCAGGAACAAAATTTGTGTTACATAGTGTAATAACACACACTATCCAGGAACAAAATTTGTGTTACATAGTGTAATAACACACACTATCCAGGAACAAAATTTGTGTTACATAGTGTAATAACACACACTATCCAGGAACAAAATTTGTGTTACATAGTGTAATAACACACACTATCCAGGAACAAAATTTGTGTTACATAGTGTAATAACACATACTATCCAGGAACAAAATTTGTGTTATCCAGGAACAAAATTTGTGTTACATAGTGGAATACATAGTGTAATAACACACACTATCCAGGAACAAAATTTGTGTTACATAGTGTAATAACACATACTATCCAGGAACAAAATTTGTGTTACATAGTGTAATAACACATACTATCCAGGAACAAAATTTGTGTTACATAGTGTAATAACACACACTATCCAGGAACAAAATTTGTGTTACATAGTGTAATAACACATCCCAGGAATAAAATTTGTGTTACATAGTGTAATAACACACACTATCCAGGAACAAAATTTGTGTTACATAGTGTAATAACACATACTATCCAGGAATAAAATTTGTGTTACATAGTGTAATAACACACACTATCCAGGAACAAAATTTGTGTTACATAGTGTAATAACACATACTATCCAGGAATAAAATTTGTGTCATAGTGTAATAACACACACTATCCAGGAACAAAATTTGTGTTACATAGTGTAATAACACATACTATCCAGGAATAACAAAATTTGTGTTACATAGTGTAATAACACATACTATCCAGGAACAAAATTTGTGTTACATAGTGTAATAACACATACTATCCAGGAACAAAATTTGTGTTACATAGTGTAATAACACACACTATCCAGGAACAAAATTTGTGTTACATAGTGTAATAACACATACTATCCAGGAATAAAATTTGTGTTACATAGTGTAATAACACACACTATCCAGGAACAAAATTTGTGTTACATAGTGTAATAACACATACTATCCAGGAACAAAATTTGTGTTACATAGTGTAATAACACATACTATCCAGGAACAAAATTTGTGTTACATAGTGTAATAACACACACTATCCAGGAACAAAATTTGTGTTACATAGTGTAATAACACATACTATCCAGGAACAAAATTTGTGTTACATAGTGTAATAACACATACTATCCAGGAATAAAATTTGTGTCACATAGTGTAATAACACACTATCCAGGAACAAAATTTGTGTTACATAGTGTAATAACACACACTATCCAGGAACAAAATTTGTGTTACATAGTGTAATAACACACACTATCCAGGAACAAAATTTGTGTTACATAGTGTAATAACACATACTATCCAGGAACAAAATTTGTATTACATAGTGTAATAACACATACTATCCAGGAACAAAATTTGTGTTACATAGTGTAATAACACACACTATCCAGGAACATAGTGTAGGGAATATAATTTGTGTTACATAGTGTAATAACACACACTATCCAGGAACAAAATTTGTGTTACATAGTGTAATAACACACACTATCCAGGAACAAAATTTGTGTTACATAGTGTAATAACACATACTATCCAGGAACAAAATTTGAACAAAATTTGTGTTACATAGTGTAATAACACATACTATCCAGGAATAAAATTTGTGTTACATAGTGTAATAACACACACTATCCAGGAACAAAATTTGTGTTACATAGTGTAATAACACATACTATCCAGGAACAAAATTTGTGTTACATAGTGTAATAACACACACTATCCAGGAACAAAATTTGTGTTACATAGTGTAATAACACATACTATCCAGGAATAAAATTTGTGTTACATAGTGTAATAACACACACTATCCAGGAACAAAATTTGTGTTACATAGTGTAATAACACATACTATCCAGGAATAAAATTTGTGTTACATAGTGTAATAACACACACTATCCAGGAACAAAATTTGTGTTACATAGTGTAATAACACATACTATCCAGGAATAAAATTTGTGTTACATAGTGTAATAACACACACTATCCAGGAACAAAATTTGTGTTACATAGTGTAATAACACATACTATCCAGGAATAAAATTTGTGTTACATAGTGTAATAACACACACTATCCAGGAACAAAATTTGTGTTACATAGTGTAATAACACATACTATCCAGGAATAAAATTTGTGTCACATAGTGTAATAACACACACTATCCAGGAACAAAATTTGTGTTACATAGTGTAATAACACATACTATCCAGGAACAAAATTTGTGTTACATAGTGTAATAACACACACTATCCAGGAACAAAATTTGTGTTACATAGTGTAATAACACACACTATCCAGGAACAAAATTTGTGTTACATAGTGTAATAACACATACTATCCAGGAATAAAATTTGTGTTACATAGTGTAATAACACACACTATCCAGGAACAAAATTTGTGTTACATAGTGTAATAACACATACTATCCAGGAATAAAATTTGTGTTACATAGTGTAATAACACACACTATCCAGGAACAAAATTTGTGTTACATAGTGTAATAACACACACTATCCAGGAACAAAATTGTGTGTTACATAGTGTAATAACACACACTATCCAGGAACAAAATTTGTGTTACATAACACATACTATCCAGTTTGTAATAAATACATACCAGGAACAAAATATCAGGAATAAAATTTGTGTTACATAGTGTAATAACACATACTATCCAGGAACAAAATTTGTGTTACATAGTGTAATAACACATACTATCCAGGAATAAAATTTGTGTTACATAGTGTAATAACACACACTATCCAGGAACAAAATTTGTGTTACATAGTGTAATAACACATACTATCCAGGAATAAAATTTGTGTTACATAGTGTAATAACACACACTATCCAGGAACAAAATTTGTGTTACATAGTGTAATAACACATACTATCCAGGAATAAAATTTGTGTTACATAGTGTAATAACACACACTATCCAGGAACAAAATTTGTGTTACATAGTGTAATAACACACACTATCCAGGAACAAAATTTGTGTTACATAGTGTAATAACACATACTATCCAGGAATAAAATTTGTGTTACATAGTGTAATAACACATACTATCCAGGAACAAAATTTGTGTTACATAGTGTAATAACACATACTATCCAGGAATAAAATTTGTGTTACATAGTGTAATAACACACACTATCCAGGAACAAAATTTGTGTTACATAGTGTAATAACACACACTATCCAGGAACAAAATTTGTGTCACATAGTGTAATAACACACACTATCCATCCAGGTAATAACAAACTATCCAGGAACAAAATTTGTGTTACATAGTGTAATAACACATACTATCCAGGAATAAAATTTGTGTTACATAGTGTAATAACACACACTATCCAGGAACAAAATTTGTGTTACATAGTGTAATAACACATACTATCCAGGAATAAAATTTGTGTTACATAGTGTAATAACACACACTATCCAGGAACAAAATTTGTGTTACATAGTGTAATAACACATACTATCCAGGAACAAAATTTGTGTTACATAGTGTAATAACACACACTATCCAGGAACAAAATTTGTGTTACATAGTGTAATAACACATACTATCCAGGAATAAAATTTGTGTTACATAGTGTAATAACACACACTATCCAGGAACAAAATTTGTGTTACATAGTGTAATAACACATACTATCCAGGAATAAAATTTGTGTTACATAGTGTAATAAC
Source organism: Tachypleus tridentatus (assembly GCF_004210375.1). Classification (NCBI taxonomy): domain Eukaryota; kingdom Metazoa; phylum Arthropoda; class Merostomata; order Xiphosura; family Limulidae; genus Tachypleus; species Tachypleus tridentatus. Next base: position 76,408,270 of record NC_134827.1, on the reverse strand, counting down.
ACACACTATCCAGGAACAAAATTTGTGTTACATAGTGTAATAACACATACTATCCAGGAATAAAATTTGTGTTACATAGTGTAATAACACACACTATCCAGGAACAAAATTTGTGTTACATAGTGTAATAACACATACTATCCAGGAATAAAATTTGTGTTACATAGTGTAATAACACACACTATCCAGGAACAAAATTTGTGTTACATAGTGTAATAACACATACTATCCAGGAACAAAATTTGTGTTACATAGTGTAATAACACACACTATCCAGGAACAAAATTTGTGTTACATAGTGTAATAACACATACTATCCAGGAATAAAATTTGTGTTACATAGTGTAATAACACACACTATCCAGGAACAAAATTTGTGTTACATAGTGTAATAACACATACTATCCAGGAATAGTGTAATAACAAAATTTGTGTTACATAGTGTAATAACACACACTATCCAGGAACAAAATTTGTGTTACATAGTGTAATAACACATACTATCCAGGAACAAAATTTGTGTTACATAGTGTAATAACACACACTATCCAGGAACAAAATCCAGGAACAAAATTTGTGTTACATAGTGTAATAACACATACTATCCAGGAACAAAATTTGTGTTACATAGTGTAATAACACATACTATCCAGGAATAAAATTTGTGTTACATAGTGTAATAACACACACTATCCAGGAACAAAATTTGTGTTACATAGTGTAATAACACATACTATCCAGGAATATAATTTGTGTTACATAGTGTAATAACACACACTATCCAGGAACAAAATTTGTGTTACATAGTGTAATAACACACACTATCCAGGAACAAAATTTGTGTTACATAGTGTAATAACACATACTATCCAGGAACAAAATTTGTGTTACATAGTGTAATAACACACACTATCCAGGAACAAAATTTGTGTTACATAGTGTAATAACACATACTATCCAGGAACAAAATTTGTGTTACATAGTGTAATAACACATACTATCCAGGAACAAAATTTGTGTTACATAGTGTAATAACACATACTATCCAGGAATAAAATTTGTGTCACATAGTGTAATAACACACACTATCCAGGAAACAAAATTTTGTGTTACATAGTGTAATAACACACACTATCCAGGAACAAAATTTGTGTTACATAGTGTAATAACACACACTATCCAGGAACAAAATTTGTGTTACATAGTGTAATAACACATACTATCCAGGAACAAAATTTGTGTTACATAGTGTAATAACACACACTATCCAGGAACAAAATTTGTGTTACATAGTGTAATAACACACACTATCCAGGAACAAAATTTGTGTTACATAGTGTAATAACACACGCTATCCAGGAATAAATTTGTGTTACATAGTGTAATAACACACACTATCCAGGAACAAAATTTGTGTTACATAGTGTAATAACACATACTATCCAGGAATAAAATTTGTGTTACATAGTGTAATAACACACAAAATTTGTGTTACATACACATACTATCCAGGAACAAAATTTGTGTTACATAGTGTAATAACACATACTATCCAGGAACAAAATTTGTGTTACATAGTGTAATAACACATACTATCCAGGAACAAAATTTGTGTTACATAGTGTAATAACACATACTATCCAGGAACAAAATTTGTGTTACAGTGTAATAACACAACTATCCAGGAACAAAATTTGTATTACATAGTGTAATAACACATACCATCCAGGAACAAAATTTGTGTTACATAGTGTAATAACACACACTATCCAGGAACAAAATTTGTATTACATAGTGTAATAACACATACTATCCAGGAACAAAATTTGTGTTACATAGTTTGTGTTAATAACACACATACTATCCAGGAACAAAATTTGTGTTACATAGTGTAATAACACACTACTATCCAGGAACAAAATTTGTGTTACATAGTGTAATAACACACACTATCCAGGAACAAAATTTGTGTTACATAGTGTAATAACACATACTATCCAGGAACAAAATTTGTGTTACATAGTGTAATAACACACACTATCCAGGAACAAAATTTGTGTTACATAGTGTAATAACACATACTATCCAGGAATAAAATTTGTGTTACATAGTGTAATAACACACACTATCCAGGAACAAAATTTGTGTTACATAGTGTAATAACACATACTATCCAGGAATAAAATTTGTGTTACATAGTGTAATAACACACACTATCCAGGAACAAAATTTGTGTTACATAGTGTAATAACACATAGTGTAATAACACACACTATCCAGGAACAAAATTTGTGTTACATAGTGTAATAACACATACTATCCAGGAACAAAATTTGTGTTACATAGTGTAATAACACATACTATCCAGGAATAAAATTTGTGTCACATAGTGTAATAACACACACTATCCAGGAACAAAATTTGTGTTACATAGTGTAATAACACATACTATCCAGGAATAAAATTTGTGTTACATAGTGTAATAACACACACTATCCAGGAACAAAATTTGTGTTACATAATAACACACACTATCCAGGAACAAAATTTGTGTTACATAGTGTAATAACACACACTACCAAGGAACAAAATTTGTGTTACATAGTGTAATAACACATAATATCCAGGAAAAAATTTGTATTACATAGTGTAATAACACACACTATCCAGGAACAAAATTTGTGTTACATAGTGTAATAACACATACTATCCAGGAACAAAATTTGTGTTAATAACATCCAGGAACAAAATTTGTGTTACATAGTGTAATAACACACACTATCCAGGAACAAAATTTGTGTTACATAGTGTAATAACACACACTATCCAGGAACAAAATTTGTGTTAGTGTAATAACACACACTGTAAAATTTGTGTTACATAGTGTAATAACACACACTATCCAGGAACAAAATTTGTGTTACATAGTGTAATAACACACACTATCCAGGAACAAAATTTGTGTTACATAGTGTAATAACACACACTATCCAGGAATAAAATTTGTGTTACATAGTGTAATAACACATACTATCCAGGAATAAAATTTGTGTCACATAGTGTAATAACACACACTATCCAGGAACAAAATTTGTGTTACATAGTGTAATAACACATACTATCCAGGAATAAAATTTGTGTCACATAGTGTAATAACACACACTATCCAGGAACAAAATTTGTGTTACATAGTGTAATAACACATACTATCCAGGAATAAAATTTGTGTTACATAGTGTAATAACACACACTATCCAGGAACAAAATTTGTGTTACATAGTGTAATAACACATACTATCCAGGAATAAAATTTGTGTTACATAGTGTAATAACACACACTATCCAGGAATAAAATTTGTGTTACATAGTGTAATAACACACACTATCCAGGAACAAAATTTGTGTTACATAGTGTAATAACACACACTATCCAGGAATAAAATTTGTGTTACATAGTGTAATAACACACACTATCCAGGAACAAAATTTGTGTTACATAGTGTAATAACACACACTATCCAGGAACAAAATTTGTGTTACATAGTGTAATAACACACACTATCCAGGAACAAAATTTGTGTTACATAGTGTAATAACACACACTATCCAGGAACAAAATTTGTGTTACATAGTGTAATAACACACACTATCCAGGAACAAAATTTGTGTTACATAGTGTAATAACACACACTATCCAGGAACAAAATTTGTGTTACATAGTGTAATAACACACACTATCCAGGAACAAAATTTGTGTTACATAGTGTAATAACACACACTATCCAGGAACAAAATTTGTGTTACATAGTGTAATAACACACACTATCCAGGAACAAAATTTGTATTACATAGTGTAATAACACACACTATCCAGGAACAAAATTTGTGTTACATAGTGTAATAACACACACTATCCAGGAACAAAATTTGTGTCACATAGTGTAATAACACACACTATCCAGGAACAAAATTTGTGTTACATAGTGTAATAACACACACTATCCAGGAACAAAATTTGTGTTACATAGTGTAATAACACACACTATCCAGGAACAAAATTTGTATTACATAGTGTAATAACACACACTATAATTTGTGTCACATAGTGTAATAACACACACTATCCAGGAACAAAATGTGTGTCACATAGTGTAATAACACACACTATCCAGGAACAAAATTTGTGTTACATAGTGTAATAACACACACTATCCAGGAACAAAATTTGTGTCACATAGTGTAATAACACACACTATCCAGGAACAAAATTTGTGTTACATAGTGTAATAACACACACTATAATTTGTGATACATAGTGTAATAACACACACTATCCAGGAAGAAAATGTGTGTTACATAGTGTAATAACACACACTATCCAGGAACAAAATTTGTGATACATAGTGTAATAACACACACTATCCAGGAACAAAATGTGTGTCACATAGTGTAATAACACACACTATCCAGGAACAAAATTTGTATTACATAGTGTAATAACACACACTATAATTTGTGTCACATAGTGTAATCTGATGTAATGTTAATGGAAGTTTATTAAGGTTTGTATCTTTTTTACAAATTTTAAAGTAATAACTTTATAATTTTACACATGAAGATCATTTATGTTTTTATTATTTTCGGAATGTACCAGTTCGTTGTCAACTGTGAGTTGTCGTTAAGCGAGGAATATTGTTTTCACTTAACAGGTGGATCACTTTTTAAATTATACCAAAAGAAGAAATATGTGATTACTTTGGATACGAAATTAATGTTATTCACAGTTTAAGTTGTGCACCAGTTTTGCAGAATGTAGGGTGCGAAACGTACAATCACTAAGCACACTGGTGTCGCCATATCAAGCACTTTATTGTAACGTTTCGTTAGTTGTAATAAAAAGCAAGAAGACAAAGCGAACTTTGGATAAAATGTACATCTACACACTAGGAGGGAATTACATCAAGCAAAGAAGTAAAACTATCTTTGTTCGTCAGTCGAGCCAAGAAACAAAAGATAAACTAATCCTGGACGGTCACTTCGTTGCTGTACTAGAACTATGGTCATTATGCACGTAGAGCATTCATGGAAAGTTTTTTGTTTAATACCTGAAAGAAAAATGGATTTCTCTACGGAAATAAATTTTCAATACAATACAAAGAAAAGTAAAACAACTTAAGCTAAAAACCAGGTCGATCGTTTGCATGAATCTTTTTTTTTTTCCATTTGCTGTGTTTTGAATGAGTTTTCTAAGCACCATCATGTTTGTTTCCATTATGCATAGTTGAGGGTCTTTTTCTTTACTTGTCTCACTCTTATCTGACTTCTGTGAAGAAAAATTCATTTTCTATACAATATATATTCTTCATATAATACAGCAGACCAACTGTTGGTTAAAGTAATCGTCATTCCAATCAAATCAGTGTTGAAAATCCATTATATTTATTAACACGTGGAGAATAAGAGCACTTACTGGCCAGAAAATGGCTTTGGCAGATGTCCTTCATTGTTAACTTCACTCATCTTGAAACCTTCTGCACTTTGGAGAAGAAACTGAAAAAGATCCACAAGTTAACTTTGCTTAAAACTTAAAGGAATTTTACATGGATTTCTCTGTTAAGAGAAAATATTAATTAAAGAGATGATGTTAAATATAACGACCAGCGGACCATGATTTGGTGTTCTGTAAAATCAGAACCATCGGATCAAGATCTTGTGTGCTGGTTCTGATGTAACAAGAAATCATATCCTGTTGATCTTGGTATAACAGGACAACAAATACTCATCTATTGGTTCTTAAATAAATTCGAAGTGGATCTCTTTGTTAAAAAGAGGAAAATACTATAAATGTTGAATTACATATGATGCATACATGACCAAGATTTGGTGTCCTGTTAGATTATAACTAACATGTGACTTGGTGGTATTCTGTGTCCTGTTAGATTAGAACCAGGACATGATCTGGTGATATTATGTGTCCTGTTGGCTTATAACCAACACATGATCTGGTGATATTCTGTGTCCTGTTGGATTATAACCAACACATGATCTGGTGATATTCTGTGTCCTGTTGGATTATAATCAGCACATGATCTATTGATATTCTGTTATACCAAAAGATGAAAAGTGGAATTCTAGAGAAGAATATTATACATAAAAAAATTAACATTATGTACTAGAAATCTCAGATATCCTTACACACGTTTTGATACACGCCACTCACTCGAATTATTGAGATTTTTAAAGATTGTTCTTTTTGGCTCTTCCGTCAACGACGAGGAAACTAGAAATGCACTTGTTTGGTGCTATTTAAAACTCGTTGTTTTCATAAAACAGAGAAGGTTACCGTTTTTACAAAACCAGGAAATATATTGGCTGAGTTGTACATTGAAAACAGCAGGTAGAAATGACGAGTAGAAGCAGGCTTTTCACGGGAGAGGATTCATCACATCAAAGTAGCTTCAGTCGGGAGAGGATTCATCACATCAAAGTAGCTTCAGTCGAGAGAGGATTCATCACATCAAAGTAGCTTCAGTCGGGAGAGGATTCATCACATCAAAGTAGCTTCAGTCGGGAGAGGATTCATCACATCAAAGTAGCTTCAGTCGAGAGAGGATTCATCACATCAAAGTAGCTTCAGTCGGGAGAGGATTCATCACATCAAAGTAGCTTCAGTCGGGAGAGGATTCATCACATCAAAGTAGCTTCAGTCGGGAGAGGATTCATCACATCAAAGTAGCTTCAGTCGGGAGAGGATTCATCACATCAAAGTAGCTTCAGTCGGGAGAGGATTCATCACATCAAAGTAGCTTCAGTCGGGAGAGGATTCATCACATCAAAGTAGCTTCAGTCGAGAGGATTCATCACATCAAAGTAGCTTCAGTCGGGAGAGGATTCATCACATCAAAGTAGCTTCAGTCGGGAGAGAATTCATCACATCAAAGTAGCTTCAGTCGGGAGAGGATTCATCACATCAAAGTAGCTTCAGTCGGGAGGATTCATCACATCAAAGTAGCTTCAGTCGGGAGAGGATTCATCACATCAAAGTAGCTTCAGTCGGGAGAGGATTCATCACATCAAAGTAGCTTCAGTCGGGAGAGGATTCATCACATCAAAGTAGCTTCAGTCGAAAAACTGGACATTCAAGTTACGGAACACAAACTTCTTCATTGAAAACTCAAAATTAAAGCTGAAATTTATTTTGTCGACACTATCATGTTAAAATATTCTATTCTACACAAACTGATATTTGATCAGAATAACGTATAGAATGAATAATTAAAAGGAAATTATGTTTAAAAATATAATTACGTTTCGAGTCAGATAAATAATTAGAAAACTTGAATTATTTCACACAGATAAGTGTGTTTCTGTATTTGAAGTACTTCAAATTACTAAACGAAAGGTTATTGCTGTCCTTATTATATATGTCAACGTAACACACCGTGAATAAGACACAAACTTGACGTTTGTCTCTTTTCTTCACTACAAGAGACTATCAGTTAATATATAACTTCTCTGTGAAATATCTCCCTTGTAAAACTACCGTATTTTGTACAACATCAGAATAATTTGTGAAATACTGATATAGCTATATACCACTTACGACAAAATAACAAGTGAAACACAGATATCTATGTTCCACTGATATCAGGATTATATGTAAAATACAGGTATCACTATGTTTCATTCATATGAGAATGACATACGGTGAATCTTTTATGTTGAAGATCTACATTCCATTCCTAGACTCATAGTTGTGCACAAAGATTGACCTAGGATTTTATGATTATCACACCCATAGCTTACTTCTGAGTTATCAGAAATCATTAATCCCGAAGGTATAAAACAAACTTTTCATATACAATAATTCTCTTAGACTAATATATAAACAAACGAATTGATTAGAGTACTTACTATATAAACAAACGAAGTGATTAGAGTACTTACTATATAAACAAACGAAGTGATTAGAGTACTTACTATATAAACAAACGAATTGATTAGAGTATTCACGATATAAACAAACGAAGTGATTAGAGTATTCACGATATAAACAAACCAAGTGATTAGAGTACTTACGATATAAACAAACCAAGTGATTAGAGTACTTACGATATAAACAAACCAAGTGATTAGAGTATTCACGATATAAACAAACGAAGTGATTAGAGTACTCACGATAGAAACGAGCCAAGTAATTAGAGTATTCACGATATAAACAAACTAAGTGAGCTATAATTGATCCGTATGTTTCTAAAAAGAGCTAATTGAAAAAAAAAAGTTTTATATCAAAAATAAACGGATCAGATATATTAAGGTTTGTCAATACCACTCATTAGGAGACAATTATAAAATAAGTTATAATGATAGTTTTGCTGCAGTTTTATGAAGAAAATTGTTGTTATCATCGATAATTGACAGAATAGCAGACTTTGTGCTAAAATATTGTAAAATTTATGTTATTAAAATGGATACATTTTTCAAGTTAAAATGTCAAGCTCTAAAAAGCAGTCTAATGGACCTAAAGATTATTAAACTTGGTCAAAGAATACCTAGTGATGCTATTGCCATCTCGAAGCAACATTTTAAACTATGACAGTCACTCAAACTACTGTTGCAAAAGTGTTTGTGCTATAACCTGCTAATCGCTGGGCTCTCTGGGGAATAACAGTACTAGTCTAGAACCAAAGGTGTAATATCAATATTAGCCCATTTTCAAAATTCATGAGATGAGCCACTGCTATTAGCGAGAGGTAATTTGAACAAAAGTGAATTACCAAAGTGCTCTGAGCTTATTTTTAGTTGAGTACAGTAATATTTAATTATTATGGGCTTCTAAAAAAATTATAAAATACAGTTTAGTTTATACGAGTTTCTACAAAATGCAATATCGCTAAGTTTTTGTTGTTTCACGCTAACAGTTCATGTAGATTTTTTTGAAGTAGCGAGTATAATATTACGTATTGAGAACATAAAGTCGAAATATAAGAAGCTGTCTGCCTTCATTTTTCAAATACAAAATCCACCTACCGATGGATTAAACGCTTGTTTGTTTTTCGCTTGCATTAGAATTGTATTACTTGCACAATGCTACTCAAGGGTTATCTGCAGTGGTAGACAATCAGCTAATCAGCCATACACGCCGTCAGTTATTTACTTATTCTTATTTGTCCAAGTGGTTCCTCCACCACGAATTATTACTCTTTCGTCTAAAGGTTGATATTGAAAGCAGCGTTCTCTGTGATGTATAAATCAGTAATTTTTTCCGTTAAACTTACAAATTTTGGCTAACCCTAATAGACTGTACCGGAAGCAATAAGTAAAAGTCAGTTAAGACTTATTCTTCTATTTAGTAAAAAAAATGTTGGAAAATACAGTCTTTCCTATAATTTAACTGAAATCTTTCAAGATAAATAAACAAACAGAATTTCTTGAAACTTGTTTGACTTTGCTAGATCAATATCTCACGGCAAATCTCATAAATATATCTTCTCGAGATACTAGTGACACCAAGCGGTGGATACTCAGTCTTGGGATTTTATCGATTGCGTGAGCACGGAATGCATCAACTTCTCTTGCTGGATGCACTGTTCTATCACGTTCAAGTTGCTGGAGAAATGGTCGTGGTAAAACTCATACAGTAATTAATTTAAGAGTAAAAAACACAAAAATAATTAGAATAACGAAGGATCAAATTAAAATACATGGTTATCAAAATAAAGAAAATCCTTGTCATCCAGTGGGTCATCGGTAAGTTTACTGACTTACAACGCTAAATTACGAGTTGGCGGTGGGTGGTGATGACTAGATGCCCTCCCTCTAGTCTTACACTGCTAAATTAGGGACGGCTAGCGCAGATAGTTTTCATGTAGCATTGCGAGAAATTTAAAAACAAACCAAAATCACCATCTTTATTTATCCCACCAACGAATAGTGGGATTAACAATACATTATAACGTCCTTACGGCTGGAAGAGCGAGTATATTTGGTATAACGGGGGATTCGAACCCTTGACCCTCAAATTACGAGTCGATCACCCTAATCACCCGGCCATACCGGCCCTGTATACAATTCAATTACATAGTGGATTACAGGAATAATGTAGTGTCTACGCCTTTTAAGACCCGCAAAACGACTACTGAAACATTTACCTTTTCTGTTCAGACATGTCATACACGTAACGTAAATACTTCAGTTTATTCTTTGGGTTTCACGCCCTCCCAAGTCGTTCAAAAGTAAATGTATTAAAATTCGGGTTTCGATGACTGTGATGATCGGAATATATCCACTGAGTAGTTTTGCTCTTAACAACGACCAAAACAAATACTTTATTTTTTAACGCGATGTTACGAGGGTTGGTGGCGTTTCATATTTTTGGTTTACGTGAAGTACGAGGGTCACGGTAGTTTCATGTTTCTGTTATTTACGTGAAGTTTATGATTTCTTACTTCAAATTTACGTTTAACAAATTGTCTCAAAAATGTCTCAAAGTAACGAGAGGTTTTATTTCCATGCTATCTTTTTAAAAGACAGCACCATGATGTAGCGAGATATTCTTTGTTCCTTGTAATAAATTTAATGTGGAGGCTGCATTCTCTACTTCTCACTAAGTACGAAGATGCACTACTCACAGGTGTTTCTGTGTAATTATACATTCATAAATATAAAACATCATCTATGTGTATATCATGTAAATTAGAGCAAAAGGAGCGAAAAAACAATTGGGGGTAAAATCGTGGGTTAATCGCCTACAGCAACATCTGAAGTTTTGTGGTGTATTCTAAAACTAAAGTAACATCACACGGACAGTAATGACTTTACTCAAACTAACGTAGCAACATCTGAAGTTTTATGGTATATTCTAAAACTAATGTAGGATCACACAGATAGTAATAACTTTACTGAAAATCAAGTAGAAACATATGAAGTTTGTTGTATATTCTAAAACTACTCTTACATCACACGGACACTAATGAATTTACTGAAACTAAGAGTAGCAACAAATAATTTTTTCTCTATATTCTAAAACTAATGTTGCATTACACGGACAGTAACGACATTACCGAAACTAAAGTAGCAATATATAAAGTTTATTGTATATTCTAAAACTACTGTAACATCACACGAACAGTAATGACTTTAGTTAAAGAAGCAACATATGAAGTCTGTTGTATATTCTAAAACTAATGTAACACTACACCCATAGTAATAAATTTATTTAAACTAAAGTAACAACATATGAAATTTATTGCATATTCTCAAACTAGTGTAACATCGCACGGACATTAATAATTTCACTGAATCTAAAGTAGCAATAAATGAAGATTGTGGTATATTCTAAAACTCATTTAACTTTACACGGACATCAGTGACTTTACTGTACCTGAAGTAGCAGCATACGAGTTTCTTGTATATTCTAAAACTAATGTAACATCACATGGACAGTAATGGATTTACTGAAACTTGAGTAGTAATATTTAAAGTTTATGGTATATTCTAAAACTAATGTAACATCACACGGAGAGCAATAACTTCACTGAAACTAAAGTAGCAACATCTGAAGTTTTGTGGTATATTTTAAAACTAATGTAACATTACACGAACAGAAATAACTTTACTAAAACTAAAGTAGTAATATATAAAGTTTCAGGTATATTCGAAAAAATATAACATCACATGGAGAGTAATGACTTTTCTAAAACTAAAGTAGCAACATATGAAATTTGTTTAATATTCTAAAACTGATCCACCATACACGGATATTAATGACTTCACTGAAACTAAATTAGCAATATATGAAGTTTGTTGTGTATATGTAAACTTATATAACATCACATACATAGCAATAACTCTACTGAAATTAGAGTAGAAACATATGAAGTTACTTGTTAAAGTAACATAACACGGACATTAATAACTTTACTAAAACTAAAGTAGCACGATATCAAGTTTTTCATACCCTAAAACTAAAGTAACATCACACGAACAGTAATGTCTATACTGAGACAATAGTAGCTACATGCGAAGTTTGTGGTATATTCTAAAGCTAATATAACATCACACAGACAGTAACGACTTAACAGAAACTAAAGAAGCAATATATGACGTTTTTGGCATATTCTAAAACTACTGTAACACCACACGCACAGTAACGACTTAACTCAAATTAATGTAACATTTCACGAATATTAATGATTTTACTGAAGCTAAAGTAGCAATATACGAAGTTTGTTGTGTATTCTAAAACAAATGTAACATCACAATGACAGTAATGACCTTACTAAACTAAAGAAGCACTATATAAAGATTGTGGTATATTCTCTAACTAATGTATCATAACACCAACACTAATAACTTTACTGAAACTAAATTAGCAACATATGAAATTTGTTCTATATTCTAAAACAAAGGTAACATCACATGGACTGTAATGTCTTTACTAAAAATAAAGTAGCAATATATTTAGTACTCTCTGTATTCTAAAACTAATGTAACATCACACGAACAAAAATGGCTTTACTGAAACTAAATTAGTTACATATGAAGTTTCTGGTATATTCTAAAACTATTGTAATATCACACGGACAGAAATGTCTTTACTGACACTAAAGTAGCAATGTATAAAATTACTGGAATATTCTAAAGCAAATGTAACATAAAAAGGACAGCAATGACTTTTCTGAAATTAAAGTTGCAACACAAGTAGTTACAAAAACTAAACAAGCAACATGTAAAGTTCGTAGTATATTCTAAAACAAATGTAATATCACATGTAAATTAATGAGTTTACTGAAACTCTGGTAGTAACATATGAAGTTTGTTGTTTATTTTAAAACTAATATAACTTCACACGGACAGTAATAACTTTTCTGAAACTAAAGTTGCAACACTTGAAGTTTATGGTATATTGTAAAACTAACGTAACATCAGAGATATTAATGATATTACTGAAATTATAGTAGCAACATATGAAATTTCTTCTATATTCTGAAACAAATGTGACGTCACATGGACAGTAATGAATTTAATGAAACTAAAGTAGCAGCATATGAACTTTCTGGTATATTCTAAAAGTAATGTAAGATGATAAAGACAGTAAAGAATTTACTGAAAGTACAATGGTAACATGTGAAGTTCATTGTAAAAACTAAAACTACTGAACATCACACGGAAAGTAATGTTTTTACAGAAACTATAGCGGTAACACATAATGTTTTTTGTATATTCTAAAACTAATGTAACATCATATAGACAATAATGACATTATTGAAACTAAAGAAGAAACATATTAAGTTTGTGCTATATTCTAAAACTAAGGTAACATCACACGGACATTAATGACTTTACTGAAACTAAAGTAGGAATATGAAGTTTGTTGTATATTGGACAAGTAATATAACATCAAACGGATAGTTATGACTTTCCTGAAACTAAAGTAGCAGAATATGAAGTTTGTTGTATATTCAAAAACTAATTTAACATCACATGAACAATAATGACTTTACTGAAACAAAATTAGCAATATATGCAGTTTGTGATATATTTTAAAACTGGTGTAACATCACACGGACACTAATGACTTTACTGAAACTAAAGTAGCAACATATGAAGTTTTTGGTATATTCTAAAACTAATGTAACATCATACGGACAGTAATTACTCCACTGTAACTTAAAAAGAAACATATTACTAAAACTAAAGTAGCAATGTATATATTACTGTGCAATAGTGTTAGGACAAAGTGAAAAGTAGTCTTCAGGCTACTTTTAAAGAACAGTGGAAGGTACACAGGCATTGCTCCAACATATTTAATCAAAGTGTTATCTTCGATCTTATTATGTATGTCTCTAATACATGCTCATAAAATTTTCATTTGTCAAGTTTTTGATCTACCAAATTCCAAGCCTGCTCAACTGGCTTGAAATCTGTAAAGGCATCAGTTTAATGATTCATGTAGTTTCTTTCTTAGCTGAGTAATTTCTACATGGGCTGAACGAGTGCTTGGAATCGTTATCTTCTTGGTAGTAGAATCCTTTACACAAACTCTTGGGTATACCATGATGGATGAGTATCTGATGGTACTTGTGCTGGTCCGTTATTCATTTTAACTTACAAATGTCTCCTCTTGCCTCAACAGAAAGAAACACTCTCCAACCATCACACTACCTCTCCCACGCTTCATGGTAGAGACAATGTATAGAGGTAAGTATCTTTTACCTTTCTTCCACCGGACGTACAACCTACGCTTTAAACCAAATATTACAAACTTGGACTTATCTATCTGTCAATACCACCTCCTTCCATTCATCAATAATCCATTTTATGTACTTTTCAGCGATTTCAGTCTGTTGACAATACTTTGAGATCGAAGTATACAGTTTTTTAACTGCTACAACAAGGGTGTACTTGACGGTGTTCGGGGAGAATTTCAAGTCTGCAGCAATTTATCAAAGCGTCCAATCATCGTCACGGAAGGCTTTTATGTTAACTCTGACCTGTTGACATTTATCAACGTTTTTTGGGTCGTGGCATGACAACAAAACTTGATATAGTGTTAGTCACTATTTTTATCAAATTTATTTGTGGGGTCCTATTTACTTGATTTCTTCTAACATACACTGTTACCACATGCTAGCGTCTTTCTATATTGTTAAGACTAACTTTGATCAGTATGTTCATTCCAACAGAACACTTATGACATGCTCTTGGTACAAGTATATGGGAATTATAAAGAATGATAAGTATTCTCACCCTGGTTCATTCACTTGTCAACAAGGATCAATGAAGTGTTACCATAGTGTTGAAAGACACATTGTGTAATAACGTATAAGAATTATCCACATTAAATGGAAAGAAAGACAAAATATAATCTTGTCCTAACCCTTTTGCACAAGACTATAAAGTCTGAAGCATGTTCTTAACATTATGAGATATGATAAAGACAATAAGGTAAGAGCTAACGTTATTAGTTCAAGGGTATTACAGTGACACGTTTGTTGACATTACTTAACACTAAAATCTATAACGGCCTGAGACTAGTAACGAAGGCGTTATGTTAATGTGAAATATTTGACACAAGAATTTACTAAGAAATCTGCAACTGAACCGTTTAGTGTTAAATCTGGCACAATCATTATATTAGTGTAACAACAAACTATAATCTAGTGTGATAACTATAACATCAGCATTATTTACTGTCAAATACATAACACAACATGTAATGTGTAACGCGGATATATAATACAATTTAGTATTAGATTTATAATATATGCAGTACTTTAGTGTGAAATATAATTATTGCCAGTTTAATACGTTTTGAATTTTCTCTTTTTATTTAAATACATTTTTCTCCTTCCCCAAAGAAAATAGAAACAATGATCTACCCTCTCCCATCTTTCGTTGCCATAGAAATACAGCTTTAGGAACTTTAAACTACATTTTCGTTGCTATAGGAACTGAATACATTAAACGTAAAGATTCATTTATCGTTTTTTAGGTAATAAAGAACATAGTGCCTTAAGGTTCGAACTGTGAAATAAATGTTAATTTGGACAGGCAAATATTTATGGGAGAAAGACAAGTACAGTGGATATTGTACTTTACTATTGTTTAATAAAAATGGTGAATTTTTTCACTCGCTTTTTAAACCTAAAAACGCATTAAACATACAATAAATATAGTGTGAACACACCTTTCGAACATCAACTTACAACTTCGATTAAATACTCAACAATATTTAAAGTTAAATTAACCAATTAGGAAGTAAGAACACCAACACCATTATTATTCTTAAACAATTAACTAGATCATCAGTCACTTATAGACTATTTACATTTGAACATCTCACATCAGTCACTTATAGACTCTTTACATTTGTACATCTCACAACATCAGTCACTTATAGACTATTTACATTTGAACATCTCACAACATCAGTCATTTATAGACTATTTACATTTCTACATCTCACAACATCAGTCACTTATAAATTATTTACATTTGCACATGTTAAAACGAATCTTTAAAAAACACACACAAAGTGGCAGTGTTACATTGTTATTCAAGACGTAGTTGTGTTAGCACTGTTACTGCAGGTATATCTGTGTTAATGTTGCTACTACACACACACACACACATCCGTGTGAATATAAGATACTGTTGTTAGAATAGTACTGTGTAAAGAAAGCTTCGTAAGGCTTAGCCGTTTAAACTGTATGATCGAGAACATTAATTACTATAAACTACTAAATCACAACATAGACACACAACTTACAGAACTTCCAATTTAAAGGCTAACTTGTCGAAACAAGTACAACCCAGTATTTATTTCCTAAACTAATCTAAACATGCAGATTCCAGAAATAGATAGATAAAATAAAAACTTGTAAGTCACTAGCCCAATAAGTCACGGCCACTGCAAGTCACAATCACAGTAAGCTATTGTCTCAATTAAGTGTTTGATTTGTCAATCGATTGTCAGTTCACAATGATGTTACTTCATAGTGATATGATTCCAGAAGGCATAGGTTACGATTTCGGAACTTTCTACCAAGAAATCCACATAACTGGTCAATGAACTCATTCATTACGTATTAGTTTGATCACTGTTCACAACAAATAATGGATCCTCGAATTTTACTTCATTGTGTTATAAAGAAGGAACGCGTGTTTTACTGCAATGCAAGAAACTAAATGTTATCTCAGTGATTAGTGGATAAATGAATCCTGGATCCAGCTTCCTATTTCTATACAAATGTAATAAAGTACAAAACTGTCGATTTTTAAAAGAATGAAGTTTGAGGTAAATCTTAACGGACTGTCTGTAAAAAAAAACACATTAATGGCAAGAGGGTCCTTTCTGAAAAAAACATTTTTTACGCAAAAATTTCCAAACATATTACAAACGTTGCACCAAAATTTGGTTAAATATAAGCCGCATTATGACTTCGAATGGATTCGTTATTAAACAACAGATTACTAGCGCTGTATCTTTGAACTCGAGAACACGAGAGTTAAATTCGTAACATAATCTCCATTTTAAAAGGATGCCAGACAAAACTAATGCCATCATCAAAATACAAGTTCTCTATTAGGCTGTTCAGGGAGGCCATAGTTCTGGTCGCGTTACTTCAATGAATCAATACCAGCTGTCGGTAACTTCTCTTTCAGTCTTTTTTTCTTCATGAGTTATCTTCTCAGGCGTTTCTTATCAGCTAAATCATTTGTTCAACTTTTCTCTCATCAGCTAAATCATTTGTTCAACCTTCCTCTTATCAGCTAAATCATTTGGTCAACCTTTATCTTATCAGCTAAATCATTTGTTCAACCTTCTTCTTATCAGCTAAATCATTTGGTCAACCTTTATCTTATCCGCTAAATCATTTGTTCAACCTTCCTCTTATCAGATAAATAATTTGTTCAACCTTTTTATTATCAGCTAAATCATTTGTTCAACCTTCCTCTTAACAGCTAAATAATTTGTTCAACCTTTTTATTATCCGCTAAATCATTTGTTCAACCTTCCTCCTATCAGCTAAATCAGTTGTTCAACCTTCCTCTTATCAGCTAAATAATTTGTTCAACCTTTTTATTATCAGCTAAATCATTTGTTCAACCTTTCTCTTATCAACCAAATCCTTTGTTCAGACTTTTTCTTATGAGGCACATTGATTAGTCAGTCATTTCATTCTCAGCAAAATTATTTCTTCAGCGTTTTTGTTGAGTTGTGTTTTTAATAACTAATTTAACTCACTTCTAATAACCTAATCATCCTTTCAGTTTCTTCTGTAAACATAGATTTTAGATATGGTCACATATTCAATACCCACCTTCTTAAAGAAACACTGAAGTTTTCACATAGAAACTCCTAACCAAATAAACTTAAATATCAATTAATATGTCATGCAGAACCTTTATTTACTGATGACAAAAGGGTCAGTTTGAAAATACTGTATACTAAAAGCACGTGCCAACTTTTAAATGTGTTAAATAAAAGAAAACAAACGACAAACTCGTGACATCAAAACAGCGTCAAATGATCAGGACAATACCTACTTCTTGAACAAAACACAATGAAACTAATACTTTTCTTATTATATGTGTAACTGTTGCAAAAAACTTTAGTTAAAAAGGTAATTTTAATTTCGGTTTATAACAACGTGCAGGAAACACAATAAATCTAATACTTTTAGAAATAACACAAAAGATTTAATTTTTTTCAGACATAAGTTCATCGTAATGAATATTAAGATTTGTATAAAAACGTAAGCTCCACAAATAACCGTTTTAATTGTGTCTAACACAATGAGTATCAAATCATTTTGATTGATATGAACAACAAAGGCTCAGCTGAACATTATAACAAACACTAAAAGTAGTACTTAACGTGAAACTATAACAAATATACAAACAAGAGTTCACGTGAAGTTACAACAAACAAAAACCAATAGTAATTAACATGAAGTTATAAAAAAATCAACAATAACAGTTAAGGTGAATCTATAACAAACATCAAAAATAGTAATTAAGGTGAAGCTATAACAAATATCAAAAACAGTAGTTCACGTGAAGTTACAACAAACAAAAACAAATAGTAATAAACATGAAGTTATAAAAACATCAAAAGTAACAGTTAAGATGAAGCTATAACAAACATTAACAATAACAGTTAAGGTGAAGCTATAACAAACATCAACAATAGTAGTTAAGGTGAAGCTATAACAAACATCAACAATAACAGTTAAGGTGAACCTATAACCAACATCAACAATAGTTGTTAAGGTAAAGCTATAACAAATATTAAAAACAGTAGTTTCCATGACACTATAACAAACATCAAGAATATTAGTTAAGGTAAAGCTATAACAAATATCAAAAACAATAGTTCACGTGAAGCTACAACAGAAAATAAACCAATAGTAATTAACATGAAGTTATAAAAACATCAACAATAACAGTGAAGATGAAGCTATAACAAACATCAACAATAGTTGTTAAGGTGAAGCTATAACAAATATCAAAAATAGTACTTATGGTGAAATTATAACAAATATCAAAAACAGTAGTTTCCGTGATGCTATAACAAACATCAACAATAGTTGTTAAGGTGAAGCTATAACAAATATCAAAAATAGTAGTTTACGTGAAGCTGCTACAAACAATAAACCGATAGCAATTAACATGAAGTTATAAAAACATCAACAATAACAGTGAAGGTGAAGCTATAACAAATATCAAAAACAGTAGTTCACGTGAAGCTACAACAAACAAAAAACCGATAGTAATTAACATGAAGCTAAAAAACATCAACAATAACAGTTAAGGTGAAGCTATAACCAACCTCAACAATAGTTGTTAAGGTAAAGCTATAACAAATATCAAAAACAGTAGTTCACGTGAAGTTACAACAAACAAAAACCAATAGTAATTAACACGAAGTTATAAAAACATCAACAATAACAGTTAAGGTGAAGCTATAACAAACATCCACAATAACAGTTAAGATGAAGCTATAACCAACATCAACCATAGTAGTTAAGGTGAAGCTATAACAAATATCAAAAACAGTAGTTCACGTGAAGTTACAACAAACAAAAACCAATAGTAATTAACATGAAGTTATAAAAACATCAACAATAACAGTTAAGGTGAAGCTATAACAAACTTCCACAATAACAGTTAAGATGAAGCTATAACCAACATCAACAATAGTAGTTAAGGTGAAGCTATAACAAATATCAAAAACAGTAGTTCACGTGAAGTTACAACAAACAAAAACCAATAGTAATTAACACGAAGTTGTAAAAACATCAACAACAACAGTTAAGTTGAAGCTATAGCAAACATCAACAATAACAGTTAAGGTGAAGCTATAACAAACATCAAAGTAACAGTTAAGGTGAAGCTATAACAAACATTAACAATAACAGTTAAGGTGAAGCGATAACAAACATCAACAATAGTAGTTAAGGTGAAACTATAACAAACATCAACAACAACAGTGAAGGTGAAGCTATAACAAACATCAACAATAGTTGTTAAGGTGAAGCTATAACAAATATCAAAAACTCTAGTTTACACGAAGCTTTAACAAATATCAAAAACACTAGTTTACACGAAGCTTTAACAAATATCAACAGTAGTAGATAAATGAAGCTATAACAAATATCAACAGTAGTAGATAAATGAAGCTATAACAAATATCTACAATAGTATTTAAAGTGAAGCTATAACAAATATCAACAATAGTAGTTAGGGTGCCGCTATAACAAAACAAACATCAACAATGGTAATTTAGACGAAGCTATAACAAACATCAACAATAGTAGTTAAGGTGAAGGTATAACATATATCAACAATAGTAGTTAAGGTGAAGCTATGACAAATATCAACAGAAGTTGAACTGAAGATATAACAAATATCAATAACAGTAGTTTATGTGAAATTATAACAAATATTAACAATAGTAGTTAGGGTGCCGCTATAATAAAACAAACATCAACAATGGTAGTTTAGACGAAGCTATAACAAACATTAACAATAGTAGTTAAGGTGAAGGTATAACAAATGTCAACAATAGTATTTACGGTGAAGCTGTAACAGATGTCAACAGTAGTTAAGTGAAGATATAACAATTATCAATAACAGTAGTTTATGTGAAATTATAACAAATATTAACAATAGTAGTTAACGTGAAGCTATAACAAACATCAGCAATATTTGTTAAGGTGAAGCTATAACAAATATCAAAAACAGTAGTTCACGTGAAGCTACAACAAACAAAAACAAATAATAATTAACATGAAGATATAACAAATATCAAAAACAGTAGTTCACGTGTAGCTACAACAAACAAAAACCAATAATAATAAACATGAAGTTATAAAAACATCAAGAGTAACAGTTGAGGTGAAGCTATAACAAACATCAACTATAGTTGTTAAGGTGAAGCTATAACAAACATGAACAATAGTTGTTTAGGTAAATCTATAACAAATATCAAAAACAGTAGTTCACGTGAAGCTACAACAAACAATAAACCGATAGCAATTAACATGAAGTTATAAAAACATCAACAATAACAGTGAAGGTGAAGCTTTTACAAACATCAACAATAGTTATTAAGGTGAAGCTATAACAAATATCAAAAACAGTAGTTTACGTGATGCTATAACAAACATAAACAATAGTAGTTAAGGTAAAGCTACAACAAATAAAAAAAACAGTAGTTCACGTGAAGCTACAAAAAACAAAGGCCAATAGTAATTAACATGAAGTTATAAAAACATCAAGAGTAACAGTTAAGGTGAAGCTATAACAAACATCAACAATAACAGTTAAGGTGAAGCTATAACAAACATCAACAATAGTTGTTAAGGTAAAGCTATAAGAAATATCAAAAATAGTAGTTTACGTGAAGCTGCTACAAACAATAAACCGATAGCAATTAACATGAAGTTATAAAAACATCAACAATAACAGTGAAGGTGAAGCTATAACAAACATCAACAACAGTTGCTAAGGTGAAGCTATAACAAATATCAAAAACAGTAGTTCACGTGAAGCTACAACAAACAAAAAACCGATAGTAATTAACATGAAGCTATAAAAACATCAAAAATAACAGTTAAGGTGAAGCTATAACCAACATAAACAATAGTTGTTAAGGTAAAGCTATAACAAATATCAAAAACAGTAGTTCACGTGAAGTTACAACAAACAAAAACCAATAGTAATTAACACGAAGTTATTAAAACATCAACAATAACAGTTAAGGTGAAGCTATAACAAACATCCACAATAACAGTTAAGGTGAAGCTATAACCAACATAAACAATAGTTGTTAAGGTAAAGCTATAACAAATATCAAAAACAGTAGTTCACGTGAAGTTACAACAAACAAAAACCAATAGTAATTAACACGAAGTTGTAAAAACATCAACAACAACAGTTAAGTTGAAGCTATAGCAAACATCAACAATAACAGTTAAGGTGAAGCTATAACAAACATCAAAAGTAACAGTTAAGGTGAAGCTATAACAAACATTAACAATAACAGTTTACGTCATGCTATAACAAACATCAACAACAGTAGTTAAGGTGAAGCTATAACAAACATCAACAATAACAGTTAAGGTGAACCTATAACCAACATGAACAATAGTTGTTAAGGTAAATCTATAAAAAATATCAAAAATAGTAGTTTACGTGAAGCTACAACAAACAATAAACCGACAGCAATTAACATGAAGTTATAAAAACATCAACAATAACAGTGAAGGTGAAGCTATAACAAACATCAACAATAACAGTTAAGGTGAAGCTATAACAATCATCAACAATAGTTGTTAAGGTAAAGCTATAACAAATATCAAAAATAGTAGTTTACGTGAAGCTGCTACAAACAATAAACCGGTAGCAATTAACATGAAGTTATAAAAACATCAACAATAACAGTGAAGGTGAAGCTATAACAAACATCCACAATAACAGTTAAGATGAAGCTATAACCAACATCAACAATAGTTGTTAAGGTGAAGCTATAACAAATATCAAAAACAGTAGTTCACGTGAAGTTACAACAAACAAAAACCAATAGTAATTAACATGAAGTTATAAAAACATCAACAATAACAGTGAAGGTGAAGCTATAACAAACATCAACAATAACAGTTAAGATGAAGCTATAACCAACATCAACAATAGTAGTTAAGGTGAAGCTATAACAAATATCAAAAACAGTAGTTCACGTGAAGTTACAACAAACAAAAACCAATAGTAATTAACATGAAGTTATAAAAACATCAACAATAACAGTTAAGGTGAAGCTATAACAAACTTCCACAATAATAGTTAAGATGAAACTATAACCAACATCAACAATGGTAGTTAAGGTGAAGCTATAACAAATATCAAAAACAGTAGTTCACGTGAAGTTACAACAAACAAAAACCAATAGTAATTAACACGAAGTTGTAAAAACATCAACAACAACAGTTAAGTTGAAGCTATAGCAAACATCAACAATAACAGTTAAGGTGAAGCTATAACAAACATCAAAAGTGACAGTTAAGGTGAAGCTATAACAAACATTAACAATAACAGTTAAGGTGAATCTATAACAAACATCAACAATAGTAGTTAAGGTGAAGCTATAACAAACATCAACAACAACAGTGAAGGTGAAGCTATAACAAACATCAACAATAGTAGTTAAGGTGAAGCTATGACAAATATCAAAAACAGTAGTTCACGTGAAGCTACAACAAACAAAAAACCGATAGAAATTAACATGAAGTTATAAAAACATCAACAATAACAGTTAAGGTGAAGTTATAACAAACATCAACAGTAGTTGTTAAGGTGAAGCTATAACAAATATCAAAAACTCTAGTTTACACGAAGCTTTAACAAATATCAAAAACACTAGTTTACACGAAGCTTTAACAAATATCAACAGTAGTAGATAAATGAAGCTATAACAAATATCTACAATAGTATTTAAAGTGAAGCTATAACAAATATCAACAATAGTAGTTAGGGTGCCGCTATAACAAAACAAACATCAACAATGGTAGTTTAGACGAAGCTATAACAAACATCAACAATAGTAGTTAAGGTGAAGGTATAACATATATCAACAATAGTAGTTAAGGTGAAGGTATAACAAATGTCAACAATAGTATTTAAGGTGAAGCTATGACAAATATCAACAGTAGTTGAACTGAAGATATAACGAATATCAATAACAGTAGTTTATATGAAATTATAACAAATATTAACAATAGTAGTTAGGGTGCCGCTATAACAAAACAAACATCAACAATGGTAGTTTAAACGAAGCTATAACAAATGTCAACAATAGTATTTAAGGTGAAGCTGTAACAGATATCAACAGTAGTTAAGTGAAGATATAACAATTATCAATAACAGTGGTTTATGTGAAATTATAACAAATATTAACAATAGTAGTTAACGTGAAGCTATAACAAACATCAGCAATATTTGTTAAGGTGAAGCTATAACAAAAATCAACAATGATAGTTAAGATGAAGCTGTAAGAAACATCAGCAATGGTAGTTAACGTGAAGCTATAACAAGCTTTAACAATGGTAGTTAACGTAAAGCTATAACAAGCATCAACAATGGTAGTTAACGTGAAGCTATAACAAGCCTCAAAAATGGTAGTTAACGTGAAGTTATAACAAGCATCAACAATGGTAGTTAAGATGAAGCTGTAAGAAACATCAACAATGGTAGTTAACGTGAAGTTATAACAAGCATCAACAATGGTAGTTAAGATGAAGCTGTAAGAAACATCAACAATGGTAGTTAACGTGAAGCTGTAAGAAACATCAACAATGGTAGTTAACGTAAAGCTATAACAAGCATCAACAATGGTAGTTAAGGTGAAGCTGTAAGAAACATCAACAATGGTAGTTAACGTGAAGCTATAACAAGCTTTAACAATGGTAGTTAACGTAAAGCTATAACAAGCGTCAATAATGGTAGTTAACGTGAAGCTATAACAAGCATCAACAATGGTAGTTAACGTGAAGCAATAACGAACATGAACAATAATAGTTAAGGTGAAATTTTAACAAAGAGTAATCACAGCATTTATCTTTGTGCTGTAATGACGCATACCGTGGAGATTTAAGATATAGAAAAAAATAACTTCAGTGTATATGTAGGAAACAGCAGAGTATATAGGAATGTGTGAGAGAGAAATAAAAGCAGGTAACGTAAGAATTAGATCATCAGGATAAAGCTGCTCCACACTGCTATAATTTGGGGTTTAACAGCTTCTATTGTTTGAAAACATATTCTCATGGGAGACTGTCAACACCACTTGAACCGGATAGCGTTATCAATGATTTACTAGATTCCAAATATGTACGATAACGAAGTTACAATGGATTATTTTTACCAATGTTAGTTTTAATATAGATCATTTGAAATTTGCCAGAACAGTGTTATATAGGTTTAGATACATTCACACATGTTCCTGACATAACGAAGTGCTCAGAAACATCTGAATAACAAGTGTAGGTCATGTACTAAGAACACTTCTCATGCTGTACTGTCACATGGGTTAAGTTAGTAAATCATGTACTAACGAATCTCTCATAGCTTCACTGTCACATATTCCACAGTACATATCATACAACAAAGTATGTTATTCAATCCACTAGTGAAGAGAGAAATGACGCTTAACACTGTAAATAGGGAGGTGTTACAGGAAAACTTACTGACATGTCTAAAGTGTGAAGAACCTTAAAACAGGAACACTTACAGACACATCTCAAGTGTGAAGAACCTCAAAACAGGAACACTTACAGACATCTCTCAAGTGTGAAGAACCTCAAAACAGGAACACTTACAGACATCTCTCAAGTGTGAAGAACCACCAAACAGGAACACTTACAGACATCTCTCAAGTGTGAAGAACCACCAAACAGGAACACTTACAGACACGTCTCAAGTGTGAAGAACCTCAAAACAGGAACACTTACAGACATCTCTCAAGTGTGAAGAACCACCAAACAGGAACACTTACAGACATCTCTCAAGTGTGAAGAACCACCAAATAGGAACACTTACAAAGATCTCTTCACAACCAAAGAACCACTAAACTAGAACACTTACAAAGATCTCTTCACATCCAAAGAACTACTAAACTAGAATACTTACAAAGATCTCTTCACATCCAAAGAACTACTAAACTAGAATACTTGCAAAGATCTCTTCACATCCAAAAAACCCTAAAACTAGAATACTTACAAAGATCTCTTCACATCCAAAGAACCACAAAACAAGAACACTTAAAGATATCTCTCCATACGTGAAAAATTCCCAATCTGGTAATAAAAAAATATTTCTGTGTCTGTATTATTCACAAAAAAGAACACTTTCTTCGTAACACATTCGTGTTTTAATGCATAAAGTTTCGAGTTTTAGAACTTCCATTTCATATACTCTTCTTTTACAATCCTCAGTACCAAAAGTTTTAGTGCAAACAGCGAATTCCATGAAGCTACACTTGAAATACATCGGTGAATGTATTTCTAATAGATTACGTATTCATCGTTCTCGGAGATGGACAAATCACATAAAAATGTTTACATATGTGCTCTAAAATTATCAACTCTGTTAAAGATTCAACAATAGTGTGTTGACAATACAACCGGTGTAATGGTGTAATGGAATTATTCAATAACAGTGTGTTGACCATATAGCCGGCGTAATGCAGCAATTCATCAACAGTGTAATAACAATACAGGTGGTGTAGTGGAACTATTCAATAACAATGTGTTGACAATACAGCCGGTGTAGTGCAACTGTTCATCAACAGTGTATTAACAATACAGGTGGTATAGTGGAACTATTCAATAACAATGTGTTGACAATACAGCCGGTGTAATGTAGCAATTCATCAACAGTGTATTAACAATACAGCCGGTGTAGTAGAACTATTCAATAACAGTGTGTTGAAAATACAGCCGATATAATGGAGTTATTCAAAAGAGTATGTTGACAATACAGGCGGTGTAGTGCAACTGTTCATCAACAGTGTATTAACAATACAGGTGGTATAGTGGAACTATTCAATAACAATGTGTTGACAATACAGCCGGTGTAATGTAGCAATTCATCAACAGTGTATTAACAATACAGCCGGTGTAGTAGAACTATTCAATAACAGTGTGTTGAAAATACAGCCGATATAATGGAGTTATTCAAAAGAGTATGTTGACAATACAGGCGGTGTAGTGCAACTGTTCATCAACAGTGTATTAACAATAAAGGCGGTGTAGTGCAACTGTTCATCAACAGTGTATTAACAATACAGCCGGTGTAGTGCAACTGTTCATCAACAGTGTATTAACAATACAGGCGGTGTAGTGCAACTGTTCATCAACAGTGTATTAACAATACAGCCGGTGTAGTAGAACTATTCAATAACAGTGTGTTGAAAATACAGCCGATATAATGGAGTTATTCAAAAGAGTATGTTGACAATACAGGCGGTGTAGTGCAACTGTTCATCAACAGTGTATTAACAATACAGGCGGTGTAGTGCAACTGTTCATCAACAGTGTATTAACAATACAGCCGGTGTAGTGCAACTGTTCATCAACAGTGTATTAACAATACCGGCGTTGTAGTACAACTGTTCATCAACAGTGTGTCACTGGTAGATTGTCGATAGTATTACATCTACACTTTCAGTGAAAGCTTCCTTGGCTGTCAAATATTAAAAACTATTAAAAGCCTAATTATTTAAGAAGTATTACTTTTGAGAAGTATTTATATTTCTAAGTACAGTTTTAGAATAAATATTACTCTTAAATCTATTAGCCAACATAAAACAATATAGAACTTAAGATATTTGTTGATGCCATAAAAGTTTGATCTTAAGTTAATATTCTCTCTCACCCTCATATATTCACAGATGAATTTTTAAAATATTTTTTTAAAGAATACGTTCGTTAAGTTCACAACCAATATCGTGGATAAACTAAAACATTTTTTTAATACAAGAACTAATGAAAGGATACAGAATAAGTTCCATTGTCACACATCAGTTTCTGTGCCAAGAGCACTCATATTGTTGATTGGCTGAGGTTTGGGGTTAGGCTTTTTGTCCAAATGATCTATTCTTCGCAATGTCCCTCCTTCTAGTTCCATGATGTCCGAGTCGGACTCACTCTGAGATTCCTGCAGAGGCTTCAGCCCCACTGTTCCTGGTAAATAAGGACAAGCTGTCACGTGATTAAAGTTCTGTGACTGCATCTCGTCCTGGTCTGTCTCTCGGTGGTAGAAGTAGTTAAAATTTGAAACGATCACTGGAACCGGAAGAGCTATTGTTAGCACGCCTGCGATAGCACACAATGAGCCCACAATTTTACCCCACACTCCCACGGGCCGCATGTCTCCGTAGCCCACAGTTGTCATGGTTACAACAGCCCACCAGAATGCATCCGGAATGGACTTAAAGTAGGATCTTTCGGAGTCGACCTCAGCATAGTAAACAGTGCTAGAGAAGAGAATTACACCTATGAAGAGAAAGAAGATAAGTAAGCCCAGTTCTCTCATACTGGCTTTTAGTGTCCGGCCCAGAATCTGTAGGCCTTTGGAGTGTCTGGATAGCTTGAAAATTCTGAAGACTCTCACTAAACGAATGACTCTTAAGATAGCCAATGACATGGCTTGGTTATTACCGCCCCTCTCGTTGCCAAACGTAGGGTACCGAGGATTTTTCCCGGCCATCACTGTCCCTAGGGTAATAAAGTAAGGGATGATAGCTACAAGGTCTATGAAGTTCATCACGTCCTTGAAAAAGTCCAGTTTATTGGGGCAGGCCAGAAAACGCACCAGTAACTCGAAGGTAAACCACACTATACAACAGGTTTCTATGAGAAAGAATGGATCGGTCAGTTTTGGTACCTCGTCCTCGACCACCCTCAGTACTCCACTGGTCGAGTTGAAGACCTTATAATGTTTGAAGTTTGGCAAAGTTTCTAAACAAAATATGACGATGGACAGGAGAATAATGAAGACGGAGATTATGGCGATGACACGTGCGCCCTGTGAACTCTCTGGGTATTCGAAGAGAAGCCACATCTTCTGTTGGAGTTCATGAGACGGAAGTGGCTTCTCTTCTTCTTTGATAAATCCTTCGTCTTCCCGGAACTTGTTGAAAGCCCCTTCACCCAGTTCATAGAACTTAATTTCCTCTGCAAAAACGTCCAGAGGGACGTTAACCGGTCGCCGAAGTCTTCCACCACTTTGATAGTAGTAGAGAATGGCGTCAAAACTTGGCCGATTCCGGTCGAAGAAGTACTCGTTCCGGAGTGGATCGAAGTAACGAATACGGCGACTTGGGTCCCCCAACAGTGTATCCGGAAATTGATTCAGTGTCCGTAGCTGGGTCTCGAAACGCAGGCCGCTGACGTTGACCACAACTCGCTCGCAGTAGTCGTGATCGTGAGGTATAGGCTCGAAGTGACCGCTACAGTTGAGCTGACCGAAGCCTAGATGTCCCAGCAGACCGTCTCCGTCAGTGCAGTGATCTTCACCCGCAAGCTTTGGAAGAGACCTGGATGAGGACGGGAGAAAGGAAGATTTACGTTGGTAATCATATAAACTGCCGTTACCGGCTTCGTGAATACTCATCTCTGATTTGCTAGAAGACGGCCGTCGGTAGCCCGGGTCGGTCTGCCGCGGCCGCAAAACGGGGGTTATATACCATTTATCGCATAACCGCAGGCGTGAAATTTTGGTAAAATTGATAAGAATTTTGACGCCTGTACGAACGTAGCCCACTACACCTTCCAGTATGATATATCTTTATTAGTCGCTGCCGAAATGGCTCTTGTGTCAGAGTCTGGGAGAAGTCGCGAGAGACCACTTGGACTTGTCTTCATGCAATGGTTGCCCGGCTACAGCACGCGGCACACACACCATCACAAGTTGTGACGTCATTCCCGTGCTCTTCTGGAAAATGAGAAATGCGGTTCGTGAAGCGCAAACCGGCCAACTTGGCTAAATCGATTGAGGCTGGTCTGTAACATCACAGGTCAGTTTCTGTTTGCCCTGGAATTCATTTTCACAACCTTCTTTCAGTGACAATAAAACTAAAATGATTGCTATAGCAACGTTTATACAAATTATCTAACTTGTAATTTCCGAAATTGTAAAATTCATTATATCACATTCGATTGTTTTAACGAGAACAGCGACCTGAAACAATTTCAACATTACCTAGATTAGTCCAAACATCATATATTCAAGACATCATGAACGACCTGAAACAGTTCAAACGTTATCTCTAGTGTTACTTCCACCTCCATACGTCTATATTGTTAGCTTACCTCTCCCTCTATTCTCTCAATTGTTAGCTTACCTCTCTCTCCATATTTCTGCATTGTTAACTTACCTCTCCCTCCATTCTCTCCATTGTTAACATACATCTCCCTCCATATCTCTCCATTGTTAACTTACCTCTCCCTCTATATCTCTCCATTGTTAACTTACCTCTCCCTCCATTCTCTCCCTCCATATTTCAACATTGTTAACTCACCTCTCCCTCCATATCTCTATATTGTTAGCTTACCTCTCCCTCCATATCTCTATATTGTTAGCTTACCTCTCCCTCCATTCTTTCCATTGTTAACTTATCTCTCCCTCCATATCTCTATATTGTTAGCTTATCTCTCCCCCATATCTCTTCATTGTTAACTTACCTCTACCTCCATATCTCTACATTATTAGATTACCTCTCCCTCCATTCTCTCAATTGTTAACATACCTCTCTCTCCATATCTCTCCATTGTTAACTTACCTCTCTCTTCATTCTCTCCATTGTTAACATACCTATCCCTCCATATCTCTCCATTGTTAACTTACTTCTCCCTCCATATCTCTACATTATTAACTCACCTCTCCCTCCATATCTCTACATTGTTAACTTACCTCTCCTTTCATTCTCTCCATTGTTAACATACCTCTCCCTTCATATCTTTCCATTGTTAACTTACCTCTCCCTGTATACCCTTCATTGTTAGATTACCTCTCCCTCCATATCTCTACATTGTTAACTTACCTCTCCCTTCATTCTCTCCATTGTTAGCTATATCACTACAAATGTATTCTTTGAATCATAATTTCTCCTTATTGTATATAAAATACTACAATGGTTATGTTAAATAATTAAAGTGAATTTTTCTTCATTTTAATACAATAGTTTGATTTTAAACAATTGTATCAAGAAAGTTTGTCGAAAGATAAAACTTCAGATTCGTGATCTGCTTACGTCATTAATCTAAATTAAACTAACACCGTGCAACTAAAGAGCATATTGTTCTAACAGCGTACAACTATCGTTCTCTTCATGACATAGTCTGGTAATTAGGGTAATATAAGGTCATGGGATGAAACACCATCCTCGAATATGTTCGCCCTTGTTTTCTTTCGTTTCTGTGGAGTTTGTCAAATTAACAGTTAACATATTTCATGTCAAGTTACACTAACAGATGGCAGCACAACATCAGCAAAATGGACATCATAGTTTAGAGGAATTGTCGTTAATTATAAGAGTATATTGAATTGTTTAAGTGGTAACTTAGGAAATATAAATAAATATATATATATATCTTGATGTGTCCATCCTTATATACGTATTTACGAAACACTTTCTTAATGCTATCACAGCAATATATCAAATATCTACGTTATCTTAATTGTAATCACCCAAATATACATACTGAATGAAACAATGTTTTAATGCTACCATGTATGAAACAATACCACAATCAATCACACCTTCATATATACTATTTGAGACAATGTATTCGTGTTAACGTACTAATATATACACTGTACTTAACAATACCTTAATGCCAATTTACCAATATCAACACCGTACTCAACAATGCCTTAAAGCTAACTTACCAATATCTACACCGTACTTTAAAATAGCTGTGTCTTATCACAGAAATATAAACAGGGTACGAGACAATGCCTTAATGACATTCTCAGTTATTTCGATAAATACATATAAAAATAAAACTTTTTTTTTTCATGTTAATTGAACACTTGCCAAAGTTTTAACTGTGATGAATATCTGTAATACACTTAACGTTAATTAATTTGATTGTTTCTTATATCCATTCTCATTTATTTGTTATTAATATCAATATCTTTTTATTCTCTTTGTGTGTGTGTGTGTTTTAGTGTAATATTACACAGTGAAATCTCTGCAAGAAACCCTGAGTATATTTTTAGTGTTATAATCCCTAAAACTTATGATTTAGTCCTTAAGACAGGAAGAGAAACAATACGGTTGCTGTTATTATTTTAGTGCCAAGATATGTAAGTAGTTGTAGGTACTTTTTCCACCAGAGGGAATCGAATTCCAGTTTTAACATTGTAAATCCACAAACTAACTCCGAGCTCACCAGGGAACGAACTTAACGGATTTTTAACACATGCTAAAAATCTATAACACTAATACTACTTCATGTATTCTCCTTTAAGCTCAGAAAATTATTTCACTTTTAAACAAATTAGTGAAATTATTTTTTATAATTATTTAAACAGATTATTTTAACAATCAGTAGATGACAGAACTTCTTTATTAAAGTATGTTTATAGTAAGGTTAACCAGAAACTGTTTTCATCCTCGGAAAATATGTTTTGACTGAAATACTGACGATAATTAACAAAATTACCTTACTAAAACAATCAAATTATATTCCATATTGTTTCTTTGTGCCACCACGAGATGGCGGGACACAAGTACTAATACTATAACTTCGATCACTGAGAATTTCGTTTCACTGTTTACACTCACAACCCAAGACACAAACTTCTTAATTATGTTATTACATTTTCTGTTTACATTCAGTTCAAAAGTTATAAAATCATGACCATACTTCCAGTTGGATTAAACTGAACACTATCACAAACCATCATATTGTCAGATCATCCACTCGGATTTATAACACTATGTAATACAAATTTTGTTCCTCGATAGTATGTGTTATTTCTTAATTGCTTATGTTGTAAAAGTACAGAAAATGGCCAAACTTTGCTTTTGTGACCTGGATAATGAAATTTAAAAATTAACCTATTTTCTATGTAAAAACGAGCAAATTTGTACATTTTCATTTACATAAGGTCTGAATAAAACAACATATGTAATGTAAATTACTTTCACGTATCAGTCCCCAAATATAGTCTCCCATCATGTTTTCGTTATATATTACTTGGTAGCGGCGTTCAAAGTCCAGTATACCTTGGTGGAAGAGTCGCCTTGGTCCTCTGAGTATGCTCCCATGTTCTTCTTGAATTTATCAAGATGAGCGTCAAAGATATGGACTTTGGGGGGACTTCCTGCAGCTCATTTTGCCGTTGTTCTTCACCAGAGCTTCAACCAGCTCCACATAATTTTCGGCTTTGTGATTGCCCAAGAAGCCCTAAACCACTACGAAAAATCTGCCCCAAGCTTTCTTTTCCTTCCTACTGAGCTTTTTTTGGGAATTCTATGCACTCCAGGATCTTCTATATTTGTGGTCCAACGAAGACACCAACTTTGACCTTTGCCTCAGACAGCTTAAGGAAGACGTCTCGAAGGTACTTGAAGGCTGCAGACTCCTTATCAAGAGCTGTGACAAATTGTTTCATAAGACCCAATTTTATGTGTAATGGTGGGAACAACACCTTCTGGAGGTCCACTAGTGGCTCACACTTGACATTGTGCCTCCCCACTGAGAACTCGGTCCGTTGTGGCCAGTGTTTCCTGTTGTAGTGTGCTGCAGTGTCCCTCCTGTACCAAAGGCAAAGATAACAGGGAAACTTGTTAAAGCCTCCTTGGAGATCCATCAGGAATGCCACCATATTGAAGTCTCTGATAACCTCCCAGCCATACTCATCATACTTCAAGACTTCTAGCAAGGTCTTGAAGCTGTTGTATTCCTCTTTGAGGTGCACCGAATGAGCCAGGGGAAGAGACGGATACTTATTCCCGTTATGGAGCAGCACTACTTTGAGGTTTCTGGATAAGCTATCAATGAGGAGGCGCCACTTGTTCGGGTTACAGGCAATTACAGTTGCCTTGCACAGACCGGATACATTGTGGCAGAAGCAGAGCCCATCTTGACGAGTAAAGAAGCTTGAAAAATGTCGATGACGCTTTCTCTGACTTGCGACTTGCACACTTTCATCTAACAAATCCAACTTAGATGTCAAAAGCTCGGCATTCGACTTTGTTAGACAAAAATCTCTGAATCTACCTGGAATATTCTGGAAAATTGGTAAATTTGAAAATTTCATTACCCAGGTCACAAAAGCAAAGTTTGAAGAGAAAAATAGGTCTTTTCCATTTACTTTAGGCATAAGCAACTGGGAAATGACACTTTCTGCCCAGGAACAAGAAAAAGTAAAAGTTTTGTTACATAATGTAATCTATTCTGTTAATGAACTGTCCTGGATAAAACCAACCATCAACAGAAAAAGTGCACAGGTAGACAGTGGTTCTTAATAGTTAAAGGTAAAAGCATAAATAGAATACAGAACGCAGTTAGACAATGATGGTGAGTTTATTAAAGTGAAACAACCAATTAATATATTTAATGTTAAAAGTTAACTAGTACTAAAGGTGGTGTAAATGTGTAAAAATATTATATACTAAGAAGGATGGAAAGGGAATAAGGATTGAAACACGAGCTCTAGAAAATACAACAACGGTAAACAAAGGATATTAAAAACAAACGTTTGTACAAGAAACAAAGAAAAACGGGAAAATTAGAACAAGAAACGTATAAAAAAGAGAAAGAAAAAACGAATGTTGGGAGACAAAGAATGATTGATTGACAGAAAAACACGCGGGAACTCTGAAGGAGTGACAAGTTAAAGTTTGTATCTTCAGTTGTTCGGGAAAATCTGATATACAATAATATTCAGTTCCTTCTCTTGGGTCGTCCTCAGTGGCACATCGGTATTTCTGCAGACTCACATCACTCGATACCCTTAGAGGGCAGAGTACATATAACTTATTGTGTATCCGTGTGCTAACTTCCAAACAAACAAACTCCTGTGCTTCCTGATGACGAAATACCCACTTGAAATAAAAATGTATCTCAGAACGGCTGGTATTGGTATTAACACTTTTACTGATAAGGAGAGAACAACGTTTCGACCTTTTTAGGTCATCTTCAGGTTAACGTTGTGCTAGCGACGTAAGGGCACCGGTTTCTTATTTGAACAAAATATAAGTATAAACGTATTTTTTTTTCTGGACTGGTGATTGTTTTATGTTCAAAACGGCCATTATTACCTTCAAACTTTGCTTTTGTGACCTGGAAGTGTATAACGAAAACATGATGGGAGACTGTATTTGGAGGCTGATACATGAAAGTGATTTACATTACAGTCACAAATGTCGAAAAACTAAACACTCTAAACATTTTTGTATAACTTTAGTATAAATACACGTACATCTTGATTCATACGTTGTTTTATTCAGACCTTATATAAATGAAAATGTGCAGATTTGTCCGTTTTTACATAGAAAATAGGTTAATTTCTAAATTTCATTATCCAGGCCACAAAAGCAAAGTTTGAAGGGAATAATGGCCATTTTCTGTACTTTTATGACATAAGCAATTAAGAAATAATACATACTGTCCAGAAACAAAATTTGTGTTACATAGTGTAATCAGAAGCTTAGGTTCGTAACGTCAGCATTTCTAACAAATTTCACGTTTCTGAAGATATAAAATATAAAACACACAGAAAAACCATTCAACAATTTTCGACAACGTACCATTAAGCACCACAAAGTTACACTGTCCGAGCCGGTTGAATGGGCCTTTTTCTGGTCACTAGGCGTGATTATGAACTTTAACAAAGTTTTTGCATATGCTGTTGTTACGATTTTCTAAGGACAGTGCATGAAACAAAGAGTTATTTTTTGTGTTTTATGAGTTATATTCTATTCTTTTTCACCCTATGCTCATTAACATTATCGGCTATAACCTCTATGTATAACATTTATTTTTTTCTTGTCTTAGTTTTTATTATTCCATTTTTCACTATAAGAATTATTTTGTATTGTTTCCTCAATATGTGGGTTTTGAACTAACCTAAGTCTCCCAAGCAGGTCATTCCGCGAGAGATAGTTTTAAGATTACGGCAGTAAAAGTTGCCAACAGTGAGGGTAGCTACCTGTTAATCCAATACAATTTAATCATTATAAGTAAGGATGTGTATTAAATCAATTATGTTGATGAATGTATTAATCATGGTCTCAGAAATTAATAATAAGCAATCGCTGAGAACTCATAACGCTAAAACTTACTGTTCGATACACGTAATGAGCCCATTGTTTAAAAAAACCCAATAAAACAAAAGATAATTAACCAGAACAAAATTAATATTCCAATTACCAGAATATATCTGTTCCACTGATGGGTGAATAATGCACAGAGACAATTATTAATTGTTGTACATGTAAGAGGGACAGCTATCCCCTGCGTCCGAATAATTTTCAACAAATAAAAGTCCACTCGTAAGATACACAGTAGTTCGTGTTTAGTGCCACAAATCACGTTTCGTTAATGGTGTTCAATTGACATCATTTTGGTGTGTGTTTGTTGCAATACACGGTTTAGTCTTAGAACAACAATAATTATTCTTATATGTCTCTCAGAACATGTTAGTATTGTGAGAATTACACCAGAGAAAGTAACATTTGTCTAGACACATTGTGCTTAAAGCTCTTGATTCGAGTTACACTAAAATGTAGATGTAATAAAGTTTCTATGGTAACCGATAAAGAACGCCCTGCGGGCTTGGAACCTGTGAATTCTGCATGGTGAAGATTAGCTGTTTATATTAGTTATAAGAAACGTTCACCGAACCGAGGTTAGAATGCTGTCTTCTCATATAGAAGACATAAATGGTGAGTCGGAGACGAGCGACACCAGAACTGTCTTATAAAACACAAACACTTTAACTGGACGTGACCGTATATAAATTTGTAGTTAAAAAACATAAAAGTTCATACCGGTCACCACAGTGTTAAGATTTGTGATTAAATACCATGACTATTGTTAACAGGCACAACTACATTACGTTATGTGATTATAAAGTAAAAATATTATTATAAAACATCATTTAGCTAAAATCTGTGTTGTCTGAGTACTAGCCCAACTCTACTTACTAATCCTTAATAATGTTGATTGAATATTAACCCAACTCTAC
The DNA here is from genome assembly GCF_004210375.1 of Tachypleus tridentatus. Taxonomy (NCBI): domain Eukaryota; kingdom Metazoa; phylum Arthropoda; class Merostomata; order Xiphosura; family Limulidae; genus Tachypleus; species Tachypleus tridentatus. Next base: position 76,371,502 of record NC_134827.1, on the reverse strand, counting down.
TTAATAAGCCTTTATAATGTTGGTTGAGTATTAGTCCAACTATACTTAATAACTCTATAATGCTAGTTGACTCTTAGCCCAACAATTATTAATCCTTTGTAACTGAGTGCGTCACTTAACACTGAAAAATCATTTTGACCTCTCTTGTAAATCAGTAAGGTAAAACCAAGAATAAATTAAATAATTCATTCAGAGTGATGGCTTCTTTTTAATAGAAAACGGTTTCAAACTAAAGCACAGAGCTTTACACAAATCAGTGATGTCGAGAAAACCCACTTGTAGAGAAATATATATGTAAAAACGGTTCGTTTGGGTTGAGATTTTGTTTTTTTTTTACGTAAAGGAGTGAACAACGTTTCGACCTTCTTCGGTCATCGTCAGGTTCACAAAGAAAGAGAGGTAACTGACCGGAAGCTGACCACATGTTTGAAAGGGGTTGTGTAACTGAGTGTCGGAATGTAGAGGGCGTGCTTAAATGTTAGTTACCTCTCTTTCTTTTTGAACCTGACGATGACCAAAGAAGGTCGAAACGTTGTTCACTCCTCTACGTAAAAAATTTTTCTCAACCCAAATGAGCCGTTTTTACATATATAGAGCTTTACACTACTACGCCCCCCCCCGCTAGTACAGCGGTATGTCTACGGATTTACAACGCTAAAATCAGGGGTTCGATCCCCCTCGATGGGCTCAGAAGATATAAGAAAACACACAAACCCATACTTTACACTATTATATCTTTGGAGGCATTTTTAAACTAATCCAAGAACATTGTTTCTCTAGTGTAATAGAACGAACTGTTGTTAAAAGTCTAAAGCACGTAAATTATGACAAGGAAAACTTTTGATCACGAACCCAAATCGAAAATCCATTTTCCCATATTCAGACTGTTCGGTTGAGAAAATGGGAATTCCGTCAAGTACACTTATACCTTCATCAAATAATTTCAAACTAACCAATTGTAATCCATTCATCTTAATGCAATTATTGTACTCCATTTGTCTGAATGTAATTACTTATTATTTGATTGAGGAAAATAAGTGTTTAGTGCAATATTCTACTTTTTCTGAGAAATTAATGTAAAACTAAAGACAGTTTAGATACATCAAACTAAAAACCGGTAGGTCAGAGTTTAAACACGTCGAACTAAACATTGGTAGGTCAGAATTTAATTACATCAAACTAAAAATCAGTAGGTCAGAGTTTAAACATGTCAAACTAAACATTGGTAGGTCAGAATTTAAAGACACCAAACTAAAAATCCGTAGGTCAGAGGTTAAAGATTTCAAACTAAATAACAGTAGAGACTTTTTAACGTACATACCTCATTAGTTTAAGAGGTCCATATAATCGAATTATATTTGAACTGAGTAAACAACATTTACAGTTTAAATAAAGGCTTAGAGTATCCCTATGTACAGATAACTTAAGGCTCGGAATGTCCCCCAAATTTTAATTCTCGCTTTTTCTTTTTCTATCAAACATAAAATTTGATGTAAACATACATTAGCCAGGTGGGTTAAGGCACTCAACTCATAATCCGAGGGTCGCGGGTTCGAATCCTCGTCACACCAAACGTGCTCGCTTTTTCAGCAGTGGGGACGTTATAAAGCGACGATCAATCCCACTATTCGTTGGTAAAAGAATAGCTCAAAAGTGAGTGGTGATGACTAGCTGCCTTTCCTTCTAGTCTTACACTGCTAAATTAGGGACGGTTAGCGCAGATAGCCCTTGCGTAGCTTTAGCGAATTTCAAAAACAAACAAAAACTTCGAGTTTTAACGTACATGTATCAAGAATAAAACATCCACATGTTGTTCAGACGTTAACTGTCTTTGAAGACACGTTTAATGAAAGTTATATCTATTTCACAAGATAGAAAACGTTTCTGTGTCATACATCTGACACATATATCACGATATGTTTAATTTATCGATGTAGTTCATCACAACATCTATACCATGATGTATTTAACTTATCGATGTTATACATGTCACATCTATATCACGATATATTTGACTTATCGATGTTATACATGTCACATCTATATCAAGATATATTAAACGTATCGATGCCATAGATCTCACATCTATATCACAATATGTTCAACTTATCGATTTGATAATCTATACCTCGAGATATATTTAACTTATCGATACACCACATCTCATATACGATCCTTCACCTAGAATATTGTTACTCTTTGGTAATGATCTAATTGTCATCGTGCCATCTAAGTGATTTTTAAGAATACTTTACACATAGTAGCATCCAGTCCAGTTTGTTTGTTTTGAATCTAGCGCAAAACTACTCGAGGGCTATCTGCGCTAGACCTCCCTAATTTAGCAGTGTAAGACTAAAAGGAAAGGCAACTAGTCATCACCACCCACCGCTAGCTCTTGGGCTACTCTTTTACCAACGTAAAGTGGGATTGACCTTCACATTATAACGCCCCCCACGGCTGAAAGGGCGAGCATGTTTGTTGCGACGGGAATTCGAACTCGCGTTGAACGCCTTAACCCACCTGGCCATTCAGTTCAGTTGTAGCAGTAGTATGTTTTTGATACAATCCGATAGAAAGAAAACTGACATGCGAAAACCTAACTCTTTTTCTTCTATGTTTCAGTTAAAAATGTGTTTCTTTAAATTAGTGAAGTACCTACAATAAATTTCGTTAAGTCAAATAAAAAATGTAATCACAAAGGTTTTGGGAAAAGGTCTACACAATAGGCTCTCTATATAGTACCAATCACGGGTACTGAAACTCGACTTTTGATGTTATAAGCCCTAGACGTACCGTTAAGCCACCAGCAATAACAAAATGATATTTTTTATTGTATGAAATTTATAATAATAGAGTGGTGAATATGAAGAAGACAAGCAAACAAATAGAAATAGTAACAGAATAACACAAACAATTAGGTAGCAACAGAAACAGACTAATACAAACAAACACGGGAAAACAAACAAATAGGTAGCAACAGAATAACACAAACAAATAAATGACTGTAACAAAATATCAAAAGTGATAAGATAAAACCAGAAACTGAAAAGAGAAGTAAGAGAACATAACACAACAACATATATGAAAATAACACATAATAACTCAGGAAAATTATATTACAACAACAGAATAATGTAACAAAGAGATTGAAATAAATAAATAACATGAGTACCAGACGGAAACAGGAACAGAAGAAAAAAACGAAATAAAATTACTTAACCATGTATATATAAACAAAAATATAATAACACAAGAAAATGAAGTAGCAGCACGACAAGACAACGCAACAAGAGATAAACACGCCATAACTGACAATGGCTACAATATAACACAACACACAAGTTGAAACAATAAATAGATGTAAACGGCTCCAAAATCCAAGAGAGAGAGAATAAACCTCAGGAATGATTATTATAGCTCTATCGGCAGCCAAACGTTTGCTTTCTCCCGGAAAAAAGATCGATCTTTGTTATTCCCCGCGAGCTTTCGGGAAGTGGCTCAGAAATGTATGTTACATAAAACCGCAAAGACTTTCGTGAATATCCTCTTAGTAACACGTAGCATTTCATACTGATCGAAGGGGTGTTTGTATAATTGGTTCAGCGCTGCCGTTATGAACATTATGTGCTCTAATCTCGCTCGTTATGAGAACTTGCGAGAGCGAGCTATATTTAATTACCTCTACTAATTAGTAAAACGACAGAGAGGTGAACTCTTTGCTTTTACTTGATTGACGTAGTGAAAGGTTATTATTAATCTCAGAGCTGAAAATTCCTATGTATATTCTAGTATCTTTTCTTACGAACATAAGATACATCTTACTTGCTATTTTTACATGCCTCCAATTTTAAATGGGTAATAAGAATATGCTCTTAACGCGATGTTTACCGCAAATATTAGGCTTACTGTTGTCTTACGAACTAGATTTGTATTTTTATTTGAAGCATTTAGTCTTTCAGTATTTACCTGTAAATACATTAACAAATATGTCATGCATTTGCGTTGCTGTTTTTGTTTTTATCCTCGGCTAGAAGATAACCTCACAAGCATGAATACAGAAGGATAATCCTTTATAAAACAGATTAGGGCAGTGACGCAGATATGATCGGTGGAGTTACAAGCGACATCTATAGCGACGAACACTTGATGATTTTAAATAAACCACAAGTGAAAAAAAAAGATGTGTAGAGGATATTAAGCTAAAGTGAATCTTCATTATTTTTCACAAAACTTTCAAAACAAAATGTCTGTAGCAGGTTTGACATAATGCAGCTGTGTTTCTTCTACTCAAATATGTTTCCGTGTGAATAGACTTTGATGATAAATTCAGTTTTTGTGTGTTATCGACAGATAAATGGAGTAAATTTTCCTGTTGTTCTATAATCAGTCCTAGCATAAACGAAGTTCCATGCCCATTAGGAGTCTAGCCAACCGAAAAAGATAAAAATATTGTCACCCTTGTCACAAGAGGAGGTAACACCTTGCCGTGAAAACATGTTTATATTTTTAAATGTTAAAACGGTCTTGATAAAAAACCGTAATATCTAGAAGTTGAAGCACTTGTAAATTGAACTATTAGTGTGAGCATGGCGGATTGTGAAATGATTTATTGCACACAATCTGGCGGATTAAACTTCACCATTAAACCACTTTATTGTATCCATTAGTTTTAATTATGCATTTTATGATTGGCAAGCATAGTGATAGGCACTCTTACTCTAAGCTTTAGAAATAATATTCGATCTAATATGGAATAATACTTAATTTGTGTCTTCGTATATTTACTGTAAACAATTTTCAGACTTCTCGTTGAAATATGTTAAACTACAGGGTGTTTGGAAAGTCACTGTGCAGTTTTGTAATCATATTTTATCCAGTCTATTTCAAGCCAGCAACTGATTGCGGTGTTTAGAAACAAAATAAGAAGGATCCAGACCTGTATTGATGACAACGGGGGTCACTTTCAACATTGTTTATAATTGTAATTCATATTTACCTCCTGTATTCTATATTAAAACATGTCTGTTAATAAATATATAAGATCACAGTGACTTTCTGAACACCCTGTATCATGATACCATAGGCATACATATTACGAACTAAAATTTTCTTAAAACACCGACCTGTAACCATTTATTTAAATGCTATCACCTGAGCCTAATTATTAATTAGTGGCTTTATTCATATTCATATATTAATTAATTTCTATAATAATAGGATTCACAACTTCCCAATTTGAGCATAAATACAAGAAGGCCTAGCTGTGATCTCATTCCAATCAACACTGCTTCCTATAATTAACATCCTTAAACAAACAGTTCCGTGCTCCAGAATTTAACTCAGGTATACCGACAAATCACTGACAAGATTTAAAAATTCATGAATCACTTCAGCAGGCAACATTCCTCGATACGATTCACCTATAAATATAACCTTCCCTTGTCCTGATGGTTATCAAGACTCGCACAATTCAACTCACAGAATTTTACAGAACTCACAGGTTAGGTAAGTACTTCGACAGGCCCGACAGTGAATAAACAGGTATCTTAGGCTGCCTTGTTTAAAAGAATAAAAAGATTTGTAATTTCAAAGAAGATAGAAGAACCACAAATCATTAGAACACTTAATAATAGCTACCTGGAAACTTGATAAGAAAGAAAACAAGAAAGATGAACACTAATAATAAACAGGAAGAAAAGTACAGACATAAAACTATATTTTTCTATGCCAGATATTTCTCTTGAAACATAGATAATCTGTAAACAACATAAAGTTAAAGTAGTTTTCAGTAATAACAACATACTATGATCACCTTTAGTACACAACAAACCACCTAGAAACATAACAAACACAAAAACATAACTTAAAACATTCCATACCCACAAACTAGTTGCACCTGTCTCAGCTAATCCTGATAGAAAATGTTCATGAACCAGACTTATTTTATCTTATCCTGATAAAATATCCGTGAACCAACTTTCTTTTATTTTATCGTTATGAAACGTCCATAAACCAGCTTTGTATTCTCAAGATGGCTGGTATGGGTATTAAAATGTTATTTTAATTAAAGTTTCAATACCCATACCAGCCGTCTTGAGATACATTTTTGCTTCAAGAGGGTTTATCGTCATTACAGATAAAACAGCCTTGTTTTATCTTATCGTGATAAAACGTCCATAAACCTGTTATACCTGCCTCAGCCTGTTGATTCATATGACCACCTAATGAAACACCTGCCTCAGTCTGTTGATTCATGTGACCACCTAATGAAACACCTGCCTCAGTCTGTTGATTCATGTGACCACCTAATGAAACATGTACTTCCCACTTTAATTCCTAATATTAAAGATTCTTTCTACAGTTTGTATGTACATTGTTTTGAACCCGACTAAAGACAATGCTCACCTCGGTTAGTAAGCCCTCATATCTTTAATTAATTTTCTAATACATAATCAAACCAACTGTTTATGAAACTCTTTAATTACGTGATCTGCATAACTAGTTTCACACGTACATATAAAAAATAGCAATTGAAAGCTCATTTTTAACGTGATTTATTCAGTGCTACTGTCAATACTTCATTTCGATGATCCGAACGCATTGTTAGGATCGTTACCAAAGCAACAGATGAGATATTTCTTTTAGGACTAAAGGTAATCGATGTGGCGTAGGTAGGTGTTTTCCCACTCTGAACTTGGGTACTATACGCTTCGACGTGTTACTTGTTACATGTAACGATCGGAAGGTATCATGGTTACTTGGTTGAGAACTGTATAACGTACATGTCACGTGATCAAGGCCACAGTGCAGTGTGTTATATTGACAAAACAATAAAAAATGTTGACCAAACACAGGGGGTATATGAAAGGGTGAAAACGTAGACACGTTAAGGACAGGAGCAAGTCTTATATCAAATAAATTTAATGACAAATACAATTATGTAAAAACAGACTTTCGGAATAAAGGTAAGGGTTACATAAAAACATACAAGCTTTCTGTTGAGATAGCTTATCTGCAGAACATAAGAAGGTTTGACTGGAAAGAGTCTGTACAGGGGAGTTTATTGGAAAAAGGAGAGAAAAGAAATGCTTGTTATAATATTAACTTTAAAACATGCTCGTTGTCAGAATAACGTAAACAACAACATCATATGGTTAGAATTCTGGAAGTTTAATAACAAGTACTACTGGCGATCCTTTGTCACAAAGACACAGTTACAACCTCAGTTATCTCTCGCAAGTTTCGAATATCTTTACATGACGTGAAGTATGGTTTACTTATTTTTTAGTTTGTAGTTACGCCAAAAACTACAAAGTGAGCTATCCGTGCTGTGCCTGATACCAGTAATGAAACCTGTATTTTAGCGTTATAAGTTTGCAAGCTTACCGCTGGGTCACTGAAGAGCAGTATTTTAAAACCATAAAATTTTTGTATAAACATTTACTGTTAATTTTATAGACTGTACAAGTACAGATCTGTATTATAAAGCTTATAGACTGAAAAATATTTTCTATAAATTTGGAAGCTTTCGGATAAAGTGGGAAAAATTACATATTTTTAATTATTTTATATATAAATATAATTATTGTAGATATAATTATTATGTATATATTAGCACATACACACACACACATATAGATATTAAAAAAGTTATTCTCTTTGTCACCAGAAGTGATATTCAAAAAGAGAATCTTTTGAGTGTCGCGGATTCGAATCCCCGTCACACCACAGATGCTCGCCCTTTCAGCCGTGGGGGCGTTATAATGTTACAGTCAATCCCACTATCCGTTGGCGGTGGGTGATGATGACTAGCTGCCTTCCCTCTAGTCTTACACTGCTATATTACGGACGGCTAGCGCAGATAGCCCTCGAGTAGCTTTGCGCGAAATTAAAAAACAAACAAACAGAGAGCTTATAACATCTAACACACACACTATTACTGTTTCCTTCACTTGATTCAATAAACCAAGTGTATTCCTCAGGCTTCCTGGGACGTAACTTAATAAAGAAAATAGAACTGTATACATAAGCCACGACAAACTTTTAGTGGTAGTTCTGCATACTGAAACTGCAGTTTTACGTGTTTCTGGTAGGCAGTACAATTCTAACATGCAGCTACTGACGGGTTCACGTTCATATGTAAATAGTCGTCTCATTCAGTCATTTTACTGAGGTAACTGTTACGTATTTCATGTTTTTCTCAATTTTAGATGACGAAATGTTTTATCTACAATCACAACTCATGACAACTAAAATATTAAGTAAATAAGGAGTTGAACACTAATAATGAAGAAATGTCAACACTTTAATAATACGTAGTTAAATAGTAATATTGAAGAAAGGTTGAAACTTTAATAATACGTAGTTAAACAGTTATATAGAAGAAAGATAATATAGAGAGCCATGAAGTTCGCTATTCCAAGAATTTATGGGGAGGCACAATGTCACGTGTAAGCCGCTAGTGGACCTCCAGAAGGTGTTGTTCCCAACATTACACATAAAATTGGGTCTTACGAAACAATTTGTCACAGCTCTTGATAAAACTTCTTTCCTAAACTGTCTGTGACAAAGGCCAAAGTTGGTGTCTTCGTTGGCCCACAAATATAGAAGATCCTGGAGTGCACAGAATTTCCCAAGAAGCTTAGTAGAAAGGAAAAACAAAACTTGGGGCAGCTTTGTCGCAATGGTTCGGGACAACTTGGGCAATCACAAGGTTGAAAATTATGTGGAACTGGTTGAGGCTCTGGTGAAGAACTACAGCAAAATGGGCTGCAGGATGTCCCTAAAGTCCATATCTTTGACACTCATCTTGATATACTCAAGGAGAACATGGGAATATACTCAGAGGAGCAAGGGGAGCGTTTACACCAAAATATACTGGACTTTGAACGCCGCTACCAAGTAACATATAACGAAAACATGATGGGAGACTATATTTGGGGACTGATACGTGAAAGTGATTTACATTAAAGTCGCAATTTTCGAAAAACTACTCACTTCTGAACATTTTTGTATAACTTTAGTATAAATACATGTAAATCTTGATTCATATGTTGTTTATTTAGATCTTATGTAAATGAAATCGTGCAAATTTGCCCGTTTTTTACATAGAAAATAGGTTAATTTCTAAATTTCATTATCCAGGCCAGAAAAGCAAAGTTTGAATGGAATAATGACCATTTTGTGTACTTTTTACAACATAAGCAATTAAGAAATAACACATACTATCCAGGATAAAATTTATGTTGCATAGTGTAATAAGTGAAGAAAGGATAAAACTTTAATAATAAGTAGTTAAACAGTAATTATTGAAGAAAGGTTAAAACCTTAATAATAAGTAGTTAAACAATAATTATTGAAGAAAGGTTAAAACGTTAATAATAAGTAGTTAAACAGTAATTATTGAAGAAAGGTTAAAACGTTAATAATAAGTAGTTAAACAGTAATTATTGAAGAAAGGTTAAAACCTTAATAATAAGTAGTTAAACAGTAATTATTGAAGAAAGGTTAAAACCTTAATAATAAGTAGTTAAACAGTAATTATTGAAGAAAGGTTAAAACCTTAATAATAAGTAGTTAAACAGTAATTATTGAAGAAAGGTTAAAACCTTAATAATAAGTAGTTAAACAGTAATTATTGAAGAAAGGTTAAAACCTTAATAATAAGTAGTTAAATAATAATTATTGAAGAAAGGCTAAAACGTTAATAATAAGTAGTTAAACAGTAATTATTGAAGAAAGGTTAAAACGTTAATAATAAGTAGTTAAACAGTAATTATTGAAGAAAGGTTAAAACCTTAATAATAAGTAGTTAAACAGTAATTATTGAAGAAAGGTTAAAACCTTAATAATAAGTAGTTAAACAGTAATTATTGAAGAAAGGTTAAAACGTTAATAATAAGTAGTTAAACAGTAATATTGAAGAAAGGTTAAAACGTTAATAATAAGTAGTTAAACAGTAATTATTGAAGAAAGGTTAAAACGTTAATAATAAGTAGTTAAACAGTAATTATTGAAGAAAGGTTGAAACGTTAATAATAAGTAGTTAAACAGTAATATTGAAGAAGGTTAAAACTTTAATAATAAGTAGTTAAACAGTAATATTGAAGAAAGGTTAAAACCTTAATAACAAGTAGTTAAACAGTAATTATTGAAGAAAGGTTAAAACGTTAATAATAAGTAGTTAAACAGTAATTATTGAAGAAAGGTTAAAACCTTAATAATAAGTAGTTAAACAGTAATTATTGAAGAAAGGTTGAAACGTTAATAATAAGTAGTTAAACAGTAATATTGAAGAAAGGTTAAAACGTTAATAATAAGTAGTTAAACAATAATTATTGAAGAAAGGTTAAAACGTTAATAATAAGTAGTTAAACAGTAATTATTGAAGAAAGGTTAAAACCTTAATAATAAGTAGTTAAACAGTAATTATTGAAGAAAGGTTAAAACGTTAATAATAAGTAGTTAAACAGTAATTATTGAAGAAAGGTTAAAACGTTAATAATAAGTAGTTAAACAGTAATATTGAAGAAAGGTTAAAACGTTAATAATAAGTAGTTAAACAGTAATTATTGAAGAAAGGTTAAAACTTTAATAATAAGTAGTTAAACAGTAATATTGAAGAAAGGTTAAAACGTTAATAATAAGTAGTTAAACAGTAATTATTGAAGAAAGGTTCAAACCTTAATAATAAGTAGTTAAACAGTAATTATTGAAGAGAGGTTAAAACGTTAATAATAAGTAGTTAAACAGTAATTATTGAAGAAAGGTTAAAACGTTAATAATAAGTAGTTGAACAGTAATTATTGAAGAAAGGTTAAAACGTTAATAATAAGTAGTTAAACAGTAATATTGAAGAAAGGTTAAAACGTTAATAATAAGTAGTTAAACAGTAATTATTGAAGAAAGGTTAAAACCTTAATAATAAGTAGTTAAACAGTAATTATTGAAGAAAGGTTAAAACGTTAATAATAAGTAGTTAAACAGTAATTATTGAAGAAAGGTTAAAACGTTAATAATAAGTAGTTAAACAGTAATTATTGAAGAAAGGTTAAAACGTTAATAATAAGTAGTTAAACAGTAATTATCGAAGAAAGGTTGAAACGTTAATAATAAGTAGTTAAACAGTAATTATTGAAGAAAGGTTAAAACTTTAATAATAAGTAGTTAAACAGTAATATTGAAGAAAGGTTAAAACCTTAATAATAAGTAGTTAAACAGTAATTATTGAAGAAAGGTTGAAACGTTAATAATAAGTAGTTAAACAGTAATTATTGAAGAAAGGTTAAAACCTTAATAATAAGTAGTTAAACAGTAATTATTGAAGAAAGGTTAAAACCTTAATAATAAGTAGTTAAACAATAATTATTGAAGAAAGGTTAAAACGTTAATAATAAGTAGTTAAACAGTAATTATTGAAGAAAGGTTAAAACTTTAATAATAAGTAGTTAAACAGTAATATTGAAGAAAGGTTAAAACCTTAATAATAAGTAGTTAAACAGTAATTATTGAAGAAAGGTTAAAACGTTAATAATAAGTAGTTAAACAGTAATTATTGAAGAAAGGTTAAAACCTTAATAATAAGTAGTTAAACAGTAATTATTGAAGAAAGGTTAAAACCTTAATAATAAGTAGTTAAACAGTAATTATTGAAGAAAGGTTAAAACCTTAATAATAAGTAGTTAAACAGTAATTATTGAAGAAAGGTTAAAACCTTAATAATAAGTAGTTAAATAATAATTATTGAAGAAAGGTTAAAACGTTAATAATAAGTAGTTAAACAGTAATTATTGAAGAAAGGTTAAAACGTTAATAATAAGTAGTTAAACAGTAATTATTGAAGAAAGGTTAAAACCTTAATAATAAGTAGTTAAACAGTAATTATTGAAGAAAGGTTAAAACCTTAATAATAAGTAGTTAAACAGTAATTATTGAAGAAAGGTTAAAACGTTAATAATAAGTAGTTAAACAGTAATATTGAAGAAAGGTTAAAACGTTAATAATAAGTAGTTAAACAGTAATTATTGAAGAAAGGTTAAAACGTTAATAATAAGTAGTTAAACAATAATTATTGAAGAAAGGTTAAAACGTTAATAATAAGTAGTTAAACAGTAATTATTGAAGAAAGGTTAAAACGTTAATAATAAGTAGTTAAACAGTAATTATTGAAGAAAGGTTGAAACGTTAATAATAAGTAGTTAAACAGTAATATTGAAGAAAGGTTAAAACCTTAATAATAAGTAGTTAAACAGTAATATTGAAGAAGGTTAAAACTTTAATAATAAGTAGTTAAACAGTAATATTGAAGAAAGGTTAAAACCTTAATAATAAGTAGTTAAATAATAATTATTGAAGAAAGGTTAAAACGTTAATAATAAGTAGTTAAACAGTAATTATTGAAGAAAGGTTAAAACGTTAATAATAAGTAGTTAAACAGTAATTATTGAAGAAAGGTTAAAACGTTAATAATAAGTAGTTAAACAGTAATTATTGAAGAAAGGTTAAAACCTTAATAATAAGTAGTTAAACAGTAATTATTGAAGAAAGGTTGAAACGTTAATAATAAGTAGTTAAACAGTAATATTGAAGAAAGGTTAAAACGTTAATAATAAGTAGTTAAACAGTAATTATTGAAGAAAGGTTAAAACGTTAATAATAAGTAGTTAAACAGTAATTATTGAAGAAAGGTTAAAACCTTAATAATAAGTAGTTAAACAGTAATTATTGAAGAAAGGTTAAAACCTTAATAATAAGTAGTTAAACAGTAATTATTGAAGAAAGGTTAAAACGTTAATAATAAGTAGTTAAACAGTAATATTGAAGAAAGGTTAAAACGTTAATAATAAGTAGTTAAACAGTAATTATTGAAGAAAGGTTAAAACGTTAATAATAAGTAGTTAAACAGTAATTATTGAAGAAAGGTTGAAACGTTAATAATAAGTAGTTAAACAGTAATTATTGAAGAAAGGTTAAAACTTTAATAATAAGTAGTTAAACAGTAATATTGAAGAAAGGTTAAAACCTTAATAATAAGTAGTTACACAGTCATTATTGAAGAAAGGTTGAAACGTAAATAATAAGTAGTTAAACAGTAATTATTGAAGAAAGGTTAAAACCTTAATAATAAGTAGTTAAACAGTAATTATTGAAGAAAGGTTAAAACCTTAATAATAAGTAGTTAAACAATAATTATTGAAGAAAGGTTAAAACGTTAATAATAAGTAGTTAAACAGTAATTATTGAAGAAAGGTTAAAACTTTAATAATAAGTAGTTAAACAGTAATATTGAAGAAAGGTTAAAACCTTAATAATAAGTAGTTAAATAATAATTATTGAAGAAAGGTTAAAACGTTAATAATAAGTAGTTAAACAGTAATTATTGAAGAAAGGTTAAAACCTTAATAATAAGTAGTTAAACAGTAATTATTGAAGAAAGGTTAAAACCTTAATAATAAGTAGTTAAACAGTAATTATTGAAGAAAGGTTAAAACCTTAATAATAAGTAGTTAAACAGTAATTATTGAAGAAAGGTTAAAACGTTAATAATAAGTAGTTAAACAGTAATATTGAAGAAAGGTTAAAACGTTAATAATAAGTAGTTAAACAGTAATTATTGAAGAAAGGTTAAAACGTTAATAATAAGTAGTTAAACAATAATTATTGAAGAAAGGTTAAAACGTTAATAATAAGTAGTTAAACAGTAATTATTGAAGAAAGGTTAAAACGTTAATAATAAGTAGTTAAACAGTAATTATTGAAGAAAGGTTAAAACCTTAATAATAAGTAGTTAAACAATAATTATTGAAGAAAGGTTAAAACCTTAATAATAAGTAGTTAAACAGTAATTATTGAAGAAAGGTTGAAACGTTAATAATAAGTAGTTAAACAGTAATATTGAAGAAGGTTAAATATTCTTGATAACAACTTGAAAGTAAGATAGTGTTAAATGTGAGTAACAGTGTGAGGTTAGAAGAAGGGGTTAAATATGGTTATAAAAGTGTTAATATTAAGACATCATTAAGTGAATGGTATAAACAATGAAGGTGGGAGAATTTGACATTGATAAACTGGAACAATTAAACATAAACGTGTTTACCTGTTATAAGCTTACTTTATGACTGGACTGATATCTTCCAACTTTCATAAGTACTAAGTTTTTTCATCGGTATTCCACGTATATAGGGCCTCACTTAGAACTAGAACTAATCCTGGAAACCCCAAGGTTGAGTTGCTGTGATCGATCTGTCTTATTTAAACGAATCATGTCGTTGGAAAATCTCGATACTTCTGATGCTAACTGGTCTATCATGTTACGATGCTGCTCTAGCGATATGATATTTTATGGAGTTGAAAGACATGTATAATATACTGTTTGTTCTGACATGATGAAGCTTTTGTACGTATCTTTCAAAATTACAGCTGTGACAAGTACCTGTTTATACATTGAATTTAATTTAAAGAGTTGAAGGCTGAAATAGAGAGTCATTTTTCAGCATCTAGACTTGGAAGGAACACAGCATATTGAAGGTATATATTTGAACAAAGTTTATAAATCAGGGGAACCCTGATCTACAAGAGAAAAAACAAACTCCTAAATCAGCAGAGCTAGTACTGTTACCAAACCTAGGTAATTTACTAGGAACAAGAAGTGTCCAATTTAATGTTACTGTATCAAAAGTCAGAAAAAATTGGGATAATGAAAAAAATATATTTTATTTAGTGTAGAATATATTAAAAAACCCTTATTAAATTGATAAAAACATCAGACGTATTAAGTAAGTTCCTGTATATCACGTGACTTTCACAGAGCCCTTCATTAACCTCTTTCAACAGAAATTCCATCTATTACAAACTTTTATCTTCCTCGTGACGATATAATTTAACTTTACATTTTAGCTTCAAATATTTTTTTCCTGGCTTTCTTTGACCAAAAGTTATAAACCTCGCTTCATATCTTACGTTCAGAAAGTGTCTTATGTTTCATTACTTTGTATTTACTACCTTAGACGAAACACAACATATGTTTCATTAGCCGAAACATACCTATCAGTACTAAAGAGATTGTAATATTTTAAAACCTGTGTCAAATATAAAAATATAATTCTTTATCAGACTTTTATATAAGCTAGAAATATAAGTACAGAGATTTTTCAGGCATATTTTCTTCAACAAGTACATGTCGCACGTTTCTAAACAATACTGAAATTGTTGTACTTGTGTAATAAACCAATAAACCAGATGTTGGAACTTCTTATTTTTCCACGTCATCAATCTCTCAAAGACCTAGCTTATGAAGAAGAAATTATTTCCAAAACTAGACTAATGTTATCTCTCGAAACTAGTCTTAGTTTAGTTCTTCTGAAAACATTTTCATGGTACAAATACTCAGAAGCTGAAGTTAGTTTGAATTATGTTGTCTTTTGTGTACAGGTAAGAAGAGATTTTAATGACGCACAACACAGATGTTGAGTAATTCTGGAAGTCGATACAGTACATGTTTAATCGTATTCTATCTGACGACCGTGCAGTTTGTCAATAGTTTTGCACCGTAAATATATCATCTGAAAAGGTTGTCATAAGAGCTTTTTCATAACCTATCTAGTGATCAAAGAAAATGGTTCCAGACTCTCATTTCCAGAGTCTGAACGTACAGAAATCCAAAGACGACACAACAGATATGTCTTGATATGGAATACCTTAAATAATTCTTTCATCCTCCATATGCTTAAGACATGTGATGATTGAACTGATATGTTATTGAAGCATCTCGCGTACACGTCACTTGTGTCACTTTTCCTTCTTGATTCTGTTTCACGCTGTTGTCCGAAACTTGTAGATGGATTTCCCACCGACTACTATGTTTGTGGATTCTCACCTGTTACAAAACGCTGCATTTGACTTACCACGGCTATGATGTGGCTTGTTTCTATCACGGCTATGGTGTGACTTCTTCCTATCATGGCTATGGTGTGACTTGTTGCATGTTTCTCTCTCCAATGTCCGTAAATTAATTCATATTATTTTTTCCCTATTACTATTATTCAAACTTCTAAATCCTTGATCTGAGTGGGTCTTTGTGATATGAATATACGGACATTTTGAGTCAGAATGGGCTGTTACATATATTATCATAAACGATCGGTTTTCGGTGACTTCACAATACTTAGATAACGCTAAGCAATATCAAAATAATTCTGACACACTTGGTTCCATAGCGACTTTTTATTGACAATGGTTGTCATGTGATTATCTGATTTGCTTATTGAAAATTATTGTAATATAATAGCTGAAACTTCTTTATAGTATTACTTATAGTTTGTAAGACATTTTAAGTTCAGAAATTTTCTACAGAATGAAAGGTTTAGGATGCTATTTTGGACAACAGCGGAGATCAACGGTGTATCAAAGTGATCACTACAGAGGTCATGGACAAAGAAAACTGCTCATGCGAAATAAACCTAAGAAACAAAGAGATTTTTGTATCTCAAAACAGAATGTTATGTCAAAATATTTTGACACAAAAATAGTTTACGGTTTCCGATTTAATCTGTTTTCTGTCAAGGATCTTAAGGTAAAACTGTTAGAAGATCGGAGTCTGTTGTTAACCAGAGATGTAAGAAGCGTGGCCTTGAAATAAACCTCAGTGCGTGACTTGGGTGGCAAGTGTCATCAGATACGCTTGATAAACTACCTCAACAGCACGAGAGTTGCGATATATATTTATATTATGTATATTTTACTGTGCCACATACGATCAACTGCTCACCACCAGTTTATCACCTTAACAGTTTCGATACCAGTGGTGGGTAAAGCACTGATAGTTCAGTGTGTAATTTTGTGCTTAATTTAAAAACAAAAAACTTAACAGATGATATTATAAGTAGTATAAAAGTTAAGCCTAGATGTAGCTTAATTACGTCCTTCGGTGACCACACCTTCCGAGTCTAATACAGATATTGTTTTTATTCGTCCTACAATTAACCCTAACCTTCTTAAATCTAGATGCTTTATGAACTTTGTTCTACAATGATCTAACCTTGTTAAATCTAGACGCTTTATGAACTTCGTCCTACAATGACCTAACCTTGTTAAATCTAGATGCTTTATCAACTTTGTTCTACAATGACCTAACCTTGTTAAATCTAGACGCTTTATCAACTTCGTCCTACAATGACCTAACCTTGTTAAATCTAGATGCTTTATTAGCTTTGTCCTGAAATGACCTAACCTTCTTAAATCTAGATACTGTATGAACTTCGTCCTACAATGACCTAACCTTTTAAATCTATCAACCAGTTTTTCACCTTCTTTGACCAAAGTTTGAACTGTTTACTCAACTATTTATTGTCAGAGACCCTGAATAATATTATTAATTTCAATTGCTTCTGTTGAATGTTCTGTTTAGACGAATAACCCGAGCGAGTCTACATGTTTTACTAACTACAAACTTCTAACTTCATTAGCACAACCTGTACGTGCTTCCTAACGTTTATCAGAACACCCTCTATCTGCTTTTACAATACCGTATTTGGTCGGAATTCTGTAAAACGAAACTCCAGAATTCGATGAAGTAAAATTTTTGTACCCATAATATATTCAGAGGCGTCGGAACCAAGGGTGATGGGGTGCTATAGTACCTCCATTTTCACATATTTGGCTTATAAAGCAACTGTAAATTATATTAATTTTCTAGGAACATGCTCCAGACCCCTCTAGATTGAGCTATCTTTGGAATCATTGGAGATTTTTTTTGTTTGGCAACTTCTTATGCTTTCAATCTTTTTTTTTTAAATCAGCATGCTTAGCCAAACACTCTCATTGTAAAAACAGCATGCTCAGCCAAACACTCTCATAGTAAGATCAATATGCTTAGCCAAACACTGTCATTGTAAAATCAGCACACTTAGCCAAACACTGTCATTGTAAAATCAGCATGTTTAACCACTCTCACTGTGCGAGTCCTTCCAACAATGATATGTTCGTTAACAAGATACCTGAATACATTTGTGTAACCTCATTGGTGTAGACAGATAGCTGTACGCAGGTGTTGTTATCCAAAATACAGAAATACATTTGTTTATTTTTCTTTCGTCTCATTGCTTTAAAGAGTAGTAAACATCAGCCGCTAGATGGCAGTGTTCTAAAATATTCAAAACACTTCATTTTTGAACTTCTACGACAAACAAGTGAAATCAATATTAAAAGTAAGATAAATGTAAACAGTAAGAAGTTACTACCGTTAAAGATTGGGAAAAGAGTGAGAAATATCAAAGTTAGAATTCATATTCAAAGTGTAAGTAGAGAGACAAGTAGAACATATATATATGTGTGTGTACTATCCCTAATGTCAAATTCTTCTCATTCATGTTGGTGTGGTTTTCATCAGTATACAGAGGAAGACAGAGAGATAAAAACTGAAATACATTAAGGTGATAGTTCTCAACATCAGTCGTTCTATCTATTTATTAGTGACGACGTAGTACCAGTGTTTGTTTGTTGAAACACTACAAAATGTAGTTGAGAAACTAACCATATCAAACACCTTGTGATGTAAAAAATTAATAAGATTTTAGATTGTGCGTCGTAAGAGCGTCTTATCTATAACTTAATATGTAACTGACTTTAGTTTGAGGCCCAGCATGGTAATCCGATAGACGTGGGTTTGAATCTCTGTCACACCAAACATGCTCGTCCTTTCAGACGTGGGGGCGTTATAATGTTACGGTTAATCCCACTATTCTTCGGTAAAAGAGTAGCCCAAAAGTTGGCAGTGGGTGGTGATGATTAGTTGCCTTCACTCTAGTCTTACGCTGGTAAATTAGGAACGGCCAGCACAGATAGCCCTCGTGTAGTTTTGCGCGAAATTCAAAAATTAACCCAACAAGCTTTAGAGTAAACGATTTTCACTTCATGATACAGCTTTATATAAATTTAAAACACGAATAGGTGACTCAGCTTTGAGGGATTCGAAGCCCTTGTCATAATTTGAAACAACTTTAAAACAGTTATCTCTAACCACTTTGACTTGTAGGTGTTAAAAACTGTTGTAACGCCAGACACTTACAGCTAACATACATGTAGTATTATATTATTTTCTATCTCTACTAGAAATTCATGTCACATCCTACGACACCTGCTTCCTGGCTTATCTTCCTGAACAGGTGAGGTCTCTAGATAAGATGTCAGACAACAGAGACACAAACCTTTACAGAAGTGTACGGAGTTCAGATGAGACCTGTGATGTACCATATCTTTATTGTTTTCTAAATACACAGAGTAACAGAAAGAGTTCAACACCTAGATATATATATATATTGTCGAGTGTTATATGAGAAGCTGAAAAGCTGAACGACAGAAGTTCCGAGAAAACGAAAAATTTCACTATTTTCATAACAAGATGCTAATTATTATTTTGAACTCTTTTCAGATGCTGAAATTATGAAGCTAGAATGTCAATATTCAGAAAATTAGAACAAAATTTGGCTTTTTTATTAAGTTAATTCAGTATAAAGTTGTTTCCAAAAATATTAAAATGCAGTTTAAAGAACAGCATTCTCTACTATGTAACCTGCTTCAAAAAACATATATCGAAAGCCATAACATTTAGCTGAACAAGCTGTTAAAACAAAAGTGAAACACAGTCTATTATTTACTCCTTGTCACTGAGTTGTGGCTGTTTCGGGAAGTTTCACCTCTCATCAATAACCTGGCCCGGCATGGCCAGGTGGTTAAGGCACTCGATTCGTAATCCGAGGGTTGCGGGTTCGAATCTCCGTCGTACCAAACATGCTCGCCCTTTCATCCGTGGGGGCGTTATAATGTGACGGTCAACCCCACTGTTCGTTGGTAAAAGAGTAGCCCAAGAGTTGACGGCGGGTAGTGATGACTAGTTACCTTCCCTCTAGTCTTACACCGCTAAATTAGGAACGGCTAGCGCAGGTAGCCCTGGAGTAACTATGCACAAAATTAAAACAAACAAACATCAATAACCACAGATGGGGAAAGTCGAAATATGAAGATTGTGAAATTTAGTATTTCCTTTCGATTTGTATTTGTCCTGGGTTTCCCTGGGTTACTGATGAAGGGTAGAATTCCCTGAAACAGTATGATGCAGTGACAACTAATAAATCGAATGATAGATAATAATTCACAATTACTGTTTACTATTAATATATAACGTTGCGCTTCCACGAACATATCTAATGAGAAGAGAGCTCTACTAAAAGAAAATTAGTAAACGTGAATACAATTAGAGTTTTGATAATGTCACCACCACTAGTACAACTAGTAGGAGGAATGTTCTAGTCAACAGTGTTCAAATAGATGTTGCAGAAAAGGGGTGATATTTGTTTAAAGGTATTTCTTTATTCACACAGTGTGCAACCTACATGAAACGAATTACCCAAAATCTATTGTTTGTATAAATGTCTCAAACGTTTAGAGAAGAAATAATTTGGTCGACGACCGTAGGATTTCCATGACAGTTGTAAAAAAAAAAAAATCAAATCAATGTATTACTGTTTGGTTTGAATTTTGTGCAAAGCTACACGAAAGCTATCTGCGCTACCCGTCCCTAATTTAGCAATATAAGACTAGAGGAAAGGCAGCTATTCACTACCACCCACCGCTAACTCTTTGGCATTTACTGAAATAAGCTTCTACTAATTTCCTGTACTCACCATACTGTATCTGTACCAGTCGTGTAATGTTTACTGAAATAAGACAGCTTCTGTTAGTTTCTTGTACTCACCATATTGTATCTCTATCAGTCGTGTAATGTTTACTGAAATAAGACGGCTTCTGTCAGTTTCTTGTACTCACTATATTGTATCTGTACCAGTCGTGTAATGTTTATTGAAATAAGACAGCTTCTGTCAGTTTCTTGTACTCACTATATTGTATCTGTACCAGTCGTGTAAAGTTTACTGAAATAAAACAGCTTCTGTTAGTTTCTTGTACTCACTATATTGTATCTGTACCAGCCGTGTAATGTTTACTGAAATAAAACAGCTTCTGTTTGTTTCCCGTACTCACTATACTGTATCTGTACCAGTCGTGTAATGTTTACTGAAATAAGACAGCTTCTGTTAGTTTCTTGTACTCACTATATTGTATCTGTACCAGACGTGTAATGTTTACTGAAATAAGACAGCTTCTGTTAGTTTCTTGTACTCACTATATTGTATCTGTGCCAGTCGTGTAGTGTTTACTGAAATAAGACAGCTTCTGTTAGTTTCTTGTACTCACTATATTGTATCTGTACCAGCCGTGTAATGTTTACTGAAATAAGACAGTTTCTGTCAGTTTCTTGTACTCACTATATTGTATCTGTGCCAGTCGTGTTGTGTTTACTGAAATAAGACAGCTTCTGTTAGTTTCTTGTACTCACCATATTGTATCTTTATCAGTCGTGTAATGTTTACTGAAATAAGACAGCTTCTGTCAGTTTCTTGTACTCACTATATTGTATCTGTACCAGTCGTGTAATGTTTACTGAAATAAGACAGCTTCTGTCAGTTTCTTGTACTCACTATATTTTATCTGTACCAGTCGTGTAATGTTTACTGAAATAAAACAGCTTCTGTTAGTTTCTTGTACTCACTATATTGTATCTGTACCAGTCGTGTAATGTTTACTGAAATAAGACGGCTTCTGTTAGTTTCTTGTACTCACTATATTGTATCTGTACCAGTCGTGTAATGTTTATTGAAATAAGACAGCTTCTGTTTGTTTCCTGTACTCACTATACTGTATCTGTACCAGACGTGTAATGTTTACTGAAATAAGACAGCTTCTGTTAGTTTCTTGTACTCACTATATTGTATCTGTACCAGCCGTGTAATGTTTACTGAAATAAGACAGTTTCTGTCAGTTTCTTGTACTCACTATATTGTATCTGTACCAGTCATGTAATGTTTACTGAAATAAGACAGCTTCTGTCAGTTTCTTGTACTCACTATATTGTATCTGTACCAGCCGTGTAATGTTTACTGAAATAAGACAGCTTCTGTTAGTTTCTTGTACTCACTATATTGTATCTGTGCCAGTCGTGTAGTGTTTACTGAAATAAGACATCTTCTGTTAGTTTCCTGTACTCACCATTCTATCACACAGTAAGTAACGTATTTTTAATTCTTACTTGGACTCCATTTCTACAGATAAATAACAAATCAATATCGCTAATTGCTGGTAATATTTAGAGTGCTATTTGCCCAACGTTCCTTCTCTACGTAACGGTTATCATTATTAGCAGAAACTTACACACTGTTGTGGTAATCTTGCAAGAATTCTGGGGGTAGAGCATCTCCACTGCCGGTCGTCCCGAACGGTGACCAGATCCCGACCGTGGCCATGACGAGGCTCTCACATTCTAGGGCTGGACAGCCCTCTTGTTAGTTTTTATTTATTATTCCTTGTTTCGGATCTCTACCTTACGAGTGTCCTATAATTAGAATAATTCGACACATTCGTACACACCAGTATTGTAGCACTACATGCGTCAGGTTAATATTGTCTATCAGGTTGACCTGATCTACTCAAGTTGGGAAGAAACGTGTTTAACTACACTACTTAATAAACGAAACCTGTACCCCTCCGTCACAGAAGAACCCATCGGAATAGCCTAGTAGCAGTTGCGATAATGACCAAAGCAGCTATAGAGGAACGCAGTTAGAGAGCGCACACTCCGTACAGTCCGTACGCACGCGCTCGAGTGAAGTGGAAGAGTAATACGAGCAAATCCAATCAATTCCAGCTTACTATCGGCTTACCTACACATTATCTTACGTTTCTAAGCTATCGACAACAGAATCTGTTGAGTGTGATGAAGAAAAGAACACACGAGATTCATCAGTACCCGATTTATAGGGGTCAATCTCCATGTACTCTCCCCTTCCCCCCAGAACTTCACTGACTCTCCCATAGCTTTCTCCCTAAATATAGCAACTGTGTCAATTGGCAACCCCATCTTTGTGGTATTTATAAATCAGGGCTATGAAGGGACACTTAAGAATGAATACAGAAATTTAAAGATCCTGAAACGATGGGTGTGACACCTCTCCACTAGGAGAAAAGGAGAAAGTGGCTGACAGCCAGAAAGTAGAACAAACACCGTAAACGGTGTGGTTTTATCTTATGAAAATTGCGTGTTTAGACCAGTCTTTGGACTAATATGCCAGCTACAGTTTTTTTTGGAGGTAAACGAAGTTTTATAAGATAAAACAGATTGTGGCTATTACAAAAAAAAAACACCAAAAAAACTCAAATTATTGTTTCCAAATTGTGAAATGTTTATTAGATGTGAAAAAATAAATATAGAAAAAAATATAAAAAGTGGAAGAAATTGCGTGTGATAGTTGTTTCAAGAAAGAAGGAAATATGGAACAAGGTGTTAAGTACAGATTATATAAACATTTAGTGTTTGTCTGTTTGTTTTGAATTTCGCGCAAAGCTACACGAGGGCTATCTGTGCTAGCCGTCCCTAATTTAGCAGTGTAAGACTAGAGGGAAGGCAGCTACTCATCCATACCCACCGCCAACTCTTGGACTACTCTTTTACCAACGAATAGTGGTATTGACTGTCATATTATAACGCCCCCACGGCTGAAAGGGTGAGCATCTGTGGTGTGACGGGGATTCGAATCCGTGACCCTACGAATACGAGTCGAGTACCTTAACCATATGGCCATGCCGGGCCTAAACATTTAGTGGTTTACTGTTGAGTTGAGAGGTACATAAAGTCGGCCATTTTCAGAAACCTCGTATCTACAACATTATATATCGTAGAAATATATACATATCTGTCGTTACCACTTTGTGGTTTCACGTATGACGTAGCTCAACAAAGGAGAGGATTCAGATTACTGGATCTACGTTGTGCCCAAATTAGTACGCAGTGAAATGTAAAATGAATGGTCAAGCAAATAGATAAATAAAATGACAATTATTACTTTGTTAGATGACCAGCTGCCTTCCCTCAGGTTGTACACTGCTAAATTATGGACGATTAGCGCAGATAATCCTCAAGTAGCTTTATGTGAATTGAAACAAACAAACAGCCGACGATATTTGTCTTCCTCCTTAAGCGATCCACGTATAATGGAATGTCAGTAAAACTATCCACATACAATAGAATGTCAGTTAAACGATCTACGTATAATAGAATGTCAGTACAAATGATCCACGTATAATGGAATGTCAGTAAAACAATCTACGTATAATGGAATATCAGTAAAATGATCCACGTATAATAGAATGTCAGTGCAAATGATCTACGTATAACAGAATGTCAGTAAAACTATCTACGTGTAACGGAATGTCAGTACAAATGATTCACGTATAATGGAGTCAATTTTTTCCGGCCCGGCATGGCCAAGTGTGTTAAGGCGTTCGACTCATAATCCGAGGGTCGCGGGTTCGAATCCCAGTCGCACCAAACATGCTCGCCCTTACAGCCGTGGGGGCGTTATAATGTTACGGTCAATCCCGCTATTCGTTGGTAAAAGAGTAGACCAAAAGTTGGCGGTGGGTGGTGATGACTAGCTGCCTTCCCTCTAGTCTTACACTGCTAAATTAGGGACGGCTAGCGCAGATAGCCCACGAGTAGCTTTGTGCGAAATTCAAAAAACAAACATACAAAGGTATAATAGAATGTCATTAAAACAATAAATATTTACTGTAATGTCTGTAAAACCATTCGTACCTTCTGAATTGGCAGTTAAACTTTTAACATCTACGAGAAAATCCGTTAAACGACCAATATCTACCAGAATGTCAGTGAGGCGATCAGTATTTGATCCCTACCTTGTGATGGGCAGATCTAATAAATTCCGCCCATCCGCTCATACACATATAACACGATTTACAGTTAGTGCTAACATGGCGTTTTGTATACCTAACAATTTACAGTTAGTGCTAACATGGCGTTTTGTATACCTAACAATTTACAGTTAGTGCTAACATGGCGTTTTGTGTACCTAACGATTTACAGTTAGTGCTAACATGGCGTCTTGTACACCTTACGATTTACATTTAGTGCTAGCATGGTGTTTTGTACACATAACGATCTACAGTTAGTACTTTTGCATAATGAGTGACACTCAGCGCTAACATCCTAATTTGTTACTTTAACGATATTCTCTCATATAAAATATTCTAACAATGTACTCTTAAAACTTCCTAAATGTTTTGTTTTTTCATTGTGGCAGGTTTTATTTTTACTGGCTGTGTTTACATAAAGTGTTTCTTTATGTTTTATACCTACAACTTATATATAAACATATATATAATTTCTATCTTTAAAGACTTGTGCATGATGTTTTAATAGACGTTTTATACTCGTGTATTAGTTAAATAAATCCTTAACACGAACTTTTTAAAAATCAACATAACATTCTAAACGTTCTGGAAATGTTAAAGCTTTGTGTCGCGTACAGCGCTACATCTGTCGGTCTATTTATAAACTACTACTGTCTCCTGATGTCCAGTGTGCTTTTAATGGCAGAAATATAAACTTTGCAACTCGTCTGAGATAATCAGCAGTTGTTAACAATAACCACGAAACAAATACTTTTCACTATTAACGTCTGTTCCAATGGCTTCGAGCCAAGTTGGGAAAATCTATGTATAGGACATTTTAGCGCTAAGTTTAACAGGCTGTGAAGAAACGGTTGATTGTGTCAGACAGAGACAAAGAAAGTCTTTCAATTCTGATGCAGCATTTAACTTCCATTTTTATCTACGAATGTTTCCAAATTCACCACGAGAAATACTATAAAACTTAATATACTCTGGTTCAATACATGACTTATATAAAGAATAACGTGATTCAAATTTTTGTCACTATTACTGTGAAGAAATATATCACCCATTTTACTACTAAATGTAATACTTAGCCAGTTAAGTTACTGCACACCATACAGGGAGTTGGCACTCTCTTCATCATGACTTCGAACTTTACAACTGGCTTGCTATCTTTAAAGATATCCATGTATAGGTGTAAATATCTGGTGAATAAAATAAAAGAAATATTGTACGCGCGTAAGTTTTTACTTTCTTCATTTGAAGCATACTTCGAACCAAACAAAACAGAAGGTACGAAAATAAGGAGCTTCAATGACGTCACGAGCGTTTGCCTGAACCGTATCCAATCCATAACAACCTTTTATTTTACCTTCGAGAAGAGTTACCGAGAACATGAACAAAACGGACTGAATAAGTAGAAAGTGCCATTAGGTAGCGCTATGGTAAACATTTAATTTCCGAAGAGCAAGCATTATTAAAATAATACGTGGGTTTTTAAAACATCTTTCATCTTTTTGTAATAGATGTCTGCTTTATAATTTAGGTAATTGTTATTACTTTTATATCTAACAAAACTTTCAAATAGACTATAAATTATCGTTGAAACTGTTCAAATTAATCAAGCGAGTTTCCTAAAACACCATAGACACTATATATAAGATTTGACCTTAATCTCACGTATGTAGTTTTATCGTGATATTCATTCATAATAAAATATTTCATATCAATCACTCGAATGTGTGACTATAAAAACACATGTTTGCTTTTCGAGTATCAGTTCAAAAACACTTACAGACTATAACAAACTTCATGATGAGTGAAGAGGGTTAGCTTTAAATACTTCAGTAGAAGTGTGAACTTACAAGCAAATACATTATGAGGGAAAATAGTGAGCTTTAAATACTTTAGTAGAAGTGTGAACTTACAAGCAAATACATTGTGAGTGAAGAGTGTGAGCTTTAAATACTTTAGTAGAAGTGTGAACTTACAAGCAAATACATTATGAGGGAAAATAGTGAGCTTTAAATACTTTAGTAGAAGTGTGAACTTACAAGCAAATACATTATAAGTGAAGAGTGTGAGCTTTAAATACTTTAGAAGTATTAACTTATAAACAAATACATTATGAGTGAAAAAGGTGAGCTTTAAATATTTTACTAGAAGTGTGAACTTACAAACAAATACATTATAAGTGAATAGTGTGTGAGTTTTAAATACTTTATAGTAATACAATAGAATCCATCTCATTTAAGCGTATGACAGTACTCAGAGTCATAGTACAGAAATCATCTTAATCAAGCACTAGGTACCTGGTAGCATTATAAATATTACATGAGAAATTAATATTGTTATAAAGTAACAGTGGTTTGTACCAATCGGTTGACTGGATATGGTTGGTGGTTCAGAATTAGGTATGTGTCAATGCCTCATTGATTACGCATTGATAAACGTGCTATGATGGGATTCTGGAAGAGAACGGATGAAAATCTTTGATAAACACCTAATTTGTAAAGAAACAACTTAATATATGCATTTACATAAACTACTCAGTTTTCCCAACTGTTTTATCAGTAAATATTGAACTTGATGTATCCACTGGACACAAAACTACTCAGTTTTCCCAACTGTTTTATCAGTAAATATTGAACTTGATGTATCCACTGGACACAAAACTACTCAGTTTTCCCAACTGTTTTATCAGTAAATATTGAACTTGATGTATCCACTGGACACAAATACTTCTACCTCGAAGTGAAATGAAGGTGAATATAAATACGTTCAGAATACTAATAAATTTAGACAAAACAAATGTCACTCATAACTTTCGCTAGAGGTTTACTTCAAGATACAATTAATATTGGTTGGTATGCTTTTGAATTTCGAGCAAAGCTACACGAAAGCTATTTGCGCTAACCGTCCCTAATTTAGCAGTGTAAGACAAGAGGAAAAGCAACTAGTCATCACCACCAACTCTTGCACTACTCTTTTACCAACAAATAGAGGGATTGACTATCACATTATAACGCCTCCACAGCTGAAATGGCGAACATGTTTGGTGTGACGGCGATTCGAACCCGCTACCCTCGGAAACACGAGCCAAACTTCTTAACCACCTGGCCATGCCGGATCCATTAATATTGGTACTCAAAAACAGTCATTTACCTGGAAAACTAGCCTGCACATATTTTTCTCAGTCTATCATATATCATTTGTGTCGATATGTATCTCGACTGGTGTATGTCTAGCCACTGGAACATGTGTAAAGCATACATTTAAAATAACCAGACAAATTAGACGTCACTACGAAATATTAGTTTTAATTGGAATTTTGTCCAACTTACGAACTGCAGTCGAATAATTTTTTTATTTCACTTAAGTTAATGTTTTTATATAAAAAATATGAACTAGCGCTTCTGCAATTATTAGTTATAATTAGCTATAATTCACCTTCAAGGTTTGTAAAGAGGTTACTGAGTTAAGCGGTTATTATTTATTTTTCTGTGCTTCCTATACTGAAGCAATTTGAATGATAAAAGCAGAGAAAGATTTTCATGAGAATGTCAAATGTCAAGGTGTTGTTTCAAAAGCTCTGAATGAAAACCAGCTAATCAGCGAGAATAAAAAAAGTCAGTATATAATTGCGTGGTGGTAACTCGTGTCTTCAGAACTCTTTAAATATTACGTTTATTACGTAGGTTTTAAAGACAACTAAACGTTTTGTTTTTTCTAACTAGAATATGTAATAACAAAGAGAATATAAAACAAACTCTGATCATCAGTTAACGTCCCTGTAAAACAATCTACAGCAAAACGAATTCTTTTTTAAAAGCGGAACATTAAGATGTCCTTTGTAATATTGAAATTTACAATACAACATTATAAAGATATGTTTTAAAACACTGAAATATCAAACACAACATTGTTAACATGTAATTGATAACATTGAAATATCCAATACAACATTGTAAAGATATCTTTTAAAACATTGAAATGCCTAACATAACATTTTAACGATGTCCTTTATAAATTTCGAAGATCCACCACAACCTTGTACAGATATCCTTTACAACATTGAAATATTATTCACACTTTCAACTGCCCATCAAAGCTTCAAAAACAAACATCTAAGCCTGTTCAAAAATGTCACGTGTATTTAGTTAAACTCAGACATCAAAGGAGTTGAAAGAACTTATTTGTTGCTATCATACTCTAACACACTTAGGGAAGGTAAATATATACATACTTATAATCAGCTACATCTACACCACGTGTTAAAATATTGACAAAAAAAAACACAGATCCAAAATATAAGTTTTGATACCCTCCTTATCTGTTTAGTTAGAACTGAATGAATTGCAGATTTGTTCCTTTTGTTAGGGTCGTTTAGTACACCAGAAATCACATGCATTCTGTTTCATCTTTGTTTTCTATACAGGCATCTAAACGAGAAAATTGAAGTGTTGGTAGTTCTACCACGTCCTTTAAACTATCATTGATTCCATATGTCCAATACCCTTGGACCATAAGGTTTACGACAGGCAAGAAATAACTATTATATGTGTACTAAGCTATATCACCACGGCGTTAATATAATAAAATATTGTTACAGAATTTGTAGTGTACCAGTGTTGGAACAATATGAGTTACGATATAGTTAGAAACAATAAACACCTTATTGTAAAGTATTGTTACAGAAGTTGTGGTGTACTAGTGTTGGAACAATATGAGTTAAGATATAGTTAGAAACAGTAAGCAATACGCAATGCTCTGTTGTTTCAAACTTCGTCATGGGTTGCCGTGTAATTAAAGTGTACTTTTTCTTTTATTAGTATGGCATAGCCCCAACCTCCACTCAGTTGCTCTACGAAAACTTTAAGAGCTTACAACATGAAAAATATGAATTTTGATATCTGAAGGAAGGTGTGAGACACAACAGAAATAAAAAGTTGTACAGCTTGTAAAAAAGAAACAAGTACGGGAGGTACAATATTGCAAAAGAATGAAACGTATATTTTAAAATACATTAGGAAATCTGAATGCAAAGAAACAAGTATTAAATAAATTCGACCTTTTACGTAACATCGAATTTAGAGAAAATGCAATATTATTTACAACTGTAATGTCATCTACCGACAATCTGTGAAAGAAGAGTTAAAAGCTAATTGTTAAATGAAATGAATTATCTATTGGTTCAAAGAAGTTGTTTCTATCAAAATATTTCAGTACTTGTACCGTTAGGCACGCGTTAATTTCCTCTTCTTAAAATCTAGTTTCATGTTACACCAATTTTGCTAAGACTTTGGGCTACAACCAATAATTCCTCATTATTATAATTATGTTACAACATCATACTCACTTCAGATTGTTAGTGAACATAATACGTTACACAAGCTAATGAATGAAAGAACATTGTTAGTGAACATAATACGTTACACAAGCTAATGAATGAAAGAACATTGTTAGTGAACATAATACGTTACACAAGCTAATGAATGAAAGAACAATGTTAGTGAAGATAATACGTTACACACGCTAATGAATGAAAGAACATTGTTAGTGAAGATAATACGTTACAGAAGCTACTGAGAGTATATTGTTAGTGAAGATATGTTACACTAGCTAGTGGTTGGTTGATTCAGTGTTTCATGGCACAAAGCAGCTAGGCTATCTGCGCCAAACGTCCGGTAAAAAGGTAAAAATAAATTCAGTAAAATTCATAAAATGAAATTAAGGTAAAACAAAACAAAGTTAAAAAATAAATAAATAAATAGCATAAAACCAATGTTTACATCTAGTCTACAACGTCAAGAGAAAAACCACAGTAACTCAAGTTGTAAAGGACTTTCTGTAGCGTGACTGTAATAATCATAACTCGCCAGGAAGACTAACAGGTAAGTACAAAAACCACCGTCAGTCACCTGA
The DNA here is from genome assembly GCF_004210375.1 of Tachypleus tridentatus. NCBI lineage: Eukaryota > Metazoa > Arthropoda > Merostomata > Xiphosura > Limulidae > Tachypleus > Tachypleus tridentatus. Next base: position 76,340,779 of record NC_134827.1, on the reverse strand, counting down.
AGTTGGCCTTTCCAGTCCTGGTTTCGAGTTACTTAATGTTAAGTCAGTTTCTAATTTCAAATTGAACTAGATGAACTGTAATTTTTAAAAGGGAGCCACATTAAAAAGGTGTAAATTATATATTAAAAAACTTAAATGGCATTAAAGAGATAAGTGGCGTTTAAAAAATTGAAAACATTACCAAGGTGGACATTGTTACCATCACAAATAACACTGTCTAACCTTATGGATAAACCTTGAAACAGAACACGCTTAAAATGGTGCTGTCGTTGTGAATCATAACGATGACAAGAAAGTAAAATGTGGCTTATTGTGATCTAAGTGTTACACAAACTACACAATGGTGCATCAGTTCCAGATAAAAGAAAACAATGAGTTAAAAAACTGTGGCCATTGCATAGTCTAGTTAGAACAACTTCCTCTTTCCGATCCTTACGTGAGCAAGACGGCCAAAGTCCAATAGAGGGTTTTATTTGGAAAAGCTTGTTTTCGCGTTGCTTACTCCAAGTCCACTGCCAGTTGGCACGGAGCCGAGCCTTGAATACAGGACCATAGTCCATGTATGGAATTGGCACAGCAGTGATAGAGCCAGAACAGATGGATTTAGCTGCCGTGTCTGCAAGCTTGTTCCCACGAATACCAACGTGACCCAGTATCCAGAAAAACTGAATAGAAGTAGATGTTAAAGAGAAATTGGTCAATCGGGTTTAAATAGCGGCGAAAACAGGATGTGAACCAACGTGAAGTGATTCCAGGACCAGCAGAGAACTAAGCGAGTCAATATAAATCGTGCAGTTCGGGTACTACTTAGCTTCTATGTGATCCAGGGCAAGAGATATGACATACAGTTCAGCAGTGAACACAGAAGCTGTAGATGGGATTCTGCGTGCAACCACTGAACCACAACAAACCATGGCAGAGTCCACACAGTCACCTGATTTCGAACCATCTGAATAAATAGGAATGGAAGCTGGTTAGAAAGATGTTTAGCAAATAGCAGACAGTATTTCCAATCAGGAGTGTCTACTTTTCTCAGATGACTTAAAGATAGGTCGCAACTGGGGACTGTAAGAAGCCATGATGGGATGGGCTGACCAGTGGATACAGCAATGTTATCCAAGGACAAACCCAATTCACCTAATTTCGTTTGAATACGAAGGCCAAAAGGAGCAATGGCAGACCATCTGGTCTGAAAAAGCATGGTCCATTGAAGAAGGAAAACACAAGCCCAGGTGGGATGCTTTGGTAAGGAACAAAGTTTCGAAGCACATAGTAAAGACAGCTGCAAACAGCAGAGATGCAAAGAAGGTTTATGAGACTCTATGTATAAGCTCTGAACTGGGGAAGTGCAGAAAGACCCAGTGCAGAGCTGAAGTCCTTGATGATGAATAGGGTCTAGCATCTTTAAGGTCGATGGTCTGGTAGAGCCATAGACCAGTGATCCATGGTCGAGTTTCGATCGATTAAGAGCACGATATATCTTTAGCATAGAACATCGATCTGCTCCCCAAGTGGTGGTAGGGAGGACATGGAGGATGTTCAATGCTCTTGTACATTTGACCCATAGCTGCTTGATGTGTGGAATAAAGGTTACCTTACAGTCAAAGATAAGCCCCAAGAACTTAGTCTCAGAGACCACAGGCAGCACAACTTCGTCGATACAGAGTTCAGGATCAGGGTGAATACCCCGTTGGCAGCAAAAATGCATGCAAACGGTTTTAGAGAAAGAGAAGGTAAAGCTGTTTGCTGTAGTACACTTCAGTAGACAATTGAGGGCATTCTGTAGCTGCTGCTCAATATACCTCATGTCCAACGACTGACATGAGATGTGAAAGCAGTCAACATAGAGCCCGTTTGAAACAGTGAGAGGGAGTTGTTCAGTGATGGCATTAATTTTATACTGAAAAGTGTGACACTCAGAACACAGCCTTGAGGGATTCCAAGTACCTGTAGAAAAAAACGGGAAAGTGTCGAACCCACACAAATTCGGAATTTCCTGTCCATTAAAAAAATTTTAATAAAAATGGGCAAATATATGAATGGAGGTCTTGCAAAATGCCATACCTCCATGTTGTAAATGTCAAAGAATATTGATACAAGATGTTGTATCTTGCAAAATGCCATACCTCCATGTTGTAAATGTCAAAGAATATTGATACAAGATGTTGTCGTTTGAGAAAGGCTTCTCTGATTGACGTTTCAAGTCGAATTAGGTGGTCCACGGTGGAGCACTGTCGTCGGAGCCTACACTGGGTGGTCGAGAGGAGGTTGTTTGATTTGGGGAACCAAACAAGACGAGCATTAACCATCCTCTCGAAGGTCTTACAGAGACAGCTAATGAAAGCAATTGGACAGTTGTTTGAAGGAATCTTGGGATCCTTCTCAGGCTTGGAGAAAGGTAGAACAGGCATTAGGAAAAACATTCTCCTGCCAGATCCGGTTAAAAACAACCAGAAGAATGGCAAGAGAAGCAGGAGATAGATGGCGCAGAATCTCATAGTGTATATCATCAGGCCCAGCCGATGTACTGCCAGATCAATGAAGGGCCAGATTGAGTTCCACCAGTGTAAAGGGACGATTAAAGTCAGAGACAATGAGCTTGAAAGAAAAGAGGTGATTGCTCTGCTCGAATCTTGATGACTAAGAAGGTAGAAGAGGCAGAAGTTCTAGATACTCAGCAAAAGCTTTCACCTAGAGTATCGGCAATGCTCTGGGAATCAGTTACTTCCTGGCCATCAAAGAGCAAGACAGAGTGGTACTGCCCACTGACCTTTCGAATCTTGTCCCAAATGATGTTGGAACTGGTGGTAGAGGATATGCTGGTTGTGAACTTAATCCAAAATTCCTTCTGGCTTTAACGTCTTACCCGTCGAGTATGTGCACGGGCCTGCTGGAAAGCGAAGAGGTTCGAGAGTGTGGGATATCTACGGAAGGTATTCCAGGCTCGTTTTTGAGCCTTCCATGCCATGTGGCAGATAGGATTCCACCATGGAAGCGGATATAGCGGAAAATGTGTCAAAGTTTTAGGAATACCCTAAAAGTACTGTCTATATGTTTACTGATGGCTTACAGACAATGACAAGATCAAGTTCTGCGAGAGCAGTGAAAGAGGGCCAGTTTGCCTGATCTAGCTTCCACCGGGGCACGCGGGTCGGGTGGCATCGACCATGGCCAGTCTCTCTCAAGAGTATAGGAAAATGATCACTGCCTCGTGGATTATTGTCAACCTTCCATGAAAAATGAGAAAATAATGAAGGGGGGCAAATTGAGAGATCAATAGCAGTAAAGGACTGACTAGGCGCATGGAAATAAGTAGAAAAACCAGTATTAGAAAGAGAAAGGTTGTGATCAGAGAGCATACGCTCTACAGAGCGACCCTTCCAATCAATATCAGAACTTCCCCAGAGGGGATGATGCCCATTAAAATCTCCCAGGATTAAAAGGGGAGACGACAACTGTTCAATGAGAGCATCAAGGTCTGATTGATTATATGTCTTTCCAGGAAACAGATAGAGAGAACAAACAGTGATGTATGACCCAAGGAAACACGGATGGCTACGGCCTCCAAGGGTGTGTCGAGTGGCAAAGACAGGGTGGGCACATGCTGATCAACCAGCCCTGGGTCGATTGGGCAGGTCTTTGCTGTTGGAAGGGGATTCCAGAGACTGATGACTGAAGGAATGATTATTTTGCATCTTGGGGTGAGAGAGGAAGATGGATTCGAGGAAGAGTCTATACCTGGAACCAAAGAATGTGGATCTTGGGGTTTGGTGGAATGTATATCAGGGACAGAGATAGATGTCGAAGTTGATTCATCAACTTTTTTAACCGTGGAGGTCAAAAGACTTTTCAGTTGTTTGGAGAATGATTCTTTAGGAGGCACAGAGAGATCTGTCTGCACACCAACAGTAGCTGTGGAACGAAGAGCAGCAGCATACATCCGAGATGAAGTGGACAGCAACTTTCGAGCCTCAGGATAGGTAATGTTAATCGTTTTCAAACGCTGCACCTCTTTCTCTTCCAACAATTTAGAGCAAGAACAAAAGTAGGATGGGTGAGAGCCATTGTAATTGATGCAATGAGGGTCTGTTTCACACTCACAGGCATCATGGTCCTTGCCACTCCAACGAGCACACATCAAGAAACCACGACATAACGTCTTCGAGTGACTGAACCACTGACATTAGAAACATCTAAGAGGGTTTGGAATTATACGGCCGTACCCTGCAAATTAGATAACCTGCCTTGATGGTGGCAGGTGCACGTGGTGATGTAAATGCCAAAACGAGGATATATGTCGACAGTGTAACTCCATCTTTGCGAGTGGAGATGCACCTCACTGCAGAAACTCCTTGAGTGGAGAGACCAGCGAGAATATCCGACTCTTGGATGTTCTTCAAATCCCTCTCAACAATAACTCCTCGTGATGAATTCAGAGTAGCATGAGGTGTAACCTCTATAGATATATCCCTAATTGCCTTTGAATGCAACAGAAGCTCATTGTGTTGAGATGTGGATGTTTCCACCAATATGTCACCAGATTGAAGCTTTTTTACTGACTTTGGAGAGCCAGCAAGTCCCTTCTGAATGAAAAATGGAGACATTTGCCCTAAAGGTTTGTCTGAAAGTGAGTGAAATATAAGAAAATGAGGTACAACAGGTGGTACGGATGGTGAGGATCGCTGCTCAGAATCTTCAAGACGTGGTCGTTTACCTATAGACTGTATTTTCACTATTGTATTAAGATTTTTAATTGGAGTATCCATAATAAAGAAAGGGAAATTTCGGTGATCACTGACCCCACCCACCATGGAGCCCTACGGGAAGACGCACTACAATGTCAAACAAGGACACTGCAGCAACGCCAGGGTTTCGTGAGCACTATACCCAAACATCAGCATTAGATACAATGTCCACAACACCCGTTGAGAACTTCCAACACTGGTACTTGGTTAACCCTAGCCCAAGTGGACCAGCAGATTGACCCAAGGGGGCTACCCCAAGGCCGCCCGTCTACAGGAATTCAAGGCCAAAGTGGTGTGTTAGGGTTGGATCCCTCAACCAACAGGATCCTCTCCTCCCCTTCACGGGTTACCACGCATGGCAAACACGTGGGTGGATGTTTAGATCACACAGGAGATAACCTGAAAGAACAAAACCTTTCCTGGGAGGTCCCCTCACCACGCACAGGAATCCGCACCGAGGGGCAAGCTAGTAAAAGTACATTGTTAATGAAGATAATATGTTACATAAGGTAATGAAAGCACATTGTTAATGAAAATAATATGTTACATAAGGTAATGAAAGCACATTGTTAATGAAGATAATACGCTACAGAAGCTAATGAAAGTACATTGTTAGTGAAGATAATATGTTACAGAAGCTAACGAAATAACATTGTTAGTGAAGATAATATGTTACAGAAGCTAACGAAATAACATTGTTAGTGAAGATATGTTACAGAAGCTCATGAAAGTATATTGTTAGTGAAGATAATATGTTACAGTAGCTAATGAAAGGACATTGTTAGTGAAGATATTACAGAAGCTCATGAAAGTATATTGTTAGTGAAGATAATATGTTAAAGAAGCAAATGAAAGAACATTGTTAGTGAAAATATGTTAAAGAAGCAAATGAAAGAACATTGTTAGTGAAGATAATATGTTACAGAAGCTAATGAAATAACATTGTTAGTGAAGATATGTTACAGAAGCTCATGAAAGTATATTGTTAGTGAAGATAATATGTTACAGTAGCTAATGAAAGGACATTGTTAGTGAAGATATTACAGAAGCTCATGAAAGTACATTGTTAGTGAAGATAATATGTTAAAGAAGCAAATGAAAGAACATTGTTAATGAAGATAATGTTAAAGAAGCAAATGAAAGAACATTGTTAATGAAGATAATATGTTACATAAGCTAATGAAAAAATATTTTTAGTGAAGATATGTTACAGAAGCTAATAAAAGTACGTTGTTAGTGAAGATAATGTTTGTTTGTTTCTGAATGTTGCACAAAGCTACTTGAGGGCTATCTGTGCTAGCCGTCCCTAATTTACTAGTGTAAGACCAGAGGGAAAGCAGCTAGTCCTCACCACCCACCATCACCTCTTGGGCTACTCTTTTACCTGCAAATAGTGGGATTGACCATCACCCTATAACACCCCCACGGCTGAAAGGCTGAGCATGTTTGGCCCAACGGAGATGCGAACCCGCAACCCTCAGGTTATGAGTTGCACGCCTTAACACGCTTGGCCATGCTGGGCCAGATAATATGTTACAGAAGCTAATGAAAGAACATTGTCAGTGAAGATAATATGTTACAGAAGCTAATGAAAGAACATTGTTAGTGAAGGTAATATGTTAAAGAAGCTAATGAAAGTATATTGTTAGTGAAGATAATATGTTACAGAGTTAAGGAAATCACATTGTTAATAAGATAATTTATCACAGAGCTAATTGAAACACATTGTTTGTAAAGATAATAACATTGTGAATTAGAAACTTATTGTTGGATAAAAATTATTCTACTTCAACAAAGTAAAATAAATAGGAAAATGTTGGTAAGGTGCTTTTTGAAAATTATTTTAACTGATGAAGTTCTGTCATAGCAGAATCAGATCCACACACATCAGTAAATTAAATTTGATCAATGTTATAATCCTTAATCAATCACTCTTTATTACAAATGTCCATCCATCTCATATTTCTATAGGAGCATAATGATGCATTACATGCTATCTGTCCTGTTTGTATACCCTCAACTCACTTTCATACTCTTTATTTATTTTGTCTACCTATTTCCCATTTTGTTAAACACACCAATTTGATATATGTTAGCCATAACTTAATTTTAAAAAATGGATGTACCTTTGATTGATTTGGTTTGTTTTGAGTTTTACTCAAAGCTACTCGAGGGCTATATGCCCTAGCTGTCCTTAATTTAGCAGTGTAAGATTAGAGAGAAGGTAGCTAGTCATCACCAACCACTGCTAATTCTTGGGCTACTCTTTTACCAACAGTGGGATTGACCGTCACATTATAAACCCCCACAGCTGAAAGGGCAAGTATGTTTGGTGTGACATAGATTTGAACCTGTAAACCTCAGATTATGAGTTAAGTGCCTTAACCACCTGGCAATGCTGTGCCCCACAAAAGGGGAGGAGATAATAAGTAAAACTGTGTGTACATTGGTTGGTGGTTGGAATTTGGTTTTTGGGAAATTCTGTGTGATCTTCGTTAGAAAACAGTTAGCCATTATTTGACATACGTTTGTGTAGGAAGGGGATTTTTCATGTGAAATAAAATAATTATAAAAAGTGTGCAACTTTTCATTTTATTTAGTATTTTAACATCAACACCAAGTTAAATGATTCATGGGTTAAACGGCCACATCAGGGATAGGCATTTCTAATATATTAGGGGAGGGGGACCAATTAATTTCACTGTTCTATACTCCCCACAAATAAAGGGATACAACATCACATATCATTGTTTGATTCAAACCTTGAGCATGCCCATCCACTAGTCACTATGTCAGATTTGACTGTGGCCTCTCTGTTGTGGTTGAAAATATAAGAAATGAAAGGTGGCATTAAATACTTCTATATATCCTGGTAATTCCTTGGCTGTCAATCCTTCCTTCTTTCTTTTTAGTTTAATCTATACTTCAGAGAACCTGTTCATGGTAAGATTCTGAAACAATATAGATATTTTGAAATCTGACGGAAAGTACTTGGAGTTTCCACCAAGAATCAATACCTCTCCAATCAACCCATTGTGCAAGCAAGTTTACAGGATATTGATTCTGGTTCTACCTTTTCCAAAAACTCAAGATAGGCTGCAATGATTGATTATTGATTTTCAGTAGTCAGTTTGTTTGTTACTAAGAATCAATTAATCACTTAGTTGAGTTTTGTAAAGCAAGTTCAAAAATTTCTTGTAAATAATCACACAGTGGAGAGAACAATAAGCAGAAAGAAATATCAAATTAAACTTTGATCAAAAAGACAGACAGTGCTTGTTTGTTAAACACAAAGCTTCATGAGAGGTTATCTGTCAACCTTGGATATCAAAAGCAAGGTTTCAGCACTGCAATTCCTGAAACTTACTTCTGATCCACCAGGAGGCATGGATGAAATCAGCCATACTACAAAAGGTATTTTAATTTCAACTGAAAAAGGACACATTGCCATAAATTACCTCCAAATGATGAAAGGTAAGAGAAATTATTTTAAATGTGGAAAACTTAAGACATTACCTTTTAGCCTGTATTTCTAATAAGCCAAAAAAATGGTATCCTGAAATGAGGGTACCAATCCTCCAAAATGAAGATAAAAGCACATTATTTAAAAAAAAACCATTCCATGAGTCAATAATTTCATTGATTGGAAGCTTTAAAACATGTTGATTGATATTAGTTCTGTAGCTGCCACTGTGCGATCTAATGAAAACTACCTCGAGAAAGAACCAAGATGATGACTGATGCAAAGTAAGAATGTTGAAAGTTACCGTCAGTAGGGATAATCAGTTTTGACATACTGGAAACAGGTGTTATATTAGACTTACTGTTTCACGTGGACTGGTCCACACAATGCCCTGATTCAGATTCCATAAAACATTTTCAAATCTCCTCAGACACTATGACAATGTTATACACAGATTGGTCTGAATAATGCCCTGATTTAGATTCCATAAAATATTTTAAGGTTTTCACAAACATTGTATATGTCAATGTTATATTAACTACAAAATGCCAACTAGCTAACTAATAAACAGATGAGCCCTAATACTGAATGAAAAGCCTTGTCAGCACTAGATATGTCAGATTTAGTTAAAGACAAAATTAACATATTTCTATATGTAAGTTGATAGTTATATTTTTCCATCATGTTTTTGATCTGTCACTAACACTGAGAGATTGTATAAGTAGGAAGACTCACTCCTTACTTGAAGATCTATTTTGGAGTTTCTGATAACATTAAAACATTCTCATACCATGAATCTTGCAATAAACTACTCTCTCTGTAGTGAGAAACTGCTGGTCACCCATTAGATAATTGATGTCAAACTGTATTTAAAACCATCATACAAAATTACCATTTTCTTACTTTCACAAAATTTGAGTTACAATTTGTATTTGTAAGCTTATTCCAAAATAATATTGTATGTAAAGATATAAAGAATATATATACATATATATGTCAGTATACATCTTATAACAACCTGTACATATAATAGCTACAAACATAACCTTTCATAACTAGTATAGAATATACCTCATTGAAGTGAATGTTTGTGAGACATAGCTGTAAAGAAGATATAACCAAAAGGTTTTTACTTGCTTATTACACTTTACCTTTGAGGCTGTGTCATCTGCCTTCATGGGATATGTCAAGAGTTAACACAGATATTTGTACAAATTGTTGAGTTCAGAATTGTGGACATCTATATAGTATAACATAAAACCTGCTGTCTTCCTTATCTGTAGATATGTTTTAAAAGCTCATTTAGCAGCTAGTAAAATTACAAAGTAAAGCTAAAGGTCAATCAGATAAGTTTATTATATATATATATATTATAGATTTTTTTATTTGTATTTTTTCTTTCCTATCAATGTTTGACTTATTTTGTGGTTAATGGTCCTGAATCTTAGATTTTATGGAAACTTCTTCCGAGTTGTACCTCACACAATCTTATCTTAAGACAATATATATACACAGATTTAGCACAGTGGTTTCATTAACACTCCTACAAAAAGTGGGGCCTATTAGGCCATTTCATTAAATCAAATGGCAATTTCATTTAAATACAAAATTATTAGCCTAATATTAATAACCTTTCAAGTTGCTCTGGGGCCTATTAGGCCCCACTTTTCGAAGGAGTGTTAATCCACACTGGGTGGATTTAACCTTTATTATAAATTACATTGTATAGTATTGTGTATTTACATATTTTTACTAATAACTAAAAACTATTACTTGGGTATTTGGTTTGTTTTATTTTGAATTTTGTGCAAAGCTACACCAGGGCTATCTGAACTAGCTGTCCCTAATTTAGCAGTAAAAGACTAAAGGAAATGCAGCTACTCATCACCATCACCCCTCCAATTCTTGGCTGTTCTTTTACAAATGAACAGTAGGATTGACCATCACATTATAACACTCTAACAGCTGAAAGAGAGAGAATGTTTGGTGACACAGGGATTCAAACCCGCGACCCTCAGTTTGCGGGTCAAGAACCATAACAAAGTATGTTAGAAGAATATCTGGAATAATTTACAAGGAAAATCTCTGATGTTAAGTTAATAAAATTATCTTCACTATTTTTTGAAACAAAATAGGATTTTGGAAGAGACATGTTTACAAACATACAGTAAAAAGGTTCAACTTTCTTAAAATGAATTATGTTCTTCCACTTACAAAATGTTTTTCTCAGAGTAATGTACCTATACTATATACATGTCATTTGCATACTTACAGCTTCTATGACAAGAGTACAAAATTACATCAACTGTAAAACCAATTTCCTAAAGACATATTACTTGCATAGTTATTATAATATTCAATAATGGGCATGTGAAAGTTATTACACTGAACAGAATGAGGATCACCATAAAAAGATTTTAATGATAGTTACAGAGGTATTTACAAATGTTTCTATACATATTGTAAAAGCACAGTACACTAATTACATATATTTCTTAACTCTGTTCATATATTTGTATTTTTTTATAAGGATAAAAATTATTACTTGTATAAATTTCAGCTTAAACTTTATAATGCTGATTTATTGCTTGAAGGATAAAACTGTTGACAATTTCAAATAATTCATATCATAAGAATAATGGAATTATAAAAATATATTTCATTAATCTTTACAATTTATTAAAACAAAAAAAAGTACAGATACACAGTTTTTCTGAAACTGTAAAAATATCCCTGTAAATTACAAGACGTTCTGAAAGGCCACAGCGTGTGAATTCTCATTAAATATACATAAACATGCATATAAAATAAATATATGTTATTTTGGCAAAGAGATAAAAACCATAAAATTCACATTATTTCTTAATTGAGTGCTCTATCCCAATAGGGTATTCTGAATGTCACATTTCATTTATTATTCTGTATTACAATTGCATGTGACCAATCTTGCCTGGATGTTGGTTGGTTTTAGAAAAGTGCAGTTTTCTTCAATAACTACAATTATTTTCATACCATTGAACTGGTGGGATCATTTCCTATGCTGTCCACAACCTAAACATTTCAAACACTCTTTTAGTAATAACTTACTTTTATATTAATTATCATTACAATTCCATTTCTAAGTATTTTTGAAAGATAACAAACTTAGTTCTAAAGTTAAAATATTAATATTTTGATTACATATACTTTATTCTAGAAGGAAGTCAAAATTTCAAATTTAACATTATCAGCTGATGTCTTCAGCTTCTCTCTATTGTAAAATAAGTCACATTAACATATTGCATAATCAACAAACATTCAACAAGTTCTGTTACTTAGTGTGCTATAATGTGAGACCTACAAACATTAAACAACTTCTGTTACTTGGTATGTTATAGTGTGAGTTGATTGATTTAGTGTTTTATGGCACAAAGCAGCTAGGCTATCTAAGCCAAACGTCCAGTAAAAAGGTAAAAATAAATTAAATGTAGTAAAATACATAAAAGGAAATGAAGGTAAAACAAAACATCATTGAAAAACAGAAAAAGCATAAAATCAATGTTGACACCTAGTCTACAATGTTAAGAGAGAAGGCAGAATAAGAGAAGTTGTAAAGGACTTTCTCTAGCAAAATGGTAATGATCATAACCCGCCAGGAAAACTAACAGATAAGTACAAAAACCACCATCAGTCACCTGAAGTTGGCATTTCCAGTCCTGGTTCCGGGTTATGTGTCATAGCAGTCATTATCAAAATGTAAAAGAATAGAAGTTTAAAAAGATACACAGCAAAATTGTAACAATGAGTAGCCAAATGTCCAGTAAAAAGATAAAGTCAAGTAAATGGAGTAAAATTTGTAAAAATAAATGAAGGTAAAAACAAAACAGCAATTAAAACAGAAAATGGTGTAAAAACCAATGGTGACATCCAGTCTTCAAAGTTGTAAAATATTTACTCTAGCAAAATAGTAATGATCATAACCCGCCAGGAAGATTAACAGGTAAGTTCAAGAACCACCGTCAATCACCTGAAGTTGGCCTTTCCAGTCCTGGTTCCGGGTTATGTGTCATAGCAGCTATTATCAAAATGTAAAAGAATAAAAGTTTTAAAAGACGCATAGCAAAATCGTAATAATGAGTAGCCAAATGTCCAATAAAAAGATAAAAGTAAAGTAAATGTAGTAAAATTTGTAAAAGTAAACGAAGGTAAAAACAAAACAGCATTTAAAAACAGAAAATTGCATAAAACCGATGTTGACATCCAGTCTATAAAGTTGTAAAAAACTTCCTGTAACAAAATGGTTATGAACACAACCCACCAGGAAGACTAACAGGCAAGTACCAGAACCACTGTCACTCACCTGACGTTGGTCTTTCCAGTCCTGGTTCTGGGTTATGTGTCATTATGGCCAGTACCAAAGGGTAAAGTAATAAAAGTTTAAAAGACATGCAGCAAAATTGGAATAACAATTCGCCAGGACGACTAACGGGTAGTTCAAAGGGATAATCCAAACAGCAGCGTTAGTCACCTGAAGTTGGCCTTTCCAGTCCTGGTGTTGAGTTATTTAATGTTCTGACCATTTTCCAATTTCAAATTGAACTAGAGAGATTGAGACTCTGAAAAGGGAACCACAATTAAAAAGGTGTAATGAGGTAATTAAAAGGTGTAATTTAAACACTTAAATAAGATTAATGGCCATTAAAAAACTAAAAACGTTATCAAGGTGGACAGTGTCACCATCACCAATAACACAGTCCAATATTACAGATAAACCCTGGGAAAAAACATGTTTAAAATAGTGTCGTCGTTGAGAGTCGTAACGATGGCAAGAAAGTAAAATGTGGCTTACAGTGATTTGAGTGTTACACAAACTACACACTGGTGCAACAGTTACACATAAAAGAAAATGACGAGTTAAAAAACTGTGACCAATGCGTAGCCTAGTGAGAACAAGTTCCTCCTTCCGAACTTTATGGAAGCTAGATGGCCAAATCCCAATATAAGGTTTTATTTGAAAAAGCTTGTTCTCCATTGCTCACTCCAAGTGGACTGCCAGCTGGCATGGAGCCGAGCCTTGAATACAGGACCATAGTCCATGTACGGAATAGGCACAGTAGTGATAGTGCCTGAGCAGATAGATTTAGCTGCCGTGTCTGCATGCTCATTCCCACGAATACCAACATGGCCTGATATCCACAAAAACTGGATAGAAGTAGATGTTAATGAGAAATGGGCCAGTTGGTTTTGAATATCAGCGAGAAAAGGGTGTGAGCCAACGTGTAGCAATTCCAGGGCCAGTAGAGAACTAAGCAAGTCAGTATAAATAGTGCAGTTGGAGTACTGCTCAGCTTCAATATGATCCAGGGCAAGAGATATGGCGTACAGTTCAGCAGTGAACACAGAAGCTGTAGAGGGGATTCTGCACGCAACCACCAAACCGCAGCAAACCATGGCAGAGCCCACTGAATTACCTGATTTGGAACCATCTGTATAAATTGAAATGGAATGACTGTTTGTAAGATGTTCATTAAATAAAAGATCAAACTTCCAATCTGGAGTATCTGCCTTTTTCAGATGACTGAAAGAAAGGTCACATTTGGGGGCTGTAATAAGCCATGGAGGGATGGGCTGACCTGTGGATTCTGCAATGTTATCCAAGGACAGACCCAATTCATCCACTTGCGCCTGGATGCGAAGGCCAAAAGGAGCAATGGCAGATCGTCTGTTCTGAAAAAGTACGGCCCACTGAGGAAGGAAAACACATCCCCAGGTGGGATGCTTTGGTAAGGAACAAAGATAGTTGCAAAAGATGAAGGTGCAGAGAAGGTTCATGAGATTCAACGTATAAGCTTTGAACAGAAGAGGTGCGGAAAGCCCCAGTGCAGAGTCGAAGTCCTCGGTGATGAATGGGGTCCAGCATCTTTAAGACCGAGGGTCTGGCAAAGCCATAGACCATTGATCCGCAGTCGAGTTTTGATCGAATAAGAGCACGATACACCTTTAACATATCTGCTCCCCAACTGGCAGTAGAGAGGACACGGAGGATGTTCAGTGCTCTTGTGCATTTGACCCGTAACTGCTTTAAGTGTGGCATAAAGGTCAGCTTACGGTCAAAGATAAGCCCCAAGAACTTGGTCTCAGGGACCACTGGCAGAGAAACATCACTGATATGAAGTTCAGGATCAGGGTGAATACCCAGTTGACGGCAAAAGTGCATGCAAACGGTTTTAGAGAGAGAAAAATTAAAGACGTTTGCCATAGTCCACTTCAGTACACGATTCAGGGCAGTTTGTAGTTGCAGCTCAATATATCTCATGTTCGACGACTGATATGAGATGTAAAAGTCATCGACATACAGCCCATTCACAACAGTGAGAGGGAGTTGTTCAGCGATGGCATTTATCTTTATACTGAAGAGTGCAACACTCTATACACAGCCCTGAGGGACTCCAAGTTCCTGTACAAAAGAACGGGAAAGTGTCAAACCCACACGAACTTGGAATCTCTTGTCCATTAAAAATTATTTAATAAACATGGGTAAATGGCCATGTAACCCATATGTATGGAGGTCTCACAAAATGCCATACCTCCATGTTGTGTCATAAGCCTTCTCAATGTCAAAGAATATTGATACAAGATGTTGGCATTTGAGAAAGGCTTCTCCGATTGATGTTTCAAGTCAACTTAGGTGTTCCATGGTGGAGTGCTGTCGTCGAAACTCACACTGGGTGGGCGAGAGGAGGTTGTTTGATTCGAGGAACCAAACAAGACGAGCTTTACCCATCCTTTCTAAGGTCTTACAGAGACAGCTCATTAAAGTAATTGGACAGTAGTTTGAAGGAATCTTGGAATCTTTACCTGGCTTAGAGAAAGGTAAAATAATAGCCTGGCTCCAGGCATTAGGAAAAACACTCTCCTGCCAGATCAAATTAAAGACAATTAGAAGGACATCAAGAGAAGCAGGAGATAGATGGTGCAGCATGTCATAGTGTACATTATCAGGTCCAACAGATGTACTGCCAGACCGATGAAGGGCCATTTTCAGTTCCACCAGTGTAAAGGGACAATTATAGTCAAAGAGGCAGTCAGTTCGAAAGGTAAGAGGTGATTGCTCTGCCCGAGTCTTGATGGCCAAGAAGGGGTAGGAACAAGCAAAAGTGCTAGATACCCAGCAAAAGCTTTCACCTAGAATATCAGCGATGCTCCGGACATCAGCCACCTCCTGACCATCAGAGAGCAAGATCGAGAGGGAGACAGAATTGTAGTGCCCACTGACCTTCCAAATCGTGTCCCATATGACCTTGGAACTGGTGGTAGAAGATATGCTAGTTGTGAACTTAATCCAAGATTCCTTCTGGCTTTGACATCTTACCCACCTAGCATGTGCACGGGCCCGTTGGAAAGCGACGTGGTTTGAAAGTGTGGGATATCTATGAAAAGTATCCCAGGCCCATTTTTTGAGCCTTCCATGCTAAGTGGCAAGCAGGATTCCACCACGGACGAGGATATCGTGGAAAACATGTTGAGATTTTAGGAATACACTGAGCAGCTGCATGTGTAATACAGTCAGTTACCGCTGCTACACAGTCATCTATTGATGGCTGATTTACGATGGCAGGATCAAGTTCTGCGAGAGCAGTGAAAGTGGACCAGTCTGCCTGATCCAGCTTCCACCGGGGCGTGCAGGTAGGGTGGCATCGACCACGGCCAGTCTCTCTCAAAAGGATCGGAAAATGATCACTGCCTAGTGGATTACTGTCAACCCTCCATGAAAAATGGGAGAATAATGAAGGGGAGCAAACTGAGAGATCAATAGCGGTAAAGGACTGACTAGGTGCATGAAAGTAAGTGGAAGAACCAGTATTGAAAAGAGAAAGATTGTGATCAGAGAGCATCCGCTCTACAGATCGGCCCCTCCCATCAATAATAGCACTTCCCCAGAGGGGATGATGTCCATTAAAATCCCCTAGGATTAGAAATGGAGATGGCAATTGTTCAACGAGAGCATCAAGGTCTGATTGATGATATGTCTCTTGGGGTGGGATAAAAAGATGTATCAGAAGAAATGCCTGTATTTGAAACTGAAGGATGTGGTTCTTGAGGTTTCTTGGAATGTATAGGAGGAACAGAGATGGGTGTGGAAGTCGATTCATCAACCTTTTTAACCATGGAGATCAAAAGGCTTTTCATTTGTTTTGAAAATGATTCTCTTGAAGGCACAGAGAGATCTGTCTGCGCTCCCACTGTTGTTGTGGAACGAAGTGCAACAGCATATGTCCAAAATGGAGTGGGGGCAGCAATTTCCCAGCCTCAGGATAACTAATGTTATGAGTCGTTTTCAAATGCTGCACCTCTCTTTCCTCCAACCATTTTGGACAAGAACGAAAGTAGGAAGGGTGAGAACCATTGCAGTTGATGCAATGTGGGTCCATGTCACATTCATAGGCATTGTGGCCCTTGCCACCACAACGAGCACATGTCAGGGAACCATGACATGATGTCTTTGAGTGGCCAAATCTCTGACATTGGAAACATCGGAAAGGGTTTGGAATGTACGGCCATACCCTGCAAATCAGATAACCTGCCTTGATGGTGGCAGGTGCACATGATGATGCAAATGTCAAAACGAGGGTATTTGTTGACATGACATTTGTCGCCACGCATGGAAAACATGTGGGTGGATGTTTAGATCCGAGAGAAGGTAACCAGACAGAACAGAACCTTCCCTGGGAGGTCCCTCACCACATACAGAAATCCACACCAAGGGGTATAGTGTGAGACCTACAAACATTAAACAAGTTCTGTTATTTAGTATGTTATAGTGTGAGACCTACAAACAATAAACAAGTTCTGTCACTTTGTATGTAATAGTGTGAGACCTACAAATATTAAACATGTTCTGTTACTTACTGTGCTATAGCGTGAGACCTACAAACATTAAACAAGTTCTGTAAGTCAGAATGTTATAGTGTGAGGCCTACAAACAATAAACAAGTTTTTTTATTCATTTGGAAAAATGTGTTTCATTTAGCAATAAAAACTTTCTTTGCCCTGATATCTAAAAACAACTTGTTTTCATTAAAAACATAAAAGTTATCTTTGATATCCATGTTAAATCCTAAAAATTACCCTTGGTGGTGACTTATAAAACTAATAATTACTCTTCATGTTGGCCTAATAACCAAATAAAAGAAACTGGATCTATTTTAAAACTTATAAGTTACCACTAGTGTTGGTTTATAAAACTAACAATTATCCCTGACAATGTTTTAAAACTTGACATAAACATTTAATGTCTGTTTCAAAAGCTAGTAGTTTCTTTACGCTGGTTTATAAAATCAACAATTACTTATCTTTATTTGAATATTTTTATAAAGCTACCCAAGGGCTATCTGTTTGAGCCATCCCTAATTTTTAAGTAACAAACCAGAGAGAGAGCAGCTAGTTAGCTTTACCTACTGCCAGCCTTTGGATTTGTGTTGTAAAGCAGTGGAATTTCATCATATTTATAATGGAATCATAGCTCCAACATGTGGTGTATGATTTATTATTTATTTCTTTTACAATGAAGCAATAGGAATCATAAACCCTTGTAGCAACAGCCTGGATGCTAACAACTAAGCCATGTCCAACCACTAATAATTAAATACACTTGATGTCTGTTCTCAAAGCTAACAAATACTCATGATATATCTTATGAAACATTTATAATTTCCTTTGACTTATATGTTCACAGGGTGAAATTTCCATCTATTGTCTGCTTTATTTTCTTTTAATTAATTCAAAATTTAGTTTCAACTACAAAAAAACAAAATAGTTATTGTATTTGCTTTCAATCTTCTTAGAAACCTGTACAGAATTAGACACCAGTGAAATGATTAAAAGGCCTCTATCAATCCCCAATATAGACAACAGTGACATCAAGAGTAAAGTGAATAACTACCATCTAATGTACAATCTATGACAAGAGAATAAAACCTTATCCAAGCAAATTCTAATATGCTTATTACTATAGTAATGTTATATAGGCTGAGAAAATTGTTTATAAAATCCCAAAATATTCTATATCTTAACCAATAAAAAAATCTGTCATCTTAATTTTCATAAAGTCAAACCCAATGACTGATGCTTGTAGAAACCTTACAGTTAAAAAAAAAGTGAAATGTTCTGTGTGTTAAAAACAAAGATGGTCTACAGATGTTACATATTTGACATGATCTGATGACAGTGTACTAACAACAAAATGTAAAGCACAACTTAAACATACCTTATTGATGAATGGTAGATACAGTAAAGTTCCCACAACAGGAATTCTTCGTAAGAAGTTTATTACTACTGGAAAGAACCCCCTAACATAAAAAAGACAATAACATAATGACCAATGTTTTATAAGCTTTTGTTCTTTAACTTAGAAATATTTGAAGTTGCATTAAATATGATTTTATTCTCAAAATGATAACTCCATCTAAGCAAAACATAACTATTCGTGATAAACTATATATATCATGTATATTTATGTGGAGTCATAGTGTTTCTTTTTCTTCTTATTCTAAGTGAACTGAATGTTTCTGTACAAGTTTTGTACCAAGTGAGTAACATTTTGTGACATCATGGAACAAAAACTCTAAACAACATCTAGAGGTAAAAGGAAATACATTAATTCTCCTATACTGAATATGTTATTCTGATAGGTACTTACCTCCTTTCACAAGATTAGTTACTTCCATTCATTGCTGCCCTCTACATGTGCATGTTTTATTTATGCATGCCACAAGCTTCTGTTCCCCTTGTTGAAGTTACAAGATTCCAACATGTCTCTCATGCAAATCATCATGCATCACATCCTAACCAATAGGAGTATGACATGTTCATGAGATGTGTCAATACAAGAAAATTATAACTCCAATATATAACTTACCTCCTCTCACAAAATTAGCTAGAATCCCACAGTGAGGAGGAGGGACCGGTGTGAGCGGATGACAAAAAAAAACAACCCTAAAAGTGTTTGAAGAACACCCTTGAAAATGAGAGATCCAGATCTAAAGATCAGAAGAGGGGAACTGCACCACTTCTGAGCCAGATATACTTTTTTGTTCACTTGTGGAATGTGTAGGATATAAGGGTGTTAAAAAGAGAGGAGCACAACTGATTGGTAGAGAATGTGATCCTAACCACAGAAAGATATTGGAACTCAGTCCTACAATAAGAAAGGTGGGTAAATAAGAATGTGCCCCTGGTTGTATACTGGCAATGGTGCTACAGACTGTACTTGATAAATCAACTATGTCCAAAAGCTCCTCCCAGGGCACCAACAATTGTACAAGGGTAGGATGAGAATTGTACTGCCTTCACCTCAAACACAAGGATCATGGTTTAGGAACCACTCTGGTTCCATGGTATGACATGAGGATTAGCTCTGGGCTATTAATCTGGGATAACAACAATGAGTATTGAAAAGATATCTATCTCATGGAATTGGCTTCTATAACTATGGCACTGGCCTAGACTGTCCAAATGGAAACAGCATCCTCATAAGAAGAGAACAATAGACAGACAAGGATAAAACTGTAACAATCCCATGTACCACTGATGTGTACCAAAACACAGATGGAGGAAATTGAAGAAGAAAGATAGACAACCCAAACCCATGAGTACTTATGTTGATTGGTTCATTCTAATCCAGAACTTCATCACGGAGTACCAACATCCATGCAAGGGTAGGATGAGAGCTCCCACCTGAAGGTGCAAAATGCATTTTGACATCTCACTCTGTTGTATTGGCTTTAGCAAACAGGAGGATTTTATGTCATTTACATTCACAGAACACAAGCAACCTACACTGTAACTGAATGGATATTGTATAGAACACACTCAGCAGGGTACTTTCATGGTCAACCATCCCAGTGACTTAGAACTGGAAAGTGGCAAAAACTCCCATACTCCACTCAAAGAAAGAAATACGACAATACAATGGAGAGTCCAGAGGAAAGTCATCACTAGAAACAGTGCAATGGATTACCATAAAACCTTATTTTGAGAAGCAGACCATACTGAGTCATTCACTCTAGACATAGCAGGAATCCCCTTCTTCTTCACCCATACAGTCCATAGGTGATACTCTCTGGCATGAGCATGCTTATGAAGCAAAATATTGAAGTTATTCACCACCAAATATTTACCTTACACAGGTACAGTAGTATCTACCTTACACAGGTACACTAGTATTTACTTTACACATGTACGGTAGCATCTATCTTACACAGATACAGTAGTATTTACTTTACACAAATATGGTAATACAGTGGAGCGCCATTAAGCCGAGAACCAGTAAACCGTGAAATCGCTTAAGCCGCTGTAGCAAGTCTTGTGAGCGAGGATTATCGCGGCTCACCGCTAATTTAAGAACGTGTAAAACGTGGCTTATGAATTTAATCCTGGCTTTATAACTTCAAGGGGATATTTAAAAAGGATTTGCTTCAATTTGGGAAATAAATAAAATATATTACAATAGAAATCGACCATTAATCTACCTTATCCGCTCTCTATGTCAGCTTTATGGAGGCCACCATTGTTACCGAATCACACCTCTCCATACATTAAAGTTAATCCGTGAAAAGAGTGATCAATAATTAAAGTATTATTTTTAATTCGATAATCCGATATAATGATCACGAAATGGCCCGGATGAGGCTCCTCAGCGAAGCTGTTTTCGACTTCGGCTTTTCAGTCACAAAGGTTCAAGCCGTGGTTAAGCAGGTCGACCCCCCAAATACTGCGGCTTAACGGCGCTCCACTGTATCTATCTTACACAGGTACAGTAGCATCTACCTTATACAGACTATAAGTTAGGTCTTCTGGCTTATTAATTGAAGTTTGACGAAATATAAATTGCTTTTGTAATAACTAAATATCTTAATAAGTCACAGAGCATAATAAACAAACCTGAAAAGCAAGATAAACCCATATGTCTCAAATAACATCCCTATAATAGGCCAACCAAATATTACAAGAAACAGACCACCAAAAAACGCCACAGATCCTTTTAACTTATGTCGCTGAAAGAAAAACCAGAATGTTCTTTCCAGACCAATGACAAAAGCTAGTCCTGATATGAATAATATCTGAAGGAAAAAAAATATATATATATGTTCATTAGATTCTTCTTTTCCAATATTAAAACACACACCTTAGAACAGTTTCCTTGTCTCAGTTAATTCTGAATAAATCTTAGTCATTTGATAATGAATCTCTGTTTATTTTTAAAATTTTATGTTCAAAAACTTAGCAAAATAATAAAAATCTTGTTTAAATTTTTTTAACCTGAATTTTATTCTATGGGCATGTTTTAATATTTTCCCATTACACTGTACGAGTATGGCCATCTTCTCACAAAGAATGTACAGCATAGAAAAATAGTTTGCATCATTATGTATAGCTGTTCATACTAATGAGTTGTTAAATTATAAGTACAGTTTTAATTAAAGGCTATTTGTTTACAACATCAGAACAGGAACAGGTTTTAATACAATATAACTGTGGCTGAAGAACTAAAACAACTTCTTAAACATGACTTACACATTAATCCACTTGCTATAGCTGTAAGATAGATAGATATGTACAAAAACTTACATGTTGCAACAAAGGTCAAAACATTGTCTCTGCTTTATTAGTAGAAGTGTTAATACCCAAACCAGCCATTCTGAGATACATTTTTACTTCAAGTGGGTTTCTCGTCATCACAAACAAAACCAATATTTTAAAACACTTATAAAGTAACTACTTTTAGATGAAGAGTTAACAAACTGTCTCTCTTCTGCTGTTATTTAAAAAAGTAAATGTTTTGGAAGAGAAAAACCATCAACATGAAAATCATGGATTGTTCCAGTTAAGAAATACATATATATAGAATTGATTAAAATAAAGACAACTATTTGTTTTACAAATATTTAATTTATTAATATAATGGTTTCACCTTCACTGGCAAAATCACTGTGATAATAAATGAAATATTTGTTAAGTGTATAGTTACCTTTGTTTTATCAATTCTGTAATTATGGAGTTCCAATAACTACTGATAACTTAAATTATTACATATATAACTGTTGTATCAAAATTATACATAAACAGTTGTTTTTATTAGAAGACTATTTGATTATCACTAGCATACCATGACACTAAATCATTTTGGACATATTTTTTGTGAAAAAAAACACTATTTAGCAGTCTAATTTATTCTAATACAAAGACAGAGGTTAAACAATGATTGACAGAATGTCTTGCTTGGTAGGTAATAAATGATTTTATAGAAATAAACGCCTCTGTCTGCAGACAAACAAGCATTTATAGTTCCCATGACAACATGGATTATTACATAAAACCATTTTAAAAAGCCACATTTAAATTCTGCAATAAAAACCTTTGTCAATAAATGTAACCAGTCTCACTTACATTTCCAACTGCAAGAAGTCCTCTATCAAAAATAAATATCACACCCAGGAAAAGAAAAGCCACACCAAATCCTGTCAGTCCAATACCAATTTCTATGGAAGGTGATAAATACATTTTATAAAAGTGTACATAGTTCTATATTGGAGCAATTAATGAACAGAAAAAGAAACAATACATGCAATAGCATTCTAACTCACTAATATTTATTCCTGTGATGATAAAAACCTTTATGTGAGAAGACCAAATCCGTTATGAGAGGTAAACCTATACATTCTTACAGTTTTATAGAGTCAGAAGGTTAGGACAACTCTTTATTAACATATTTAAAAGTTGCATAAATTAATTTTATTTGTTAATTTTGTAAAAATCTTAATTTTTTTTTGTATGGTTGTTGTTTACATTAAAAATTTGACCACTGTTCAAAACATCTGTGTTTCAAAACAGACTGAAATCTGTGAACTTTAAGATCTACTCTCAATCACCTTGTATCTTCAGTCATTCACTGCAGTTTGGAGTCAATTTTTATCACAGGTATATATTTTCCTTTTATTATTATTGCTCATAAAACATAGTGACATACATCTTGTGATGTATATTTGCTTCTTTAAGTTAATACCAAGTTCACAATTAACATCCTTTTCCCTCTATCATTTAGTTTAGTTTTTTCAATTCATTGAAAATTACATGGGAGCTTTAGTAATGTAAAATGATTTTCCTATGTAAAGTTGTTTCTCTGATGATATGTAAACTAACCTCTCATCCTATGTAGAAAAGTTAGACATTTTGTCAGTAGCCAGTAACTCTCATGTGTTGACTTACAAGTTTATCACATAACAGTAAATAAGTGTATAAAATGAGAATATAGATGAAGTGCCAGATGTTTGAAAATGGGGAATTAGATATTACTTGAAACTGAGATTAGAGCTTCAAAATAATGGGATATAATTAATCACAAAAGTTTCTAATTGTTGTTTGATTAAGTAGATTTTTTGATAATTTAGAAAGTTAGGTTTCTTTTCCCCAACTTGGATCAAATCATATTGTTGAATTAAAAGTTTAAGGGTTCACTTACATTGTTTTGAGCCTGTAACCTTAAGATTAAAAGCTTAATTCTGTTCAACATTTGAATGTTCTAATAAATATTGTTTTTTAAACATTCTGATTATTCTAAGTGTTGAATAACAGATTCATTAAAATCTTTAAAAAGCTGAGAATGATCAGTGATGTCGAGAAACCCACTTGTTGAGAAATTTATATGCAAAAACGGCTCGTTTGGGTTGAGAAAATATTTTACATAGAAGAGCGAACAACGTTTCGACCTTCTTCGGTCATCGTCAGGTTCACAAAGAAAGAGGTAACTGATTAGAAGCTGACCACATGTTTGAAAGGGGTTGTGTAACTGAGTGTCGGAATGTAGAGGGCGGTGTTAGATGTTTGAATATATAATTTTATTATTTTAATATAGGTATAAAGGCATTCCTTTATATTGGTTTATTTTGGGTTTAAGTTGTTGTATAAGTAAGGCTTCTTTAATTTTGCGTTTGTTTATGTTTGTTTCTTTATTTAGTATTTGAGTGTTTTCTATGGTTATGTTGTGTTTATTTGACTTGCAGTGTTTGAAAACGTGTGAAGGAGACTTTTTTATGTTCTTTGAATCTGGTTTCCATTTTTCTACTTGTTTCTCCAATATAGAAGTCGTGGCAGTTATCACATTGTATTTTGTAAATAATATTGGTGTGGTGTTTGTCAGTGTAGTTTTTACATAGTATAGACCTCAGTTTTGTGCCTGGTTTTTGAATAAATTTGGTATTAACTGGAATGTCACATTTTGTTACTAATTTTTGCCAAATGTTGGTTATTTGTTTGCTGATGTCAGGAATATATGGTATACAGCAGTATATGGTTTTGTGGTTTTTTGATTCGTGAGATATATTTACTTTAGTTGGTTGATTTTGCTTTCTGTCTAGGTGTGTGTGTATAATGTTTACTACGGTTTGTGGAGGAAACTTATTGATGTTGATGAAGTATTGTTTTATTTTGTCTAATTCATCGTTAATTTTATCTGGTGAGCATAGTTTTATGGCTGTGTTTATTTGGTTTCTTAGTATGTTGAGTTTTTGTTTTGTTTCATGTGTTGAGTCCCAAGGAATGTATAGTCCAGTATGGGTGATTTTTCGGTGGATTTCTGTTTTGAATTGTGTGTCGGTTCTTGTAATTTTGAGGTTCAGAAATGATATTTGATTGCTTTCTTCCTGTTCACATGTGAAGTTAATGTTGGGATGTATAGAGTTAATGTGATTGAAAAAATTAAGTATGTGTTGTGTAGATTTGAATCCTGCAACCGTGTCATCTACATATCTGTACCAGAAAAGTGGTGAATGTAATGCTGTGTTAATTACTTGTGTTTCAACTTGTGTCATAAAAATATTGGCTAGAACTGGTGATACTGGGTTGCCCATGCTTAGGCCATTTGTTTGTATATAGTTTTGGTTATTGAATATGAAGTTTGTCTTTATCGTGGTGAATTCTATGAGGGTTGCTAACTGGTTACTGGGAATTTCTATAGTTGGGTTAGGGTCTCGGATATAGAGTTCTAAGGCTATCTTGCAGGCTTCAGTGGTTGGAACTTCTGTAAAGAGGGATATAACGTCGAAACTGGCCATTAAGGCTCTATGATTAAGTTGATTAAGATTAGACTTGAAATTAAAAGAGTCTTTGATGAATGAGCTGACTGATGTTACATATTTGGAGAATGCCCATGCTATGTATTTACCAAGATTGTAATTAAACGATTCATATGTGGACATTATTGGTCGTAATGGACAATCTGGTTTATGAGGTTTGGGGATGCCGTATATTTGCGGTGTGCGTGAGTCGGTTTTACGTGGGTAGGAATAAAGTATTTGTGAAACTGTGTTGGCTTTTTTTCATTTGTAATAGTAATTTGTTCAGTTGCGTCTCGTGTGTCTTTGTTGGATTTGTGTGTATTGGTTTAAATTTGTTCGTGTCTGATAGGATGTTATTCACTTTTTGGATGTATTCATTCGTGTTCATTATGACTATAGCGTTACCTTTATCTGCTTTTAGAATTTTTATGTTTTTGTCTTGTTTTAGGTTTTTAATTCAATTAATGTCTCTTTTTGTAAGGTTGTTTTTTAGTTTTCTGTTTTGTGAAATTATGTTGATGGTTTTGTGAGAAAATTCTTTGAAAAAATCATTTAAGATGCTGTTTTTAGGTGTTTCTGGAAAATATAAATTTGTAATTTTACCTGGGAAGTTTGGCTGTTGGATGCCAATAAAAACATTATACGCACACACATAGGCAGAAAGCAAAATCAACCAACTAAAGCAAATATATCTCACGAATCAAAAAATCACGAAACCATATACTGCTGTATACCATATATTCCTGACATCAGCAAACAAATAACCAACATTTGGCAAAAATTAGTAACAAAATGTGACATTCCAGTTAATACCAAATTTATTCAAAAACCAGGCACAAAACTGAGGTCTATACTATGTAAAAACTACACTGACAAACACCACACCAATATTATTTACAAAATACAATGTGATAACTGCCACGACTTCTATATTGGAGAAACAAGTAGAAAAATGGAAACCAGATTCAAAGAACATAAAAAGTCTCCTTCACACGTTTTCAAACACTGCAAGTCAAATAAACACAACATAACCATAGAAAACACTCAAATACTAAATAAAGAAACAAACATAAACAAACGCAAAATTAAAGAAGCCTTACTTATACAACAACTTAAACCCAAAATAAACCAATATAAAGGAATGCCTTTATACCTATATTAAAATAATAAAATTATATATTCAAACATCTAACAAGGCCCTCTACATTCCGACACTCAGTTACATAACCCCTTTCAAACATGTGGTCAGCTTCCGGTCAGTTACCTCTTTCTTTGTGAACCTGACGATGACCGAAGAAGGTTGAAATGTTGTTCGCTCTTCTATGTTAAATATTTTCTCAACCCAAACGAGCCGTTTTTGCATATAAAAAAGCTGAGAATAACACTCTTACTGAACAGACATTAACTTTATGTCTATAGACTTTTAAAATTGGAAAAACTTCTCACTCTTATCCATTCTTTTCTAGACTAGTTAAAATACCACTATAGTTGTCTAAGTGCTTAAACTGTATAAAAGTAGAATGCAAGGCTGAATAGCTCAACCCTCAAACACTATTCTACATATCAGTCATTAGTTAATTACTGTTTGGTCTAATACTGAATAGCAGTAGCAAAACAAAATTAGTAGACCTAATATTACTTTAATAATACCATTCTCAGAACTTACAAGTAAAAAATAAAGTAGTGCATGTCATAATACGTCAATCACACTACATCTGCTATATTTACTGAATAATCCAGTGCCAATAAGGCCTTTTGCGAGAGATTATCTGGCATGCTGAGATATTACATATACAGAAGTGTACTTACGTCATTAAATTTTTTGACCAACGACTGTTGTTTGTTAATAAGACTAAGCAAGTGAATTTTAAGTGGTTTATAAATCATATTTTTAAGGTAAGGATTAACAAGGCAGTTTATTTCATTTTAAAAACCGATTATTTATTTGTTAATAATATTATTTTCTTTGAATTAACTTCACTATTATTCCCAAGAACTTGCGAAACAGTACAATACTAACACTACTACTACTAAAAACACCTATAAAAGTAATATATTTTTACAAACTACAGTGCTAGTATTAAGTTACTAATATAATTTATATGCTACTGTATATTTAGACACTGAAAAGGTTGTCCATCAAAAAGCAACTTACTTTGGAAATCCGTTATTTGAAACATCTTCTTGAATAATATTTGGAGTCTAATTATTTCAATACGAGTTAACTTTTACTCGTAAACATAAAGCAAAAGATGTAAGCAGCAAAACATCTCCACGTCATCTTAAAAATAAAACATTATTGTGTGGACATGTTTACTATCGTTGCGTCCTCTCATAAGTTAAAAGTATATTTAACTTGTAATCAATAATTATGATATTTCTAAATTTTTATCTTATAATTAAATACTTCGGGTAAAACACAATAATTTAAATAGAAAAATTAAAATCTCAAAATGTGATAAGATAAAGGTGACATAAGTTAAACAAGAATGTATATATTTAATGTTAAACAATATATATATATATATATAATATTAATATATAATAATTTCAAGATTAGAATATTTTGCGAATAGCATAATTTTTTATTTTTGTTTTTGTTTATTTCGAGCAAAGCTACACAAGGGCTATCTGCGTTTGCCGTCCCTAATTTAGCAGTGTAAGACTAAAGGGAGGGCAGCTAATCATCACCACCCACCGCCAATTCTTGAGCTACTCTTTTACCAACGAATAGTGGGATTGACCGTCAAAATATAACGCCCCCATGGCTGAAAGGGCGATCATGTTTAGTGTGACGGGGATTCGAACCCGCGATACTCGGATTACGAGTCGAGTGCCTTAACCCACCTAGCCATGCCTGGGAAATAGTAGAGGAGACGTAAATATAGAAAAAATTACTGTCTCCTGTTTTAATATAAATTGATATAGTCAAATAAGAAAGAATAATATCTTATTAATTATCTCTTGTCCATTTCAAACACACACGATTAGGGTTACCAGAAGTCACAGTTTTTACCTTTTTTTGTTGTTGTGTTCCTATCAGAAACAGTAAAGTGTTAAAATCCCCTAGTTTCTCCGTACCTCAGTTTGATTTTGGCATTTACAGTTTGTAATTATACGTAACTATTTCAAGTACTACTTGAAAAATTACTGGACAAAGGTAAATCACACTGTACAGTGTCCCTCCTCTGTTACGTTTTCTTTAACTTAACCTGTAATTCAACAAATAAGAGAAATGAGACTTGAAATACTGTGCAACTGTTAAAAAAACACAACACACACACACAAACGAAGAAAACGAAAGGCATCCAGTTAACACCAGCCAACACGAACAGTTGAGTTACTCTAATTGAATGGTGGGATTGACTTTCACATTGCAGCTCATGCACAGCTGAAAAGCTAGGGCATGTTTTGTGATAAGATTCTAATCCACGCGCCGTAGATTGCCAATCGAATAATCATTTTAGCCATAAGACATAAGCAGATTTATTCAGCACTTTTCTTTGATAACATTTACCTACCATCCGCCTTAAGATAGAGTAGATAATCACAATAAACTTGAATCTTAAGCTCAGCCATCAACAATATACCAAACTTTGTTTACAAGTTACACCTAATAACTACTTTTGTGTAAGAAATACTTTTATTATGTTTTGTTTGTTTATATCAGCGCTCTGTTCACTTACGAATTCTAGCTTTTTTATTCTGCTTATCTCAAATCTGCAGCAAGAATCATTCTTTTTATCGAATGTTTAAGTTCAAAAACATAACTTATAAAATAGTAACAATCTCTTTAAAGATTATTTGGCATCGTTCAGAATAGCAGCTATTTCTTTAAGTATTATCTGTCGCTTTTCAAAATAACAACGATTTCTTTAAAAATTATGCGTCATTTTTAAAGGTTTTAACAGAAGAAGCATACATAAAAAAATTGAATACAGGTGGTACCGTGATGGCAAGTGCCCGGTAATTCGTCTTAACTGGAACCGGTATTAGTATTGTAGCTTCAAGAAGTGTCTTGTCATGGGAATGTCCAGAGATTGTTAGTTCACACATAAAGTAATTGATTAATGACCTTTGGTATTAATCGTACGTTACTCCAAACGTCCTATTTTTTTGCGGTCTTTAGTTTTCTGTGTTTTAAAAAAACTTCATTTTTTCAACGTACACAGACATTTAAGGATTACTGCACTGTTCACAACATATGTACTTAGTAAAGCAGTAAAATATATTCATGTCTGATAATAATTTCATGTCACAATAACATGTTGTTTACTAGTACCAAGTAAGCTCCCACTAGTGTCTCGTACTTTCAATTTCTCGCTATTTTGCCAGTAAAATCCACTTTCACTTGAAGCACTTTTTTAATCACCTCTCTAGTGCTTGATAATCACCCAAACGATTCTAATATATAAAACATTCGGACTGGAGTTAAAGAACCAGCAATACAAAGACGTGAAGCTTACAAAGAAGGGAGCTGAATTATATCTTTTCTTCAAACTATATCCACATTATATCTTAATATAACATGGATATTTCTGTGGGTTACGTGTTTACAGAACTTGGTATTTCGTTAGCTTGGCTCATTTCTTCTAAGTTTCACATCTTTAATTGTCTTGTTCTTTTACTTTAACTTAACTGTTTCTTTATTTGTATTTTTACATTTAGGTGTTTGGTCAGGAATTATTACTTTATATTTAAATTACAATTTTCCACAAGAATAAGCTTGTTGTAATTATAATGTTTTCATTATTTGCTGTTTAACATAAAACCTTTTTTTTTTTCGAAACTAGTTAACTTATTTTATCGGATGAAATGAAAGATTAAAAGCATTTATTTGATTTTGTTTCATAAATTTTTAAATTACGATGATATATAAAGCGTGTATTTTAATTTAATCTAAGTATGGATAAAATTACAAAGTAATACTGAATGACCAGCAATACCATTTTATTGTTACTAATCTTAAATATTTAGGGCGTTAAAATGAAAATAAATCACGTATTAACAGTACAGTAACAGCTTCAATAAACTGTCGTATTCATATTATTTGATACAACATGTGCTTTTATGGTGTATTTTTATGTTCTGACTTTTCAACGAGAAGCAAAACAATAATCTTATCGAGTGATTACTCCTATTAGTAAGTGTTTAGACCTGTTTTGCAACATAATAACACTGACATTTAGATCAGTTAGAGCCATAAGTGACGTTATAGTAACTTATATCTTGCTTCCTGTAATGTCAGTATCTCCCAACTTTCACCTAACTACGAATATCTTCGCTAGCTGTTTGATTTCATCGAATGAGAAGATCGAGAGAAAAACAAGACGATGGTCGAGCTACTTCGACTGAGACTGACCAGTCGCACAGTCGATTAGTAATCTGAGGGTCGAAGGTTCGAATCCCTGTCACACCAAACATGCTCGCCTTTTCAGCCGTGGGAGCGTTATAATGTTCGGGCAATTCCACTATTCGTTAGTAAAAGAGTAGCCCAAGAGTTGGCGGTGGGTGGTGATTACTAGCTGCCTTACCTCTAGTCTTACACTGCAAAATTAGAGATGGCTAACTCAGATGGCCCTCGTGTGGCTTTGCGCGAAATTCAAAAGCAAACAAACAAAAAATCAAAACCCAATCGCATAGAGGGCTAGAAAACAAACAGGTTGCCATGCATAGCGTTATTCTAACTATTTCGCAAGCTCACCACACTTATTGTGCTTACACAGAAGAAAAAACTCAAAATCTAGTTGGGAAACCAGCAATGTTTGAAAGTATCATCTAAGTTTAAACCAATCATTGTTAATATATGACTGTTGCACAACAAAGCAAGTTCTGGAAATGTTTTCTAAACGTTTACTTTATTAAGTTATAATGTTATATTATTAACCTAAAACCATTCTTGTAAATGGTAATAAGCTCTATTGTTTGAAATACAAATGGACGCGTCTTCATTTCGTTGCCCTTCCACATAATTTTCCGTCTTCCATAGGATCATTTTCCTGGAACCTCATATTCTAAAACCTTCTCTTCCTGAGTGTGTCATTTTTTTTGTACTACGACCTTAGTGTATTGAATATCAAGTTTGGAGTGGCTAATCTATCCGTGTTGCTGAGAGACCAGTTAACTAAATACTGTCACAGTTGAGTCTTCTTAAGTATAGTGGAGAGAATTTGGAGTGTGCTGTCACCCCAGTGAAGAACCAGTTCAATAATAATTGTTACGGATAGGTCTTCTAAAATATGTTGGATAACATTTGAAGTGTGATAACAGTCATACTAGTACATAATTTGAAGTGTGCCAACAGTCGTACCAATTCAGTCTCCACGTTCCATATTGTAGTCAAATTCTTGGACTTCAGGCACAGTTACTTAGTCCAATTTTTCATCATATGAGATATAATACTTTCCCTTTTATACCCCAGTTAACTAATAAGCTCTTGAGATAAAAAACAACTGAATGTTGCATTTGCTTGGAGCTCTATAAGTAATGATGGTTCAGAGTACGAATTGTGTTAGATTGTATTTTCTCAGAAACTGGAGTAGACCGTGGAACTTTAAAATCTAAACGGTTAGTCTTACTTTCCTTTTGA
The DNA here is from genome assembly GCF_004210375.1 of Tachypleus tridentatus. Classification (NCBI taxonomy): domain Eukaryota; kingdom Metazoa; phylum Arthropoda; class Merostomata; order Xiphosura; family Limulidae; genus Tachypleus; species Tachypleus tridentatus. Next base: position 76,308,889 of record NC_134827.1, on the reverse strand, counting down.
AAAGTTTTGTTTTTCATAATTACCTATTTTATAAATTTTTCTTTTCATTTCAGAGAAAAAAAAGGCTTTTCAGGAGTAAGGACAGGTCAATTTTTTTTAATTTTTAATTACTAAGTAACCGAGACCTTATCCGTGACGTGAAGTGGGATAAATTCCAAACATTTTTTTTAAATAATGTTTCTGGTAAATAAGCGTGTTGTTTCACTCGTACGTTTTTAATTTCTTTTCTACTTGTGAAAAGTGTTATTGATTAATACGATACAATTGTGAAAAAGGAAAAGTAAAAAAAATTATCTGTAAAACAAAATAGTATTAACTGTCACAAAACTAATACATGCAGTGTTATCCATGAATATATTTGATCATCTTTTTTAGTAAACAATAATCAACAATTGAATGAAAAGTTAGTGTCTCGTGAAGTCCTCAGATATTAAACTTCTTTTCATCTCACAGAGTGTAGACGAGTTTTAAGCAACGACAACAACCGACAGCTTGGGCCAAAAGGTCGTCATGTGATAGCAATTTTCTGTGTTGACCTCTCTGCCCATTCAAAGGGTAATGGAATTCACAAAGTGTATCCCCAGATTTTTGGACTTGACCCAAGATGACCAGCTAACCCTCATCAAATTAGGTTTTTAGAAATGTGGTTAGTTCGCATCTCCCGAATGGTCAACGCTCTAAACAACAGTGTGGTATTCTCGGACGGTAGTTACATAACTTGCCAGCAGATGAAAGTTACGTTTGACGTGAGTAATTTTAATAAATTTATTTTGTGAAGAACAGAATAACAGAGTACGTCGTGCACTATTTTTAATTAATTGTTGAGTGGTATAAGAAAAATGGCCCAGTATGGCAAGTTGGTTAAGGCACTCGACTCGTAATTCGCGAGTCGCGGGTTCGAATCGTCATCACACCAAACATGCTCGCCCTTTTAGCCATGAGTGCGTTATAACGTGATGGTCAGTTCCACTATTCGTTGATAACAGAGCACCCCAAGAGTTGGCGGTGGGTGGTGATGACTAGCTGCCTTCCCTCTAGTCTTACACTGCTAAATTAGGGACAGTTAATGCAGATAACCGTCGTGTAGCTTTGCGCGGAATTAAAAAACAAACGAACAAACACAAGAAAAAGTTACGTCATTCACTCTTGAAAAATATGTCGATTGGCCTGGTAAAAAGTAAAGTTAAATGTCCTGTAAAAAACTCTTAATTTTACAACTAAGGATAATAGAAACGTTAGTAGAACTATTACTAAAGAAACGAATTATTTCAATATTCATATCTAAAATTAGATACACTGTACATTTACAAATACTAAATATGCAGTTTTATAAATAACAAATTTTATAGGTTTTCTAATACAATAATATAATTTTGACAAAGCTAAAAAAACCTGTAATTCAATAATTTAACGTTGTCATAACTCCAACAACATAACATTCACACAAGCTCAACTGTGTAACGTTACTACAACTTGAACAATGTGATCTCCTCACACAACACTAATAATCATAACTTAAACAACATAACATTCACACAAGCTCAACTGTGTAACGTTACTATAACTTGAACAATGTGATCTCCTTACACAACACTAATAATCATAACCTAAACAACAGAACAATCACACAAGCTCAACTGTGTAACGTTACTACAACTTGAACAATGTGATCTCCTCACACAACACTAATAATCATAACTTAAACAACATAACATTCACACAAGCTCAACTGTGTAACGTTACTACAACTTGAACAATGTGATCTCCTTACACAACACTAATAATCATAACCTAAACAACAGAACAATCACACAAGCTCAACTGTGTAACGTTACTACAACTTGAACAATGTGATCTCCTCACACAACACTAATAATCATAACTTAAACAACAGAACAATCACACAAGCTCAACTGTGTAACGTTACTACAACTTGAACAATGTGATCTCCTTACACAACACTAATAATCATAACCTAAACAACAGAACAATCACACAAGCTCAACTGTGTAACGTTACTACAACTTGAACAATGTGATCTCCTCACACAACACTAATAATCATAACTTAAACAACATAACATTCACACAAGCTCAACTGTGTAACGTTACTACAACTTGAACAATGTGATCTCCTCACACAACACTAATAATCATAACTTAAACAACATAACATTCACACAAGCTCAACTGTGTAACGTTACTACAACTTGAACAATGTGATCTCCTCACACAACACTAATAATCATAACTTAAACAACATAACATTCACACAAGCTCAACTGTGTAACGTTACTACAAGTTGAACAATGTGATCTCCTCACTCAACACTAATAATCATAACTTAAACAACATTACCTTCGCACAAATTAAGAAAATAACTGAAAAGAAAAAAGCACTAAGTTCTAAAGTTAATTACAGATATATGTTTCATAACACATCACTAACAAACTCTTTGATTAATTCTAAGTCTGAAAACTTCTACTAGAGTGTTAACGTAGTGACATCACTGATATCTATGACTATCTAATAGTTATTCAAAACCATAAGTTGTTAATGAGTAATAAGATACTGACGTCACTGAAAGCCTAAGTCGTCCAATAAGCTTATCCTAGTCAGGTTACTGAAAGCCATAGGATGATAATATACGACGTCACAAGAAATCAAAAATATCAACTCATTTCGCTTTTAAGGTTTTGCTTTCGTCAGAAGGTTTTTAAAATACTTTTCCAGAATATTTATAAAATACTTTATCAGAATGTACTATAAAATACTTTATCGAAATATTATTATAAAATACTTTATCAGAATGTTACTATAAAATACTTTATTAGAACTTTCATAAAGTATTTGTCAGAATGTTATATTTTTCAGCATAAATTTATGATACTGTGTTAAACTTTATCATGTTTTTCAACAATCTTCAGTTGAATGACATCGAAATCGGGTTGTTCTCAGCTATTGTACTGTTCACTTCCGTTAAGTAGAGAGTATGATGTGACCAATCTTTAAAACATGTGTTCATGCATACAGCGTAGTGAAGGTTTCAATCAGACTTTCAACTGCTTAATATCCATTTCGCTGATGTACAATTCACCCCACATTGAAATATTCTGGTTCTAAACAGCAAATTCGTGATATCTTGATACAAGTTTTAAGACTTTCTATAAACACTGTACTGCTTATTAAGATGGCCATCTGTCTTCCAAAAATCTGTAATTATTGTTTTCAAACTCTGGTGTTTCCTTATTATTAACTTTCATATGTTTACTTCTTTGACTTAGCAAAATTTATTCGTGTGAGAAATTACAAATATTTAATTGACTGTACCCATATCTTAGCTGTCGCCATCTATCAGTGCTCTGGTAATGTAAAGTATGCTTTATACCCGGTGCCATCCATGCCCATCTCAAGGGTTATAATTTTCGGTTTAAAAGGCGTTTGTTTATTAAATTTAAGCTATTTTTATTACATCATTAAGCCATGCCATCTATAAACAGAAAACATTTTGAAAATATCATTTTAATATAAGTAGCCATTTTTGTTATTCTAGCTATCTATATGTTTGCACTTTTAATATTATTAATAAATCTTTATGTCTGAGTGTCTAATATGAGAAATAAGAAACTTTTATTTCTTATTCAGTGTACACCGTGAAGCTTAAAATGAAGTATTACAATACAACACATTGAGTGAAAAGTAGACTTACTTAAAAGATAAACCTGACAGTATTGAAAAACACAGCGATCATGGTACATGGATAAAACTCACATATTTTACTTTCCAGTGAATCAAGCCACTTACGTTCCTAAAGTATAAATCTGATACTGTTAATGATTTTGTAGCAATTATGAAATATATAATATTAATTCTAACTCACAGTGTAGCAGCAATAAAATATCAACTATTACTGACTTTGCAGCAGTCATAAAATATAATAACTCTTACTGACTCTGTAGCAGCCACAAAATACAAAATATTAACTCTTACTGACATTGTAGCAGTCATAAAATATAAAATATTAACTCTTTCTGACTTTGTAGCAGCCACAAAATATAAAATATTAACTCTTACTGACATTGTAGCAGTCATAAAATATAAAATATTAAATCTTACTGACATTGTAGCAGTCATAAAATATAAAATATTAACTCTTTCTGACTTTGTAGTAACTATAAAATATAAAATATAGTAACTCTTACTGAATTTGTAGCTGCCACAAAATATAAAATATATTAACTCTTACTGACATTGTAGCATCCATAAAATATAAAATATATTAACTCTTACTGACTTTATAGTAACTATAAAATATATTAACTCCTACTGATTTTTTAGCAGCCATAAAATGTAAAATATATTAACTCTTACTGACATTGTAGTAACTATAAAATATATTAACTCTTACTGACTTTGTAATAACTATGAAATATAAAATATATTAACTCTTACTGACTTTATAGTAACTATAAAATATATTAACTCTTACCGACTTTGTAGCATCCATAAAATATATTAACTCCTACTGACTTTTTAGCAGCCATAAAATATATTAACTCTTACTGACATTGTAACAGTCATAAAATATAATATATAAAATGTTATTGAATTTGAAGCACCCAAGAAGTGTAATATTTCAAATGTCACTAACATTCTAGCAGCTGTGAAATACAAAATATTAACTCTTATTCTTCTGGGGTCAAAGAATTGTATCCCTACTTTTAAGGTCATAACTGATAGTATTTCACATGTAAAAAATTTTCCAACACTCAATGATGGAAAAAAAACATATTTGCTATATAATTTAAAAGTTCTATTAACGGGAAACCCGTAATGCCTTGCAGAAACCTTTCAGAAAAGTAACTTTGTTATCACAGCAGAATGATAAGTGTTCTGAATGTTACGTAATCTAAACCTCCAATCAGCATTCAAAGTTGTATTTCATACATGATGTAATTTCGTTCCCTTACTTTCCTGTTAACTGTTGGTTATAAAATATCCTATCAGAAGCTGGCAATGTGATGTCATCAATTTCTTGCGTAAAAATAGAAACAGACTTCCGAGAAAACCAGCTAATGAAAGTTCAGTGCATGCGCATTAAATATAAACATTTCTGGTGTGGTATTAAGTAGCGTGGAGTGGCGCGAGTGTTTGTTAGTTTTGGTTTCGGGGAACGCGTACTGCGCGATGTAAAACTCGCCGCATGTTGTAGAACACAATTAAATATTTTAGTTGACGTTTCTGTAGTTTAAGCACACGAAGAAAACTCTTTAAAATCGGCAGCGATATGAAATGTTCTGACACCGAACTTCTTTTTGAACAACTAGAGGAGCTGAACCCTCTTTTGTCGACATTAGACCAAACGTTTTACGGGTAAGTTTGTTGTACATTAAATCACAAGAAAGTGTTTCGTATGACAATAGATTGTCTCTACAATGTGGTTTATAAACTTTGAGTTTCAAATAGAAAATAAACTACAACTTAGTGTGAACATTACTGCAAATGAACGATATATATATTTTTTGCACATTTCTCTTACTTCAAAGACTTATTATGTGGTATTAATACCTAGGTAGAAACAGTGTGAACACTAAATTACTACTGCTAATATATACAAAGTTACGAAATTATAGCATAATGATCGCCACCACATTCGACAGGTTACTTGGCCAAAAAGGTTTTATGAAAGTAATTTACTAGTGTTGTTTTATCATACGTATTTTATTTCGGTTATCACGAACAAAATAACCATGCCATACGAATACCCTACATCTTCAGTGTTAACACTTGCCTGGTTACCAAGAAAACCACATCTCCTATACCAACACCTGCATATACCTCTTCAATATTAAAACAACAGGCGCATGGTGTTGTTTCTACAGACTCCTAAAATCTCTGTATAAAACTTACGAACTAACCATGTGAACTCTACAGACCTATAAAGCGTTTTCAAAGGCCAGTAAGATATAAGTATATAGCACACTGGCCTGTGAGGTATATGTATGAAGCTTACTGACCATTGGAACAGACTGACCTATAGTACAGTTTTCAAAGGCCGATAAGGTATCTCTGTGAAAGCCAGTAAATGTAACGGAACGTTACCAGTACTGAAACCAAACCAGGTTTAATAAATACAATAAAACGCGAACAGTATTATAACCAGCTCTACTAAATACCGTAAAACGTCACCAGTACTGAAACCAAACCAGGTTTAATAAATACAATAAAACGCGAACAGTATTATAACCAGCTCTACTAAATACCGTAAAACGTCACCAGTACTGCAACCAAACTAAGTCTAGTAAATACAGTAAAACGTCGCCAATACAAAAACCAAGTTTGTTAAATACAGTACAACATCACCATACAAAAACCAAGTCTACTAAATACAGTAAAATGTCACCAGTACTGAAACGAATTTTAATAAATACAGTAAATCGTCACAAGTACTAAAAACAATTATAGTAAATACAGTAAAACGTGACGAATACTAAAACCAAGTCTTGTAAATACAGTAAAACGTCATCAATACTAAAACAACGTACAGTAAATGCAACGGGTTATGCAGGGCACACAGTGTTTAAGTAACAGTAGTTAGAGATTAGATATTTTTATTTATTAGTTATCTGGCTCGACTAGTTTGTGTTAGTCATCATCATGTCCCATGTCGACCAGAAAACCCAGCCTGGCTAACTAATGAATGACTGTTTGCTGTAAATGTTTTATTAATGCTTTAAGTGTAGCTACCAGTTTGGTCTCCAGCTTTTGTTTCAATGCTTTAAGTCGTACATTCAATCCTTTCACACCTACGGTGTTTTTGATTACATACATCCTAATCAGAAATGAGACTGGAAAATATGGAAAGTTAGCACCAGTTGTCATATGAACAGTAGGTGACCGAAATAACAGTTGAATTTGTTAGTACAATTTACTTTATGATGTAAAGAACCAGTTATAGTGTTAACGCTTAATAGCTGAAATCTCTGTGGGAAAGGTTATAACATACAATTTTACTTAAGAACGTTACAACTGAAACACCCAGCACAGAAAAGTCAGTTGTATTTCGACGTAGGTGGATATTAGTGCATATGACGTAACAAGAGTTTCTTGGGAACGGATATTTAACGTCGATTTTTGCTGCCTTTGTACTTCCTGTAGTCTCAGTCTAGACTGATTATAATCAGTTATTATAGTTGTTGTATGTATTAACACTGTTAAATTGGTACTAAAACCTAAACATATCTAAAGTAACACCGACATTACAGTTTTGTAGTTTGCATGTGTGTTGTATTGTCACTCATAGTTGATGGGTAAGTCAAGTACAGTTTTACTTTTAGTATGTAACAGTAAGTGTTATATTATTAGTAATTTCAGCACAGTTTTGTTTTAATATATAATGTGTATTTTATTGTTTCTCAGTATGGTCAGTTTGTTACTTAGAAGACTTGGGTGTAGGGATTAGTGGTCACTTAAACAGCCTCAAAGTTTAGAAGTTTTGTATGGAAAGGAAACCATTACTTTACCTGTGATTTTTAATTATGTACAAGAGACTTGTATTATCACGATGCAGTGTCTTAACTATATAGAACGAAACTAGGTTGTGGTACCAGTATATGATAGAAGAAATACATTTAATAGCATTCTACAAAAACACCTTCAAAGAAACAAATTTATTGTCATGCCAAGGCCCAAAAAGCGTAAATAATTATAATTGTCAGTAGGGCACAGAGATGACATAAAGCTTTACGTGATGCTGGTTGTACCCTCCGACAAATTGCTGCAGAGTTGAAATGTTCCCTAAACACTGTCAAGTACACCATAGATCGTGAGACCGAAATATGTAAATTCGAAAATAGGAAAGGAAGAGGAAAAACACCTAAACCCAATGATACTGATGTTAAGCATCTTTGTTTATGTTACCTTCCTGACAGAAGGAAGACTGAAACTGATCTCAACCATCAGATAGACAACCATGTATAGATGACAGAAAAGTGTCCAAATCTACAGTACCAAGAAGAGCCAATGAGAATGGACTATTTGGTCGTGTAGTAGGTAAAACATTATATACTTCGATCGCCAAGTATTTCCAAGAGACTGCAATTTGCTAAAAAGTGCAAAACCTGGACTACTGATGATTGGAAATGGATATTATGAATGGATAAGTCCAACTTTGAAATATTTGGTTCAAAGTCAGAAAAGATGAAAGATACTTACCTAAATGCATACCATAAAGCATGAAGGTGACAATATAATGACTTAAATGTAACATTTATACACATGTTACCAGGTAATTCAAGGTTTGTTTGTTTTTGTTTTTTAATTTCATGCAAAACTACACGACGGCTATTTGCGCTAGCCGTCCCTAATTTAGCAGTGTAAGACTAGAGGGAAGGCAGCTAGTTGTCAGCATCTATTGCCAACCCTTGGGCTACTCTTTTACCAACGAATAGTGGGATTGACCGTGACATTATAACGCCTCCACGGCTGAAAGGGCGAGTATGTTTGGTGGGAGGGAAATTCGAACCCGCGACACTCATATTACAACATCAAGGTGACTAATGGAAGTATGTCACTAGGTAACATCAAGGTGACTACTAGAGATATGTTACGAGGTAACATCAACGTGATTGGTATTATATAACTTTACACCTTACAGTTTCACATACTTCCTAGTAAAAACAATTTTTTTTTAAAACTCGCATGTTGGTAAAAGTTTGTTTTTAATTGCAGTGATGACAAGTTACACAGTATGATCAACCCAGACCAACCGTCCCTCCAGGTGAGCTGTCATTTCTTATTATATGTTATCGAAACAGAGGGATATGTGTGCATATAGAAATTCTTCAGTCATATTGGGTTCACGATATATAAAAGAGTGATTATTTTGTGTTAGAGATAACCATGCTAATTAGTCGCTAGTGGTTAATGTGGTGCAATACAGTCAAAAACTACAATATATTAGAAATATCGACAGTAACCATGTGGAAAAGCTGTGATTCGTTACGAAATTAAAACAATAGTTTTCAGTGAACGATTACATCACACAGAGATATTAAAAATAGTTTTTATACTACGGTATAAATATCTTGTTTTGCACTTTGAGCTATTCTTTGTATAAATTTATGTACATTTTGAAGGAAAGACAATTTCTAACTAGAGAATGGTGTTTTATATACAAGGATCACAATTTCGGTCTCGAGGACTCAGAGACTTCTATCTCAAATTCAAACATCCTGAACCATTTTAGTGACTTTTTCTTTGATGAAGCTGTATTATCGAATTTGAACGATGTTCATAACATCCCTCCATCAGTATGCCGGTTAACATCGTTAAATGGTAAGTCTTTGTAAAGAGCTTACAAGTAAATAGATTAATGTGCCACTTGCAGAATTCACCAGAGATTATATATAACAATACAACTAACCGGCGTTAAATATTATCACAATACTTACCTCCAAAACACTTTACCACTTACAATATTCTAAGCCATACTTAAAAATCTTCAGTGACGAATGTACGTGCTAACAGACTCTTTTCCTGTAATAAAATCCGTAACCAAACGATTGTGAGTTATAAGTTTTATGTTGGTATCAACGTCAAAGACGCTACGCTACTAACCAGCTTCTGTCTCTACAAGGTTTAACCCAAGCAGCGCTAACCGTTGTGAAACTTGGTTAACTTAGCTCTTTTTAAATAGGATTCAGGAAATAAGTTTTAATGATAGACAAAATATATTTATTGTTTCAACGGCGCTTTTTTTGTTAAACTTAGCTTACGTTTAGTGACGTGCTTTGAGTAGGAACAAACAGAAAACTGTAAACATTATGATAGTCACAAGAGTGTTATTAAAAGCCTGTCAAGCAAGCTGATTAGTATCAGTCTAATTATTAGAGGAACTGTAGTCACCATCACTGAACCAACTTAACAGTATCAGTCTAATTGTTAGAGAACTGTTGCCACAGTCACTGAACCAACTTAACAATATGAGTCTTGTTGTTAGAGGAACTGTTGCCACAATTACAGAAGAAACTTAGCAGTATGAGTTTTATTGTTAGAGGAACTGTTGCCACAATTAAAGAAGAAACTTAACAGTATGGGTCTTGTTGTTAGAGAAACTGTTTCCACAATCAATGAACCAGCTAAAAAATATCAATTTTATTGTTAGAGTAACTGCAGCCACAATAACAGAACAAACTTAACAGTATGAGTCTTATTGTTAGAGAAACTGTAGCCACAATCATGGGAACAACTATAGCAACATTTACAGAACAAACTTAACAGTATGAGTTTTATTGTTAAAGGAACTGTCACCATAAAATGACAGAAGAAGAGCAACAAGTGCTTAGTATTATAATAAACATTTCCACTACAGTTTTTACAACAACTTGTAATAATATCCTACACCTTTCTTATTTTAGAGATTATGTTAGGAACTTATTAAAAATTATGTGTTACTTTAGCATAGGAGTGAATAAAGAAAAAAAGATTTTTTTTGTAATGAAGAAACAGAAATGTAAATTACCTAGTTCAGTATGAAAACTTGTCTTGGTAGGTTAATATACTAAAGTAACACCATAGAAAGGACGTTGTTTCGAAATACTTCTGTCTTCCATCTTTAGGTTTCTCTGTTACTTTGTATGAAGATAGTATCTGTCTAATCTTGTAGTTTTTACTACTATCTGTAAACCAGGCTGAAGCATATTTTTGGATTTATGCTACTACAAGATGCTAAAACTAATTTCATTCTTAAATGTTATGTATCTATTAACAAATTAGTATACATGTGTATATTTTATCCAAATAAAAATATTCTAATTAGACAGTTTAATGCATGAGACCTGCGATGTGTTTATATTTATATATATATATTTGCTGTCATTTTTTAAAATTAAAACAGTATCTGTAACATTTCTTTAGATATAGATTTTGCAGATGCAATGCCAGATATGTCTTTTAAAACTAAGGAAGTACAAGATTGGAACTCCTCAGATGTGATTGAGTGGATTTACTGGTGGGCTAATGATCTCAAACTGGAAGCCATAGACCTGAACATTCCACAGTTTACTGACATCTGCGGAAAAGATTTGATGAAAATGGAATGTCATGATTTTCTTCAGCTAGAGCCTCAGTTTGGGCGGAAAATGTTTCTATCTTTACAATGTTTGATTGGACACCATCAGATTGGTAAGTTTTATTGTAATAAATAATTTGTCTGGAATGTCATAATTACAACTTTAAGAATTATGACAAACTTGATACTTGAAGCAAAATGATAGATAATTTTAGCTGATTTGTCATTGTGTCCTCATTAGGTTTTGTAATTTCGTATCTGATGATGTATTGACATTGTCTTCATGTCTTGTATCGTGTTCTACACAAAGATCTTATACTCAGATGTCTTCCATTAACCTGTATTTGTTTCCAACATTTTTTTTCATAATAATAATTCTAATGGACTAAATATGTATTTGATCTTGGTTTGCAGAAATTGTATTTTTGGTTATTTAGGCACATGTACATGTAAAACATTAAATTCTCAACATTGTAACGTAACCATCACATGAACGTCACAATGATTTTCAACTTATTGAAATGCCCATATATATTGTAAGTTCTATTTTTCAAGATGGACATGAAAATGATGTAGCAGGACAAGGACAATTCCAGTTATCCTCTTGGACAGGGCAAGGATCAGAAAGTTGGAAAGATTTTCTCAGTCAAATAATACCTGGCCAAAATCTTTGCTTAGGCACAAGTAAGATTTAAAGGATATGAATGTTATTAAGTGATTTATATCTGAAAACCTGTTAAATGTATTCCCTGAAATTCTGTTATGTTAAATTTATTTATTGGTGAGGATACAGTTAATTTAAAGGTTGAAAAACTGGATTCAACCAAACAAAGAGAAATTTCAGTGAACAACCATAATGTTGTTTCAGATCAGTCATTTCAAATATACTGTTCGTAAAAACGTGCTCTGTACTCACTATGAGAAAAATTTATACACGAGGAAGGTGAAGTGTTGCCCATGTCAACAAGTTTCATTAAACAATGGGATGTATGTAGCATTGAAACAATTTTTATACTGACACCTGATATCAAACATGTAAATAGTTTTTATACTAATATCTAATATCAAACATGTAAAAAAGTTTATACTAACACCTGATATCAAATGTAAACAGTTTTTATACTAACATCTAATATCAAACATGTAAACAATTTTATACTAACATCTAATATCAAACATGTAAACATTTTTATACTGACATTTAATATCAAACACGTAAACAATTTTTGTACTAACATCTAATATCAAACATGTAAATGACTTTTATACTAACACCTGATATCAAACATGTAAACAATTTTTATATTACATCTAGTAGCAAACATGTAAACAGTTTTTATACTAACACCTAATATCAAACATGTAAACAATTTTTATATTACATCTAATACCAAATATGTAAACAATTTTTTATACAAACATTTAATATCAAACATATAAACCATTTTATACTTATATTTAATATCAAACATGCAAACAATTTTATACTTATATCTAGTATCAAACATGTAAACAATTTTGATACTAACAACTAACTTCAAACATGTAAACACTTTTTATACTAACATCTAATATAAAACATATATACAATTTTTATACTAACACCTAATATCAAACATGTAAACAATTTTTATATTACATCTAATACCAAATATGTAAACACTTTTTATACTAACATCTAATACCAAATATGTAAACAATTTTTATACTAACATCTAATATAAAACATATAAACAATTTTTATACTAACATCTAATATAAAACATATAAACAATTTTTATACTAACATCTAATATAAAACATATAAACAATTTTTATACTAACATCTAATATAAAACATATAAACAATTTTTATACTAACATCTAATATAAAACATGTAAACAATTTTTATACTAACATCTAATATAAAATATATAAACAATTTTTATACTAACATCTAATATAAAACATATAAACAATTTTTATACTAACATCTAATATAAAACATGTAAACAATTTTTATATTACATCTAATATAAAACATGTAAACAATTTTTATACTATCATCAACCATGTAAATAATTTTTATAGTACAATCTGACATCAAATGTAAACATTTTCATACTAACATCGAACATCAAATATGTAAACAATTTTTATAGCAACATCTGTTTACATGTTTGATATTAGATGTTAATATAAACAATTATTTCCAATGCTATGTACACTCTATTGTTGTTTAATAATATTAATAAAACTGGCAATTGTAACAGTGATTGAGATTCTAGGTAAATAGGATACAGTGGTACTTTGATGGAAACTATAGTCAGGTAGATTGGATTTTTAATATAATTGATTCTGTAGTTGTATGAATTTAATGGATAGGAATTACTTTAATCTAACTTATAGTTTACCTGATACACTGTCCCTATAATCAGGTGACTGAGAACTCTCAATAATATTCTAATAATATGTAAGGATAAAAAAAACGGTAATACACTTTAATCAAAGAAATACTTGGACTCTAACCAACAACTGGGGTGATGTAACTTATAAATGTTATCTTACGAACAATCTTTATTACTATGTAATCATTATTGAAATTATTAAAACAACTATATTGTTCTCCTTCCATTTTAAGCTGCTGTTATAACAAAAAAAGTTGGAACCGGTAGAAGAGGTAGACCACCAAAGAAGGATGGTAAATCAAGAATTAGGCAAGGTGGGTAAGAAAAACAGTAAATACATGAGGTTGGTAAGAAAAATGGTAAATGCACAAGGTTTGTAAGAAAAACGGTAAATACACAAGGTACATAAGAAAGACACTGAATCAAAAACAAAACAGGTTAGTAGGAAATATACTATAACAAGAAACAGACGATGTAGGTAAGAGAAATGCTGAATTAAGAAACGGTCAAGGTAAGGAAACATCACATTACAACTTACAGTTTCTACACCAATAGGGCAGTTATATTTTTTATTTGATTGATTAGGATTTCACCATTTATATATGTGTAGTTTCCCTCACTAATTTAAGGGGATAAACTAGAGGGAAGGCAGAGACCACCATCATGTCTATTAAATAATCTGATTAACCATAACATCGTATATAATACACCCATGTCTGAAAGGGCAAGCATGTACGATGATGGAATTCAAACCTCGTGATCCACGGACTGCTTGTCGGGCACCCTAACTACTAGAACCTGTTGGATTATGGTAAATGTTATTAATATTCAATTAAAATATTTATTTTAGCTATTTCTATCTGTACTTCACTTAATAGCTCTGATATATTCTTTTGTTAATTTTGTTATTACTTTCTCTACAGCTAAGGGCTATGGTAAACTTTGGGAGTTTATCCGGGACTTGTTACTCAGTCCTGTCTACAATCCAAGTCATATACGGTGGGAGCGAAGGGAAGAAGGGATTTTCAAATTCGTTCAGTCTGATAAAGTTGCTAAGCTCTGGGGAGAACGGAAACGAAACTCAAACATGACATATGAGAAACTGAGCAGAGCAATGAGGTTTGTCTGGTTTTAGTAATAGCATTTTAATAATGTATTACAAACTGAGTAGAGTAGTGAGGTTTGTCTGGCTTTAGTAATACCATTTTAATAACATATAACAAACTGAGCAGAGTAGTGAGGTTTGTCTGGTTTTAGTAATACCATTTTAATAACATATAACAAACTGAGTAGAGTAGTGAGGTTTGTCTGGTTTTAGTAATACCATTTTAATAATGTATTACAAACTGAGTAGAGCAGTGAGGTTTGTCTGGTTTTAGTAATACCATTTTAATAACGTATTACAAACTGAGTAGAGCAGTGAGGTTTGTCTGGTTTTAGTAATACCATTTTAATAACATATAACAAACTGAGTAAAGTAGTGAGGTTTGTCTGGTTTTAGTAATACCATTTTAATAATGTATTACAAACTGAGTAGAGCAGTGAGGTTTGTCTGGTTTTAGTAATACCATTTTAATAACATATAACAAACTGAGTAGAGTAGTGAGGTTTGTCTGGTTTTAGTAATACCATTTTAATAATGTATTACAAACTGAGTAGAGCAGTGAGGTTTGTCTGGTTTTAGTAATACCATTTTAATAATGTATTACAAACTGAGTAGAGCAGTGAGGTTTGTCTGGTTTTAGTAAACACATCTTAATGATACGTAAAGATGAAACACTAACTATTTTCTCACGTGTTGATCTTGATTCAACGTGTAATTTTTATTTGGGGGGGGAGGGGGTCCAAGTATTAATTGTTTTTTATTAATACAAAATTTATTATAGGCTAAAATAGGATGTTTGTAACTAATATATGTTTATCACAGAATCAGTTACAGTCCAACTGGTGTTGTAGTTTATGGTGAACGTTGCAGTTGTTTTTATACAAGACATTAAATTCCTTTCAGTGTTTAAGGTCATCCATATAAAATTGTGGTCTTTGTTACAACTATCAATAGCATATTTTTTATGTTTGGCACGTTTCTCTATGTTTATACGATGAAGTTTTAGAAGCTTAAGCTCACACTATTGGAGGACCATTTGTATTCTGGTGACGGGATACTAACAAACTTTCTTTAATGCATGCAGGACCTACTACAACGTCGGCATTTTGGCACCGGTCCCAAAGAATGAGGGTCTTCCTAAGAAACTTGTTTACAAGTTTGGTCCTCGAGCCACTGGATGGCGCTAGGGTCCTTTGCGGTGGTGGTGATTTTTTTACTAATGTAAAAACGCTGGCGTATACAACTAAGAAGATAAAATCCTGGTGGCTGTTCGAAACATTAAACGAAGAAACACCTGCTCTGATAACATGATGCACCTTTGAAATTAATTATGAAATAATTAAGCCTGTCACAAGTTTCGATAGTACTTGGAGTACATTCAAAGACTTGATATTTTATGTTGAGTTTATTAATCATGATATGTGATTTTGTTTATTTGTTTTGAAGTTAAGCACAAAGCTACAAAATGGGATCTCTGTGCTCTACCCACAACAGGTATCTAAATCCAGTTTTTAGTGTTAAGTACGCAGACATGCCGCTGTGCCACTGGCGGTATAAGATATTTAATAATGCAGAACTAATTTAACAATGTTATATGTTCTCCATACTAGTTCGCTTCTTAATTTGATGAGACAAAAAATTCTTACAACAGTCTTTATAATAAATTAATTTATTGTACAATGTTTTGGAAATAGCACTAATTTAGGTGGTAATTAATGGTACCTGTTGAAGACTAAATTTGTTTATGAAAAGAATGCTTAGATGCAAGCCCCATCTTCGTTTAGTAGAGAAAAACGTTTCGAAGAACCTTTGTCTCCTCCAATATATATCAGTTATATCAGCATATCTTTGAAGGTACAGACAAACATGCTTTCTGAAGAAATAGAAGAACACCCATTGATTTCGTTCCTTTACAGGGTATGTTGCTGAGGAAACGCTGTTTAAAGGAAATGTAAATGATGTGGGTGTTATAACTAGGGTTATGCACCCACTACTTGAACCAACGTATTAAAGTTTAGTGTCTCTCTTTCTAGAATGACTTGAACAAATATCTACCGCATTTATATTTATCATAATTGCGATGATGATTAACTAAAGTGTATGGGTGAGCTTAAGGGAAATTATTTTTTTAATAGTGTACAGTTTTTATGGTTGAATGTTTTAAATTGAGGAAATCACAGTGTAAAGAACTGTATTATTTTATATTTTTTTTAGAATAGTACCTTTAACTGTTCCTTTCTAATTATCTGGCAAATGGGTTGGTCACACTAACAATAAGAGGTCTCTATCTGCAAAAGTATGAGTCATAGCGCTTGTTAATATTTCTTTGAAAACTGTACAACCGCAGCAATAAAATCGAGGTTTTGTAAGTTTCTCAAGTAACCATGACGATAAAGCCAAAGTCCTAGTAAGTTGTTTATGTTGCAAACAACCATGACAACAAAGCCAAAGTCCTTGTAAGGTGTCCATGTTGCAAACAACCATGGCAACAAAGCCAAAGTCCTTGTAAGGTGTCCGAGTCACAAGTAACCAAAGAAACAAACTAAAATCTTTAAAATTTATTCAGGTCGCTAGCGATGGTAAAAAAAAATTCAAATTCTACTTGAATTAACAAGTAACCGATGTAAAAAACTGAAATTCTAAAAACTTACTAATGTCACAAATAACCGTAGTAAAAGTCAAACCCTAGATTGTCGTTGAGGTCACACTTCAATCACGTTAAAAATATTCAAGGCATAGAAACTTGCTGAGGTCACGTGCATTTACAATAGTTTCGAGTAATAGTTTTTGTACAATACCAGTTTCTGTTAACGTTTTGCTTTCAAAAATTTACCACAAAAATGTTTCATATTATTAAAAAAAAACTTGTTTTGGCTACGATTGATGAGTTTGTGGTTAGTCTATACTAATTATTTACGAAACAGGTATTATTATAATCACATTCTTCTCTCTACACAGAAAAGCCGTCTGGTGTATAAATTTGGCCCTTACGCCATAGGCTGGAGACAACTATAATTATACAAATTTTCTGACAACCTGTCAAACAATTAAGCATTATTTAATTTTTTAAGGAAGGCCTAAATGATAATTTGTACTGTTCGTAGGTTGATTAGAATATTTTCTGCCAGTTGGAGTAAAAGAAAAGTTCGTGACTTGCTATTGAAGGTTAAAATGTTTAGAAAATATAAATTATTATTGAAATCATTCTTTGTACACTGATATCAGTATTAATATTTAAATAACTTTTGTGTAGATATTTTATGACAAAAGTATTAAACAGTTTTGAATTAGAAAAGTCTATTTATCATTAATTATCTGTTTCTTAAAAGTTTTGGTACAATTTTATATGGAAAACTTTACAAATGTGAAAACAGGCCTTCATTTACAATGAAATTCAAACTTAACGTAGTTAAAAGGCCACAACAGGGGAAGCTTCAGTGATGATGCGTAAATATCTTTAACTTACAACTACTGACACTAGATGGGCCTGGCATGGCCAAGCGCGTAAGGCGAGCGACTCGTAATCCGAGGGTCGCGGGTTCGCGCTAAACATGCTCGCCCTCCCAGCCGTGAGGGGCGTATAATGTGACGGTCAATCCCACTATTCGTTGGTAAAAGAGTAGCCCAAGAGTTGGCGGTGGGTGGTGATGACTAGCTGCCTTCCCTCTAGTCTTACACTGCAAAATTAGGGACGGCTAGCACAGATAGCCTTCTAGTAGCTTTGTGCGAAATTCCAAAAACAAACAAACAAACTGACACTAGACAGTGAACAGTTATTCTAAACTGAATTGCCAGACTGTCTCCCTACAACTTTCCCACAATTTAAAGTGTTCATAGCTATAGAACGGCTGTGCTCTTGGAACTTTCGCTCCGCAGCCCGGTACATTAACATCCATCCCACATTCAACCATCTGAAAGATTTGAGAGTTTCACAATAACAAAGCTTTTACTATTCCTGCAATATTCAAAATTTACAACAAATATATTTTCATTTTGAAATTTCATTTACATCCTATTATATGTAGGTTATTACATTTATTTCACGTTGCTGTCTTCCCCGTTTCAGATAACTGTACAGTAATGTATCTACTAGTTTAAACTAATTTTAAATCTCCAAAGTCTTAACCAAACTTGTCCCGAAGAACTAACTACATAAATTTCAGGCTTACGTATGTAAGAGACACTTCTTATCCAATGGTGGAGTCCAAAATTAGTGGTGTTAGTTCTACAGAACAAATCAGTTTACTTCAGTTGGCTGTTATAAATAAGGTCTTCGTTAGTTCAAATTCAGTCTGTTTTAGTTGGTTGTACAGTAATAGCGTCTTTCTTTAATGCAAATTCATACTTATTAATATGTTGGTATAGTTATATCATTCCAAATGCAAAACGTTCTTTCCACAGCGTGATAAATCTTACTGGATTTTAGTCTGAAACAGCCTAACATTCAATGAGCTAAGATATGTAATCATCTTTGAAAAAGTCTCTCTGATTTAGATCTTTATTTAGATGTGTAATGAGATCAGCCAAACATGTGATCAGTTGTGACACTAACAAATTTGAAGTACGTAGACAGCCGTGAATCTAATTATATTATGTCTACTTAGTTCTAAGTAAAATATTCTTAATGAAGTAAAACATCTCGTTGTTGTGATCATACAAATAAAATGAACGACCAACATTGATTATTATAAAGACGTAATTAGTGATTCATAATAAGAAAGGAATGAACTATTTCCAGGAAGTTTATTCTGTAAAAAAAATATATATATATATATAAATCAAAGTTTTCCAATACTTTCGTTCTCCCAGATTACAAAAAAAAAATTTGATTAGAAATTAGAATGAACTTGTACTCGTTTTAAAAATGCGGTTGAGATTAAAATTTCTGAGCTCAAACAGTTCTCTTCAGATCTACGTTAGATCAGTTGTTGACTCTATGAAACAACAGAGCAGATGTTGTACAGTACTTCTTAATAAGAAGAACCTGTCAGTCCTGTCTCCATCAAAAGACAGTCCTCGGTGTAAGGTGAACATGTTGAACACACTGATGTGTACTAATTAATCTTCAGAACACGACATTAAAAGATAAAAGGTTTTTTCACAAATAACTTATATTCAGTAGCGACTTACAGCAGAGGTTTACAGGCAGGCAGACTTAGTGAGTACACTAGGTTACAGTGGTCATAATGCAGCACTGGTGAGTACATTAGGTTACAGTAGTGATAAGAGAGCACCAGTAAGTACACTAGGTTACAGCAGTGATAAGGTAGCGCCGGTGAGTACACTAGGTTACAGTAGTGATAAGGTAGCTCTGGTGACTACACTAGCTTACAGTAGTGATAAGATAGCTCTGGTGAGTACATTAGGTTACAGTAGTGATAAGGCAGTACTGGTGATTACATTAGGTTACAGTAGCAATAAGGTAGCACTGGTGACTACACAAGGTTACAGTAGTGATAAGGTAGCTCTGGTGAGTACACTAGGTTACAGTAATGATAAGGTAGCACTGGTGACTACACAAGGTTACAGTAGTGATAAGGTAGCTCTGGTGACTACACAAGGTTACAGTAGTGATAAGGTAGCTCTGGTGACTACACTAGGTTACAGTAGTGATAAGATAGCTCTGGTGAGTACATTAGGTTACAGTAGTGATAAGGCAGTACTGGTGATTACATTAGGTTACAGTAGCAATAAGGTAGCACTAGTGACTACACAAGGTTACAGTAGTGATAAGGTAGCTCTGGTGAGTACACTAGGTTACAGTAGTGATAAGGCAGTACTGGTGATTACATTAGGTTACAGTAGCAATAAGGTAGCACTGGTGACTACATTAGGTTACAGTAGTGATAAGGCAGTACTGGTGATTACACTAGGTTACAGTAGTGATAAGGCAGTACTGGTGACTACAATAGGTTACAGTAGCGATAAGGCAGTACTGGTGACTACAATAGGTTACAGTAGTGATAAGGTAGCTCTGGTGAGTACATTAGGTTACAGTAGTGATAAGGCAGTACTGGTGATTACATTAGGTTACAGTAGCAATAAGGTAGCACTAGTGAGTACACTAGGTTACAGTAGTGATTAGGCAGCACGGGTGACTATGCTAGGTGACAGTATTTGTTACATGTTTTTCATTTCAAATTTCAGTTTAAGGGATTGAACATGGGCCTGGATTAGTTTTTAAAACCATTTTGAAAATACAAAACTACAACTCACTAAACAAACATTGGTTTGGTAATACAGACTTTCTGGTTTAACATATTTCATGTTTTTTTTTTCTGTTAGTTTCAATAGCATTAAGTTATGTTATAAATGAGCTTTAAATTATTTTACCACAGTCCGTTCCAAAATCGTTTTTGTTGATATCAATAAATTTATGGTCAAAAGTTAATATACACAAGGTTAACCAACCATATAAAATTAGTTAAATTTGACCATCTTACATCTCTTACATGAAACAGAAAAACTTGTATATAAAAATCACACAGGAAATGTACATAACATATTGATGAAACTAAATGCTCTATATAGTTTATCATAATGTGAAACACAAAAACATTGTCCAAGCCTTGCACACTTGCAACCCATTGACATATCCTAAATATACGCAAACACGTGTAACATTTAAAAACGTTCTACAGACACGTGTAACACACTAAAATTTTATATGCTTTATTGACACTTGCAAAACACAGGAATGTTCTACATGCATTACAGAGGTGTACCACATTGAAATGTTTTTACATGCTTTACGGACACTTGCAACACCCAGAAATGTTCTATAAAAATTACTGAAAACTTGAAACAATATGTCTACTTACTGTAATGTGAAATGATACGTGTACTTATTGTAATGTGAAATGATATGTCTACTTACTGTAATGGGGAATGATATGTCTACTTACTGTAATGGGGAATGATACGTGTACTTACTGTAATGGGGAATGATATGTATACTTACTGTAATGGGGAATGATATGTCTACTTTATGTAACGGGGAATGATACGTGTACTTACTATAATGGGAATGATACGTGTACGTACTTTAATGGGGAATGATATGTCTACTTACTGTAAATAGATCTTTCAGCTAATTTATCTTTAATGCAGTTTTTTTTTATAATTCACACAAATTGAAAAAAATGTACCTATTTTTTTGCTTCTAAATGATATTAATGTATGAGGAAGATATAAATTAATAAAGAGAAAATATATATGTACATGTGCATGCATAAATATGAGACCTAATTTTAGACATATTATATTCTAAAAGAAACACAAAAACTGTACATATGAAACATACACTAAGGCCTTTAATGGTAGGAGTATGAACTGGAAAATCTTTGATGGATTAAGTTATGAATATCAATATTGAATTTAAAGATCAGAATTTTAATGTTATAAATTCCTTAGATATTAAATATAAAGGGAATAAACTGATATGACAAATAAACAGCAATTATGACCTCCATAGAAGAAAGAAGTGGTCAGACAAAGAAAAAAACACTTAAATAAATAGGACAAGAGAGTTAAATGAACAGTCTTGATAAGAAGGGCACCATGAGAAAATAATAAGTCAAACAAAGATAACAGAATTGTTAAACGAACAGTCTTTAATAAGGAGGACACCAGGAAAAAGGAGTAAGTCAAACAAAGAGAAAAACCACTGAATAAGGAAGCTTCTTTGTGAGAAACTTTTGGTGTAGTGCACAACTTTGTCTTGTTGAGTTTTCAACCAGATGATACACGTTAGATTATTTTAGTGAGAACTGAGCTGCTGAAGGACAGAAGAACTGTTCAGCAGTTTTAGCCTCTCAGGGTACCATATATTGTTGTATCCTAGATGATTAAATACATCAGCACATGATTCTTGAATGTGTTGAGTCTGAGTAGGGTTGAGACGATGTAACCACTGAAATGCAGTAATGGAAGAATTTCTTCTAGTAGAATAAGCATCTGTTTCTATTTTGTTTGTGTGGGTGTGTTCTTTCAGAAACCTCTGTGTACTCTTTAGGTAGGAGAGGCCTAAATGCTGGAGAATATTCCTAGTTTCTTTCTCAGGACTCAGTGCGAGATCTTCATAACGAATAAGAGTGAACTGGTGAGGTTGTTTCTGATGAAGTGCTTCAAACACCTGTACATCTTGAGACATTTCTTGACATAGCTGTGTATAGTTTGAACAGCTGGAATTCTGACACCAATTCAGAGTAGTTCTAGAGCTAAATATCCCACGAGGATCACGCACAAGATAAACAACTTGAATCCCTAGATCAGGATTACTTTGAACAAAATGTTTTATTTGTTGCATGGATAGTCGTGTCACTTTCATTACTTGAATCCAAGATCTTTTACAGACGGATTCCACAAAGTTCAGAAAGAAACAGGCAGTGGACCGAACTCGACAAGACGACCACAGATACTGGTTTCTTCGGAACAGAAATTGGTTTTTTTTCATTATTGCCCAGTCTAAATATTTTTTGGAGAAATTACAGTTAAAAAGATCTTTTATATGTTGTAAAGCTTCACGTTCTTTATCACTAGAGATTCGTTCTCCATACGTCATATAATGCAAAGGCTCAAAATGATAGAAAGTCTTTGGGTTTTCTTGAAGAATGTCTCCCAAGAAAGTAGATCCTGACCGGAAGTATGTAACAATTAGAATTTTTTTCACGTGATTTTTATCAGATGATTTGTTATTACCAGAAGTTTGGCTTTTCGCTAAGATTCTTTTCTTGTTAGAAAATGTATTCGCTATTTGGAATGTACCCGGAGCAACTTTTTCAGGCATGGATTCTTTTGTTTTTAGGTTTTGACTGTGTACGGGATTTACCACCGAGAGTGTTTGATTACTTGACACATCATGCGATGTGCTGTGTCTCACTACTACTTCTGATTCTGCTGGATTTATGTTCATCCTAGTCGGTGAAGTTTGGGAGCCAGTTTTCTTTATTGAAAGAGGATGTAAGAGTTTCGTGCTATTATTAATTCGTTTCATTTTATTCTTTGATTCCAATAACGTTTTCTGTTTGACAAATGTTTGGTTACTAAGAGGCGGAGTTTTTATGTTCGTAGGCAGAAAACTGACCAACTTTCCAATCTTTCTCTTCTTGTTTTCGGCATGCCAGAGTTGAAACAGACCACTTGTTGAGTAATCATAGCCGTTTTGTTGAAATACGTTCTTTTTTATTTCTTCTAATTTTCCTGAAAAAGAAATAATGAAATAGAAAACTAATGTTATATTAGTAATTTCATTGAAATTTTCTATTCCTCCTAAAAATAGTGTAAGTATGTAAAGGCCGCCATTTATGGCAAAAACGTTCCTATAAAGTGGGCAAAAATGGGTTATTTAAAAATAGCAATAGGCTAACATTAAAAATAATATAACAAAACAACTTTTGAAATTGTATTGACTGATAGTTCTACAAAAATTAATGAATATGCAAAATTTTATGTCTGAAAACCTTGGTATTTTTTATATCTGCTGTATAACACGAGGCATTCTTGAAACACCACATAACTTTATTAATAACACAACTTTTGAAACACATGCTTTGAAAATTATTATCTTCATAAACACTCAAGTGATTCCCTTATTATAAATTAATTTTTGTTACTCCCAGATCTTTTTTCTTACCTGATGATATAAAGTAAACTTGTTTGAGACAAAACAAACATTTACGCTGTGTAACAGATAAAACCTTGAGTTTCGTCTAATATTTAATTCGTGAACTGGACCTGCTTTTTTCTTTACCTTTGTTATCAAGCATCGGGGATCGATCCACAGAAAACAACTTGTCCAGACTCCACTGAATAACCATTAAAGTGACCAGTCCACAAAGTAACACTAACAACAGCTTCTTTGTTCTAATCATTTTGTAACACATCTGAAAAAAATATGCAGTGTGAGCATTTTTACAAAATCAATTAAATAAATCTCTCGTATGCAGGTTTTAATTCAACGATTAACGGGTTCAACAATAAAAAAAACTCTGGAATTGTCCTATACAGTTAATATATTCATAATCCAAAAACTACTGAACTTTCGTTAACAGTTTTAATTCAACGATTATCGGGTTCTGGAATTGTTCCATAAAGTTAATACATTTATAACCCCACAACTGCTAAAACTATCGTTAACAGTTTTAATTCAACGATTAGAAACAAATATATTGTTATTTGGTGCAAACTACGTAAACATTTATTTTTCAAATGCAAAATTATAGTATTTATAGAATAAACTCCATAAGTTAATTAAACACTAACTTCTGAAACTTAATAGTTTTAATTCTAGGTTAAAAAAAACGACCTCAAACAATGAGTTTAAAATAGTTCTGTTTACGAAGAATATATTTTATTACTTGTCTTATATTCATCTTGCTTTTAAATTTGCTAAATGTAATTTATTGAGGTCTTAAAATCCGAAAAAGAATCGTTTATTTAATATTAATGGACAAAAATCCAATTAAAATTTTCTCTTCTAGACTATTATAACAGACACTTCATGATTTACATAAAAATATTCTTCAGTATTTAATTTTCTTTTGTTTCTTTAATGACCACTGGGTGGCGCAAAACTGGATTTAATGTGAATAAATTTTATACAAGTGACTCAGTATTTTAGTAAAGTATTTTTAGTATATTTTTATATTTAATATATTTTATAAAGACTCACAACGGCATATCATACGCAACATGGCACAATTAGGAAATGTCCTAAGGGATGGAACATTATGTTATTCCTATAGTACAGTGCATCCCCAGAGGAAAGACTCTACAAGATTTGTCTTACAACAGCTTTTCGTTTTTCACTAAAGATTCTTTTCGATGAAATTTTTGTGTATAAATAGAGGGCGCACTACAAAAAAATCAGGTTCTACAGCTGATTGTTTCTTGAATCCACACAAAGCAGTGTAAAATAATTAGAATTTATTTCTACTCCAATTCTATAACGTACATTTAGGTGATTATATTAAAATATATTTAAGTTCCAGTCAATATTAGCAGCATTTTGGTCCTTGCTCGTCAAAAATCTTTACCCTTCATTTCTAGCATGTTAAAGTTTCAAGGAATGACGTCTTGAGTGAATGTGTAAACAGTTTGTTTGTTTGTTTGTTTTTTGGAATTTCGCACAAAGCTACTCGAGGGCTATCTGTGCTAGCCGTCCCTAATTTTGCAGTGTAAGACTAGAGGGACAGAAGTAGGACAATCACAGTAGGCCTTATCAGGGTTGTGGTTTTCGTGCTATTTTTAGATCATGATGTAATGCACCAGTGCGCATGCGCGAATACAAAACGGAAAAAGCGGGCAAACATTTCCAGTAACAACAACACGGCAGAGCTACAAGGAATTTCGTTTGTAACTGTTTACTTTCGCCTGGTACCATTTTTCTCCATCAACTGTTATATCTATCTCTAATCCTATTCAACTGAAAGTAATTTAGTAATTATAGGCATGTTTTTTTCCACGTGAGTCGCGGTTTAATTAGTAAGTTCTACGCTTTTGTAAATAAACAGAAAAAATGACGAATATCTTACTTTCGTTAGATTTCTGGCTTTAATTGAATACACTACTGACAAGTAACGTGTGTCCATTTCAGTCTCTCATTGTTTTCTGGTAGGAAAATTGGTCAAACATTATATATGCAAAAACGGCTCGTTTGGGTTGAGAAAATATTTTACATAGAAACGAGCCGTTTTTGCATATACGAGGGCTGTTCAAAAAATACGCGGACTGTTTGAATTGCGCGGCTCCAGTTGGTTCCAGGGTAATCCGCTTGGTATCGCTAGGTTCGCACAGATCAGCTGATTACGACGCCATTTCCCGATTGCAGATATCTTCATTAGTGTATTAGCTAAGCGGTTTTAAGTGAAGTGCAATTTTTCGTTTGGCGGATTTCAGAATGAATGACCTGAAGGAGCAACGACTTGCTGTGAAATTTTGTGTTAAACTTGGAAAATCTGCGACTGAAACTTTTTCTATGCTTAACACGGCTTACGGTGATGTTGCTATGAAGCGTACGGCATGTTTCAAGTGGCATGAACGTTTTAAGGATGGTCGACAGTCCATTGAAGATGATGAGCGTCCTGGACGTCCTTCCACGTCAATTGACGACCCACACGTCGACAAAATCAACACCCTGGTGCGGGCAAATCGACGTCTGACTGTCAGGGAGCTTGCTGAAGAGTTTGGGATATCAGTTGGATCTTGTTACGAGATTTTGACCGAAAAATTGAAGATGCACCGCGTTGCTGCGAAATTCAGCCCTCAGAACTCGTGAGTTTGGGGAACAAGAAAAAATCGCAAGGAGCAAGGTCAAGTGAGTAGGGGGGGGGAAGAACAGTGATCGAGTGCTTGGCCAAAAACTCACGAGTTTAGGCAAATGCGACGAAGGAGCTGGAAGACATTACAAAAGAAGCGTACCAGGACTGTTTCAACAAGTGGAAACACCGTTGGGATAAGTGTGTGCGTTGGGGAGGAGAGTACTTTGAAGTGGTCCCAGACCTGCAACTTCTAAATAAAGTACATTTTGTTTTATGACATCAGTCCGCGTATTTTTTGAACAGACCTCGTATATTTCTCTACAAGTGGGTTTTCTCGACATCACTGGTCAAGCTTTTGACTACCCTTCTTTTTATGTAGTTATCTATACTGTTTTTGTTTGTTTTTTTCATTTTCGTGGGTAACACAGTGTGAGTATATAAAATATTATGTTGCCCGTGGGTAAATTAAAGGTTTATGTTACTGGTAATACAGTGTGAGTATATAAAATATTATGTTGCCCGTAGGTAATACAGTGTGGATAAATTAAAGGATTCGTAAGGAAAAGAATGAATTTGACCTTGTTAAGTTGTCAACATGAAAGAGACATTACATTCTTACCATATTTCAATTATAAACTTATACATACGACATTAATACACGAGAGGCATTACATTTTGAAACGTATACATATGACAAATAAACGAAACATTAAGACATTATATTCTGAAAATTTTCAACTTTAAACGTAATCTCACAGTATAATTTGCAGTAGTTTTCTATACCTGACACAAAACTTCATGAGATTTCTAGCCTAGTGTACTCAGACGGTGGACGCTGTGGGTCTCACGTTGCAAGGATGTGTGTGTACTCTGTCCGGTAGCAGCTAGCCCTCTTTAGGCTCAGAACCATGACCAACAGTAAATAATAAACTCAATTTTACGCTCTACTTCTGACTATTAGAATACAATGAAATATATGCTGTTTGGGCTAATATCACTCCATTCATTATTATTATTACATCCATCAATAATAGATTTATTAAGAGACTTACCTGAACTTAACAGCAGCTTTTGATTTGAAACAGGGTAAAATTCAGCACTATGCCGCGTTGAGAGCATACGGTGTTTACGTAGAAAGAGAAGGGACAAAACTGGTTTGAAAAGTAGGTTGTATCCTTCACCAACAGCGTCTGGTTTGGAGAATTAAGTACGAGAATATCCAAGTTGAACAACCTGTTTCTTCAGTATTTAGTTTTAGCGTCTTAAAGTTGAAACCGATTAAAAATAGTTGTTTATTCAGAATATCAAGTATCTGATTTTCAAAACAACACATAATGCAAATCTTGGCTTTTCCTCTGTGCCCTAAGTAATTTGGTAAGAAAACGGCGTATGAATGGAGCCTTACAACTTTCTAGAACGATTTAAACGAGTACAAAACTTCCAAACTAAAACTGCGAGCAAGTTGTGAGAAAGCGTTACGTTGTCCTCCGTAAAATGATGAGCAAAGAGGAAATCATTCAAACAATACATTCTAAACGTTTTTTCTTTTTTTAATCTATCGGAACAGCAGACTTTAAGTATCACCACGAATTCGGATATAATTGATAAGTTTAATGTACAATATATTCCTAGTATCTCTTTCTAATACTTTAACATTATACCAACAGACGGAAGGACAAGAACATGAATTTCATTTGTGTCTAATTGTACATTTCGAAGTATGCTTTTTATTCAGTCTTTCTACTAATACCATATTATACCTAAAGTATGTTTTTATTCAGTCTTTCTACTAATACCATATTATACCTAAAGTATGTTTTTATTCAGTCTTTCTACTAATACCATATTATACCTGAAGTGTGTTTTTATTCAGTCTTTCTACTAATACCATATTATACCTGAAGTGTGTTTTTATTCAGTCTTCCTACTAATACATACTATATTTGAAGTATGTTTTTATTCAGTCTTCCTACTAATACATACTCTATTTGAAGTATGTTTTTATTCAATCTTCCTACTAATACATACTCTATTTGAAGTATGTTTTTATTCAATCTTCCTACCAATACCATATTATACCTGAAGTGTGTTTTTATTCAGTCTTCCTACTAATACATACTATATTTGAAGTATGTTTTTATTCAACCTTCCTACTAATACATACTCTATTTGAAGTATGTTTTTATTCAGTCTTCCTACTAATACATACTCTATTTGAAGTATGTTTTTATTCAATCTTCCTACTAATACATACTCTATTTGAAGTATGTTTTTATTCAATCTTCCTACCAATACCATATTATACCTGAAGTGTGTTTTTATTCAGTCTTCTTACTAATACATACTATATTTGAAGTATGTTTTTATTCAATCTTCCTACTAATACATACTATATTTGAAGTATGTTTTTATTCAATCTTCCTACTAATACATACTCTATTTGAAGTATGTTTTTATTCAATCTTCCTACTAATACATACTATATTTGAAGTATGTTTTTATTCAATCTTCCTACTAATACATACTCTATTTGAAGTATGTTTTTATTTAATCTTCCTACTAATACCATATTCTACCTGAAGTATGTTTTTATTCAGCCTTTCTACTAATACCATATTATACCTGAAGTGTGTTTTTATTCAGTCTTTCAACTAATACCATATTATACCTGAAGTGTGTTTTTATTCAGTCTTTCAACTAATACCATATTATACCTGAAGTGTGTTTTTATTCAGTCTTCCTACTAATACATACTCTATTTGAAGTATGTTTTTATTCAGTCTTCCTACTAATACATACTCTATTTGAAGTATGTTTTTATTCAATCTTCCTACTAATACATACTCTATTTGAAGTATGTTTTTATTCAGTCTTCCTACTAATACATACTCTATTTGAAGTATGTTTTTATTCAGTCTTCCTACTAATACATACTCTGTTTGAAGTATGTTTTTATTCAATCTTCCTACTAATACATACTCTATTTGAAGTATGTTTTTATTCAATCTTCCTACCAATACCATATTATACCTGAAGTATGTTTTTATTCAATCTTCCTACTAATACATACTCTATTTGAAGTATGTTTTATTCAATCTTCCTACTAATACCATATTCTACCTGAAGTATGCTTTTATTCAGCCTTTCTACCAATACCATATTATACCTGAAGTATGTTTTTATTCAGCCTTTCTATCAATACCATATTATACCTGAAGCATATTTTTTATTCAGTCGTCCTAGTAATACTATACCATTTACATGGATCTAAAAAAAGTATTTATATGTAAATAGTGTTAACTTTGACAATTAATAATAAAATATAGGATGAAATATATAATTAATAATTGACTGCTTAGTTTGTTCAAAACAGTGTTTTCTTTTTCGATTTATTTTAAAATTAGAAGTCACAAATACTGGTCACACATATAAACGTTTTGAAGGAATGCTCAACTTACAACACAGATTAAATCTCATCAGGACATTTGTTGATGTCTTTGTCAGGTTGTTCGTATGCTAAAATAAAGTATAATATAATTCATAGTTTAAGTATTGTTGAAATCAGAAAAACTACTTTGTACTGTTTGTTTGGAATTTAACATAAACCTACACCACGGATATCGAGACCCGGTTTTTAGCAATGGAAGTCTACCGACATATCGCTGTGCCACGGGGGTATGTTTTGAACTGATATAACATTAATGTTATTATACCAGACTTCTACAAGTCGATAAACTACGTTTTATTAAATAGATAAAGAACAAGATAAGCTATCAACTAAAGATATTAAACTTTGTTTATACCCAACAGGATTTTCAATTTATGAGCTTTCCTGAAGAGAAGTAGTTAATAATTTATTATGACCCTAAAATATATTTTTGGTATTGTAAGTCACCATAGGTTTCAACTCAATATATTTTCATAATTAAAGATAAGTAAGGATTTACAATGCTAAAATCAAGGGTTCGATCTCCCCTCGGGGTAGACACGAGGATTTCCCGTTGTTGCTTTGCTATAACAAATAAACACATTTTCATAATCAGAAAAAACATAATGTGACTGGAAATGTTGGAAAGAAGATATTCCAAAAATATTAAAATTATTTACGAAATAGTGAGTTTATCCTCTTTTACGTAAAAGAGAGTAAACAGGTCCCGGCATGGCCAGCTGGTTAAGGAACTCGACTCGTAATCCGAGGGTCGCAGGTTAGAATTCCTGCCACACCATAATGAAACGGTCAATCCCACTATTCGTTCGTAAAAGAGTAGCTCAAGAGTTGGTGGTGGGTGGTGATGACTAACTGCCTTTCCTCTAATCTTACAGTGCTAAAAGAGGGACGGCTAGCGCAGATGGCCCACTTGTAGCTTTGCGTGAAATTCAAAACAAACAAATAGAAGTGAACAACACGCAACGAGTCCCCCGCTAGTACAGCGGTATGTCTACGGATTTACAACGCTAAAACTACGGGTTCGATTCCCCTCGAAAACACACACACGCACACACTGTTCCCCCTCTCATAAATTTGTGGAACACGAAGTAAAAACAAATACAAAATTCAATCTTAACTTCAGCCTATAAAGTCCCATGTAGCACTTCATGCACAAATATAGAAACAATATCCGATAGACTCTTGTCTAATGTACTAAATTATTTTAATAAGAATTACCATAAAAATGACTTAATGTGTGATCTCGACAGGTACTACGTACATGATGAACATAGTCTTAAGTACCTCTTTCTTATAAATATATATTTAAGAAATATAAATCAAGCTGGCCACCATGCACTAAATGCTTAAAACGAGTATTATTTCTTTTTTTATCATATTATGTTTCATTTTTTCTTTTCCTTTCTTTTGCTAGTACAGCGGTAAGTCTACGGAATTACAACGCTAAAGTCATGGGTTCGATTTCCCTCGGTGGGCTCAGCAGATAGCCCGTTGTGGCTTTGCTATAAGAAAACACACAAACACTTTTCCTTTCTTTTTATTTGATTTCATTTTATTTATTATTATTATTCTATTTTTCCGATAAATATATATGGAAAAAGGAAATATATATATATATATTTATAGACTAGAGGGATGGCAGCTAGTCATCACCACCCACGGCCAACTTTTGGGCTACTCTCTCTTTTACTAACGATTAGTGGAATTGACCGTCACATTATAATGCCTCCACAGCTGAAAGGGCGAGCATGTTTGGTGTGACGGGGATTCGAATCCGCAACCCTCGGATTACGAGTCGAGTGCCTTAACCACCTGGCCATGCCGGACCAGGATTTGAAAGGAAAACCACTGAATGAATAATGTTAACAATAACTTTATTGTTTGCGAAATGCCAAGCTAGATGGAGCTCTGCGACAACTCAAAAAGTTTTACAAGTCAACCTTGTCTCTTCCAGTCACCAGTGTCTCTGTCGAACATTCTTTATCTCATTTAAAAATAGCACAAAGCTACATCATAAATGTACAGCGACAAGAAAGACTTGTAAGATTAGCATTAATATTGATTAAGAAAAACTTTCCTAAGGAAATAAAGAGTGATAGTTTCTATGAAGATATAATAATTTTTTTCAATGAAAAGGAAAGGACGATGGAACTAACACATAAATAAAGTAAACAGCCGAATATGTCTTGTTTATATATTTAAAGTAAACAGCCGAATATGTCTTGTTTATATCTTTAATTGGAAGTACTTAATATTAAATATGATTAATGACCACAAGTAATTAATCTTATTTTTATTAGCCATCCTGTTCATTTTTTTAAAATTTTACAACCCACCTCTTAGGCTTTTGCTTCTCTATCAAAACAAATCACCGTACGCTCCTGAGTTTGCTGAACATATTGCGTTATTTACATAGAAACCAATTTTGAAAAAAACAAATTGAAACGTTTATAAGAGATACTTCTATATATGTGGCCCCCCGCTTGTACAGCGGTATGTCTCCGGACTTACAACGTTAAAATCAGCGGTTCGATTCCCCTCGGTGTGCTGAGCAGATTGCCCGATGTGGCTTTGCTATAAGAAAAACACACTCTGTATATGTGAATGTAATCATAAACCTTAAAAAGTATGTAATATAGAACACTGTACAGAAAACTTCGTACTCAACTCTTAGCCCCACTAAAAATTCTAGGTTATTGCTGTTCGTTAAAAATATTATTTGATGATCTGTTTTTTAAAACCTTTGTTTAAGCAGTATCTACCTTTGGTTAATAGTTTGAAGAAAAAAAAATTAGACTCAAGTGGTTACACAGAAACAGTCAATTGTAATGCCAATCAATTTTTGATATATATAAACACGGACACAGTAAAATTACTTTTTCCTTTGCATGTTAGCCCGCCATGGCCAGTTGGTCAGGGCGTTCGACTCATAATCGGAAAGTCGCGGGTTCAATTCCATGTCCCACCAAACATGCTCGCCCTTTCAGCCGTGTGAGCGTTATAATCTGACGTTCATTTCCAATATTCGGGGCCTGGCATGGCCAAGCGCGTAAGGCGTGCGACTCGTAATCCGAGGGTCTCGGGTTCGCGCCCGCGTCGCGCTAAACATGCTCGCCCTCCCAGCCGTGGGGGCGTTATAATGTGACGGTCAATCCCTCTATTCGTTGGTGAAAGAGTAGCCCAAAAGTTGGCGGTTGGTGGTGATAACTAGCTGCCTTCCCTCTAGTCTTACACTGCTAAATTGTGGACGGCTAGCACAGATAGCCCTCGAGTAGCTTTGTGCGAAATTCCAAAACAAACAAACAAACAATCCAATATTCGTTGGTAAAATGTAGTCCAAGAGTTGGAGGTGGGTAGCGATGACGAGTTGCTTTTCCTCTAATCTTACAGCGCTAAATGAGGTATGGTTTGAACAGATGGCCCTCGTGTAGCTTTGCGCTAAATTCAAAAACAAATAAACATAAGAGAAATTGGTTAAAATCTGTCAAGACTTGTCACTATGACGTCATATTCTTTACGTGAATTGAAGCAATTACTTTGAAATGGTTTACTACTTCTCTTTTTAAAACACTAAAATAGTGGAACGTCAGTTACAGGATTTCATTCCAGTTGTCTGAGATAACTTGAAGTTTTTTCAGACGTTGTTAGCTTCTCTCTCGTCAAAAATAAAATAAAATTTGTCTGTTTGTAACTTAGGTTAAAATTTGTGACAGTTTTATAAATGTTTATATGATTTTTATCTGAAATATTGCCCACAATACCTTCGCTTTGCGAAATAAATATTTCAGTCTTTTCGTTATTAACTATATATCATCATATTGTTCCATCATTGGTGATTTTTATTCTTCTTATAAATAA
The DNA here is from genome assembly GCF_004210375.1 of Tachypleus tridentatus. Lineage (NCBI taxonomy): Eukaryota > Metazoa > Arthropoda > Merostomata > Xiphosura > Limulidae > Tachypleus > Tachypleus tridentatus. Next base: position 76,274,760 of record NC_134827.1, on the reverse strand, counting down.
TTTAATCTATTTTGAAGTATGTTCATGATCTATCTGATGAACTTGATTTTTGATAATAGACCTCTAGCAGTTTCCATTTCAGAGGGCCTTCATAAGCCTACGTATCATATCTAAAGCGCCTCACTCTACTTGCATGCTCTCCATAACCCATGTGATGTACAACAATGATGGTTTCCCAGTTCCCATTTTAACAGGTTGATTGTTCAGAAATCAAAGGCATCTTGTTTGAAGTTTTCCCCGGTATACCTTCACAAGGAATATCCTTAATACCTTTTCGTTCTTCAGTTGTTGGAAATATGCGACAGTTGAACGAGAGGTATGATTGAAAAATTTACCTCTGCGATGTCATACTAAGTTGCTATGGTTTTCTACCGTGGATGAACTGGGATACATGCATAGTTTTCCATGTGATCCTTATGTTTCTGTATCCTCACTTGTTATAAGGCACTACACTTTTCTTATCATCACCCTGGTACGATTTATTTCAGGTCTCTTTCTGGATGACCCTGACTGTCTTAGTTGATCCATGTTCGTTTGGTTTTCAATGCCATTAGGTACAAGGGAAATTCAAAATTTGCCGTATAAATATGTTTTCAGTGTACGGATATTTCTTGTCAAACAAAGATGTCAAATACCCTTCTAACAAATAACAACATTTGGGCAGCACCTAGGAATCGCCAATAAATGTTACAACGTATCCAGCTTCATAGTGACTTTATTTCAGCTATTGTTGTGAAATTGAGGCTTAAGTATTTAAATTTGTTTTCATACAATGTATTTACACATGTAGAAGTTTACTGTGGTCAGTTAAATTTTCAGTAAACATAGTTGATAACTTATTGTTGACATAAGTTTTCCAGATGGGTCAGCAGTAAGCTGACATAGTTACTACCATAGAATCTGGGTTTCGATTCCCTAGTCAGAGAGTATAAAGCACATTCTATAGCTTTGCGCTAAAACAACGACGATAAGAACAACTTAAATATAGATTAAATCAGTCACAAGAAATTAAACTCCTAGGACTTATCAGCAAATGGTTTTAATAGAAGCAGAACTGAATACGTACATAAATATTTGTACCAGTATATAAATGATAAATGTGGTACTGTAGTATATAAATGATAAATGTGGTACTGTAGTATATAAATGATAAATGTGGTACTGTAGTACAAGATCACGTATAATCTTACTGTTCACTACACACACAAAAAATAGCTGAGAACTCGAAAATTTTATAGTTTCAGAAATATATTATAACAAGAAAAAGAACAATATCAGATATTCACAATATCGCCAAACAGATACAATAACAACAAAAAAATCATCCTTCTTTCTAGACCCACGTGGGAACTGTCTCTTCAATTCATCCACTTCCAGGCTCGGCATGGCCAGGTGGATTAAGGCGCTCGACTCGTAATCTAAGAGTCGCAGGTTCAAATCCCTGTTGCACCAAACACGCTCGCCCTTTCAGCCGTGGGGGCGTTATAATGTGACGGTCAATCCCACTATTGGTTGGTAAAAGAGTAGCCCAAGAGTTGGCGGTGGCTGGTGATGACTAGCTGCATTTCCTCTAGTCTTACACTGCTAAATTAGGGACGGCTAGCAAAGATAGCCTTTGTGTAGCTTTGCGTGAAATTCAAAACAAACAAACATCCATTTCCAAAACGTAGTATGTCAAAATTCAGCTGCACACTGTAAATTCAGAGTTTCCAATTCACACTAGATGTATGGTTACAGAAGTCCATTGTTCAAAATTCAGCTACACCAAAACCTGTCAATGTTTCAAACTATTACAAAATTATCAAATGTGATAGGACTTACAAATGTAAAACTTATTCGTGAGCTTATAAACTCTTCAGTGTCAAAACAAAACAAAAAAAAAACATCCTATGACAGCTTACAATAAAAGCCTAGGTTCGTAAACTCCTCCAAGTCTCTGTCTTGAAGGTCCTCTCAAACTAAACTAACTCAAACTCGTCTCCATTTTCTTTCTCTCGCTATATTTATATAACAGAAGATCTCTCTATAAAGAACACCCTCTAACAAAACATAAGTCAGTAAAACAAAACTGTTATAAAACAAAAGAAAAACCGTTTAGCTAATTGAGTATCGGGATTTAAGTCTCTAAAAGATCAAGGAGTGTCAGGTTCTTTGGTTCAGGTATCGATATTTAAGTTTTTAAACCTGGTAGGATCAGGTTAGAAAGATCTTTTCAGCCCTTAGTCCTGCATTAATACAGTATCTGTTCAATATTTATAAAATTACTACAAGGAACAGAGTTTAGCAGTACACGCTTACACTCTGAACCTTTTCAGAGCCATCTTCATGTAAGTAATCATATTAATATTGTTGTGTTAAATACCCTTTCAGTTTATTTGATTGTTTTGAAGTCCACACTACATGAACAGTTCCAGTTGTACATATTTCAATAATTGTAAATTTCTGCAAGATTATTTACGTATAAAGAGCGAGAGTTATACAACTAGGGAACACAAGTATAGATTTAGGCAAGATAGTTTTGAAGGAGGGTGGTTGGCCATTATGTTATAATATGTCGTTTTTTTTCTTAATCGGTAATCCGTTCACGTTTTAGACAAAGAAGGATCAGATTTACCGTAGACCTTTTACTCTCTCTCTGGAATCGTTATTTTGTTTGCATTGCAACTGAATCCCATACAGTAACCTTGTTACTGAGTTGTTTCATCGCTCACAGTATGTTAAATTTTTCCCACTGTCTACATATTTAATTAGCATGCCCTTTTCGTGCCACGTCCAATTTATTTTGTTACGTTCGCTGTTTTAGTTATCGGTATTTAGGTCCTTTTGGTACACCTGGAAGGATCAAGTACAATCTTGACCCATTTGTTCTACATTTATGGTGTTATTATTAATTTTATGTTTTGGACAACTGTTACATGTATTACGCAACATAAAAGAGGGTATTACTTTCCAAATGTTCATTGATATGAATTGAAAACCCCTATCAGAGACATGAGCATTTATGTTTGAACGCTCATTATTTGCACTGGGACAAATTTACTCTATAAATATTTCATATATTCCAATGTTTTTCATATTTTAAGTGTACTTATACACATGCCATTTTAATGGCATCATTTTATATCATAAAACATCAAAATGATGAGTTATCAGGATCTAATAATAAGTGGTATATTTCTATACATATTTAAGGGTGAGAGGTACGATCTAATAATAAGTGGCATATTTCTATACATATTTAAGGGTTAGAGGTACGATCTAATAATAAGTGGTATATTTCTATACATATTTAAGGTACTTAAGTTCATTTCCATCATATTTGATATAGCGATTTAAAGCGCGTAACGTTTCGTTTTTATGAAGATTTTTTTAAGTACATGAATGATCCACTTAGAAATCTGTCATGCAGAAATTCAGGGTTTGTTGAGCGGGTACTTTATATGTGCTAGAAAATATTCCATTTTTTTACTTTTATTTTATTTTTCTTGGAAGCGACATTGATTCAGTCTGGACAAACGTATTCCAAGATTGGTCGTATGTATTGTATGTATATTTTTTATATGTTAGTTCTTGGTGTTCCTGTATTATATTCTGACAGAGTTATAAATTGTTTCATTCTTTCCCAGTTTTCTTTGAAATTTCATTTGTATACTTTTGTTAGGTTAATTCTGTGACGTAGGTAAGTATATTTGTTTTTTCAATTTCGCGCAAAGTTACACGTAGGCTATTGCCTAATTTAGAAGTGTAAGATTAAAGGGAAGGCAGCTAGTCATCTCCATCCACTGCACACTCCTGGATAACTCTTTTACCAACGAATAATGGGATTGATCGTCACCATATAACACCTTCACGGCTGAAAGAGTGAGCATGTTTGGTGTGACGAGGATTCAAACCCGCGAATCTCGGATTTTGATTCGAGTGTCTTAACAACCTGGCTATGTCAGACCAGTCGTAGGCAAGACCAAGAAATTTTGCTGATGTAGCTGTCGAAAAGTGTCCCGTTAACACAGTTTGGAGATGATTTTAATTAGTTTTGTTAGTATTGCCCGTAATAATATTAGTGTTTTTTGTATGTTAATTTTTATTAGTTTCTTAAGATAATATTCAGAGATTTTATTTGATGAAGATTGTAAATTTGTGGTCAATATTGTTGGTGTTTTGGAACTCATTCAGATGGATACGTAGTCTGAAAATTGTGAAATTGTAATTTGTGAAATACTCTGAGTAGGTGCCCTCAAAATTGATCCGACATTTTCTATTTTTCTAGAAAGTTTGCTAACCAGCTAACAACACCTCATGGTAGTTCTATCTCTCGCCTTAGACCTCAGTGTCAGATTATATCGATAACCTTCTCTAAATGGAAGACAAACGATCGTTCATCTGTTTTGTTAAAAGTATCTATTACGGTTTCGGTAAATCTAACTAAATAATCTGCTGTTTGCTGGAATTTTCTGAAAGAGTTTTATATTTTCAGTAATTTAGAATTGTGTTCTAGATGAAGATCTAGCTTTTACTTATTATCATAAGATGTTTCCTCAGCGTCTGGCCGCATTAAAAGTAATAATAATTATACCAAATATATTCACCTACAGTTTTAAACTTTAACTAATTTATTTGATCAATATTCTCAACGTGAGTTTTCATGAAACTTTCTATATTATTACAGGTATGAAACTGAAGGTCAGAAAAACAACTGAAAAAGATTTTGTAAGAATGTTTAACTACATATATGTGTTTAGTTAATATTTATATTCAACATAATCACGCGTGTGTGTTATAAGGTTTCTTACAAGATTTTAAAGTAATATTTATGTTAAACTTTACATGATTGACATTGCGCCCCCGCTAGTACATGCGATATGTCTCCCGATTTACAACGCCAAAATCACGAGTTCGATTCACTTGGGTGGGCTACGCAGATAGCCCGATGTGGCTTTGCTATAAGAAAAACACACACACGTACCTTATTGACGCTAGTGACGCAATGATACTTTTCTGTTTCTTTGCTTTAGCGCAAAGCTACAAAATGAACTACATTCCGCTTCATACAAAGCTACGGGTCAATTTACTTTTCGCTAATACAGTTTTATATTGAGCGTTTTCTCGTATTTCTTAAGAACTGCTGGTCTTACACAACAGAATAATATAGAACCAACTGTCTTAACAACATTAACTTCCCTGTCCTAAAACTTCTGTTTGAAATTGCTGTAGGTTAATACATTGCTGGCCAAAATCTTAAGGCCAATGAACATAAAGAACAAATATGCATTTTGCGTTGTTAGACTCAACCACTTATTTTAGTAGAGCTTCGGAAGATGAAATAGGAAAAGAGAAGATAAAAAACAACACTTTTTTGTATTTAATAGGGTAAATGTGAACACTATGAAATTAGTCTAAATACTACCTGGTCAAAAGATAAGACCACACTGAAACGAAGCGTTAATCGGTAAACACGTAACTAAATTTAGTCATATGTGTTCAAGCATTGACATTGTCAACATCTCTCACTGACATCTTTTGTGTTACATTGGGTAAAAACATCGCAAAGGCTAAAAAGTTACAAAGTTTTAACGTGGCAGAATTGTCGAGCTGCAAAAGCAAGGTCTCTCTCAACGTGCCATCGCTGGTGAGATTGGGCGTGGTAAAACTGCTGTTGCAAATTTATTAAAAGACCCTGAGAGATAAGGAACGAGAATTTCAAGTGGTCGGCCCAAGAAAAACGTCTTCAAAGACCACGCCTCCTTCCACACCACGAAACAGCTCGGTTCAACTTTGCTGAGAAGCACTAAACATGGGACGTAGAAAAGTGGAAGAAGGTTTTGTTCTCTGATGAGAAAAAAAATTAACTTGGATGGTCCAGATGACTTCCAACGTTACTGGCACGAAAAGGATATCTCACTGGAGACATTTTCTACACCACACAGTGGAGGAGGTTTTATCAAGATCTGGAGTGCTTTCTTCTTCCATGGAACAATGGAGCTTCAGGTTATACAGGGGCGTCAAACAGCAGCTGGCTACATTGACATGTTGGAGAGAGCATCCTTATTGACTGAAGGCCCTCGCTTATGTGGAAATGACTGGATCTTTCAGCAGGACAACACTGCAATCCACAATGCCCACAGGACAAATGACTTTTTCATGGCAAATAACGTGATTCTTTTGGACTATCCAGCGTGTTCGCCCGAACTGAACCTCATTGAAAATGTTTGGGGGTGGATGGCAAGGGAAGTGTATAGAAATGGACATCAATTCCAAACAGTGCATGATCTTCATGAGGCCATCTTCACCACTTGGAATAACATTCCAGCCAACCTTCTGCAAACGCTTATATCGACCATGCTAAAGTGAATGTTTGCAGTTATTCGCAATGACGGCCGTGCAACTCACTACTGAGACATCTTGTTGGGCATTTCCTACCCTATTTAGGACTTCTTTTTTGATATGGTCTTAAACTTTTGACTCGGTAGTATTTAGGCTAATTTCATAGTGTTCACATTTTCCCTATTAAATGCTAAAAGGTCTTTTATTTTTATTTTCATCTTTCGAAGCTCTACTCAAATAATTGGCTGAGTCTAACAACGCAAAATGCATATTTTTTCTTTATGTTCATTGGCCTTAAGATTTTGGCCAGCAGTGTATTTAGATTCCACAAGTACGGAAAATTGAAAAAAAATTATTTTTTATTAGGTTCATGTTGATGACAACACAAAAATCCATAATAGGTAATTCAAATTACATATACCCAAACCAAATAACAAACTAAAATAGCAAATGATCTTCAAGTCATTAAATTATTAGATTGCCTTAAACAGTTCCTTCATCACACAAAACTAATAAAATTGTAAATTCTAAAACATTCTGTCATTTACAGAGAATTAGTAAAATGTGGAGACTTGTAATTTATATGATTATATTTAAACAATTATCTATTTTTCTCTTCACTTATTCGTGAAACTACAGAGAAATGCGAGAGTTATTCTAGTACATTATCAATGTTGTAAAAACTCAGTGGAACTTTTCGATATGTTCGACAATAAAAAACACCGTTATTGTAATATAGAAAACACGATATAAATATCGGGTAAGCACAAGCATGTATTACTACAACTTCGTTAGAGTCATACGTACAAAATGAGTTGTTGAATGTATATAAATATAAGTTTGAAGGTTTGTAAATACAACTAGTATTAGTTTTGAGTATCAGGATAGAAAGTTAGATAGATAAAATGTTATTGCTGTCCACACGTTAGAAATTGACTTTTTGACCTCATGACGTTTGTTGAAGAAAACGAGAACATAATAAGTAAGTGAACGAAGTAGGTATTTTGTGACTATAAAGAACACAGTCAGTCAATAATGATAATCTAAATACAGTAAAACCTCAATGTTATATACAATATTAAAAATATGTAGATCCATCGTAAAAAACAACAGGTAATTTTAGTGTGTGATTTAGTTATACCAAAGTCACATCGGGCAATCCGCTGTGTCCACCGAGGGTAATCGAACTCCTGATTTTAATGTTGTAAATATGCAGACTTACCGCTGTCCCAGCGAGGGACGATAACATTAGTCACACCAGTAACTAGTTATGACCTTCAGTTATACAGTTTAAATACAACATCTATATGTGTATGGATTCAACAGACCATCATCCCAAATTTGGTGAAGATTGATCGACAGGAGGCGAAGTAATGACATTAAAATTCTCATAAATATCGTAATACACAAAATTTGTATGTATCATTCCACGAACCCAATAAACCTTCATAGCATCTTAATAATAATTATTATTATAACAAATATATTAGTTTATGTTTGGAACTTTAACTAATTTATATCATCAATTTTCTCGCCATGATTTGTCATCAATACTTGTAGATTTCAAAAGTTATGAAAATTGAATTTAATTGAAAAAAAAAACAAAACAACAAAAACAACACAATTGTAATCTTTTAGTGAATGTTTATCTTAAGCGTTGACCCAAATACGTATAAGAGTTTCTAACAATATTTTGTAATGATGGTTATATTTCGTTTCCTTTATTTTGAATTTCGCGCAAAGCTACCCGAGGGCAATCCGTGTCAGCCGTTCCTAATTTAGAAAGGAAAAACTAAAGGGAAGTCATCACCATCAACCACCAACTCTTCGAATACTCTTTTTCATCGAGTAGTGGGATTAACCAAACATTAAAATGTCCCCATAGATGAATGGAAGAGGGTGTTTGATAGAACGGTGATTCGATCCCGCGACCCTCATATTTCGAGTTAATCGCCCTAACCACCTGGCCATACAAGGCCTATACCTATATATTACATTATTGATACAGTTAGTTGTTTTTGCTATTAGTAGAGGACGCTAGTGATGCTGAAATACTATATACACATGCAAACAAAATATGTATCAAAGCGACTATGTCCGCAGTACTCATATTTATTTTGAACTACACTGATTATTATCCCATTCACAATAATTCACTGGAAGTTACACTGTGGCCATCTTTTTGGTTCTTACTCGTACCTTCTTGGCTGAGACGCAGTGTTGTCTGTTATTTTTTTATGTTGTACAATATATCCAGTGTTGTCTGTTTTTATTTACGTTGTACAATGTATCTAGTGTTGTTTGTAGTTTTCATATTGTACTCTAAATCTCGTATTATTTGCTATTTGCATGTATCCTGTACCTAGTGTTGTCTGTTACTTTTCATGTTGTATCCTGTATCTAGTGTTCTGTTATTTTTCATGTTGTACCCTGTATCTAGTGTTGTCTGTTATTTTTCATGTTGCACACTGTATCTAGTGTTTTCTGTTACTTTCATGTTGTACCCTGTATCTATGATAAAAATTTCAATGTACATTGCGTAGAATCTACACAACAGAAATAAATGTTATGTTCTGTAATTTTCGTTATTTTTACCTATAAGTTAATGCAAACTGATTCCCCAGTGTACAGATTTCACGCATTTAAAAATTCACAGATCTTTCGATGAAGACATTCCAAACTGTTAGATTGTGAATATTTGAACAGACACGTGGCACACAAGAAACGTCTGGAGGTTGTGCCAGGAACATTTGAAGAAGAGAGTTTTGATAGAACAGATTAACAAATTCATCTGAGATATAATACTTTGCCTAGCATATTTTTATTTTCTGCTAAAGGCATATTATAATTATGGCTTTGGAACATTTTCTCCTAAATACTCACGTATTTCTTTAGAATGTTTTTAGTTCTGTTAGTTTTAATTTTGAAAAACACTTCTGTTGATATTCAGTTGTCTAGCTTGTGTTTACATTCTTTGTCACATAAAGTGATTTAAAAGTTGAAGCTTCTTGCTAGATAAAGTTCTATTACAAAACAAAGTTAAAAAATTAAGTAAATTCATATCACGCATAAGAATACAGCACTAAACAGAAAATTGTGTGTATATGTTAAATTAAGTGCTCACTATAGCCTATTCTGTATCTAATTAATTTTTACATTTAAATCTGTTCTTAATCAACTATACCATAGATACTTAATGACCAGTTCTTATGTAATCTCCCTCTTCACAGAAGTCCCAACAACTGAAGCCTTCAAGATAGTTTACGAAATTTATATCAAAGACACGACCTCGTTCATATATACCCCCGGTTTTCGCCAACAATTTTATGAAACAGATTGAACCTCAAACGATTAACTCAGACTTACACCCATCACTATACTGGTACAGGTATGTTGATGATACAGTTGCTGGATTCACATCTACAGAACACATACTTAAGTGTTTTTCAACCACGTTGGCATGGCATGGCCAGGTGGTTAAGGCACTCGACTCGTAATGCAAGGGTCGTGGGTTTGAATCGCTGTCACACTAAACATGCTCGCCCTTTAAGTCGTTGGGGCGTTATAATGTTACAGCCAATCCCACTATTCGTTAGTAAAAGAGTAGCCCGAAAGTTGGCGGTTGGTGGTGATGACTAGCTGCGTTCCCTCTAGTCTTCACTGCTAAATTAAGGACGGTTATCGCAGATAGCCTTTGTGTATGTTTGCGCAGAATTAAAAAAAAACAAAAACAAACAAACCAACCACGTCAACTCGATACTCCCCAATATTACGTTCATCTGTGAACAGGACAAAACTATCCAGATAGCATTTCTCAACCTCGAGATCAATAGAACTGATACACAGCTGAAAACAGAAATCCACAGGAAAACCACCCATACTGGATTACACATTCTCTGGGTCTCAGCACATGAAACAAAACAAAAACTCAACTTATTAAGAAACCAAATAAACACAGCCACAAAACTATGCTCACCCGATAAAATTAACAATGAAATTAACAGAATAAAACAACACTTCATCAACATCAACAAATTTCTTGCAAAAACTGTTTAAAAAATTACACACACACACCTAGACCAACAATAAATCCCAAGATACAACAAACTACAAAACCTTACACTGCTGTATTTCATGTGTTCCCTACAACAGCGAAAAAATAACCAACATTTAGAAAAATACTTATTACAAAACACAAAATTTCAGTAAATACCAAATTTATTCAAAAACCAGGTATAAAACTAAAACCCATACTATGTAAAAACTACACTTAGAAACACAACACCAACATAATTTATAAACTACATTGCAACAACTTCCACGGCTTCTATATTGGAGAAACAAGTTTCACTGTGTCGGTATTGATGTTAAATACCCAGGAGGGTCAGGTACATTTGACCTCTTCCTCCCTCCCGAACGATTATAGCGTCTGTCTTTAGGGTTTGTTTGTTTTTATAGCTTTGGGCCAGAGTAAAAGTATAACATCATACTCAGGCCCATTTCAGGGCACAGTCCATGCATGGACGAACAAGAAGTTTTTTTTTTTCCTTTTATTATTTCTCTTGTGTTTTTTTCTTCATTTTTTATTTTTTTAATTTTTTTGTATTTGCATATATATATTTTTTTTTGTATTTTTCTCCTTTTTCTTCATAGAGAGAATGCTACTACTACTTGCAGTAACACACACACACACAAAAAAAGAAAGTAATAATAATTATTATTATTCAATACTTGAATAATAATTCAATAAGAGAGAAAAAAGTAATAATGATTAAAAAAAAGAAAAAGGAAATATAATAATTATAATAATAAAAAAAAGAAACAAGGACTAAGTGTCTAGTGCATAGTGGCCAGCTTGTGTTAGATTTCTTAAATACATGTTAAAAGGGGAGAGGTATTTAGGACTATTTACATCATATACGTGATATCTGTCGAGATCACACATTAAGTCATTTTTATGCCAATTCTTATTGAAATATTTTAGAGAATTATGCAAGAGTCTTTCAGATATTGTGTCTATGTTTGCATACTTGTGCATGAATGTGATTGAGGTGCTACGTGGTACTTTATATGCTGAAGTTAGTACTGAATTTTGTATACGTTGAAGTTTCTGTACATGTGTGGGTGCTATGTTTGTTTGTTTGTTTTGTTTTTTGGAATTTCGCACAAAGCTACTCGAGGGCTATCTGTGCTAGCCGTCCCTAATTTAGCAGTGTAAGACTAGAGGGAAGGCAGCTAGTCATCACCACCCACCGCCAACTCTTGGGCTACTCTTTTACCAACGAATAGTGGGATTGACCGTCACATTATACACCCCCACGGCTGGGAGGGCGAGCATGTTTAGTGCGACGCGGGCGCGAACCCGCGACCCTCGGATTACGAGTCGCACGCCTTACGCGCTCGGCCATGCCAGGCCCGGGTGCTATGTTAATCCAGGCAGGTGACGCATATTCTATTGTTGGTCTAATGTACGTTTTGTAGATTTTAAGTATGTTGTCTGGTGATGTTCCTTGGATTTTACCTGAAAGACTTCTTACATAATTTGCTCTTTTCCAGATTCGTATCAGTATATTTTTAATATGTGGTAACCATGTTAATTTTGAATCATAGGTTAGACCTAGAAATTTAGCAGAAGTAGCAGTCAGTAAAAGTGATCCATTCATATAGAGTTTTGGTGGATCTTTTTTCAGCTTATTCAGTCTGCTGAATAATATGACTTGGGTTTTTGGAATATTGATTTTGATTCTGTATTTCTGGCAGTATTCTTCAATGTTATTTAGGACTGGTTGTAGGTTCGTTGCTGCCATTGACGGAGTGGGGGCACTTTTCCAGACTGCTACATCGTCAGCGAACTGTGATGCATAACCTAAATTTAGGTCCGACAGAGACATATTACTCACGTACATGATAAATAATATAGGGCTAACAACCCCTCCCTGCGGGACTCCTGCTTCGGGTGAAAAGGACCCTGAGTGGGCCCCATTCACATTTACTTTACACATTCTGTTTTCCAGGAAGTTGGACAGCCAGCGAATAGTTTCCTGGGGTAATGCCATTTCAAGTAATCTATGACGTAAGCCATTATGCAACACTGTTGGAGAAACAAGCAGAAAAATGAAAACTAGATTCAAAGAACAACAAAAATCTTCGCATGTTTTTAAACACTGCGAATCAGATAAACACAACATAACCATAGAAAACACCTTGATACAAAGAAGTGAAAAAAATATAACAAACGTAAAATCAAAGAAGCCCTACTTATACAGCAACTAAAACCAAAATTAAGCCAATATAAAGGAAAACCTTTACACCTATACTAATTAACAACCTAACATCTAACTGCAACGCCTTCTAAAATCTCGTCACTGTTCATACTCTCGTCCCTAAGACATGTGCCTGGCGACGGTTAGTTATAAACTCTTTCTTCGTTGACCTAGGAAGGTCGAAACATTGTTCTTTGCTTGTCAGTAAAAGTATTAACACCCATACCAGCTGTTTTGAGATACATTGATACAAGTCTTGTTTCCGGCTGGCGGAGGCTCATCTGTAAAGTATACAGTGTCTTCGCATTAATTTCAACAAACAACATCTACCCTTTATATATAGAAACAATATTGTTTTTCATTTAGTTTATGTATAAATAACCTTTAGGTTGTTACCACACTACTCGACTCTGTAACTAAATGATGTGTTACAGCAGTTTGTTTCACACATTAACTAAAGTTACACACTAACTTGTCAGTTACGTTTACTAAATATTTAATAATTTAGGTACATGAGGAAAGCTTAATTTGCTTTTTTCTTTTTCTTTGAGTTTCATATCCTATTTTAACATTGTCCCATTTTAGTGTATGGTCTTTTTCTCTCTTATGACGATCTGCCACAGATAAATGAATACTACAGTTTTTTTAAGTCTAATATATGTATAACTTCCCTAGGCCTTATTATTTCTCCATTGTATTGGAGCCCACATTCATACAATATGTTAAATGGTTTTGTTGTTGTTTTATGCCTTACACTGGAAGCTCAGATAGTTTGATATCTAATAACAGTGGTCGTATTGTGTTGTTTTCTGAATGCTATTATTTACCCATATGTTCTGAAAGATACAAGTAGGGAAATATGACTACAATATTCTTCCTTGTTATATTTGGACTTTAGATTTTTTATTTTCTTATTTATTGGTTCAATGACAACAAGAGTTTTAATGGTGTGTTTTTAATCCCATTTTTAATCATTTTCTGTAATAAACATCTTGTTCATTGTTGTAATTAAACAAGTTTATAAAAACTCTGAACCATATGCTTCTTAGCTCATACAAAGTTGTAAGCTCATTTCATAAAATACGTATTTATACTTACAGGTGTTGCATTGAATTAACTGTTTAGAAATATTCGAACAGGCTGCTACAACGCAACACTTTATCGGCTGGAACTTGCTTAATATATACTCATGTTTTTAAAGAAATTCTTACTTGGGCACAGTTATGTTTTAACAGGTCCAGTAGATTGAGCTTCCTTACATACATCACTCTAAAGTAATTATTAAAGAAACAGTAGCTGGAAGGTTAAAACAAAACATAACTCTACGTAGTTCTAGGTACAACTTGTAGATTAGATGGAAGACATTTGTGTTCAGTATTAAACATCATCCGTGAATTTCTCTAACTCAAGTAGTTTTTGCCACAATCAAACGCGAACCATGAATCATCGTATTTACACTCGAAACACATTACCCACTTCTCCAGGCCCACCAAAGGTTGTCTCGAAATGATATAAATTTCTGAATGAACAATGAAGAAACTCTTGAAACAGCAGTTTTTATTCTAAGCTGAGTTCATTGTATGTTTAAAGAATCCTAAACTTCCTTCAGGAGTAGCTACAGAGTGCACGTGGAAACCAGTACCACTCACAATTAATTCGTTTATTATAGTAATATATTTCTCTCATATTTCGCTGGAAACTTTACCCTCTTTCTAATTGCGTTTTCTTTTCCTGAAGACAAGTACATAGGATAAGAATAAATTTGTGATATAGATTATATACAGGTTTAATTGAGTTAATCTACTGGAGATAATCCGCAACATATTGAAAACGCATTTTTTGTTGTTATTAATTAGGAATTTGAAATAACAAAAAACTTTCAAAGCATGAAATAGTGAATCAAAACACCAAACTAAGAATTATTTGCATCATTCCAACCATAAATCTTATTTTATTGTGTTTCGAATAAACATATCGTTGTTACATGATAATGTTTTATGAATAAATATATTTAACATTTCTTTTCAAATTTTTAGGAAGCTCTGTGGTGATCACTATGAAGAGACGAGTCCGGTTCAAATTGGTCGCCTGTATGTTTTGTGAAAATGGTAGCGTGCGCACGAACCTAAGGACGTTTACTGAACACAACCAAAAGAATACATACGAAAATCCTTTAACTTATGACGTGTAAAACTACTTATGACGTTTGGCTACTCTCCCTTGACGCTTAGAAAACAGACAGCAGAAATATCGATTTTCTTTATGTCCGTGAACTTTAACTTGTAAACAACAGTGTGGCTACTTCCACACTAAAAGACTTTAATACCCATAAGATATTCCTTTCAAACTTGAAGCTCCAAGTGACCCACGATATCTTAAGATTCAAGATTCTGACAATAACATAGATTGCTTATAAAATATTACTCAATACGCATGTCATCCAAAAGACGGCAAGACATTGTTCAAAAATGTTTGAAATATGTTTGGAAAAACATCATAAAATGAAAAAACATCTTTATCACCCTTTCCTTCATTCCAACACTTAACGTCTATTTACATCCACCCTCACATCCCAACAATTACAGAATACATTTTTGTTACCAGTGAAATTTAATGTACTGTGGTGACAGTTTATTACTTTGAACTTATACAACGAATAACAAATAAACTATTTTCTTAAAATTATTTTGTGATCTACTTTCAACGTGTGTTTAAAACTTTGCGAAATCTTAAATTGTTGAATCAAAACAATAGTGTTTAAGTTTTCTTACAAGGTATAGATCAAAACTTTTAGAATCTCCTCTTACGAATAATGTGTTATTTGTATACAAATAACGAAAGCTGGAAATGTTTTATTTCTTAACATTACTGTGTAGACGACCACAAACACCAAAACTAAAAGTGAATATAATATATACAGTTACCACACATACCAACGTGAGGTAGAAAAGAACTTAACATTAATAATTCATCACAGACTTTTTTTCAGTTTACAAAACTATTAAAATAATAACATTAAACATGCACAGTAAGATCTAGATAAAATAAGTGTAAATAGAAAATATGTCGTTCTTATCAAGTATTTCAACAACTTTCTGTTGGACCTTTTACACTTTCAACGACCTACAAAGTAATATAAAAATAATTTTTAAAAAAATCAGTGTAGTAAAAACTAAGAAAAGTTAAAATTATATAATAAAAACATATTTCCAAACTAGTTCTTTGTGTAACTTGTTCTAAAAACCAAGGACTTAATAAAGTAAACTTGTTTCTCAAGTTAATAAAGATGAAAAGAGTAAATATATGAAAGCAGAAAAAGAACAGCCTTTGGTTTAGTTCTTTTAGAACAAAAAATACATTGAGCTACTTCCGATGTTGGTAGCGGGGAATCGAATTTTGAATTTAGCACTGTAAGTCTTTAAGGTTTCCGTTGTACCATCGAACCACTTGCAAAACTGACATATAACTTTATGTTGTGCTGGGTGGCGTAAGTTGCCCAGTATTTCTCAAGTGAAACATTATTTAAAATCGGGCCAATAATTTATATCGAAACTTGTGAGTTAGGAAACAACGTATTTAGTACATCTATTAATGAAACATTACTCATGAAGTTTTAATGTATTTTCAACCGTACTTTTACTGTAGCTAACAAAGAATAGTGTTTATATCTAATGTATAAGATTAAATATTTTAACATTGTTTTATTGCTGTATTTATTAAAGTTTGTGAGAGAAACAAAACATAAATAATGATTTGATACGAAAATATCCAGAAACTGATGAAAGAAAATGTAGGAAAGTTCGTTACAATGAACGGTTAATGAATCATTAGTTATCTGAATGTATTCATACTCGGCTGATGTTTCAACTCGACGTTAAACAATGAGCTATGTGCGCTCAGTTTAATGCAAGGTATTGAACCCAGGATTTTAGTTAAGGACATTTCCTAATAGCAATAGATAAATCACATCATAGGATACAGTAAAGATGTTTAACATTAATATTGATGATTCAGAATTTAGTTACGTTTTTCTATCACGATGTAAATCATGACATCTAACGATTATTTAAAACTTGAATTTTAGAAATATTGTGACTATTTCAAGTGAAATATTTCAAACTCTTCCATCAAGCTTATTATATAAACTGTTAATAAATGATAACATTAAGTATTAGAAGCATTAATTTCGATTTAGTACGGATCTGATAAAAAGAAATTTAAAGGCTGTTGTATTTTAGTGTTAAATTACATACTATGAACGTAGAGAATTTTATCGTTGTGGAAACTCAATGCTGAACCACCGGGCGAGAAACATAGGAGGAATATATTATGTTTCTGTTCGGTGAACGTTTCGGTTTAAAGTTCGTACATTTAATTTTGATTGAAATATTGAATGAACAACGATTAAAATATTTATTATTCCATGAACGACTACTTACATTTTATTTACATTAGTGGTTTTTAGTCATTTTTATTTAATGAGGAAAAACAACGTGGGTTTGTCTAATTTTCATCACTGATTATATCAATTGAAGGTACAAAGCTGAATGATTATATCAATTGAAGGTACAAAGCTGAATGATTATATCAATTAAAGGTACAAAGCTGAATGATTATATCCATAACATATCAGCTTTTACTGTCTGTAGCCAATTGTGGTATTGGTAGCTCAGTAAACGAATTGTAGTAGTATGAATGGTCTCAACCAGTTATCTAAACCAACTAGTATAACTTCCAACCACCATCCATTAACTGTAACTGTCGTGCTTAAACCTGCCTTTATATGCGGTAAGGTGTTCATCCGTACAAAGAAGTGCCAAGTTGTTAAATGACCTTATTCACAACTAAGAATAATTATTAGAAATGGTTAATAAAATTCCTTTAATTTTTATTTCATTATATGTATTTAATACATTCTTATATTTATTACAGAATATTTTAATAATTTTATTTAAAGTTTCTTTATTACAGCCATTTAGTATTAATTTTTGTGTCAGTATTTCAACATTGCTAATAAAATATTGTAAGTTATTACAAACAAAACCTCATCAATTGACGTTAGTGGTTATGCTGCTGCAACTTACTTTGTATATACTCTATTTATACATGTCATACACTAAAACTATGTTTTACATGAATTTTCACCTATGATACACGGTTTCAGTTTATATAGTGAGAAAACAATACACCAAACAGCAATCAGATATGTATTTAATATGACTATTTTTTTTAGTATGAAAACCCGCTTTGATTAATTATGATGATAACAATGTACACAAATGTATTTATATACTCATGAACGTGAACATTGTGATAGTTGATGATCTGATATGCATGATAATAGAACTAATAATAAACCAAGTTGTTCATTAACTATGATTTTCTTCATGTAACTCAGCAATTGGTGTCCATATTTGTGGGTGAATGTCTGACAATTTATATTTTAGGAAGCTTTATATCTTCAGGTCATCCATCTTGTGCTATCAATGGAAAATATGGACCATCAGATGGAGCAAGACATGGAACAAGTTCAGAATTTATAGCTATCACTTTGGTCAATACATTTTAATTTTTAGGCTTTTCAGTAAAATATTTTCTTTCTTAATCAAGCACAATATAGTTAAGAATATATATAAAAGAATAATTTATAAGAAATTTGACAAGGTTACTGTAATTTTTACTCATAAATATACAAGTGTTTGTTATGCAACTCAAAGAATGATGAAAATGAAGAATGTTGATACAGAACATTTCAGATATTAAATGTTGTACTTCTGTACATTCTCCAAGATATAGGTGATAAATTTCAAAATACTCTTTTAGTAAATGTTTGTACATCTTATGATTAACTTGAGAGTTCCTATAAATTGTACAACACAAATTATACAGATAGGAAGTATCAGTACCAATTGTCAGAATCTCTGAATGAATATTTTGAGATAAGTTCACTATCACAAAGTAATATTGTTAAACATCATGCAAACACTAAGAATATAGAAAATATCAGGAAAAAGTAAAATAGTCTGGTAGATAATTAAGAAATAAGTAAAGTAATGTAGGAAGTTTATTAAAAATCAAGAACAACTGGTGAAAACAGTTTTGTGAATAAATGAAAATCATAAAATAGTAAAACAATGTTATAAATCATTCAATAATAAAGAACAACTAAAATAATCTGAGAAATTAATTAAAAATTAAATATTTACTTTCAATTAACAGAAAATCTGGAAGAAAGTTTTAATTCCTTATAGATCTGTAGGTATGGATTTTACTCCTTTGTGGTACAGTAGTTGATATAAAATATTAATTATGAAACAAATTATAATGACTGTACTTCACTCTCATTAAGTGTGTTAATATGTTTTCTTATATAATTATGTATGCTTTAAAATTAGCAATTAGAAAATAATCTTTCATTGTATGGTTTTAAATTTAGTGTCTATGTTGTTGCTTTTTGATGTATAACGTTTACTCATAAACTCTTTATGAATCTTATGTGAGGGTGTGTAAAGTTTCTCTTATCTGTGTTGGTAAACTTGTTAGAAAAATCAGTAAACTGTGGTTACTTATTTGGTTGAATTCTGTATTTTTGAAATGAATATCAATTTCGTTATTAAATCATTTTTAGTAGGGATGTGATAGATTAAACTAAATGAAATATAATTCAAGATTCAGAGCTTAAAATAAAACGTACTAAGCAAAGTTTTAAATATTTTTCTCACTTAAGAAGGCTTAATAACCTTCTAGAGGCTTCTTTTTACTTTTCTGTATCTAGTAACTTCCTAATCAATAACATCAATATAAATTTTCTACAGTATTATTTTTTTAAATATAAGATTTTATTATTTTTTTAATTTTTCCTTTGTTTCTTGTCCCATATAATTCAAATTTTTGTCATTTTGTGGTATTCTCAGGTGCACTGGAAATTTAGAGGTAATAGTAGCAACTGAATTGCACGAGATTTAGCAGACACTACTATGCAAAGATAAAACATAATTTCTTACTTTAATGAATTGAAGAAAAAAATGGACACAACTTGGCAGTGAATGCAAATAATTCTTTATAGCACACAAATAGACGTGATAATACAGTTCACCAAGATATAATACGCAGGATGATAAGCATCATTTATACCTGAGAATTTTGTACTTGTAAGTTTGACTTTATTCTCCATTCTCCTTGTGTTGGTTTTCCAGTCTAAGAAAGCCCAGCATTATACACAAAGGTTCTATAATACTTTCCTCTCAGCTTGCATGTGTTACCCGTGTTACTACTGGATATTTCACAAATAAAGATAATACATCCTGAAGGCAGCACCTTCATATACAATCTTCCATACGTACACATGTAAAAACAAAGGGAGAATGAACCAGAAAATTATCATTGTTAATTATGTTGTGTAAAAATAAAATGTTAAAGCAATAGTAATATTTCATTAGTTATTTTAAAAGTAATAATTTGAGTAAATTACTAGTCTGAATGGTAAATATGTAACTATCTGTGATAATTTGATAAAAATTACCACAGGTTTTGACGTTAGTTAAACTTAAAGATATATAAATTATATTTTTCTACCAAATTATCAAGATATTTTAGACACAGCTGTACAAGTCCAGAGTTCGCTCTAGAAAAAAGAGCTATCTTTCTAGAAACAAAGCACAATATATAGATTTAGATATAAACATTCAAGTTTAAAGATCTCATCAAGACAAAAATTTTTAACTCTGAAGTTATAAACTTTCCAGTGCCAAGTGTAAATGTTATAAATATGTTGTGTTACAATGTTTACTGCTCTGTTATATTTGTTTCCTTTACAATACACTAGGTAACACTGACATCTTTTGTTGGTAAATGCAAATGAACCAAATCACAAAGTGAAGATGTCTGTTTCATGAAACTTCATGTTTATCAAACTGAAATACACGAGTGTTTCTTTAAAGTTTCTCAATCTTTCAACGTAGTAAATATACATAAACTTATTGTTTCATTACTAAGGTAGCAACAAATTATATATATTGTAGACAATGTTAAAATAACGAATTCTGCAGGTGTCATAAAAATAATCATGTTTGTTAGTACATTTGAAATACGAGTATAAATTAACATATAAACAATTTATTGTCTGTATTTACGTTAATATTGTCATTGTGTTTCAAAGTTCTTCTCAGGTAAGATACGCTAAAATAAAAAGTCACTAATGAAACAAATCGCTGTAATTAGACGTTTTATGAAAGGTACAATTCTAGAAAACAATTATGATTCTAACATAAATGTAAATATAAGTTTTTAGTGTTTCCATCAATGTATTAATTTATATTTTGCAGGTTTCAGTACATCTAATATACTGTAATTCATACCATATATATATTATTAGTTAAATAATTATGTCTTAATTTTGTTTAACATAAAGTGGAACTTATTATGAGATACTTCTACAAATGTAAACATAATCACTACCTATATCAATATTTTACTGTTACAGATCTACCGATATACTTCAAGTTCATTAATCCAGTTAAATCTAAATTGGAACTCGGCAATTCGTTAATCAAGCATTGATACGCTAGTGTAGAAAGTTCATGTTATATTAAAACAATATCAAACAGTTTGAACTTATAACAATACTAAATAAATAGCATGTGTAAACCGATAAGTAAACTATTATAATTGTTGAATGTAGAATACAATACGTTACATACTTAAACATTTATTCATATTTTTATTGGTATTATTTCATCATGTTTTATTAAAACATACATAAAACATTATCTGAACATGTATTTCTATTTCATGAATGTATATAGAGAGTACTTCAAAGTTCGGCATATTAAAATCTATAAAATATCCTCTAGTGACAACATCCGGAACTACACCATTGTAGTTGCCTTTCAGGAATTTATTATGAGACATTTCCATAAACGTAAGTAAAATTACGACCTAAATATCCAGAATGTAATTATATTGTTCAATATTTCATGTGTATTTATTAACTAAGGTTTCAGATTTACGTTTCCCAATTTCTTCTATTTATTGTTTTTTTTCTAGATAACATCTCTCTAATCTTAATCCACGTTCTGAATGTTTTTAATCTTAACGATATATATTTTAAAGAGTTTGATATTATTTTAATGTAATATGAACTTTTTAGAAACGTTTATTAATGTTAGATTTACAAATGACAGTGTTCTAATTTAACGAGGTCAGTGAACTTGTAGGATATCCATAGCTCTTATAATAGCGAAATATTGCTTTAATAAAGTTACATACTGGAGATATAGGTTATGATTTTATTTTGTTTGTAGAATTATGTCATACTATTTCGTAATAACGTAAAACATAATCGAATGCTGAGTAATCTGACACTACACTTACTATAAATTTCCACTTCACAATTACACTCAAAAGGTTTTGTTCTCAAGGTCAACTCCATCTTATTTCTATCTACATTTTCACTAAACTATTTTTCCGTAAACGTAACTGAGTACAAAACTGAACTTCAATAACACAAATGTCAGATAATAATATATCTAACCTACTAATTTATGACACATTAAACTTCATGAATAACAGATTCTGACAAATGTTTGAGCATCTAAAGAAGTCTTCATTAAATATAATATTAAATATAATGTATTAAAATATATATAAATAAGTAAAAATTGAGGATATTTTACTGATTGTGATAAGTACTTTTAGTTATTAATAAAGTCATTTAAACAACTTCGCCCAAGGTATATGCAAATTAACTTCTTATTTTCTATAATGGCTGAAAATTAGATTTTATAGTGGACTTAATGGTTGATAGTTTGGAGTTATACTAGTTAGTTTAGATAACTGGTTGGATCCTTTTATACCAGTATAATTTGTCTACTGGGCTACTAATTAGTGCCTTACCACCATGAGGGAGCTATAATGCCTACTTCAGGAAGTACGTTTATCTTACTTTCAAGTGGTAGTATCTTATTATTTTCATTTTCTTCTTCTTTGCTTTGGAGAACTATCATCTATCCACAAGTGTGTGCAGGTAGTGAAGGGTGATATAGATGTAGGATGTTCTGGGCTTGAGTACCCACGTCTTGCTCTCCTAATTTCTATTTCATTTTGTTATTTATGAATTTCTTCATGAGAGATTGTCGAACAGAAGTTAAGACTAATAGACAGTGTATTTCCACTGCAATGTGTATCCTACTTCAGCAGTCACTTTCAAAACCTGCAGTACATTTTATATCCAACATTACAGTCTCTACCTTGTGGATCATTTGATTGGTGCAGTATTTTTTTAAATTTTGTACGTGTTTGTTTTCGTTTATTACAAATACATGTTAAATAATATATTAATTGTAGAAATGTAAAGCAATAAGTTAATAACAAGTGCTATACGTATGAAACGTTATAAATGCAAATCTGTGCATGTAAATCATATATAAAACTATTTGCTTATTGTCTGTTTAAAATTAAGCACACACATAATAGGCAATCTGCGTCAGTCCACCAGGACTATCTGAACCTGTAATAACACTTTATGTATATAAGAACAACCATCTCTATTTATAAAACAAATGGAAGTATATAATAATGCTGTTTGTTTTTGTTTATTAAAAAATACAATATCGTTATAATTTATGCAGATTATGTAAAAAATAATCACTTTCTTTGAATCAAACATGGAATTTTTAACGGGGTAAAACCAGCCAAATTTATATACTATGTTGTTTTATATTTTCTGTTAACATACCTTTTATTTTAACTTTTTTTCATCCATGGGAAATTTCTAAAAATCCGGGACAAGAAAACATAAATCGAGCTCCAGTCTCTCTAATTGGTAGAGAAAATCGTCGAGGATGGAAAAGATCTTCAGTTTGGTTCTATGGACTATCGGAATCTGTTATTGGTAGTTGTTTAAATTTATGTTTTAATTCTTTGTAATACGGTGGTCGGTAAGCTTTATATTTGATGAATTTTTTTCTTTGTTTTTTCCTAAAAACAACAAGAATCATAATAAGTTGACGTTAAATACCATTATATAGAAAATTAATACAATGCATCAACTGATAACTGGTTTATATCAATTTAATGGATATCAGTTAAAATAACACGTCTTCAATCAACATTTCTATTGAAATATCCAAATTTTAAACAAACTAATTGGCTCCATGATTGAGTTTTCATAAGCAAAATGGGGAATGTTTATCCTATATATATCAAAATATTTACAACTTTATTGATTTTGGGGATAGTCTGTGGAAGATGTCACATTCCTCTTGTACTAATGAGAATAAAATGTAAACAATTATTTATAAATAATATTAAAAATATGAGAATTTCAAAAGCAATAAATAACAGAAGAAATTGAAATGAAAAAGGATTCGGTATTTACATCTTTACGTTTGAGGATGTTAAATTGTGTGATGCATATTTAAGTTAGTTTACTGTAAATATCGAGAAAATTGTGGGGCAATAAGTTTCCTCTATGTTTATTTGTTTGTTTTTATCAGAAAGCTACAAAATGGGCTATCTGTGTGTACTCGCCACAAGTATTAAAAGCAGTCTTAGAGTAATAAGCACTCGGTCTTACTACTGAGTTCCACCAGAAGTCCTTAATCTATGACTGCTTTTTCATTTTAATATTCTAACGTTCAAGGTTTGTCTGGAAACCGTTTAGCTTCGAGATGGCGCTGCGATATTTATCAACATCGAGAATATAGATTTGAATTAAGACGCAAGAGGAAGAAGAACACGATAATAATGAAGCTTTATTTAAAAATGAAATGAAACATTTTAAAACTTTCTGTGGACCGTAACAGAATCCAATACTTCCTAGCTAACATAAATGTAAATTCGTTAACGAATTTCTGCTGTTTCGAAATTTGGCATGACGAAAGGGGTGTTTGGATATTAGATAAGATACATCAAAGTTCTGCAATGATCCTAGCAAAAACAATTGGCGAATGTCGGATTTTTTAAACAGCAAACTAAATAAAGCAAATATAAATAAAGAACTTACTATCATTGGGTAAGCTGTGAATTACTAGCCAACTCCTATTATTTACTTTATGAACTAAAACTGGTTGCTGGGGTTCATAATAAAATTCAAATTTTCACGCAATGAAAAAGAACAAGAAGAACAACAATAAAGTACTATGGTTTTATCTGAGACAAGAGGGACAGTGTGGTATCCTAAACTATTTAGACTACCTATATATGTCAATTATCATTGCAATTATAACATATGAAGGATTTAAGTCCTCAAATAATACTTTTGCTAAGTCTCTGAGGCCCCTCGCTAGTACAGCGGTATGTCTCCGGATTTACAACATTAAAATCAGGGGTTCGATTCCCCTCGTTGGGCTGAGCAGATAACCCGATGTGGCTGTGCTATTAGAAAAACACACACGCTAAGTCTCTGTACTAGTAAATAGGATAAGCACGACCCCACTTCAGAAGTGAATGGCTCGTAAAGACAGACAAGCGATAAAACCCTACAGAATAAACATTTATTAAATATTTGGAGACGGCGTGAATGGTAATGAAGAAAATATTATTGTATACTAGCTGGAGTACTAGTTCTCTGGACGAAAGTTACCTAAATTTATGAATAATGAAAGTTATCTTTGAACATGAAGAATCTTTTCCCTTATATATAAACAGATCAGTAAAAACCATGAAATAAATACTCAGAAAACTCTCTAAACATAATCATAGCAAATACTCAAATACTAAATAAAGAAACAAACATAAACAAACGCAAAATTAAAGAAGCCTTACTTATATAACAAAATAAACCAATATAAAGGGACGCCTTTATACCTATATTAAATATAATAAAATAAAATTATATATTCAAACATCTAACACCGCCCTCTTCATTCCGACACTCAGTTACACAACCCCTTCCAAACATGTGGTCAGCTTCCAGTCAGTTACCTCTTTCTTTCTTTGTGAACCTGACGATTACAGAAGAAGTTCGAAACGTTGTTCGCTCTTCAACGTAAAATATTTTCTCAACCCAAACGAGTCGTTTTTGCATATATATTTCTCTACACGTGGGTTTTCTCGACATTACTGATAAATACCTTATAGTTTTACCAGCAACATTTCTAAACTATTGTACACGTACAATTTGAAATTTATGCAGTAAGTTGGGTACAAAATGTATGCTTTCTCTATAACAAACTTTTTCAGGATAATGACGAAATTTACATATCTAGAAAATCTCTTTCCTATAATCTATTCAGTCTTCACTGTTTTCGTTTATTTCTAACAGTGGCTTCTATTTAATGTACTGTCAGTCATTTAAGTGTGCTGCAAAATTTTATCCAGTACAAATCCTATCATTATGATCATAACGCGCGTTCGTTTGCTATGAATGAAACTTAAACATTCAGGTCTTTAAAATAACAAAGGCCTACGACAATTCCAAGAGTCGTTCAGTCGTTTTTCAGGTATAACGGCCAAGTTGATAAAGCAGTGTGTTTTCGTCCTGTTACCTTTAATATCAGAAAGAATAGAAATATAATTAAATATGAGAACATAAAATGTGGAACATAAATGTGTCAGAGAGGAAAGGGTATAACGGTACAACGATATAAATGTATTCTAGTGACACTTGAACCAGGTATCTAAAGACAAGTAGTATTTATTATGACAGCGCATTGTTCAGTTTGATGATAAAAAGAGAATTGTTTAGTTACAAATCACCAACAGATAGCGGGTCAACAATGATCGACGTACTTTTTATATTTATTTTCATTTGTATTTACGATGGAAAATGGTAGGATGGTGAAGCATATTTTTTGTTTTTTTATTACTAAGTCGTTTACTTCTCTTATGTGTTTCTGTTTAATATTAATTCCATCAACCTTTAAACTTTGTTCACCTCCTTCCATCATCCAAGTGAGCACACTCAATGTTTTATTATCTCATCCGGGTTACAAACTGTACAGTAGACACTAAAATGATGTCATAGAATGGACGCTTAACACTGCAATTTGTACTGTTGTGAAATTAGTAAAACGTGTGACTGTCATGAATCACGAAAAGAATTAGGCATTCTGCAGACGAGAACACGATGTGAGATGTGACCTAAAAATAAAATAAAATATTTGTTACTCTTTAACTTGGATTTACTTACTCTTGAAACCTGAAAATTTTCGTAGACTTGTTTCAGTGTTTAAAAGTATTTGTTCGTTTGTTTGTTTTGGAATTTCGCACAAAGCTACTCGAGGGCTATCTGTGCTAGCCGTCCCTAATTTAGCAGTGTAAGACTAGAGGGAAGGCAGCTAGTCATCACCACCCACCGCCAACTCTTGGGCTACTCTTTTACTAACGAATAGTAGGATTAACCGTCACATTCTAATGTTCACACGGCTGAAAGAGCGAGCATGTTTGATGCGACGGGGATTCGAACCCGAGATTCTCACATTTAGAGTCGAGCGCCCGAACCACCTGGGCATGCCGGGCCTATTCTTTAGGTCCAGTATCTTTCACACGTTAATATATTTTTAAATCCAGGTTTTATTTAAATATATTTCAACATTTCCCTAACATTGTTTCACCCTAAAATTAAACGGTGCTTTTGTTAACATCACATTAAATATTAATATGAATAATTTTAAAATACAGGATTTTTTAGAATAACACAAAAGTTTCTAATTGTACATACCTAAATAAGTATGTCTACTTGTGTTCGGTCTAACAGGAGTTAAGCCTTTATTTAATAAGTACGCCCTGTATTCATTAAATAATTAAACACTAACTTTTGTAAGTTTTTTGCTTTTGTTTACTAAGGACAAAGTTCACCGTACGTAAACTATCAACGGGTAAACTTATATTACTACCTTACGTTAGACATTTAAAAAAAATTTTTAATATATCGAACAAAATGTATACTAAATTATATTTACACTCGCCTTTTGCTTACATCAGTTATTATAAAATACAACATATACTGAAACTTATCATATGTTTTATTGGTCCTTTGTTTTCTCTAAAACTAGTGCAACATAAATATGTTACTTACAAGTGAGACATCAAAATTAACAACCTACAAATTCCCCAAATAAAGAACAATTACAAAAACGAACTTGCAACATAAATACAAAGAATACAACAGTAAGTGGAGAATTTTAGATGTGAGAGACCCAAAGTACCACTGTAACATCCTCATAAATGTACATTGTGTTTACGTAATTCACTCAGCAAATTCAATATTTTCTCAAATACTACAAGAATGTAAAAATTGAAAAACATTAAATCCATTTGTGTAAATTAGATAATTCGTTGTTACTGAATACTGTTCTAAAGATAAATTATTTTTGCACAGCAGAGACAATATTCAATTATGTGAGAATTTTGTTGCTAGAAGTAAAACGTGACTTCATTTCCCTATTCTTAGTATATGGATTTACATTCAAACTTGATTTATTCCAACTTTCATAAAGTACAAATTTATGAAAAAGTAATCTTTTCAAAATCTTAATTAATTAATTTACAGGTACATATAAGAATCATGTTAACAGAATCAACTTGGTTACAAATTTTCATCAGTACTAGTGTCCCTTACTGAAAATATAATTTAATATCATAATATCACCATAAATAATTCTAATTCAGAAATTTTATTATAGCAGTTGTTTCACTAGCATGAATATTTATATGCAATTCCATTTATGTACAAGAAAAGTCAGTTTTATGAAACCAAAATAATGAATAATAATTCTAGAAGCATAATGTACAGGGTGGCCCGTAGGTCCCTACCCATCCATATGTTATTATGCTATATTCAATTATGCATGAATTATAAATTTGTTTCTTTTTTTTATTTCAGAGATATATTGCAGATGTAAGCCCATTTACACTTGAAGAGCATATTGTGACAAGTACGCATAATGTTATGCAGTGAGAATGAGGGACAGCACACAGATACTCTGGATACATAAGATATATGGATGGGTAGGGACTTACAGGCCACCCTGTATTTGTCAATCAGACAATAACACATTCGATTAAAGATGTTCAAAATGTTTGTCTGTGATGTAAACCATTATGGCAATCAAAACAACCACAAAAGTTTAATATGAAAAGTAAGAAACATCCAACTTATTATTCTTTGTATGATTGTTATTAACCTACAACTGAAAAGAGTTCTTTGTTTTCTGACTGGATTCTCCCACCCCACCCTAACAAAAATTTAGCTGCAGGTTGCCACGTCCTGGTAAATTAAGAAATACCATAAAAGTATACACATTTTGGTTAATTGTTTATTATGCGATTATTTGAAATATCTTATGGAAGGAATTCGAGCTGTGTTTTCAAATCACCAGACATAATATTTGAAGAATGTTAATCACCTCTGTTTGGATGCAAATATAAAATACATTCCTTTTTCTATGAGTCTGTTAGATGTTTCTAAGTGAAAGTTAATAAAACCTTATATCATTTACTATAATTGAATCACTAATAAAGAAATATTACTATTCACACTCAAAAATAATTTATTTTACACCTTATACTGCATATTACTGTATTTTTTGTCATACTACACATGACATAATTAGTGCAACACACTGTGACATGAACAGAAAAAATGATTTTTTTTTACATTTAAGAGCACTTTGGAATAGTTCTATGCACATAACTTGCTTTATTCAGAGGTTTGTTATTACTATGGTACTGCATTATTCTTAACACAAATCCTTTATGCATTGTAAAATAAATAATTAAAAAGGTGGATGAAATAAGTTAAGTGTATGTAAATGCATCATAAAGATTAAACCTGTTAAAGGAGACAGTAAACAAATATTTAATGGATCAATATTTGATTGAATTTATTTGAATACAAGAATGTATATGATAATAATAAAGTACTATGTACTGGAAAATATAATATACTGAACTTGTATCGACCAAATACTGGAATGTGTATAATATAGAACCCACCTGTTAACTTTGTGAGGTTCACATGTATCTCTTAATTATCAATCACTTAAACCTATGCAATAAGAAATGGCTTGAGAAAATATATAAATCGATTATAACTTACATGTATGAAAGAATATTATTGTATGCTTAAACAATGTAACATGTAACGTAGATATTAATTTACAAACAGCTTAAAATTAACATACATTTCTTACATTTTCTAGGACCCAACGAATAACTAAACCTAAAACTAATAAATAAATAAACTAATATGCTATAATAACATATTAAAGGCATTTCAATTTCATTTAAATGTGTACTCATGTTGAATTACCTTTATGTATTACTATTTTAAAATATTGGAATGATATTCAATAGGCTTAAACTGCTACTTGTAAACAGATGTGCAAAAAATGTTAGGCATAAATATCATTACACAACAAGCAATGCTTAAGATGAATACATGTCAAAACTGTTATAACAAACAACCTTTTCTGGGTCACATTTTAAAGTTTTTTCTCAATTAAAAAATAACATAAACTTTTTTATTTACACCGAGTAATACAGCAGGACTTTTAAGTGTGATGTAATAAGTGGTAACTAAGATTTATTAATCTATTAGAGTACTTTGTTTTAAACAAGGCACCATTTCTTGTTATTACACAAAATGACTTTAAAATTACTTGTCAACCAGTATGTACAAAGTACACTTAGATTTGTTTCTTCCTGCCCAAAAAAGGATAAAATGAAACACTGTAATTGTCTGGAATTGTTGAATACTTTGTGAAATGTACAGACAATGGACATGTAATACTAACAATTAATACAAAGTTATTAATGTTGGTTCACTGAATAAAGCAATTGTTAACCTTCTGTTTACATGTTGATACCAGAGATATAAATGTAGTTCATCTTGGTGCTACAGATGTTTCAGTTTGTGCAACTGTCATTCCAACAGTTACTGTAAACAGATAATCTTCATTTATACTAAGTATTTCATCATTATGTTTAAAACTGACAACTGTGAATAACTTCTGAATTCTTATGTATTGGAAACATGCAGCATTTGAAGATCTGTTCATACAGGCACAGCTTAACATTTACTTTTGACATGGCAGTAGAACAAGTATGAATAATGTTAATACCAAACTTTATTTCACAAGTATGATATTCTGTATTTATCAGACTATCATTAACATTTCAAAATGTAACGTACTATAAGAAATACAAATGTACATTTATCATGTGTTACTGTTGAGCAGCTCCTAGCATAATTGAAGTGATTAATTGTTTTATGGTGTGAAGTATAAAAACCTCAGAGCTTTGGCTCTAAGTGAAACCAAGATTGCAAAAAAGTTAACATTTTTAAAGTTCATGAAATAATTTATATTGGTAGATTAACTTAAACAGTAACTGTCACTGGGGACAGGTACTTTTGCTAGACTTAACTTAAACAGCAACCATCACTATAAATTGGTAATTTTGCTTGTGACATTCTATTTTAAACCTACACATCATCACCAACAATTAATTTTGAACTACAATCATTAGAAGTGATAACTGCAACAGTTTTAACAAGACTCAATGTTAGACAAATGTGACATCTTTAATAAGCATGAACCAAAGTAATGACAGTAAAACCAATTACAGTAGTTTCACAACTACAAGTTTACTTTCTTCCAAAGCTCTGAATTTGTATTTGTACAATGATGAATGTGGCACACAGAATACTATATAACATTTTAGTTTATACCTGACAACATGTTCATATTTGTTTGTTTCTGCACTAAATGAACAGTGCACATTTCAGCTCTGACTTGTAAAAATTAATATTTCCAAGAGAAGGTGTAACAAATACAACAGTAGAGAACTTGTATTACTGTAACAATTGAAATATTCATATATTTATATTTAAAGAAAAAATCCAGTCACTGTATTAACTTTAAAATGCCAAAAATTATTCTTAGTTCAACATCACAGTTATGAAAACATCTTGTCAACAACAGGGAATAAAAACCACAAGGAACATAGTTTTAACTCTGCTGGTATAGTAGTAATGGAAACCTTCATCCGTTAAATAAATAGTCTGAGTAACATATGTTACTGTGTTTTGGTAAGATGTTTTATGAAGTTCTAAGCACAAGTAAAAGAAAAGAAGGACACTGATAAGTAATCCATAACATGAAAAATCTTCAAACTTACTATCAAAGTATGCTCTAAAGCTAAGGAAAATATGGACCTCGTAACTCAATAGTACTACCTCAGATTCAAGGAAATAATACACATAATGAATTACAAAATTTTCCTTGTATAAATAATTATTATTTTATATTGGGTTTGGTTAACTTGCATCCTGAAATACATTTTTATTTCAAGTGTGTTTCTTGTCATCATGAGAAACTTACTTCTTGCACTACCTGTGGTACAGAGCTGCATGGTAAGATATCTATGGTACAGAGTTGCATGGTAAGATATTGTTTTAAATGCTCAAACTAAAGCAAAATGAACTTGCATTGAAAGTCATAAGACTAATATTTTCCTTTCATTTTTAGGTTTTCAATCTGTAGTCCAGTGCTACACAGGAAGAGATCACAGCTAGTTACTGGATACTCTCCAGACAGTGGCATCTTGATCATCATAAATACCCTGGGGAGAAGGAGGTAGCACAGATCAAGTCCAAGAGGCTGACTCGTAACAAAAAGTAATAAGATACTCCCAAGGCAATGCAAAACTAAGTATGAATTTATAATGGAGCAATTAAAATACATATCTGTGTCAGTATGACCACATCATACAAAGAATCTACTGATAAACTGTTCTAACTAATCTAAATATCTGATATCTACAAAACATTTCAGTCATTCTTTTGTTCATATAATGTTTACAGTTAGTTAGATTTCTTGAGTATGTTTGGTCTGAGGATTATTATTATTCTGTCTATTTTGTATAAGAATGGAAATTTCCAATATTGTTGGAAGAAACGAACTTGTGATATGTTCCATGAATCTGTCAAAGCACAGCTTTTACTATATGTAATATTCTTTCAAAATACAGTACTGTGAAATTGATGGAGTATTTGGTTAACTAAATGTAATATCCTTTAATAAAACGGACTACATCTGGACTTCTATCGGGTAGTTTTATGTGTAACTGATAATAGGTTATTTGTAAAACAAAAGGTAGACTTGGATTCAAAGTTTGTGTTTTATGATGGTTCATTGCTTTTAGAAACTTTCTTTTGATAAAATTCTCCTTCGTAATAAATTCTTTAAGCCAGAGTGGATGGTGCCGGCATCCAGCCAAAAATCCTGATTTTATCCACTGAAGAGTGACAGCATCTGACAACGTGTAAGTCTCTTTGACTGAAAACTAACCTGAACCACGTTATTGTCTGTGAAATTAAGAAACTTGAAATTTTATAAAGCATGGTAACAGTTTTTAAGAAATCTTGAAAATAATTCCAGCAAAATGTGCAACAAATTACAGGTTTAAAGAATTGAAGCACAAGAAGTAATCACTTTTGGGAGGACCCAACTTCTCAATTTGTTTGTCTTTCATGTTTCCTACATGTGCAATTCAAACTTAATTTGCAAGAAAAAGAAACAGAACAATTTGACAGCAGTTTAAGTGATTGGTAGTAATGAGTAGCAGGAGAAATATAATGGAAGATTAAGTTTAGAAGTAGCTGGATAATAGTTGTTGAAACGTATATAGAAAGATAAGTGTACAAGTTAAAGTATTATTTTTTGGACAAGTATTCAAAATCTCTCAGAAAGCTTCTATTTTATTTATATATAGTAGTTTAAAATAAATTTTTTCTTGGCAAGACAGTAAGTTAACCATACCCAATATAAAATAATAATTATTTATACAAGGAAAATTTTGTAATTCATTATGTCTATTATTTCCTTGGATCTGAGGTAGTACTATTGAGTTACGAGGTCCATATTTTCCTTAGCTTTAGAGCATACTTTGATAGTAAGTTTGAAGATTTTTCATGTTATGGATTACTTATCAGTGTCCTTCTTTTCTTTTACTTGTGCTTAGAACTTCATAAAACATCTTACCAAAACACAGTAACATATGTTACTCAGACTATTTATTTAACGGATGAAGGTTTCCATTACTACTATACCAGCAGAGTTAAAACTATGTTCCTTGTGGTTTTTATTCCCTGTTGTTGACAAGATGTTTTCATAACTGTGATGTTGAACTAAGAATAATTTTTGGCATTTTAAAGTTAATACAGTGACTGGATTTTTTCTTTAAATATAAATATATGAATATTTCAATTGTTACAGTAATACAAGTTCTCTACTGTTGTATTTGTTACACCTTCTCTTGGAAATATTAATTTTTACAAGTCAGAGCTGAAATGTGCACTGTTCATTTAGTGCAGAAACAAACAAATATGAACATGTTGTCAGGTATAAACTAAAATGTTATATAGTATTCTGTGTGCCACATTCATCATTGTACAAATACAAATTCAGAGCTTTGGAAGAAAGTAAACTTGTAGTTGTGAAACTACTGTAATTGGTTTTACTGTCATTACTTTGGTTCATGCTTATTAAAGATGTCACATTTGTCTAACATTGAGTCTTGTTAAAACTGTTGCAGTTATCACTTCTAATGATTGTAGTTCAAAATTAATTGTTGGTGATGATGTGTAGGTTTAAAATAGAATGTCACAAGCAAAATTACCAATTTATAGTGATGGTTGCTGTTTAAGTTAAGTCTAGCAAAAGTACCTGTCCCCAGTGACAGTTACTGTTTAAGTTAATCTACCAATATAAATTATTTCATGAACTTTAAAAATGTTAACTTTTTTGCAATCTTGGTTTCACTTAGAGCCAAAGCTCTGAGGTTTTTATACTTCACACCATAAAACAATTAATCACTTCAATTATGCTAGAGCTGCTCAACAGTAACACATGATAAATGTACATTTGTATTTCTTATAGTACGTTACATTTTGAAATGTTAATGATAGTCTGATAAATACAGAATATCATACTTGTGAAATAAAGTTTGGTATTAACATTATTCATACTTGTTCTACTGCCATGTCAAAAGTAAATGTTAAGCTGTGCCTGTATGAACAGATCTTCAAATGCTGCATGTTTCCAATACATAAGAATTCAGAAGTTATTCACAGTTGTCAGTTTTAAACATAATGATGAAATACTTAGTATAAATGAAGATTATCTGTTTACAGTAACTGTTGGAATGACAGTTGCACAAACTGAAACATCTGTAGCACCAAGATGAACTACATTTATATCTCTGGTATCAACATGTAAACAGAAGGTTAACAATTGCTTTATTCAGTGAACCAACATTAATAACTTTGTATTAATTGTTAGTATTACATGTCCATTGTCTGTACATTTCACAAAGTATTCAACAATTCCAGACAATTACAGTGTTTCATTTTATCCTTTTTTGGGCAGGAAGAAACAAATCTAAGTGTACTTTGTACATACTGGTTGACAAGTAATTTTAAAGTCATTTTGTGTAATAATAAGAAATGGTGCCTTGTTTAAAACAAAGTACTCTAATAGATTAATAAATCTTAGTTACCACTTATTACATCACACTCAAGTCATGTTCTCTACAAATGAACAGCTGTTTCAGAATTTCCTATAACACCACTTTCTTTAAAAACAAAATACATAAATAATAAAACAATGAACGAAATGGACATCTCAGACTGACTATATTGTAAGATAAACAAAACAAAAACACTTCCACAGTATTAAAGTAAAAGATAACCTATAAACCAAAGTATTATACAGCAAAGGGTTAACTGGACTGCACTCTACTAAACCACATTAAGTGTTGCATATTCACTGTGTATTCACGCTCCATAGCATATCAACATATTAAGAAAACAAACGAATTTTAAGACTTTTTTGTTTATTTTTAAAACCAAAGCACAGGAAATAAAAATAATGTAAATAATAAATTACTAATTACGTTCAAGCTAAAGAATATACTGCACCTTTCATCAACTAAATTATGGTGAAAAGTAAATCTTTATCTTTGTATATTTCAAACACAAGCTGATGAATAAGCATGAAACAATGTTTGGTAAGCTTCAACAGTTTGGTATATAATTAGAACAGGAGATAAAAAAACAATTTTACAGTAAGTGTACAAAGCAGAAAATCTTTATTGTGAGACTTATCATTTTGTCATACTGTTCCAACAAGAGTAGTTCTGCTTATCGTGCAAAGATATATGTAACCAATACTATCCACAAAAAAATGTGCATTGTTTGGCCACCGCACATCCAAACTTAACCTGCTGTTGACCAGTTTCGTCATATACCTGTTAATGATATTTTAGCTATAATTTCAACAATACTTGTCTGATATGGGTGAAAGGTTACTCACAATAATCGAAACACATTAGGAAAATACTGAAATGATAAATGGAAGCATAACTCTACTTATGCGTGCTTTTAAGGATGAATTGTATTGAAAAATAACCAAAACCCCTTAATTTAATATTTTAATTACATATGAAAATGTACATATTGATACCGCTAAGATAAGGGGCTCGATTCCCATCGGTAGACCTAGCAGATAGCTCAATGTGGCTTTTTTATTAGAAAACACACACACGCATGTGAAAATGTTTACATGGTACCGAATTCTTGCATATCTGGTATATATTATATACAACAATAATCTTCAGATAACATGTAATATACAGCCATATTCACGTCTTGATAAAACGTAGGAGACAAAAAATTATCTTTTTGTCCCAATTTATCAGTCAGCAATGCTTGCTGTTTATTATAGCAATGAACATTTCCATTTTAACTACATGGAATGTATTTGAATATCTTTATAAGTACATAACATTACAAATTCGTGATATTTTCAACTAAGTTATTGAAAACTAGAACAATTTATGTTTTTATAGCAACCTTAATATTTTCCTTAATAGAAACTCTATAAAACAACATTTGCAATCTTTACACACCTTATATGAAAGATTTGATGTATAAACCTTCATGAGGCCCGGCATGACCAAGCGTGTTAAGGCGTGCAACTCGTAATCTGAGGGTCGCGGGTTCGCATCCCCATCGCGCTAAACATGCTCGCCCTTTCTAGAGGGAAGGCAATTGGTCATCACCACCCACCACCAACTCTTGGGCTACTCTTTTAGCAACGAATAATGAGATTGATCGTAACATTATAATGCCCTAACGGCTAAAAGGGCGAGCATGTTTGATGTGACCGGGATTCGAACCCGCGACCCTGAGATTACGAGTTCAACACCTTAACCCACTTGGCCATACCAGACCTCAAATATTGAAGCTATATAAAGCAATGTCTAATTATGTATTGCAATTTTAAAAACAGAATATGATATCATTTATTGATAAAACGTTATCTGATTGAAAATATTCCATATCATGTATCTTACTTTCATAGTTTACAAACAAACATCTTTATGTGAAATTATATGTGATTTCACAAAGTAATTCTTAAACATAATCTACAAGAAAATCCTACGTGTATGATTCACGTGCCTGAATTATATAACTGTGTTCATTTGGGAGTTGAATTTATGTAAAAATATTCCTTTCGTTATTTCACCATGGGTCTGTTCCTAATGATGGTAGTGGATTAAGAAACTTCATATAGGTGTGGTAGAGTGAAAAAAAAATCAACTTAAGCACATCTATATATTTAATTTGTCTTGATTTTAACAGTATTATAGTTTATAAATAATTTGTGGTAATTTACTTAAAATATTCTATAGCTTGAAAAGGAACTTCAAAGGAGGATAGTAACTAGAGACGCTTTTTAATATTTCCTCATAGTTTGCAGTTTGTTTTTCCCCATGTTGAGTAAAGTTTCGAAAAATAAAATTTATAAATAGTTTAATATAAAATAAGTGTGTCTGCAAGTCAGAAAATGATTCAAGTCCATCCATTACCATACAAATATCTGATCTGACTGTTGTTATTTATGTGTACTTCAATAATAATAATAAATGTATCATTCTGCTATATATACTTTAGTTGTACATGATTACATCACACGCACTCTTGGAACATGATATTTAGACTCTTGTAACTAATAACGTCCTTCTTAGAGTAAACCACCAATGTATATTTTCTAGTATAACATTAATATTAAAGACTATTCCCTTCGGACAGCACAGTATAGATAATGTATTATGTAGTTTTGTGGTAAAAGTATAAAACAAAACAAACAATTGACGTTAATATTTACTGGGTCCACGCGGAGATACAGACAAATTTGTAGTCTCACACTTTGTGTTTTGCAGTTTTTACGCGTGTTTTTGCTTGCTTTTTTTTGCAATGAAATATAAGGGAATCAACTTTTTCATGTCCTAAGATAACGGGTAATCCAACTAGTTAATAATATGCTAGATTGATTAAAATAATGTAGTCATAGTAATTATAACACATTGTAGTTTCGTGTAAAATACAAGTAAGTGTATTTACAGTTATACAAGAAGAAGAATGTTCTTTCTTACACTTATGGTGTAGGTAACGTTAGTTTGTTGTGAGAAGATAAAATGTAAGCATAATTCTAGTGAAAACAGAGCAGGTATAGTATTAGATTTTATATGATCAAGGGATAAATAGAAAATTGTTGAAGACATACTGTTCGAACAATATATTCGATTAATAATACGATTACAAGAAGAATTTCATACCTTCGAGAATATCCTTTAATGCAAATTCAGTGTAACTCTTAAACTTAGAGAAATAACCACTTTCACAATTAATGGAGAAGATATGATGTAACGTTTAAAAATTATTAAAAATGACACGGAGAGATAATAGAAAATTATAAACAAGTAACTCTAAACTAATATAATTGTGTAATTTATTAAAATAAGTAAATAGTATTAAAGACAGTATACACTGCTGGCCAAAATCTTAAGGCCAATAAACATAAAGATAAAATATGCATTTTGCGTTGTTAGACTCAACCACTTATTTTAGTAGAGCTTCGAAAGATGAACTAGGAAAAGAGAAAATAAAAAACAACAACACTTTTTTGTATTTAATAGGGAAAATGTGAACACTATGAAATTAGCCTCAATACTAGCTGACCATACTGAAAGGAAGCGTTAATCGGTAAACACATAACGAAATTGAGTCATTTGTATTCAAGCATTAGCGTTGTCAACATCTCCCACTGACATTTCCTGTGTTACATTGGGTAAAAACATGACAAAGGTTAAAAAGTTGATATAGTTTTAACGTGGCAGAATTGTCGAGCTGCAAAAGCAAGGTCTCTCTCAACGTGCCATCGCTGGTGAGATTGGGCGTAGTAAAACTGCTTTTGCAAATTTCTTAAAAGATCCTAAAAGAAATGGGACGAGAATTTCAAGTGGTCAGCCCAAGAAAATTTTGCTGGCGTTGAACAGGAGGATTATACGGGTTGTCCGGCAAGACACAAACCGATAGTCGAACCAGATTAAGGCCCTTACCGACGCAGAATGCAGCTCAAGAACAATAAGACAGCATCCACGAGAAAAAAGCTTTAAAACCCGTAAACGTCTTTAAAGACCACGCCTCCTTCCACACCACGAAACAGCTCGGTTAAACTTTGCTGAGAAGCACCAAACATGGGACGTAGAAAAGTGGAAGAAGATTTTGTTCTCTGATGAGAAAAAAAAAATTAACTTGGATGGTCCAGATGACTTCCAACGTTACTGGCACGAAAAGGATATCTCACTGGAGACATTTTCTACACCACACAGTGGAGAAGGTTTTATCAAGATCTGGAGTGCTTTCTTCTTCCATCGAACAATGGAGCTTCAGGTTATACAGGGGCGTCAAACAGCAGCTGGCTACATTGACATGTTGGAGAGAGCATCTTTATTGACTGAAGGCCCTCGCTTATGTGGAAATGACTGGATCTTTCAGCAGGACAACGCTGCAATCCACAATGCCCACAGGACAAAGGACTTTTTCATGGCGAATAACGTGATTCTTTTGGACCATCCAGTGTGTTCGCCCGAACTGAACCCCATTGAAAATGTTTGGGGGTGGATGGCAAGGGAAGTCTATAGAAATGGACGTCAATTCCAAATAGTGCATGCTCTTCGTGAAGTCATCTTCATTACTTGGAATAACTTGGAATGTTTGCAGTTATTCACAATGATGGCCGTGCAACTCACTACTGAGACCTCTTGTTGGGCATTTCCTACCCTGTTTAGGACTTCTTTTTGGTGGGGTCTTAAACTTTTGACCAGCTAGTATTTAGGCTACTTTCATAGTGTTCACATTTTCCCTATTAAATGCTAAAAAAGTTTTTTTTATTTTCATCTTTCGAAGCTCTACTCAAAAAAGTGGTTGAGTCTAACAACGCAAAATGCATATTTTCTTTATGTTAATTGGCCTTAAGATTTTGGCTAACAGTGTATATATTTCTGATAGAAGGAGGCAAAACAGAAGGTTTAATAATGTGGAAAGAAGTACTCGAAAATTCTTATTCTGTATTGTAACTACAGATAATTTAAGGGAGTTAAAGATGAATGTAGATCACTAGAAACAATTGTAAAAATAAATGATATTCTTAACAACTGAAAAAAGTTACTATAATGAACTCATTGAACTAAACATGGTCATGATTGAGAAATTAAATGAGTGTCCAATATATTTATAACTATCAGATATGAGTTAATACATGTCAGAGAAGATCACATAACACAGGAACTAAGATGTTAGTCTTTAACTTGATCTTCTCGAATAATGTACAACAATTACAGTAGGAAATAGTATAACAGAATTAACCAAGTTAGTTTGAGTAACACATTTAGCAGTTGATAGAAAATTAAAGTCTTAACCCAAAATTCATGTGTCAAAAATATAACTGAGGTCAAAGGCTATGTTTAAATAATGATTTTATAAGACTTGTGAAAGAATTGCTTAGTTTCTGTTAAATTTATTTTCCATAAAACATAAGAAAACCTGTAAACAGTAGGCGATGAAGAAGTTATATGGCATATGTACATAAATACAAGGTTTTAAAACGTTTATTTTGCCAAAATTTAACACTTTCGTTCACGACGAACATATTCCATTGTTATAGACATCTTTTATTTTAAACTAACAGACTAAGGCGAAACATTTAAGCCAATGAATATCTGAAAAAAATGTTTGCTTTGGCCATCACACTTAAAGAGCACCCCAGTTTTTTTACGGAACAGAACTAAAAATCATTAATCAGTAATAACGAGAAAACCCACTTGCAGAGAAACATGTATATGGAAAAAATCATTAAACCTCAGTTTCATGATATTATCACACTAACCACGAGGTTATCTTATTGTGTGTGAACAAAAATTATCTGTGGGAAATTATACAGTTATTTAAGATCTAAAGTATTGAGCTACGAATATTAGCTTTAAAATAATTTGATGCGCTAGTGCAACCTTATCCATTAAGTCCAGCTTTATTTCATACAAAGATCAGCAAAATACCTCATTAATAGATCTCATGTTTCTGACCGTTTATATTTTTTGTACATTCTGAATGCGTTTGCTGATATCATAAAATTTAAAATAAAGAGAAATGTTAAAGAACTTCAACAGTGTCAGCCATGAAATGTTCATTCTATATAATGTTTGGAGTCTAATTTGTATTGGCTCACTCAGGTGGTTCAGCGGTAGGTATGAGAAATTATAACGCTGAAATTAGAGATTCGATCCCTACATAAGACACAATGCAGGTAGCCCATTGAACAACTTTGTACTTAAAACAAAGAAACATTCACACTTCAAATACATATATTCTATAAATAAACCATCACGAGTTTCGTTATGTAAATTAATCACTACCGCTTCAATCTTCACTGGTTTTATTTCCATGATGCTGTTCAAGTTTGAAATATTTAGTTTATTGACACTCATAAAATTCCTGATGGTATTTTTTGCGTCTGTAAAGCGTTTCCTGGTAAGAAGCCATCTTTGAGATTCCGAATGGAACCTACATTTTTGTTATAACTGTACTACAAGATTTTTAATTCAATGAAGTAACATCAGTTACTTACATAACGATTGCCACATACTTATGTATTTGTTAATAACAGCAATCGTGCGATTTTATGCATAAACGATATAGGATTGTTGGCAGCTACATTTTCCGCAAAATAAACCACAAAAAAATACAAGAAAAGACAACAGTTCCATAAATTTTAGTTTATGCCAGACATTAGGCTTAACGTAATTGAATACAAATACAACACAAAAGGGATGCTTTGTTTTGAAATTTCGCACAAAGCTACTCGAGGGCTATCTGTGCTAGCCGTCCCTAATTTAGCAGTGTAAGACTAGAGGAAAGGCAGCTAGTCATCACCACCCACCGCCAACTCTTGGGCTACTCTTTTATCAATGAATAGTGGGATTGACCGTCACCCTATAACACCCTCACGGCTGAAAGGGCGAGCATGTTTGGCGCGACCGGGATGCGAACCCGCGACCCTCAGATTACGAGTCGCACGCCTTAACGCGCTTGGCCATGCCGGGCCCCAAAAGGGATGCAACACATTAATAATTTGTGCATACATCTTTTGGTGTAAAAGTAGTTAACCGGGTTAAAATATATAAGATGGAATAAACAGTCGATATACAATAAATGAAGTTTGTAGAAACGTTACATTGAATGAATTGGATAAACACCAAATTAAACATCAGAGTCTTAAATCTTTAAAACCATTAATGATGCAATGATATACTACTGTAATCTAGTAGCAGTAGAGTAGAAATATTTATATTTAGGTAATGCTTTGAAGCAAGTGTGAAATCGGAAACATTCCCCAGTCTTGACATCACAAACGAACATATTTGGTATCTTGAATGCATATCCTGTGGTAGAATCAAAACCCGCAATGATCCATGTTGCTGCTCTGTTAAATTTAGCTCCAACTACACCGCTGCTAAAACGATTTGTTACGGCCACCGCTGCACAGATGAAAGTTGTATACTCATTAAAAGGGGCCTCGTCTGTTATTATTTTATAGACCTTTGATAATGAAAGATGACATACGATAATACGTAAATAATATATCCTTATTTTTAATAAATCAGCAGAGCTACAAATGCTAAAACGTACACACTTTATGCGACGTGTGTATTATGGCGGGATCCACAGCCAACAATGGAGTTACAAATGGGGGCGGCAGGTCAAATCATTTGAAAGCAGGTAAAAAGTGAAATATATATAATGTGTTTAATGTGGGTTTCTTTAATTGAATATTACAAACTATCTAAAAATCTCTTTAGGTACAAAATGTATTTAAATGTTTAAACTCTATACTTTGAAATCGAATGGTGCGAGATAGGAGCCAGCGCCAGGCCGTACAATATGAATAGAAGGCCTGTGATCTTGCAAAATATTCCCTTAACCCCTCTCCCTTCTTTGCTCTTAGGGAACTTTCTCATACTTTGGGTCCCTCCCATAATCCATACCACATCCATACCAGTGAGAGAAATTTAGGATCCGGGGGATATTGCATCGAGTTATGAGCAACCGAGTTGTGTAGTTAAAATAATAAAAATTGTATAACCTTACGAAAATCGGGGGATACTATGGATCACGCGTCAGCATGCGTATGCGTCTGCAGAGATTTCCTTGTCCTCACTCTACAGTCCACAATTCCTTTCGGATTTCTGTCCAATTTGGTGAATATGTTAGTTAAGTTGAGGCCTGGCCAATGAATGTTTTTGGCCACCCGGAGGGGGGGAAGTTGTGGCAAGAATTTGCATTTTGAAGTACGTTTTTATTCGCTAGATTGAGGGCAAGTCCGAGGATACACCGTCGGTTCGCGGGCGACCGATATTTGCTAGTTGTTATTATTGAAATTTATCATTAAATTTAGTTAAATAAATGATACATTTTACGTTCCAGAATGAAAACCCGTGACATTTGGATGCATGTATTGCATGACATTTATCAATAGACACTGTAAAGTTTGGTAAACTTTGGAGTTAAACATGGCAGAACAGTCAGACGTTTTCAATATTTTCCCTTGC
This sequence comes from Tachypleus tridentatus, assembly GCF_004210375.1. NCBI lineage: Eukaryota > Metazoa > Arthropoda > Merostomata > Xiphosura > Limulidae > Tachypleus > Tachypleus tridentatus. The sequence goes on along the minus strand of NC_134827.1, from coordinate 76,231,219 downwards.
ATTAAATGTAATTATATGGTTAGGATTTTTAGCAAGCTTCTTTCACATTTTTCTTTGGTTCATGAGCATGAACCAGGAGTTGTTGTCCCATGTGGGGTTAATGGATGTGAAAGACCATTCAAAAGCATCAGATGTTTGAAAAGACACATACATAAAAAGCATGGATGGTTTGCTACTACCAGTATGCATGATAACGAAACTGGTGGTGAATGTGCCGAGTACTTTATGGAACAGAGGTATAAAAACTCTGACAATTCTGCAGCTGCGTGAAAATGAATAATTACTTACAAAACTACAAGTAATTTTTAAAATTTGTTCTGTTTTATTATGGCTGCCAAAGATGAACATTTATTCCAAACCATAAAAAAAAAACATTGATCAGTGAGGGGGTTCCTAGAAATAGTATAGTTACAGTGATGGAAGCTTGCAAGAAAGAAAGTCTTGACTTTCATTCCATGATTGAAATTTCACTGACCACAATAATTTCCAGCCTTACGCTGAAGATAATTTGTCATTTGTAAAACCTGTTGAGTATAACCTGGGAATTGCTGGTGATGGGAAATATGACACAATGCAGTATGTTTCTTTATTAGATACTCTGAAGTGTTTGCTTAAACATGATGATATTTTTAGCCAGGTTGTTTATCCTCGCCAGTCAGCTGATGATTGTCTTAGAGATGTCGTTGATGGTGAACATTTCGAAAACCATCCATTCTGGCAAGAAACTCCTCTTGCCCTTCAAATCATTCTCTGTTTTGATGAGTTTACAGCTGTGAACCAGGCTGGAATACGAGCTCCTGCTTACAAATATGCTGCTTTCTACTATCAGTTAGGCAATATTGAACCTGCTTTGAGATCTCAGCTTCATTGTATATTCTTAGCAATCTTGGTGAAGAACCAAAATGTAAAAAAGCATGGACTAAATACAGTGATGAGACCTTTGATTGAAGAAATACCTGTTCCTGAAAACATTGGTATTGACATTGTCAAACCAGAGGGAACATTCAAATTCAGAGGTTCACCTCTTGTTGTTGTTGCAGATAACTTGGGAAGCCATGCTATTGAAAGGTTTCTTGAATCATTTTCTGCTCTCAGATCATGTAGATTCTGTATGGTAACTTGAGATGAGTTAAGAAAGTTGACTGATATTTCACAATGTCCAGAGAGATCTATTGCATCCTATATTTACCTTTGCAATAGTCGAAACTGAACCGACTTTGTCAAGTACATATGGTGTTAAAAAAAGGATCGCCCCTGAATGTTCTGCAGCAATTTCATGTGGCAAATGCTTTACCACCTGATATATTACATGACCTTTTAGAATCTAGCTTGATGTCAGAAATTTCACTTTTGCTCATAAATCAGTGTGTCTTGTCTGGATACTTCAGCCTTCAGTACCTTGCAGGCAGAGTGAAGGAGTTCCACTAAAAAGAAACTGATAAAATCAATAGGCCTGAGCTTGTTATTTTGAGAGGGTCTGTACACATTAAGCAAAAAGCTGTGCAAGTTTGGTGTCTCTTAAGGTTATTTCCATTAATGGTGGGTGATGCAGTGCCAGAAGGCAATAACAAATGGGAAGTTCTGTTGGCTCTTCTGGATATGGTAGAATTGATAATGTGTCCATCAATGTCATATGCAAGCACTGAATTCTTGAATGATGTGATACAACAGTTCCATTTTCTTTATGAAAAAAAATTTCCAAATAGAACTCTCAAGCCAAAGGGACATTTTACTTTGCATTACCCAGAGATGACCTGCAGATTTGGTCCACTGAGGAATGTGTGGACCATGAGATTCGAGGCCAAACATAGTTTTTTGTTGATGTTGCAAGACGTACCAAAAACAGGAGGATTCTAGCCAAAACAATGGCAATGAGACACCAGTATAAACTCTGTTCACATTTGGAAAGCAATGGATTTCTTGGAATAGATGCCTTTGACCTGACTAATCCTGTCAGATTACCTATGAATTCACTCGGAGAAGAGTGAAACCTTGTCAGTGCATTTGTTGGGAAGGCGATTTTGTCACTAAAGCATCAGGTTATACAGTCAACTGCCTAACATACAACACAGGAACAATGGTTGTCAGTAGCTATGAATTCGACAGTCTTCAATTTTCTTCAGTGATCTGTTGCTTTGTTCTTTAGGGGAACCTTTTTTGTATTGTCAAAGAAACCAAACTGTTGATTACTACAGGCATCTTCATGCTTACATTGTAGAGCCAATGAGAAGCTATGAACTCCTGAGCATTTCAGATTTTTATGATCATTACCCATTGCCTTGTTATGTGAACAAAGGTGAAAATATGATCATCCTACATCACTACATTCGTGGCGACTGAATGATGACAAATTGTAAACAGAACTCTGTAATAAGTGGTAAATTTTAACCTATTTTATGTAACTTGGTGTGTACCTTTCAGTGACAAATTTCATCAAAAGATTTGACATATTTTATATAAATTTGTTTCTGCTTTTTTGTGACAAATGTCATCAAAATTTTCAAACAGAGAGAACTTGTGTCATATTAATATGTATCATGCATATTTGCACCAAAATCACCACTATCATCACTATCTTTTGAGGTCTGACTACTAATATTTGCTTTCACCATTTAAAGGCTAATATTTGTAAAGAAAAATCCAAATTACTTATTTAGCTGATTTATGTCCTGCTGATGTTAAATTTATGGTATTTTATACTTGTTCTTCACTGACAACTTTTCTGCATGTGTATAAATCATCTTCGATCAGTACTATACTTTTAGATTCCAGAGAATTGGCTTTATCCTACCACATTAACTTTAATGCAAAAAGATTGTGGTGTCAGTGGATGATCTGGGATCGTTGCCCAGTAAGATTTCTGACAATCTTACTCTGGATGTGGATGCTACCAACTTGTCAGCTCAAGTATACATGGAAGACTGGCAGGACTTGGTGGATGTTCAATGGTCTGACATTCCAAAACCACGAGCAAAGTTACGCATTTCTCTGATTTCTAATGCTGGGGCCTCTGACGGAGAGATAGCTGTTGTGGTAAGTCGTTTGTAAGAATGCACATCCCATTTAAATTTAAGTGATTATAATCACTTTGCGGAAACTTTATTCCGAAAAAAAGAGTTAAAATTGTTCAATATACATTATTCAACATAGCACAAATTAGTGTTGTTATTTTTTTATTACAAATTTAGACCCGTTAAAAATTTATTTTTCACCAGAATCTACCAAACCCTGAAGTGCCTTCAAGCAAGCAGAGTGCATCTTCACCCGGTCCCAGTAGTGAACAAATTCAGTCCATATCATCATAGTAGGATATGTCCTAATTAATGTCAAACAGATCTCTCAATCTGTTGGAGAAATAGTTTCATCTTTCACTTGAGACAATTAGGCCTTAGTGAGTATTTCATTGCAATCAGTCAACCCCAATTTGTAAGTGTTTTGAACTATTTGATATTTTCTTTGGTCAGCATCTTAGCATTCAAGCCTTGGTCAGTACCCTTTAAACTGGAAAATTTGTCAAGTCTGCCTAGATCTATTGCTTTGCTGTTGTCGCAAGGGAAGCCTGTTGAGAAAGAAGGTCGCTTCCATTCACTGGATGCAGTCTACACTGAGGTTTCCAACTATACCTTGTAAGTGCTGTGCAGTGAATACCATGTGTACCATTTCTGATTACAAGCGTGTAATTATATCTTTTCAGATGTCTTCATCTGTACTTGATAGTCTGCCCAGCCTCTATTTTCCAGATATCCCACTTCAAGGCAGTATGACCAAGTAGTGGATGAAATATTTAAGAGCTACCCTCAGCTGTTAGATGCCCCAAATCTAATACCCCAAAGTGTTTGTGTAAGTACTATACACATGCGCATTATTTTATGTTTGTTGTGAAATATATTTTCATCACTAATATATTCTTTTATCTATACATTTGACTTTATGAGCCCAAAAGCCAATGAGCCCAATAAAATTCGTCCTAAAGTGCATAACAGGAATGTCCATATCACCACTTGTAAGGGTGTAAATGTATTCTGCAAGAAATATGTTCATTAGTTACAAAATAAATTAAATGCATTTTTTGTGTTGCATAATATTAGTGGAGAAACAAGTGAATATTTTGTGGGAAGTTATATTTTTTAAAATACACACAAGTACATATATCTAACAAGGAGAGGCTGTGGAAAATACTATTTTGATACTTTGAAACATTTGTTTTGTTTGTATACGATGTAACATGACTCAACTAATGAAACTCAACTAATTTAACGCTAAAGAGAATACATTATTAACATGAACTCGTACAACTGATTTATTAACCAGTATGTGTATGACTTTCAGTTTCTCAGATTAAACCTGAAAAAATGCCAAAAGTGGTTCAAAAGACATACTGTTTAAAATAATTAGTTATACCAGGGCAGTTTTGTTATTCATTCTCAATAGAACTAATTCTGTCAATTCTAATTGCAGGAGCTGTAGAGCATGAGGCTTCGTCAGAAAATCTAGAATAATAGAAAGCGGAAGGATTCATCATTGCCTATAGTCCAAGAAAGAAAGAAAAACGAAAACTGCAACAGATGAAACCCCATCTCCAAACCACATCTCAGAACAGAGGCTATTATTAAAGCAATACTTGTGTAAAAAGCCAGTTGAGGAGGATGAAACTTCCACCAAAAAACACAAGGAATGGATGAAAACCCGACTGCATTGCAGAAAAAAGGGTGTTCTTTGTAAAGTGGACTTTCTTATGGACAAAACTCTGCATGATTGTAGGAAACTAATCATTGACAACACTCCTATCAATAAATTTATAGAGCATTATTCTTTCCTTGTTGCATCACCATCACAGCTATTAAAAGAATTTAAGCAGCTAGGAAATGATGCAGAAAAAGGGATATCCAACTTTCTTTTTCAATATAAGGACTCGGTAAATTCTCACCTGCAGGACAGAAACATATCACCAGAAAATAATCCATTGCTAGCATTTCTTATGAAACAGTCCTTACACATGTCTGATATTACATCTAGTATTGCCATTCTTGGTATCCCTTTTCTTCTAAAAGAAAGTGAAAGTATCATGGTGGGTACTGAAGTTAGGGAAGCTGCTGAGAGTTGTATATACATTCAATGTGGTTCAATTTCTCAGTTTTGTGATCAGAAATTCAAACTCTATGTTGATGGCTTTGATATTTGTGCCACTGATGATTTTGTGAAAGCATTCACTATGTATGTAGGGAGTTTTTATATCTTCAACTTTGCATTTCCAACAAAACTCAAGAAATCTTTCAACTTTGTTGAAAGAGTTGTTCTGAAGCTCTATGACGAGTCCAGGAAAATTACCAAATCTGAAAAAGATGCAGACAGATGTGTTCTTCAGTTGCTTGATCTCTTGAATGTCAAAAAACATAGCAGCGGGAAATCTGTCAAAGTGTCCAAAGGTAAAGGAAGAGGAAAGTGTTCAAAGCCATAAGGTTATATTTGATCTGGTAACAGTAATTTGTCATGTGTATTTTGATCCAGGGTAAATTTTCAAAAACCAAGTGTAAAGTTCAATTGTTTATTTTCAAATTGTTGCTGCATTTTGAATTTTATTTTGGTACATGTATATTGATGTACACTTGTGTTCAGTTTGGAATAAAAATGGTGCTGCTAAAATGCATTTTATATTTTTCAGGATGGTGACAGGTTACTGGGACTTATGTTGAATCATCAGATGACTGCGGGGTTGACTGCTTAGTGATAGTTCTGCTGACCACAACTGACTGAAGATGGTCTCTTTGCCCAACAGTGACATTGTAGAGATGGTCCTGACCGGGTCAACATGACTTATTTTCCATGGTCGTTGGATAGACTTAATGACAACAGTCCATTATTAATGGATGGTCATAATAACAACAGCTCCTTGGACGAATCGGGTCACACTGACTATGTCATGACTACTCTGTAGTGGTTTCCAGGTAGGCAATGAAACTGTTGTCAGGTATTCAGCATTGGTCAGAATGACTATCTAACACCTAACAAAAGCCATAACGACTTTCATAGAGCAGTCAAATTTATTACCTGCCAGGTATCCCTGCTACCATCACCTGACTATTTTTCGACTACACAATAGTAACAATGACTAATCTTGAATAGTCATATTAGGTAGTCATCGATTTTAGCGACTACTTGGAGAGTCTTTTTTGGCACCGCTTGACTACCTGATTTACTATTCAAAAGTCGTCGCCTTGACTAGTTCTTATTTTGAGTGCAGAATTTTCACTAAATGATGTATTTCGTTATTCTATAACTAAGTAAGCGTAACTTCTCTGGAATATTCTAAATTAAATGTAGTTTTTTCTACGTTTCATGTAATCAAAACTTTAATAAACTATTTTTCTGATGACACTGCAGAAATGCCATTTCCTATCCAATAATTAAAAAATTTTAGTGCTAACCATAACTTCATTGTGTGTGTAGGCGTTGAACATTTTATAGCGTAATTATGAATCATAAATTAGAAATTCATTAGGACTGTCTTACTTAAGCTATAATAAATAACAAAATACTTTTGATATTTCAAAATAATGTGTTCCTTAAACAAACACTCCATACCTTGTACGCCGTACCTGCTTAAGACAACCTTTAAAACGCAAAGACGTACGAGTTTATATTGACAAATCCGCATATAACCTGTTGTTATTTATAGTACTTCATATAAAGAATGATTTTTACCATTTTGTATCAAGACTTATTGAACCTACGTGTTTTTTCTGACATCGTGAATAATACAAAGAATTATTATTTGAATTATATTTGTACATAACGTAGAATATTATGAATGTCAAGTATGTTTTTCATCAACATTAACACTTAGAATGAGATATAGAAAACAAAGCATACCTTTTCCGATATCTACTGTATTTAGTGTATTAGGAAATTACTTTTCAATTGTAAAGGTAATTCAATGATAGGGTTAAATTGAGATAAATTCTCCATAGCGGTACGAAACAAGTAGTGGCCAGAACACTCTCTACCTAGGTCAAATAAGCGCGTTTCATGCCTATCTCCGCTTAGCGGTCTCTAACGGATCCATTTTAGCTTCAGCTAATTGAAAAATGACTTGTATCAAGCAGTACGGGCCCGGCATGGCCAGGTGGATAAGGCACTCCGAGGGTCGCGGGTTCGAATCCCCGTCACACCAAACATGTTTGCACTTTCAGCCGTGGGGGTATTATAATGTAACCGTCAATCCAAATATTCGGTGGTAAAAGAGTAGCCCAAGAGTTGGCGATGGGTGGTGATAGCCTTCCTTCTACTCTTACACTGCTCAATTTGGGATGGCTAACGCAGATAGCCCTCGTGTAGCTTTGCGCAAAATTCAAAAATAAACAAACAAACAAACAATCAAGCAGAACAGCTTTAATGGGTGAATTAAAAGAATACAAAAAATATAACACTAGTTGTCGCAACTCATAACGAAACTACCTTACAGTTATTTTAAGATAGTTGGCCTTCTTTCTAGAACAATCTAAAAAAATATTCAATGTATACATAAACGAACAACACAAATATCACTCTCGAAACAAAGTACGAATTTCTTTCTATCTGGTAACATTAGATTTGTATTGAAAACAATTTTCTCTATCAAGTGGTTGTTTGTTGGACGTTTTAAGTATCATTAAATGTTTCAGTTGAAAGTCATGTTAAACAGAATATAAACATGTATCGTTTTTCTTTATTCTTATACGTCATACGTGAGGAAAGATAAAGGAAGGCTTGTATCTAATGATTATGAAATAGATACGATATTAAATTCTGCTTTTTATTCTGTTTTTACCAATGAAGACTCCAGTATTCTTCATATTGAACAATTACTAGTTGAAAACAAAGTCGAAGAAGACAACCGGATTAATCCTGAGCTTGTTAAAATAAAATTGGGAAAGATAACATTTCCCCAATGATTTTATAGGAGGTCAAGAATTGGATATGTGAACCACTTGCCACAATTTTTGTAAGTCCTTGAATAGTGGACGAGTACCAAGAGATAGGAAATTAGGTAATGCCACTCCTATCTTCAGGTGATGTAATAGAAGTTTTCTAGTAATTACAGACTTATTAGTGTTACATCAGTTGTGAAAAGTTCATAAAAGATATTTTGCAAAATCATTTAACAAAGTACAGAATGTTATTGAATTGTCAAGGTTTCACTGAGGAAACATCTTGCCTTACAGATCTTTTCAAAATGTTACTGCATATCTAGATAAGAGTGTAAATTTGTTGTATCTGGATTTTCAGAAAGCATTTGATAAAGTGACACATAAAATGCTTGAAAGGAACTTATCTCAGCAGGTGTGAGAGATAAGTTAACTCATGTGATAGAAGAGTGGCTTGACGGAATAAAGCAGAGGGTTTTTATAAATGAATTTCAGTCAAACTGGAGTAATGTTACAAGTGGTGTACCTCAGGGCTGTCTTACGAAACATTGCTTTTTTGATATACATCAACGACATAGATAAAAGAATGTTCAATAAAGTATTAAATTTGCTAATGATATCAAGATCTTATGTGTTGTTAGCTGTGAAGATGCTGCTGCTGCCTTACAAAAGGATTTAAATCTTTTAGTAAGTTGTCCAAATAAATGGTAGATAGGATTTAATTATGATAAATAAAAAATAATGAATGTGATTTTTCGTAATTAGAATTATAAATATAACGTGGATGGGAATAAACATAACAGCGTCATGAAAGAAAAGGGTCTTGATAAAGACTGGCAATATCTTTATTTGGTATTGTATAGAGGATGTGACACCTGAGACGGACCAACAGGTCCTCTTTGTCTGTAAATATAATATTACGTTATTATTTTATTTTTGTATTATCCTTTTATCCTAAATAAATATATCATCACGAAAAAGTATTAAATTATTAAAAATCATATATGTATATATGAACATAAATTACAGGTGCTTTGTATATATTTTTCGCTTCCCACTAATGGTATATTTTACTTTCTGTGCAAAACAACAGTGAAACATATGTCGATAGACGGCAGAATATACATGTGTCTGCATAACACTTGTTTAGTTGTTTTTGAATTGACAGACTTGGGAGGAGAGTTGCTAATCACCACAACCTACAACCACACTCTTGGGCTTCTCTTATTAACAGAATGTTTGATTGAACGTTACTTCTCAAAGAATATATTTTTACACCTAGTTTAACACTAGTTTTGAAAATCCTAATACTCAAACATTTAACGTGTCTTCTAATTATCAAAATACTGAATATTCTGCGAATTCAGCGACGATTAAGGCTTTTAATTTTATCTTTATTGGAGGAAATCGTAAATGGATAACAAAGTTCTTTATCCTATTTTTACTTATATTTACCTTCCACGTGTATAAAAATCATTGTAATATTCTATGACATCACTAACCTCTTTATCGAAATAGAGATACTTGGGGTTCGTCTGTGTGAAAAATACGTTTACTTAAAAACGACAACGGGTGGTGATGACTAGCTTCCTTCCCTCTGGTCTTACACTGCTAAATTAGGGACGGCTAGCACAGATAGCACTCGAGTAGTTTTGCGTGAAATTAAAAAAAAAAAGCAATCGGCCCAGACCATATTGAAAGTTTGTTTGTTTTTGAGGGCTATCTGCGACCGGAATTCGAACCCATGACCTTCGGATTACGAGTCGAACGCCTTAACACACTTGGCCATGCCGGGCCACGGTCTGGGTCGAGAGTGGAATTAACAGAGAGCTGGACGAATTTTGATTATTTTAATTTATTCAAAGTATTCTCTAACAAATATTTTCCAAATAGAGAAGTAAAAATATTCTAAAATAGTTGATGACAAATACGATAGGTGTGTTGTGAAAGAAATGTATCGTAGCGAGCTAATAATTGTAGTACAACCAAGTAATTACTAATGTTAGACGATCCGATAATCTTGCTTGAAATGAAAATTCACACTTGATTAGAAAAATTTATAAGAACTAGTAATCATTGTAGAATACTTTTATCGTATACAACATGCTGTTTGACCAGGTCAGTGTCAACCTTGTTTCCTTGGGTACACATTGTCAATAAAACCATTACATTTCGACGATTTTCGCTATTTTCATACATGTACAAAGCTGTTCTGTATGCTTCCAGTCATTAAAACGACGACCAGCAAAATAATTTGATTTATTAGCTCCAAATAATTTGAAACGTAAGTAAATTAATATGTATAATTTTTTCTACATTGAAATACTTTTACTTATCAGCTTTCGGTCCTTTTCTCTTACTGGAGCCGTTTTCTAGTTACAATAGGGGCCCGGCATGGCCAAGCGTGTTAAGACGTGCGACTCATAATCTGAGGGTCGCGGGTTCGCATCCCCATCACACCAAACATGCTCGCCCTCCCAGCAGTGGGGGCGTTATAATGTTACGGTCAATCCCACTATTCGTTGGTAAAAGAGTAGCTTAAGAGTTGGCGGTGGGTGGTGATGACTAGCTGCCTTCCCTCTAGTCTTACACTGCTAAATTAGGGACGGCTAGCACAGATAGCCCTCGAGTAGCTTTGTGCGAAATTCCAAAAACCAAAACCAAACTAGTTACAATATAATAAGTGATAAAAATATGTTAAACTATGAACAGTGATTTAAAACAGGTATCTAGCTACTAATCATAACAGTAACTGACATCCAGTATTAAGGTTAAAAACCATATAGAATTATGATGAATATAGCAGACAAACCGATTGCTTCAATATACTAAACATAAGAAAAAAAAATACGTGTATACATAGAAAAGTAAATATAAGAGAATTTTTGATACTTAAAACAATAAATTGTATTGTGAAAGGCTTAATTTTATGTCGAAACCAAAACGAATTATATGTTTTATTTCTTTGATAAGTGGTGTCCATGCAATACAGAGTAACTGTTGGCCGTTGTTTTGATTAATACCAACTTACAGTCCACTATTTTGTGCTTGGATGGCAATAGCTTCTTTGATTTTTCTCTATTTGGTGTTTTCTTCTATTATTTTGACATTTTTAGGTCTATTATATGGTTGTTTTTGTGAACACTAAAGCTATAGTTGATGTGTTTATAGTATAGTTTTTAATACCTCTCTGGTGTTCTCTGAACCTTACCTACAGAATAACGGGAACTGTGTTTCCTCAGTGTAGAAGAACTTCAGAAAACTGTAATGATGTTAAGTTTGTTCATTATTTTAGGCCTAGTATGTAAGGAAGATATGTTTGTGGTGTTGTTTTTCCTTTTGTTGTGTTTGTTACATTTTGTGATTCGTTAGTAGTGGAGACAGATGAACCATATAACACACGTTAAATCATTTCATTTGGATAACAATTATTTCTGGAAACCTTCTCAAGATGTTTTTCTTTATCTAGATAAAATCAGGAACATTTACCTGTATCATTAGATTCTAATAATCACAGTTATTGACAATTACTGTATGATAATGAAAGAAAATTTATATATTTATTTGTTTGACTCTTCTTGCAACAACTAGAATTATTGACTTGAAGTATTCGAAACTTTTCATTCTCATCTGGATAGTCTGTTTAACATTATTCAATTTTCTATACAACTTAAGTCGATAACATTCTCACGTTCCTCGGTGTTTTGGTGCACAAGATAACCGTTACTAATAGTACAGTGTACAGTAATGTGTAACTAATCAAACCATCAATGCATTCGGTAAATATTACTTTATTTCTATTTTAAAAAACAATGAATGAACTTAAGAAATACTTCCTAGTATTCAAAATAATATATATGTTATTGAACTTAGATGTGAATTGAAGACAAATATAACAAAATAATGGGTTCATGAATAAAAGACTTATGCACATAGTAAAAAAACAATAAAATGTTAAATTCTGTACGTACTAAACACACTATTCACAGGCCATTAGATACAGTAGCAGAACAAAGTAATTATATGTAAGTCTAATACTGAAAATTTAATATTACAGTACCCACAAAAATTTGTGAAATAAATTATTATTTGTTAGTACTAATTCACAGTTTTGAACAGAAATATTAAATTATTGTGAATTATATTAACACTTCCCTTAAAATTTATAATGAGTCAAGTATTTTCTCTACAAAGTTACTGTTGTTATATATGTTCTATTTCTGTTTATGGCAATTTGACAAACAAGTAGTCATTTAATGTTAGCCATTGGTGAAATAATGTTTATGTGTATTTTGTACATTGTTCCTGTTTTCAATTTTACAGGTTTTTCACTAAGTAGTGTTTCAATCTGCAAATTTACGTTACTTAGTTAACCCTCTTCCTATATGATCTTCCATGATATCATAAACAACTCTGAAGTCAAGCAGTATGTGAACATTTGATTTAATTACCGGGGATTATTTAATGAGGTGCATTCATGACTATTGGAAAACACATTGGGTTTATGCTTGTAGTAATGTCTGTTGAAATTCTTAATGTCCAAAGCAAAAAAGTAAAAGCTTGTAAAGGATTTGAACAAAGCTAAAATGGAATTCAGTATAACAAAGAACATAAATCTAACAGGACAAGTATCCAGAACTAATTTCCAGAGGTAAGTTAGTTCCAAAGTGAAACCAATTAAATATAACCATAAAACTTTGATAACTCGATTAACCAATGCTTGTTGTTGTTTTTGTTGTTTTGAATTAAGCACAAAGCTACACAATGGGCTATCTGTGCTCTGCCCACCACGGGTATCGAAACCCGGATTTTAGCGTGCAAGTCGGCAGACATACCGCTGAGCCACTGGAGGGCAACCAATGCTTGAGTGGTCGAAAATGAAAAAGGAAATTCTTAACACGAAAAACAGCTAATGAAAAATAGATACTCGTTTGATACCCGTTATGAGCAAAACACAGATAGCCCATTGAGTGACTTTGTTCTTAACTTTCAACCAGTAGACACGACGTATCGGGCTGGGATGATCTTCCTATGGTAATTTTAAAATGTAAAACACTAGAATGATTGACATCACAAGGAATATCAAACAAAACGTTCCAAATTAACACCATACAACAGGTCTAATACAGCACACAGATGAAATACTGGAAAAATAATATTTTATACAAAATAATATAATGTGTATTGCGAGTCTCATAAATTTGTTCCTTTTGTTTGGTTTGCATTTCATGCAAAGCTACACGAGGGCTAGCTGCGTTAGCAGTCCCTAATTTAGCAGTGTAAGACTAGAGGGAAGGCAACTAGTCATCACCACCCACCGTCAACTCTTGGGCTACTGTTTTACCAAGGAATAGTGGTATTGACCGTCACATTATAAGGCCAAAAGGACGAGGATGTTTGGTGTGCACGGATTAGAGAACAACAACAATAACAGAAACTATCAAACTGAATTTACACCTTTAACAGTCGTCAAAATGCGTTTAATATACTCAGTAAATTTCTTTTCGTGTAGTCGTCTCTCAGTAGCACAGTACAGTGTTTGCGGACTTACAACGGTAGAAACCAGGTTTCGATATCTGTGATGGGCATGATGCAGTTTTATGCTAGATTCCAAACAGACAGTGCAAAGTAGTATTTCTTATGTCAACATTACTTGAACATAAACCACCTTTATTTTAGAATACGTACAACCTAACAAACACAGCCAATGTCCTAATGGATTCATGATGAGATTTAACCTCTGTTGTAAGTGGTGCTTCCCTTCAAAGCGTTTATATGTGTGAGAAGTACTTGTGACTTCTAATTTTTAAATAAATCACAAAACGAGAAACTGTTTTGAACAAACCAAGCAGTGAATTATTAATTATATACTTCATTCTATAATTTATTATTAATTGTCAAAATTAACACCACTTTCATCTAGAGCTCTTTTCTTAGATCCATGTCAACCAGGAACCAAGGAAGACACATATGTTCCTTCTCCAAGCAAGAGTAAGTTATACTACAAATAAGATTATTCAAAACTTACCCTTAACGTGAGACGATATGTGTAGATATGTGACATTTTGTCACATGTCGTGATGAAAAAATATTACTGGACATTGGATAGTAACCGATGTTTGTGTTGCACGCGTTATTCTTCCTTCATATTAAATGTCTTCAACCCCTTATTCATAAAGGTACAAAATGTAGTAATGTGTGAAGACCCGATCTCTTATAATATTCAAGTACACTGTGGACATTATTTTCTATTCTAAATAATAAATCTCTTACTATTTCACCACCCAAAGTAACATACGTAAAACACGATACACCAAACCACATCTATCATTTCCATTAATTCATTATTCACAGTTTGAGCTTTTCTGTTGTCTGAAGTAAGTTTTTGGACCAATAATTGTATGCCATAAGTATTTTCCTCTTCCTAGTATTGTTGTATTATTTAAACTTTGACTATTTTAGAAAAACTAGTTAACTAGAGCAGAGTTTTAGATCTGTTTACAACAAAAAGACCGTCCATGTACCTTCCCTTTGAATTGTTACCGATAGTTTTCCAAGCTATTCTCTTTCGTTTGTGGTTTATTTACACACTAATTACAGATTTCGTTGAACAATGAAACATATAAACAGTATTCAGTTTACAAATTGTTCGTATGTCAGTATCGACAATCATGCATCTTTGGAAGTCTGAGAACACAACCTCCTCCAATACCATTATCTAACAAAAACAAATCACACTTAACTCCCTTTCTTTATAACTTATATTTTTCCATTTCAGTACCATCAATATCAGAACACCTGAGTTCTCTCGTGATTGCTGCAGTAGGAATAACACTTTTGATAAGGCAAGAAAAAATATTTTCTGATGTTTTGTTCAATGTATTTTAATATAATTTCTATAGTAATAGTTGAACCATATGCGTACATACTTAATTATGAATTTAAAGTGGTTTAAAAATAAAAAGAATATTAATTACTTTGCTTTTAACTACAATAATAAATAATCAAAACGTTACAAACATTTGCAGTAACAAGAAATATATAAGGGGAAACTAGCATCATTATTTTACAATAAACTGTACTTTAAGCGTGGAAAATCATTTACAACTTAAACTATGGAACACTTTTTACAATAGTACAAGTTCTTCTGATAAAAAACATTCCTTTTAAGTATGTTATTGTTCAACCTGTTTTATATGTAAATACAATAAAGGTACTGTGTGTCATTCAAATACTTGAAATTAAAACGTGTAAAATATTGGCAACATAAACTATTACAATCAGAGTAATTGGAAAACACTTGAGATAAATACAAAAGGCATTTTCATTTAAACAAGTTATTTAGCTAATTAATGATTTCCAATTTAATATGATATTTAATTAAAATTGGAATTTATTAGCAAGTACGATAATTACTAAATTTTCCCTCTTAACTTATAATATTTTAATCCTCCTTACATTTGTTAACATTATTTTAGAGAAAAGCCACAGGGAACTATTTGCTATGTCCACTGCGGGGAATTGAACCCGTCTATTTTAGCATTCTAACTTCATATACTTACTGCCTTTATACTGTTTGAGGATGCCCCTGTGCCTCTCGTTGCTAAATATTATTATTTCTAGATTATAATTAATTCTATTTTTAATTGAAATAACACTGATGTATAAATTACAGTCAAATTAAATCACCTATGTTATTTATTGGTAGTTTTCTTCTGTAGTCTTATAATTTGGAAATGGTGCTGCCAATCAGAAAGAGGGAAAGAAGATGAGGTGATCGTCGAGGATGGAAAAGATACAATAAAGCCACAAAACTCAATAGAAAAATCAAATAAACATGGAAAGGGCAATAGAAAACACTGCACAACAAAGGTTTTGCTTCTTGAACACTGTTGGGTGTTCCTTATAGATTTTTGGCTGCTGATCACGAAACTTACATCCAAATTTACCCATCACGTACCGTTTCATCGAAATCTTCAGTTTCACCAGAACATTGCTATTATGGAAAAACGATATCAGGGCAACTGAAATCCGTCAATGCTTGCTGACTACTGTTGGACACTGCAACGTGATGCACCGGACATTGAATACAAACGAAAATCAGGAGCAAAACACTTTTAATTATGTTGAACTTAATAGCGTATTAGAAACATAAACGCAATTAAATACGTTATTGCCGGTTAACAGTTAACTGTCTATTTCTCAGAGTTCATACGTGATATATCTAACAAGAACGTAATATATCTTCAGTCACATGTATTTACTTAATTTCTATACATTTTTATGTTGGTGTTCTTCGTGACGTTTAGACACCGTTATAAATATAGCGTATTAAGGTTATAAACTTCACTCTTTAATTTTCATTTTATTTGAATTTTATGCAAAGCTACACGAGGTCTGCGCTAGCCGTCCCTAATTTAGCAGTGTAAGACTAGAGGGAAGGCAGTTAGTTATCGCCATCCACAACTCCTGGGCTACTATTTTACCAACGAACAGTGGGATTGACCGACACATTATAACGTCCTCACGGATGAAAAGGTGAGCACGTTTGGTGCGACGGGGATTCGAACCCGCTATTCTCAGATTAGGATCCGAACGCCTTAACCACCTTGCCATACCGGGCCCAGAAAGAAAACGTAAAGTTAGCTGGTGTAAGAATAATTAACCATATCGGGCGATACGATAAAGTTAGTTTCAAAGTTTAATAAAGATAATAATTTGTATTGTAAAAGGGAATCTATATTCATTGAACCTTTCTCTGTGGAATTTTATGAGAAGAAGACAATTATTTAAAGTTAGGATACAACTGTGGTGACCCATGGAGTAGCGCAAGTGAATAATTCACTGATAGTACTGTAATAAGACTAGAGAAAAATAGTTTATATTGTCAATGATATTCTAAAGTAACTGAATCAGCCTAAGTGGGTCTTTGACAATAAAAGATAACTATTTTGAGTTTACGACACAACTGTGATATTTCATAGAGTAAATAATTTTTGTACATACGTTTGTCTTATTTTGAATATATTATTATTTCAAAAAAGCTGGTAGCTGACTAGAAACAGGAGTCTACTAAAGGTGACATAGGGTTAACAGATAAAATTGGAAATGTTATATCTTTTATAAAGTATGGAACATTGCAAAGGAATGGAAGTCCATTACTAACAAGCAACAGCAGAAATATCAATAAGAAACAGCTACAGCAAGTTCTCAAGATGGTGCTGGTAAGAAACTAGAAAAGATTGACTGTCAGCTGTACAAAAGAAACAGAATAAAAGACGCCAGACTTACTATGAGAAAGAAGTTCCATTTCCATGATTAATCAGTGTACGACTAACAAACGATTTAAGTTAAGAAATGAATCAACAGAGCCACTAGTGATTGGAGCATGTTACAGATATTTAGAAGTACCAACAAATCACAACATCCCAGTAACTTAAGATGTTGAGGACAAAAGAGTGGCATGCCTACGAGAAATTGGTTGCAGTCGTGAGAAGCAATCTACTATCTTATGACCAAATGACAGGCAAACTACACGTGTGTTCTGTGTGTGCTTATTGATGGGACAATGAAAAAGTTTCCCATAAAAAAATAAAGATAAATGCACCATATTATGTGGGAGACCTGGGGACAAATATAAAACATCTATATTTGAGCATATGATTTGAAATATACCAGCGAGTAGAAACTGAGATACCAGAAAGAAAGAAGACTGATGAAGCATTGGTGGTCACCACTAGTGGTCAAGAAAAAAATGCAAGCAAGACATCAAGACCTTACAAGTGAAAAAAAAGAACATCCCAAATGTGGGTTAGTAGGAACTGAAGGAATCATAATAAAAAGTCCCTATAATATATATAAACGGGTGATTCGAAATAAACTAGATAGTAGAATATTTTAGGAACCAAACACAAAGCATTGGGAATCACCAACAGAACTGAAGAAAAGAAGAGCAAACATACACGAAGATCTTACAAGGGTCAAAAGGTGATATCACGAATGTAGGTTTGCAGAAACTGAAGGAAGCATAAAAGAAACACTTTACTGCAGAATTTTTGTGATAATATATGGGAGAAAATCGATCAGAAGACAAGGGGATAAAGCACTTACAGGGCAGAGGATTAGAAGGAATTGCTATACCAAATCAAACCAGGCAGTTATACTGGGGAAGTGTAGCAAATCATAACAAAAGATTACATGACTCAAATGATGAAACTGATTCACGAGTTGATTGTTCAAAGACACCTGAAAGCAGAGAAGATAGCAGATAGAATCACCATTAATCTCCATTAACGAAGAGTCATCAGAGACGCGAGCAGATGCTGCTGGCCATGCAGTATCTGTCAAAGGACAATACCTGGAGGGAAGGTGGTCGAGGTGTTACTAGGAGAGATTTATTAATTAAAGATTAATTAATCATGTGATTAATACATGGTGGTGTGCAAATTTGTAATTAATATCTAAGTAATATTTTATTTAATTAACTATTAATAAACTAATCAGGTGATGGATATGCAAAATTAAATTAATTAATATACAAGTTTGAGTAATAATCAAATTTAATATCAATTTTTTTAAAATAATTAATATGAAAGCCCTTGACTTTAGCAGATGTTTTTCCAGAAACGAGGATATTATCAGGCAGCATGACATGATTATGTCACTAATGCCAGAGGGCGTGCTGCAAAAAATGATGCCATCAACCACAGTACGAAGTTTCGGCATTGTTCTTTCCATATTATAACACTAGAGTCATAGTTTTCGCTTTTAGAGTCATTTTAAATGGCTCTTCTGAATGAAAATAACAGCACACAATAATTTTAGTAAATATAGTTTTACTGTATTGTAAAATAAGAGTTCAGATATATGGCATATTTTATATTTTTAAATAGTTTATTTTTTTCACTTATATAAAACTCCATTATGTTAAAGGTAGGCATATGTTAATCAAACAATGACTCAAAGAGACTGAAACAAGTAGTAACAACTTACGTCTTACAAAGGTGGATGGTGTTTCTACAGGACAACAGTGTTGATATATACTTCCATAGGGCTACAAATAAATGTTAAACTTTCTCAGTTTTGACTGATACTTGTGACTGATAAATTACATTACATTTGTTTTATAAAGAGGGATGGATGTTCCTATATGCAGATTGTGTTACTAATACATTTAATATGTAATATGATATGATTATGGCTTTCACTTCTGTATTTCTGTGGACTTACAATGTTAGAAAATACATTTAGATAGACGTGATGAGCAGCCACAGATAGCCCATTGTGTACTTTAAACAAAAAATAAACAGTTCTCTATTTAATTTACATGGCATAGTTTTACTTTTATAATGTTTTATATGTATAGCAATTACCGATAACACATTAGTTTACATTTCTATAATTAATATATTGTATGTTATTTGTTATATATTACATATATTTGTAACAAACAAAAATTAGTCCGAACAAAAATCAAAGACGTTGCACCAATTAAAAGGATCCCCAGGGTACAGGCTATAATGAGGTATATAAAATGTACCCTAGATTTTGAAGGTGACTGAGGATGTAGAACCCACATTGTGGTGGGGAAACACTGTCTGTCAGTCTTAACCTCTTCTCAT
This sequence comes from Tachypleus tridentatus, assembly GCF_004210375.1. Taxonomy (NCBI): domain Eukaryota; kingdom Metazoa; phylum Arthropoda; class Merostomata; order Xiphosura; family Limulidae; genus Tachypleus; species Tachypleus tridentatus. The sequence continues at coordinate 76,211,694 of NC_134827.1, read as the reverse complement.
CAGTCTCACATGAAGAAATTAATAAACAGTAAAAATATCAAAATAAATTGAAATTAGAAGAGTGAGATGTGGGTATTCAAGCCCATAATGTCCCACATCTATATAATCTCTCACTACCTGCAAATAGTTCTGGGAAAGTGACTGCTCTCCAAGGTAAAGAAGAAAAAAAATAAGATACCACCACTAGGGGTCAGTAAGACAAACACACTTCCTGAAATTGGCATTCCAGCCCCCAATATAATGGTAAGGAGCTAATTAGTGGCCTAGTAAACAAGTTATACTAGTATAAAGGGACCCTTTATAACTAGACCCAAAATAACTAGTATAACTTTCAACCACCATCCATTAAGTCCACTGTAACTACCAATTTTCATACTCTAAACAAGCATTTGTATGTTATAAGGTGTTCATCTGCATAAAAGTAGGCCCAAGTTGTTTCAGTGACCTTATTAATAACTGAAGGTACTTATTTATAACAAAGTTTCAGTAAACTTTCCTTAATTTTTACTTCTTTATATTTATTTAATACATTCTTATATTCATCACAGAATATCTTAATACCTTTATTTAATTTCTTTATTTAATTCATTAAATATTAATTTTTGGATCAATAATTCAACATTAATAATAAAATGTAATTCATTACAAATTTTATGAAATCTGAATAATTGTGAAGAGCAAAATATTTTAAATTCATATTATTATCAATTATTTTAATTCTTAAATCTAAAATAATGTGTCTGTACATTAGATATTGAAGTATTTTCAATTTCTATTCTACTGCATGAATAGTTTTAATAACATTATTTATCTCAGAATTTTTTAAATTAATTAAATTATCCAAATATCTGCAAGTTAAAGCAAAAATACCTGGATTTATGTATTGTTCAATAAACCTTTTCTCATAAAAATAAATAAATAAATTTGCAATACAAGTAGGATAGACAGCACCAAATGGAACTCCTACTACTTGTTTAAAACCTTGGTTACTAAGAAAATTATATAATTATTATACACACCAAAACTTAATATATCATTTATGCTTTTAGAGCTAAATTTTCTTTCTTCCGATAATATGGAAATATACACGTTCAATTAATGAATTTATAACAGAAATTGAAGCTTTTAATAGAATTGTGGAGAATAATGTAGTAAAGTCAAATGTTGGAATATTCTTTACTTGTACAACATAACTTGACACTTCTAACCACTCACTGTTGTATATACTTACAAAAACAACACTTCACTCTTCCAACCCTTATTGCTGAATATACTAAAAATAACATCACTTGACTATTCCAACAGCTCACTGTTTTATATACTTACAACAACACCACAACTCTTCCCACTACTCACTGTTGTATAAACTAACAACATCACTTGACTCTTTCCCCTAATCACTGTTGTATGTACTTACAACAACAGCACTTGACTCTTCCAACTACTCACTGTTATGTTCTTACAACATCACTTGACTCTTCCAACACTTACTGTTGTATATACATACAGCAACATCACTTGAATCTTCCAACTACTCACTGTTGTATACATTTACATCACTTGACTCTTTTCACTACTCACTGTTGTATACATTTACATCACTTGACTCTTTTCACTACTCACTGTTGTATGTACTTACAACAACAGCACTTGACTCATCCAACTGCTCACTGTTATATGTACTAACAAGAACATCAGTTGACTCTTCCAACCCTGACTATTGCATATACTTACAACAACATCACTTGAGTCTTCCAACCCTTGCAGGTACGTTAAGACCTCTGTGGATCTTAGAGTCCCACGACAAGTGTGGGTATTTTATACTGGTTATGAAACCACAAACAAAAATGAAACATTTATTTTTCGAGTAAAAATCTTTGTATTATTTGCACCAATAGCAACACATTAATGATGCTTAGTTAAAGGTTTAAATTGTTCATACTCAAGGATGAAGTGAGTAATTATCTTGTCTCGTATAAATCAGCCTCTAAACTGAATAATGCCAATTGGTTGTGTTGCTGTTGGTAGAACAAGGTACAAGGCTGACTTTTTAAAATAATGTGGTTGCTACACGTAACACTATTATACTCCTGTTATATACGTGCAATATGCAATCAAATCCTGGCCCTCCAGTTGATCGACAACCTATACAAAGGGCTGTCGGACAGTTGTTGTGACTGACGTAGTTACAAACATATTCGTAATGCAACAAAAGTATTTTCTTTCGGAGAATGAAATTATTATGAATATTTGGTTATCTGCTGTTTCTAGTGACGGGAATTGAGCCCCTGATCTTAGAGATTTAAATCTCGACATACTGCTATGTCATCAGAGAACATCATGAATATTAATTCTACTAGGGTTGAAAGATGTACCTTCGTCATCGAAACCTATGTGAAAATCCAAAAGAGTTGATGCCATTTTTGTTACCCTACCTACAAGTCAAATTAAAAGTTTGGATAACCAAGAGAAGTGGTTGCTGAGTGAACACCTAACTACTGATTGCACACCCCCTGAAAAATATTCAAACATGTTGACATAAACAAAACCCTTAAAAAACACAGCTGTTCATTAAAACTTCATAACATTGTCAAACTACATGTCAGCTAGAGTCCTGATTACATAGTTTTAAATCATTATCAAGTTACCCGTGTAGTACTGGAGCTAGTTTAACTACTTTAAAAGTAATTATTTAAGGCTGGCAATTTTAGCATGAGTACACCATGAATAATATGCATGTGTATAGCATATGCACTTATCCACAACTAAACTTTATGGCGCTTTGCGTATTAACTTTATAATTAGCTCACTTAACTCCTCTTAGCCTCCATCCTATACTAATATTACCCATAATAATATGAAATATTTACATTCCAGTACTCTTTCTTCAAATTTACAAAGAACAGCCAACTTCATTTTAACTTTGTGTATATATTAGAAAATCTTATAACTTATGTAAGAATGCAAAATTCATTACAACACAGGACTTAAACTATTTTTCTGTTTGTTCAGATCGAATTTTAAAAATACAGCACAGAACACACAAGAACCTTGTTACAGAACGACCAAAAACAAGTTAGAACTGCAACTTCGTATTCATAAAATGATTCGATTGGTTGGTCAGTCGATTGTTTGGCGTACAGCTGCACAATTTATAGTGAAATTCGATTTTAGCATTGTAAGCCTGCCAACTAGAGTGGGGGGGGGGGACAAAATGATTCGAAGACCACTAGTAATGATGGCCCGTATGATGCTGATTCTAAATATTTTGTGGCGACAAACACACTAAGTTAGCACTGGATTAAAAACACCTTTTTCTACCAAAGGTCTAAATCCACAATTAACCATCAATCAATTAGTTAGATAGTCAACTTTCTCTATGAATCCAAGTTATAGGCATATGAATACATTTATAAATTGAGAACTTTTGGAGAATTTGGAATTCTAGCTTATCACCACCATATTAGGAATAAAGTTGTTTCTTAGTTTGTATTACAAGAAGTTACACACAAGTAAAGAAGGAACTGTATCAATAGTTCTTTAAAGATCTACTTTCTACCCCACATTTATCTCAAGTCAATCTTTCTGTATCTAGTTCTTTGTCGTGGACAATACTTTAGATGCAACATTAATCACCTGGCTTTTCATGACCTGGAAAAAGTTAAACAGGTTTACATCCTGTGTGATAGCGGTTCAGTTGTATGATTCGATTGTAAATACATAAATGAAGTTTTTCGATGGATCCATAAACAGGAAATCCTGACAATTGGTCAAGAAAAGTGCATGTCCTATAAACACAAAGATCTACAGTTATATTATCACAAAAGACAGAAGACTCTCTAGAACTAAAATATAATTAAAAACCAAGTATTGAAGAACCTCAGTTTTGAGTGTTGTTTTTTAAACTATAAAATTTTTCACTCTGTCATCTATTGCAAATTCTCAATCTTTGATTCTCAAGCTCCATTCAGGTGGTTAATGGAAGAAAAGTATGAAAGGTTCCTGAGAAAGAAAACAAAATTAAAATGGTTTACAAACAAACAAGTTTATAGGTTACTGATCTATTGCAATATCCAGATATAAAAATGGAACTTCAAAACAAAAAAAGCACCTAAAATCAACAGAAAACATGATATTCACATCCAGTTACACCAGAAATTCATGTATGTATAATGATAAACATGAAAAAAAGAATAAACAGATGTGTACATGCAAGATATTCATAAGCTACGTTTTTGAACCATGTTTTAAAAAATATGCCAGAATATTTTATTAAATTCAATTTCAAAATTTTCTAATCAGTGAGTTATATGTAACTACAGCTGATATAAAACAGTATAAAACTGACCTTTAATAAGTACAGCTTTTTCCTTTGTTTTAGGGGACCAGTATTTTGTATAATACAATCACATTCAGTTCTAATACATTACACATGTATATATATTATTACTATTTATAAATAAATCTTTAAATTTCACTTACTTTTCTTAAAACACACAACAGTTACAGTGATTTATGACTATTATCTTAGTTCCATTGTAAATACCCACACTATCTATTGTTTTTTATCATTTCCTGTATACAAAACTATGTAATCAGTATTAGCTGAAAATAAGTAGTTAGTGTGTTGAATTGATAAATCTAACATGTATTGTTAAATGAATTTAGTAAAGTTATTTTATGATATCTTTTTATGATGTAGTCAGTTTATTATACATTAAGTTTCTGGTAACAAGCATGTGAAACTGAAACAATGAAATAAAACCAACTCAGAGTAACTGAAAACACCTGATTACAGTTCTCACAGATATTGTGTTAATTAAACTTAAAATGGTAAACTGACTCTGGTTCTCAGTCTTGTTTACAGATTTTACTCATTATTCATATCACATCACAATTATTAGTAAGTATAAATATCTACTGGGAATACTGTTAAAGAAAAGATCATTTGACAACCTGACAGATTCAACTATAATATAGGTGTGTTTGGGTGTTTCAATACTGGTTTAAAAATACTCTTACTGTTACATAATATAATCAATTACTCTTAATTTTCTAATGTTAATAAAAACTACACACATATAATGGCTCATTGCATGAAGCTTACCTAACAATGGAAATTAGAATGAGTAATTTGAAATGCAAAAGAAATTGAAGAACCAAAAAGTAACATAAATGAACAAACATTTATAAAAACATGTTTACAACCAGAGAAATTAACATTATCAGAAATCAACATATATTGCAAAGTTGTGTTCAAAATTTAAAAGTAATTATTACACATCTCCACCAGCAACAAGTAACAGAAATGTTAACCCAATGTGAACTTGTTTTTCTTAACATCCTGGAGAGCTTCCTGATATTTAAGTAACCAACAATGGATGTATAACATCTTTATCATATTAGATCAGAATTATGTTTTGTCTACATAGTTTATACACTTACTTGTAGAGAACCAAGAAAGATACCATCAAACATTCTGTATGCTTCCTAGAGATGTACAGCTGATGACTAAAGAATAAAAAACAAAGTATACAGTCACAAATACAACAACTTCTTTTGAAGACTCTCTCATTAATGTTTAATATACTTAAAATGTATCATTCATTATGGCTAAAATAATTACAATTTCTGTTATCTTAATAATTCAGATACAGTAACACCCCTTATAAACATTACCTTTTATAGATGAATAATTCCTACAATACACTCATACACACATATATATATATATATATATATATATATATATATCTGTATTTTATAAACTATATCAGAACTACACAACTGGTACTCTCATTATTTACAGTAACATATATTAAAAGCTGCTCATAAATTTCAAGTAATGATAGTTTGATTTAAAACTGTTAATGTTTCCTACATAAAAACACATAATGTTAAACTTTCCAAAAGTATACATCTTTATCAAATGTTAAATATTTTCAGCTTAAATATGTCAGACACAGATCATGTAATATTACAGAGATAACTTTCCTGTTCAATATAACAAATCTACTGATACAGTTCCTTTATCCAGCTACATTCACCTTTCAACATGTAACCTTTCCAGTGTCTGTATGTACTAAAACATGTTGATAATATTTACTGATTTCTTACTTTATGTAGAACTTTCATAATTTCTAGAGAACTTATTACAAGATAACATTAAACACTGTTAGGTGTTGATTATCATACATTTTGTACCATGTTATTTATATCAAAGCTAAGTTCACTGACCTGTAAATGATTGAGTAAATTTAACAATCCTAGCAATGTACTGTTCTATACACTCAAATCTGGATATATGTAAATATTTATGTCTGGGTATACATATTAAAGGACTCATATAGGTAACTATCAACAGAAGTATTTCATTATACCAGTGAAATAGATTTTTTAATTTACACATTTTCACGTAAACCATAGGAGAATAATGCTATTATTATATTTAGTACTTACACAGATATTAATGTAAATCTCTTTCAAACAAACACCTAAGTGCAAGACCACGGTGTAGATGAAGTCATTCTGCATGCAAACACTGACGGGTGGACATACGCTACAATTTTCATTTTCGTAGACACAAAATATTGTAATTTATTGCAAATAAGCATCGAATCTCGAATAGACCAAAACATTTGGGCTGCTGATACGTCAAAATAAAAAAATAGTCTTCGTGTTACACTTTCGACTTATAATCAAACAAATACAATAATTATTAGCCTGAAAAATAAGTTTGCCTTTCAATTTTGTCAACACTATTCGATAAGAAACTTAAAGAATCTTGGGCTGAAATCATTATTGAAATATTCTGTGTAAAACCTTACGGATAGAATGTCGTCCTCACTCTATGGAAAACATTTTAGAGGAATAAAACAAAGATTAATCAGTGATCATTTATATCAGAAATAATACTGCGTTGGTTAAATCTGTGACAAAAATTATATATATATATACATAAAATACCACCAGATGAGTTATAATACCTAATATACTCATCTGTCTATATGTAGGTAGAAAATACGAAATGAAGTTATTTCAAGTTACATCCAACGATACCTATCTCTCCGCCATAATCTCAATCGCCAGTTCCTGTAGATTCTTCCTGAATGTTCTATTTTACGTCATTACTAAAATTGATATAACCTGACTCTGTTTCATACACTTTAAATTTATTCACTATCTTTATAGAAATGTTAACGTCGCCAAATAATTTACAGTGTTTGCCTCTCAGTCGTTATTGTTGTTTTATTAACAATAAACTTCTAAATAAACAATATGATTTATAAATATAGTGCAGTTTTATGAAATCTCGTCAAGAACTCACAGTTGCAATAAATTTCATTTATCGTTTCCTCGGCTACCAAATAATTCAGTCTAGGAACGTAATGGGCATTTGGAGACAAAACGCATGAACTGGTTTAAGTGCTTGATGTACCGGGTTTCAAAAAAAGCTTTCTATGAAAGTAAGTACCATGCACAACGTAGTTGAAATGCAACATTTCTACACAATCTTTTGCTAACAATAATATGAATGAAAGTGTTTATCTACCAGGAGATATCGCGGTAAGTGTACATGTTAGTTTATCTTTTTCAGAGTTCTATCTTAAGAATTATTATTAGTTTTTACGAAAACGAGGAGACCAAACGTGGTTGAGCAATTAGCGTGACGAAACATGGATTTGTGTGTCGAACGTTTCCGTTTCGTTAACCCCGAAAACACGTTGTTTGCACTCTGGGTTCATGTGATTATGATAAGAGTGCCAGTGAAATCTTACTATTCGGTGAGTGTTTGGGTGTTTTTTCCTATAGCAAAGCTACATCAGGCTTTCTGCTGAGCCCACTATTCGGTGAGACACGAGAGATGGTTGTGGCTGGTGTCGACCAGCTGTCTTCCGTCTACCCCGATCGAAGTACGTTCGGATATCCACACGAATTTCATAAAGAAGGAAGATTTCGCGATAGATTATGATTTGAACTAAAGAGACTGTAAATAAAACGTTTCACTCTGCACTATTCTATATATTACTTGATTCTCTTGGATACATTTAGAAATGAAAAGTTAGTTACTATCACAATGAAAACGAAATTTCGTTTACTCAGACGTTAAACTAATACTGGATAAAAAAAGTTGGTAACGACATAACTGAAAATGTGAGGTTTTATCAGTTTTTATGTAGTGAAAATTATCCTTAAAAACAAAAGAAAAAGAAAAGGATATTCGGAAATTTAAAACTGTTGTAAGTAAGAAAGATATGAGGGGGTGTGGCACAGTGGTAGAGTGTTCGTTTTGTATGTGAAAGGTCCCGCGTTTGATCCCCTCCACGTGTGTGTTTTGTATTGAATTAACTATTAACACCATTAATATCCACTTGAACGAATCCTTAAGTTAATTCGTTTGAGCCGAGTTTATGTGAAAGAGTGTGGGGCACAAAATTTATGGATATGGGTCGGCTGGTCCTGAAAATTGTTTGCGTTATATATTGCACCTTGAGTGATGTACGATCGCCTTGTTTGAAACATTATTGTAATCTATTGTCAGCATTTGTAATACGTACGTTTCTTTAATTATATTCATTCGTAACTCGCTTCCAAAAGATGTAACATTTCTTCTCGTAAATAGTGTTCCGAGCGGTATTAAACTTCATCTGGCCTGGTGAGCTCTGGGTTAAGCAAAACGCTTCTTTCAATTTTTCAAAATCCCGAACGAACCAGATACAGAATGCAGCAGGCCTGGCATCGCCTAGCGCGTTAAGGCGTGCACTTCGTAATCTGAGGGTCGCGGGTTCGCGCCCGAGTCGCGTCAAACATGCTCGCCCTCCCAGCCGTGGGGACGTTATAATGTGACGGTCAATCCCACTATTCGTTAGTAAAAGAGTAGCCCAAGAGTTGGCGGTGGGTGGTGATGACTAGCTGCCTTCCCTCTAGTCTTACACTGCTAAATTAGGGACGGCTAGCACAGATAGCCCTCGAGTAGCTTTGTGCGAAATTCCAAAACAAACAAACAGAATGCTGCAATACAAAATATCACATGTCTAATATTTATGTTTGATAACAAGCAAATAAGTTAGAACAGTGGTTCTTAACCTGGGTTCAATCGAACCCCAGGGGTTCGGTGAGTCAGTCTCAGGGGATCCACAGAGGTCAAGACACACACACTGTGTGTGTGTTCGTTCCGTTCACCCCACTTGTATGATTCGTGACGTCAAGGTCCACTTGGCCATCATTGGCTACGGCTGATCACGTCACATCACTTGGCCTTAATATCTGTGCTGCAGGGAACTTCGTGTGCTTAGCAGTCAACTTGTGACTGTAGTAATCGTGCGTCATTTGTAATTTTTTTTCCTAATCTTTCAATCTCTTCATACTAACTATGTCGAGTAAAAACAGAAAGTGGTCAGACGAATACGTGCAATATGGATTCACGTGTATAATGGAACATGATGGTAGTCAGCGTCCTCAATGCATGATTTGCAATGCCAAGCAAAACTAGCACTGACAAAACTAAGAGAACACTCCCTAAAGCTGCATGGAGATGAGAAATACAAGAGCACAACGCTTGCTGAATTCAAGGTAAAGAGAGCCAGGTTCGATGAAAAGGCTACTTTGCCTGTTCTCGGCTTTGTACCCATCGACAAACCGATCCTCACAGCATTGTACGAAGTTGCGTACTTGATCGCAAAGCAGGGCAAACCACACACCATTGGTGAAGCACTCGTAAAACCAGCTGCATTGAAGATGGCGAATATCATGCTGGGAAAAGTTGCTGAAAATAAGTTATCCTAAATTCCTCTTTCAAATGACACCATCAGCAGCAGAATAGATGGCATGAGCGATGACATCTTGGCTCAAGTAGTTGCAGATCTGATTTCAAGCCCAGCAACATTCAGCCTTCAACTCGACGAGATTACCGACGTTTCCAATCTGAGCCAGCTTGTTATATTCGTGCGCTTTGTAAAGAACGACGAGATAAAAGAAGATTTTTTTTTATTTTCTAAGTCTCTTACAACAACAACTAAGGCACCAGACGTGAAGAAACTTGTGGATGACTTCTTCAGAGACAACGATCTTTCGTGGGATATGGTTTCTGCAGTTTGTTCCTCATGCCAGGACGAAACTCTGGTTTTGGTGCGCTGGTGAAAGCCGATGCACCACACATCATTGTAACGCACTGTGTTTTTCACAGGCATGCATTGGCAACAAAAACCTTGCCTTCAAAATTGACAGAAGTATTAAAACTTGTAGTGGAATGTGTGAACTTTGTGCGAAATAATGCCCTGAAGCACTGCATCTTCAAAACGCTGTGTAATGAAATGGGCTCTGAATTCGAGGTACTTCTGTACCATTCTAACGTTCGGTGGTTATCCCGGGGAAAGTTGCTGAATCGTGTTCTTGCCATGCGTGTGGAATTAGCCCTGTTTTTGCGAGAGCACCGACATTGTCATGCAGATTGCTTTGAAAAATCTATGTTCATTCTCATTTTGGCGTACATGGCCGATATCTTCAATGCTCTCAATCAACAGATGCAGGGCGGTGGAGTCAACATCATCGAAGCGGAAGAAAACCTGAAGGTTTTTCAAAAAAAGCTACCGTTATGGAAACGACGAACAGAGAATGATAACTTCGTAAACTTTCCCCTGCAGGACGACTGTGTAAGTAAGATCGAAGATGTGTCTGAGATTAGAGACATTTCTGTACTCAGGGAATTGAAGCAAGCATTTTCCATGCTCTTAGATGAGCTCAAAAATTCTCTCGACGGATACTTTACTTACCAGAGAGTCATATCTAGCATGGGTGAGACAGCCATTCACGTTTACTATTGCGACAGCAGGTGTCAATGATGAATACCTCGACGAAATCATTGAACTTCAGCAGAGCCAGGTTAAACAGCAACTCTTCAGAACAACAACGCTCTTAACGTTTTGGTGTCACCAAATCGTAGAGTACCCTCTTATTGCTAAGAAATCCCTTAAGATATTCGTACTGTTTGTTACAACGTATCTTTGCGAGCAATCCTTTTCGAGGATGGTAGACATAAAAACGAAGAAAAGGAACAGACTTTGTTGCGAAAATGATATGAGAGTGGCACTTGCCAAGGTGAAGCCGCGCATTTCTGAACTTGTCTCTGAAAGGCAACAGCAAAAGTCACATTGATTTGCAGTAAATATTCATTGAGTTATGTTTTTGTTTTTGTGTGAAATTCATGTTTTGTTCTTTGAACACAGTGATATTGGGTGCAACTGATGCATGGATCATTTTGTGCACTAATAAAATATCTACTTATGTTTGAATTTGAAAAATCACATTTTATTTCTCCAACTACGAAGGGTTCAGTGAATGAAAGTACGAAACTTCCGGGGTTCAGTACCTCCAACAAGGTTAAGAACTACTGAGTTAGAAGGAAAGTGTGTTGAAATCTATTTGCTTGCAGAGATTTTATATGTTAGGAAATATACACGTTTTTTGATAACTCGACAATTTCTTTCAGTGTAAATAGCATACAATTCCACAAAACTCAATTAAACCCCACTGCTAAGTAAATCTTTAAATAAGTGACAGATCCAAAAGACACGATTGTCCTCTAACTCTAATTGTATGACCACAATCAATACTTTACTTTGAGTTAGAGAGATATTGGAACGCAGACCGCTGATTTCGTTCGGGCTTCTTTAAATTGTTCCCGTCGAACCCATTAGAATCCTTTCACTTCTCTGTGATGTATTCTTGCTAAATTGTAAATTTTTACCTTAAAAAAAAAAAGAGATTGAAAAATTATAAACTCTTATAAGTAATAAACAAACGAGAGTGTGTAGTAGTGGTAGGGTGTTATCTCATAAAATTAATTCCCTTGTTAATAATAAGTTAATAGATGTTGCCTATATTTCCTTAAGGTTTATTTATTAACATTGTAGCTTGACTCTGTTTCTTAAAATATAAATTTATTTTTGTTGTTTCTAGGAAATATTGTTCAGTAACTTGTCAGTTAACTCGCGAAATAATTTACAGTTGTCATCTATTGTAATGTTTTCGGTTGTATCTGTTGAAATATTGAATACAAGTCTACAGATGTAATTCAGTTTTGTTGGGTCAGTAGTAAGTTTAAATTTGTTGTATTGTGTTCAGTCTTGTGTTCCTAATATTAGAAAAAAACAATGAATTGTTTGAATGGTTTCACAGGAAGATTACTAGAGTGGTATTTAATATATAGGAATGTCATTTGAGGTGCGGTTTTGATTTCTAAAATTGTTTATTTTTGTAAGAAATAAGATTTAGCGGGTGCATGATTAATTGAAATATTTCAAACTGCTTGCTCTTGAAAGAAAATGAGTTGGAGTGGATCTGATTCTGGTGTTTGGGATTGTGAAGAGAATAGATAGTTTGGCATATTGTATTTTTACACCTTTATCACTCAGAATTAGACTAGGGGATATAAGTATAAATTTTGTAAGGTAACCGTAACCTTCATCTAAGACACTTTTTTTCCTAACAGGATGGTTGGTCTTTGGAACGTGTTGCCTTCAGGTGTTGTAGAAGCAGTAAATTTAAATTAGTTTAAAAGAAAGTTTCAAAAGTATATGAATTATGCAGGCTGACTTTAATGATTTTTTTTCAAAGTGAGTTTAAAGTGTTGAATAACCGACATGTTGCAATTCGTTATCTTATGTTAACTCATTTCACAGGTGGATGACAAGCAAATCAATATATTTATTTACTATCAGTTAGAAATCTGTAAAGTCAAAGTTCATACTTTTTTTACGTTTTGAAAATTATAAACTAATAAATAAAGATACAATTAGCGTAAACTGCATTGTTACACCATGGTTATTCCGCCCTCTTTATTTACTATCTTAATTCAACCCATATTTCACACTTGTTGTTCACGGAATATTGTTATATAATCTATCTTCGAAAATCAAAACTTTACCGTCACATCCTTAGAAGTTTGAGTTTTGCAGACGTTTTAACTTTTAGGCTTAACTTCCTGAACTTAATTTTATCCTCTAAATTCTGCAGCTCCCCAGCGAACAAGCCCCCTAGTGGGACAGCTGTATGTCTGCTAATTTACAACGCTAGAAATCTGGTTTCAGTAGCCGTGGTAAGCAAAACACAGATAGCTCATTGTGTATCTTTGTACTTAACTTCAAACAAAGAAGGTCCGGTATGGCCAGCTGGTTAGAGCGATCGACTGGTAATCAGAAGGTCGCGGGTTGGAACCCCTATTACACTAAACATGCTCGCCCTTTCAGCCGTAGGGGCGTTATAATATAATATTATAGCATTACGTATTGATTTCCACTACAAATAAATATTTTGAACATACTTAATGAACTTTTTATACATGGATTTGGGATTATTAAAACAGCTTAAGGAAGGTTTGTTTTGTTTTGTTTTTGAAGGGGAGTGCTCACTCCTGCCCTATGGACCCGATGCCACTGCGTTTATTTCAGAAATAATTGCTTTTGATGTTTTTTCTTTTTTCTGCTCTTACAGCGACATCTATCCGGCGATAACATAGTAAGTGCGATGGCGGTAATTTAGGATATTCGTATACCGTTTGCATTTTTAATCTGCAGGGAAATATCTTTGGGTGTATTGAAGTTCCGCGCTTTATTTCTTAGAAATAAATGGTAGGAAGTCATTTTAGTAAGGTATTTTGTGTTTAGCCCGAGTTAGGCATAATGATTCCAACTGCTATCAGTACTAGTTCATTAACTATTAATTCAATGATTGTTGGTGTTACTGTTACTTCTCAGATACTGTTACTAATTCCTATATAAATGTAATTATAACTGTACAGTTTAATAACAATGGTAAACGTAATCTGCCATTACTGCTACCAGTCTAAAACCAATATTATGATGAAGTACTTTAGTAGTTATATAAAATTGCTTTTGGTGGAACAGTGATAAGATTATTCTTTCTTGCTTATTCGACTTTTCAGTGAACAGCAGTTATACTTGTAATTAATTGTCTTTCGATTGTTTATTTTCATGTTTTTGTACTTTTTGATATTTTATCGTCATTATCAGATTTTTTAAACTGTTTACATTTTTCAGTATTGTTGAAATAAGGCTACAATTCCTGATTCCTATTTCTGCAAAAAATAAAACATTAAACTCACCTTTTCAGGAAATCATAAATTCTGAAATATCTGTACATGCAGTGTTCTGACCTTCACTCTGTCTGATGGAAACAAATTCCTTGAGTTACTTATCCTGTTAGAAAAATAAAACAGCTTTAACTGGTGCCTAGTGTGTCTTTTCCAAATGTTAATCTGTTCTCTTGTCATATTAGTACTGGAATACAACACAAAGAAATTGGAGGTTTATGTTATCAGTTGTCCAGGTAATAACTGTAATGGTCAGTAATACGTTACTATTAGACCTATTACATTAGTAAACACTACTATTTCTTTGTATAGTTCCCTTGAGGATTTTCAAGAATTAGAAGACAGTATGATAGTATTCCAACCACAATATATTTGTCATATTCATTGCTGAAAACCCATTTACATCAATCCAGAGCACTTCAGGGGTACAACAAATTCAGTAGACCTCAGAACACTATTTGTACAAGTTATTTTATACACTAGAGTCTTGTGGACTTTAATAAGAACATCCATACCCCTCTAAGCAGCATTGGAAATGAAGGGTGAATCAAATGGGTATGAGATCCAAATTTTGAGGAATTGTTTCACATCCATATGAAAATGGACTGCACCAGAGTACAGTCACATTTTAATAATGTCAGTGACTGTCTTCCAATCAGTAAGACCATGTCTTATGAACATAATAAAGGATTAAAAACTTTTAAGCCTAATTAATTAATGGTTCTTCTGTAGAGACAAAACAAAAATATATGAATAATTTCATGTATTCTTTTCTTGATTTAGCCCTCTGTCAGTTTGGAAACTTATAAGTTTTAATTCATTTCTCGTTATCTTTTAGTTCAAGTTGTATTACTGAAGAATAATTTTCAGTTGTTGTTTTATGTTTTTCCTAACTATAAG
The DNA here is from genome assembly GCF_004210375.1 of Tachypleus tridentatus. Classification (NCBI taxonomy): domain Eukaryota; kingdom Metazoa; phylum Arthropoda; class Merostomata; order Xiphosura; family Limulidae; genus Tachypleus; species Tachypleus tridentatus. Next base: position 76,196,684 of record NC_134827.1, on the reverse strand, counting down.
ATTATAGACAGTGTATACTCTTCATAGCAGTAGTGTGGCAGATGAACTTGAAGCTTCTAGGACAGGAAAACTACATGAAAAGACATAGAAATCAAACTTTTCACTATGAATACTTTTGTGTTCTCTTTGTGAAACAAGATAATTAAGTATAGAACTTTCTGTTGACTGAGTTGTAAATGTAGGTGTGAATATCACAATAAGATAGTAATTGGTATATAACAGTCTCAGTGGATATGTAGTTCTTTAGATACCATTGCTTAGGAAAGGTAATCAATTAAAAAGGCTGAAATGAGCATTAGACTTAAAGCAATGTGATAATGAAGAACTGGCCATTGTTTGCTGATCAAGCAGCGTACAAGCTACAGTGAAACATGTGGGTACAAGATTATAATCAGTACTTCCTAATGAGTATTGTTTATAACTTGTATTGAATCAGAATTCTCCTATGAAAGTGACATTATCTCAACAGACATAACTAATAAAAATTTTCTTTATTTAACTTTATTGTGGCTCTGTTAATAATGTGAAAGCCATTATTTTCTGGTGGATGAAATAATTAAGGATAATTATACATAATGTTAAAATAAACTACTTTAAGCTAGAAATGTCCTTTTACATTAATATGTTAAAATAATATATAACTCTGATGAGAAACTAAATGTTGTTTGAATCAACACATCCTGATGATGAGTGATACAGACTGTTTTCACCAGGGGGAGCTATTGTACCTCTCACTTTACAAAATTTTAAGGGGGAAGTCAATAAAGGATTAGCATCAGTGTTTATTTTTCTTGAAGTTTAATGTCCAAAGATGGCCATGAAGGACCAATTCCTTGTTATCTATGTTACATAATAAAGTGACGTGTATGTGTCATCTACAGTACATCTTATTTGTTCATTTTGCGAAAATATCTCGTTTTTCACATGTATGTTTGTGATCTCACTCTGCAAGTTTTTCCAGGAGCAATTTGGCCCACAAATTTTTTTTTAAAATCTTCTGTGCTTTCATAAATGTACTTCTGAAAAAAATTCTTTATTTCCCTTTAGTAAGCTGTACTGTATAAATATGGAGAATCCTAAGCATAAACCAACAAAAACTTTGAGGCAGCCTTGTAAAAAAGGGGAGAAAAGCAATCAGCTGACTAAACAGATGACACGGAGAAGAATGAAGAAAGAAACTGAGCAGAAAAAGACCCTAAATACACCCACTTTAAAACAGATGGTGTGTATCAAAGATTTGTACTATTTTCAACTTTATATGTGGATTGTAATCTTTGAAATATTGTATGTTTAGTGTTTAAATTGAAAGTATTTTGTTTCATTAAAATGAGTTTATCTCTGTATATTATCAAAATTGTTATACAGGAATTAAAGAGGTAATATTTGTACTGCATGTAATTATTATGATTTCACATTTGATTTTCACATACATTTTTCTGATAATTCATTTCTGTTGGTTTTTTTTTAAGAATAATGGTGAATTAGAAACTGACATAAAAGTTCTGGAACGACAATGGGAAATAAAAGATGTCGTTGCAGAAGCAACTAACATTCCAACAGCTGTTGCTGAAAAGGTCCTTGATTTGTTTGATCAAGAATGTACAATTCCATTTATTGCTCGATACAGAAAACAGATAACTGGAGGTATGGAAGCGGAGAAGTTAAGAGAAGTTCAGCAAGCTTACGAAGAAGTCCGGTAAGGTGCAAAAGAAAAAAAATCCATATAAGTGCATCATTAAAATACATTAGATATATATATATATATATGTGTGTGTGTGTGTGTGTGTCTGTGTGTGCATCTGTAAAAATTTGATAGTTTCTACCCAATGACAGAAATGTTATTGTTTTTTGTAACTTTTAGTGTTTGCTAATGTGGTTTCATTTCAGTAGTAAACTACTTGATTTCCATGCATATCTATTTCTAAGAAAAGTAAAAATTAAATCCATTCTCCATTTTTTGGGAAATTATTGATTTCCATCTTAAGCTTTTGAAAATTGTTGGTTTTTACTGTAATTAATTACATACGTTAATCAATCTGTTAGGAAACTCTCAAATGAACTCTGGCCTGTCTTTTGTTTCTGCCAGACCTTTTACCCTTGTTTTCAGAATACAACATAAAGAAATCAGAAGCCTTTATCCTATTGATACTTTAAATAATATTGTATTGTTATCCTTCTTTTTCCAAGTGAAAATAATAACTCATCTCTGTTAAATAACCTTTCCATCTCTGGAAACATTTTAGTACCTTCCCTCTGAAACTTCACAAAAATATTGATTCCTTTTGCTGAATAATCAGATTGAAACTGTTCCAAGTGAGACTTGAGTAGTAATTTGTTTAAAGAGGAAATTGTGACTGTTGATTTCTATTCAGCATGTCTGTAAATGCATCCTATAATTCTGTTGGTTCTACAGGGTGTTCAGAAATTTACTGTGCACATGTATATGTATGTTATTACAAAACTGCACAGTGACTTTCCATACACCCTGTGCAAACAGTAGATTACTGTCTCAATGGCTTGACCAATTTATCTACTGTTCAATTATCATGATTCTTTTCTTCAAAATTTGTTATTTTGTAGTTAGAATTACTCATTTGTTTAAAGTGACCAAGAAACTACTACATTAATAATTATATCATTAATGTAATAAGACAGATTCTCAGAAAGTAACCTCCTGAGACACTCCACTTGTAACATGTTCAGTTTCACTGGACCCTACTAATATATACCTCACTAATATATCTTGCAATGTTTCTTTTATTACAATTTTTGACTTTATAGAGTTAAGATGACTGGTCTATAATTTTTAGGTCAGGTCTTGCAGCACTCTTTAGAATACTGAATAATGTTAACAACTATCCAGTGCTCAAGCACTTGCTCTTTGTCCGATGACCTACCACAAACAAAAGAAAGACCCATAGATCCAATATTTGACCTTCTCTGAAAATCTGGACAAAACTTTGTTGGTCCTGAAGGTTTATATATTACTTTATCTTTCTTTCTATACTCATACTTTATATGATTTACGTCTCTTCCAGTTTTCCTCTATAATGTTAAGAGTAAGTAATATTGCTAATGTCCTGTAAAGGTTAAGATAGTTACACACTACATCACTCATATAATGACTGAACTAGCCATAACTTTTACTCTTCTATGACTAATTTAGAAGTAATTTTGTCAGCCATGTTTAGGTAATTTGTTTTTGTTTAATTTTATGAAAATGTGACATTCTTATTGATAAATGCTGAAAGGCCATAAAAATTTACTAATCATTTTATTAATGTATAATTTGTGTATATTAATTGTTAGAAACTCTTATTGCTTTTGTCATTAGTCTGATTCCCCAAGGAGGGGTGAATGGATGGTGCTCATAGATGTAATACAAGTTTGATGATCCTATGTATACCTCATAGAGGTAGGAGTATGATATACAGTGGTTGTAGTGTTTTGGTTTGAATTGCTTGTATTTTTTTGTGTGAATCTAATTTCCTGAAATGTTGTTTCAGCTAGCTGTAAGAAGTGTTCTCTCTAGGCTGCATGGCCACACAACCACCAGTCAAATGCTGCATACTTAATTATTCTAACTGTGCACAACCTGGATAACAGTGGGGAGTATCAACATGTTGATGACGTCAATAACTCTAGCAGTTGATAGGTGTAAAACCCAAATAAACAAGTAACATTGCAAAGTGATTTAATGGTTCAGTAGAGTTGATGGTCTAGAAATACCCACTGTTTAAAATAAAACTGGTAGCTTGTATCCACATATTGCGTTGACACTGGATATAAGAGTGAACACTGTTTAAGAATGTAATATGACACTATGTAATGAAGAAATAACAAAAGTAAAATCAGAAATAAATGTATGGATTTAATTTACCGTAAATAAATTTTGCTAGTTTGAATTTTCTCGGTGTTTTTTTCAAGTTTATGGAACACTGAAATTTTTCAATGTGATCATACCAGTACAGTATTTAGAATTTTTTATTGTTTCGTGGGTTTTGAAATGTTGTAAGTTATGGCACCCAGTATTTAGTCTGTGTTTGATGTTTCTTGCTAGCTGTCTGGTTTTTATCTGCATTTTTTTTGTTGTTGCTGATAGGTCTGATGAACAGGATATCTCCTGAAGGTTTGAAAATAATACAGAAGACATTTTGTTACAAAGCTTGTGTCTTTTTTTCATTTTCCTGACAGACTATATAACTTCTTGTGTATGTTTTAGTGGAATGTTATTTGATTTGATTTAATTTTTGTTGAATTTAATTTTCTTTTTTGCTTATTATTACAGGTTACATTTACTGGGATTGGCACAGTTTTGGTTATATGAATTTTAATTGCAAGACTATTTTCACTTTGTATAAAGTATAAATATATCTTGCTGTAAATTGTTTATATTTCTGAACCTGTATTTTTATTTTACTAGGAGTGTGATCAAGAAAAGTGAAAATGTGATCAAAACATTAGCCAGAGAGCAAAAACTTGTACCAGCTTTGAAGAGAGCTTTGTGCAATGCCAAGACCTTGCCAGAGATAGAACATTTGGTATGGCATCAAATTAATGTTAAACTTAGCCTTAAAAATTCTTTTGCAACTCTCAGATTTAACCCCAAATGGCAGTTTTACTTACAAAGATACATTGTATTTGATTAGCATTAAAATGGCCCTTGATTCTGTTGCTCAACAAACCTAGAGAATAAAATGTGTTCATAGTTTGGAATTTGATTGAACAAGACAGAGATTGGTGAATGAAAATAAAAGTTTCACTTTCTGAAAGTTGTTATATAAATAACAGAACGTTTTGACTTTCTTAGGTCATCTTCAGGTTAAAAAAGTAATCTTTTTGTTAACCTAAAGATGACCTAATAAAGTCAAAACGTTGTTCTGTACTTTATTTTAACAAAAGTTTTTATACCCGTGCCAGTCATCTTGAGATAAATTTTGCTTTCAGTGGGTTTCTCGTCATCAGGAACTAACAGTACAGTTAGGTAATGAGTTGTATGTTCCAACAGCTAGGGGATATAAGTTATTGTAATAGTTAGGGTAGACAGTTGTTTGTTTGAAACAAAACCATGCTGGTGGTAGCTTACCCAGTAGAATTTTGTTTTTTGGTCTAGGATTTAAGGTTTGCTAAGAACAATTTGCAAGGTTTAACTATATACCTTTTTATTTGGCACTGATTTGAAAGCAGTCAAGTAGAGACATTGTATTCAGGATGTCAAATTATTTATCTAAATTTACATGATAAAGATAAGTGTGTAGATTTCGTGTATCTGGATTTTCAGAAAGCATTTGACAAAGTGTCTAAAAAGATTTGTAAAGAAACTTATCTATATAGGTGGGGGGATAAGTTAGTAAATTTGATAGAAGAGTAGCTAAATGGAATACAGTAAAGGATGGTTATAGAGTTCAGTCAAACTGGATTAATGTCACAAGTGAGGTATCTCAGGGCTAAGTCTTATGACCGTTGTTGTTTCTTATTCACATCAGTAGCATAGATGAAGGAATGGTCAATAAATTACTTAAATTAACAGATAATATTAATTTATTGGATATTGCTGGCTCTGAAGAGGATGCTACTAGTTTACAAAAGGATTTAGATCATTTAGTGAGTTGGGTGAATAAGTGGCAATTTGGTTTTAATTATAATAAATGTAAGATAATGTATGTGGGTTATCATAATTTGAATTATAATTATAATGTGGATAGGAATAACCTTAACAATGTTATGAAAGAAAGTGATCTTTCTGTGATAGTTCATCAGTTCTAAAGCCATCCAAGCAGTGTGCTATTCTTAGTGGTAGGGAAAATAAGAGTTCAGGTTGTATGTACAGAAATATTGTATACAATTCTAAGTAGGTTATAATTTTATTGTATAGGTCATTGATTGTGCCACATTTGGAGTATTGTGTTCAGTCGTAGGCTCCTTACTTCAGGAAGAACATTGAGCTGTTGGAAAGGGTTCAAAAGAGGGTTACTAAAATGGTACCTTGAATGGAAAGGTTGTCATATGAAAAGAGATTAAGATCCTTGAAATTGTTTTCTTGAAAAAGAAGTCAGAGGGGATCTTATTGAAGTGTTTAAGATTGTAAAAATAATTGATAACATTAAAACAACATTTTTCAAACTTAACAGTCAGAATTACAGAACTATGGAACAGAAATATAGTTTTAGGCAAGGTAGAAACTGTCTTTAGCTAAGACAATTTTATTTTTAAAGTAGAGTGGTTGGACAGTGGAATGAATCCATTTGTCTTTGGATGCTGTGGAGGCAGTAAATTTGAATAAGTTTAAAAGAAAGCTTGATAGACAAATTAATGGTAAAGGCTGGCTTTAATTTTTTTTAAATTTATTAATACTTTTAGTTTGGCTTACAGGATTGGACAGCAAAGATGGACCAATAGGTCCTTTATTGTCACTAAACATTGTTATATGTTATAATGATGGTGATATTCTTTTAATTTCATGGTTTTAATGTCTTGAAAGTTTTAAATGTTCAACACTAATTCCTGTGCAGTGAATTTGAAAGTGATATGTAAGGAAATTTTCATTGAAATTGGGTCACATTTTGTTATGTTTGGAATGTTAACAATTACTGACCATAGATTTTTCCCCTTAGTGTGGATTCCTGTATGTGGTGAGGGATCCTCCCAGAGAAGGTTCTGTGCTTTCAGTTTACCTCCTCTGGGATCTAAACATCCACCTATGTGTTTACTGTGCGTGGTGACCCATGAAAGGGAGGAGAGGATGCTGGTGGTTGAAGGGTCCAACCTCAACACACCACTTTGTGCTTGAATTTCTGTAGATGGTCAACCTTGGTGTGGCCCCCCTAGGGTCATTTGGCTGGTCCATTTGGCTATTGTCAACCAAGTACCAGCATAGGACGTCCTCAACAGGTGTAGTGGACATTATGTCTGATACTGGTGTTCAGGTTTAGTGCTCATAAAACCTTGGCATTGCTGCAGTGACCTCATGTGACACTGTAGTGCATCCCCTTATAAAGCTCCAGGGTGGGTGGGGTCAGTGGGCACTGAAATATTCTTTTTTTTATTATGGATACCCCTCAAATAAAAAAAAACAAACAAGCATGACAGCATAGAGAAAAATCTGACTACTGGCAAATGACCACACATTTGACTGTACGGTCAAACTCGCGACTTGAATCTGTCCCACAATTTTTAATTGTACATTCTTTAACTGAAAAACCCTCAGGGCAGGTGTCTCTATTTTTTATTCAGAAGGGTTTAGAATGGCTTGCTGGCTCTCCTAAATGAGTAAAAAAATTATAGTCAGGGGACATTTTAATGGAAACATCTTTATTGCAACATTCCAAACTCCTCTTGAAATAAAAGGCCATTGCAGTTTACCCATTGAGGTTACTCCTCATTCTACTTTAAATTCTTCCAGAGGAGTTATAGTTGAGAGGGATTTAAAGACCATTCCTGAGTCTGAGATTCTCCCAGGTTTCACCAGCCAAGGTGTTACAGTCGTTTGCCAAATTTTTACTCGAGAGACGGGATTATGGAGCTGACAAATGTTCTAATATTAACATTTACAACATCATGTTCTCCTACCACAATCAAGGTAGGATATCTGAATTGTAAGGTACAGCCTTATATTCTTAACCCTGTTAGATGTTTTCATTTTCAACGTTTTGGTCATTCAAAAACATCTTGCCGTGGTTCCTTGACATGTGCCTGTTGTGCTGTTAAAGACCATGATGCTTTTGAATGCCAACTAGAACCACGTTGTATTAACTGTAATGGTCCGCATCCTTCTTATTTTACTTGCTCTGAATGGGTATAAGAGAAAGAAGTACAACGTCTAAAGACAGTTCACAATATTACTTACCCAGAGGCTTGGAAATTACTATTTCCAATTCCATCTTGGACTTATGCTGATGTAATCTATTCCACTACTACAGTAGGAGTTCAGACAGACCTTTCCATGCCTCCTACAGAATTCTTCATAGTGCATCTTAATCTAGTACCCTCCAAAATCAACAAAGTTAAATATTCAGTACCTACTTTTATCTCTGTTTCTACAACATCTTCTAGTCACTGCCCAACTTCACCTTGTTCAAGCCCAGGTGTTTCCATGGGGTCTTCCTCTTTTGACACCCCAAAAATTAAACAAACCATTCCTTCACATTCTCAACCACTGAAACGTATGTCTACAAACACAGATCTGTCTACTTGATCCAGAGCAGGATCACTAGAGAGTAACCTACCCACATCCAGTAAAGAAAAAGAACAGTCACAAGCAGAAAGTCTCCTTGCCATATTATCCTTAAAAATAAATAAAAATGGCCATGCTAATCCAATGGAACTGTCGAGGTTTTCAATCAAATGTGAATGACGTCAAGGATTTGAGTTTTATCATCCCAAATGTCTTTCTTTACAGAAAACATTTTTAAAACCTACTAATAAAGTCACAATTCAACAATACTCCTTATACCGAAGTGAAAGGTCATGTGTAGGACAAGGACATGGGGAGTAATGCTGCTGGTTGATCACATTGTGCCCACCCAGTTCTTGTCATTGAATATTCCCTTGGAGTCTGTAGCCATCTGTATCTCCTTGGGTCGTACCATCACTGTTTGCTCTCTGTACCTTACCCCTGGGCAAAATTATCATCCATCAGACCTTGATGCCCTCACTGAGCAACTGCTAACCCCCTTTCTAACTTTAGAGGATCTTAATGGGCGTAATTGCCTCTGGGGTGGTTCTAGTATTGATGTGAGGGGTCGTGCTATAGAGCATATGCTCTTGAATCACAACCTGTCTCTCTTCAATACTGGCTCTTACACTTATTTTCATACATCCAGTAAGACTGCTATAGATCTTTCTATCTGCTCCCATTTGCTTTTCACTTGTTTTCTTGGGAGGTTGACATCAGTCCATGGGATAATGATCATTTTCCTATCATATTAAGAGAGATTGGCTGTAGTCAGTGCCACCTGACCTGTGTGCCTCAGTGAAAGTTGGACAAGGCCAACTGACCCTCTTTAACTGCTCTCTTAGAACTTGATCCTGCCATCTAATGTAAATCATCTATAGATGATTGTGTAGTAGTGGTAACTAACTGTATTTTCCAAGCAGCTTCTCAGTGCATCCCAAAAACCTCTACATCTTTCCCACAGCATCCCCGCCCTTGGTGGAATTCTGCTTGTTTTATAACACAAAAAGCTCAGAAACATGCTTGGAATAAATTTTGTAGATATCCCACGCTTACAAACCACATTGCATTTCAGCAAGCCCATACGCAGGCTCGGTGAGTTAGACGTGAAAGCCAGTAGGAATCTTGGATTAAATTTACTTCTAGCATTTATTCAACCACCAGTTCAAAATTCATATGGGACAAGACCTGGAAGGTGAGTGGACAGTATACTTCTGCCCCCTCTCTATCTTAATATTCCATGGCCATGAAGTTGCTGATGCTCAGAGCATTGCAAATACTTTTGGTGAATGTTTCTCTCATGTATCTAGCTCTTCAAACTCATCCCCTTCTTAGCTGTTAAAACATGAGTTGGACATCTGCCTCTTTCCTTTTCGACTGATCATCCCTATGATTACAATTGCCCTCTTACACTGGTGGAACTCACTCTTGCGCTTCGTTGGTTTGGCAATAATCAATTGGACCTGTTGGCATACATTACAAGATGTTATGCTGTATCTTTCCTTCCTCTCTTGCTATTTTTTTGGTTGTTTTTAATTGGATCTGGCAGGAGAATGTTTTTCCTGATGCTTGGCACCATGCTATTGTACTCTCTTTTCCTAAACCTGGGAAGGATTCCAAGATTCCTTTGAACTACCATCCAATTGCTTTGACAAGATGTCTTTGTAAGATCTTAAAGAAGATGGTTAATGCTTGTCTCATTTGGTTCCTCGAATCAAACAATCTCTCACCCACTCAGTGTGGGTTCCATTGACAGTGCTCCACCATGGACCACATGATTTAACTTAAAGCATCAATCAGGGAAGCCTTTCTCAAGCAACAACATCTTGTTTCTGTATTTTTTTTTAGCTTGAGAAAGCTTGTGATACAACATGGAAGTTTGGCGTCTTGCAAGACGTCCACTCACATGGGCTGCATGGCAGTTTACTGGTTTTTATTAAACATTTTTTAATGAACTGGTGATTCCAGATCTGTATGGGTTTGACACTTTCCCATTCTTTTCCACAAGAACTTGGAGTCCCTAAGGGCTATGTTTTGAGAGTGTCACACTTTTCATTATAAAGATTAATGCCATAAGTGGACAACCATGACTACAGTTGCAAATGGTCTCTTTATCGATGACTTCCACATTATGTGTCAGTCATCAAACATGAGGTATACTAAGTGGCAGCTACAGACTGTCCTCAATCATTTACTGAGGTGGACCACAACAAATGGTTTCAACCTTTCTCTCTCTAAAACTGTTAGCATGCACTTTTGTCATCAACAGGGTATTCATCCTTATCCCAAAATCTGTATTGATGAAATTGTGCTACCTATGGTTCCTGAAACAAAGTTATTTTGGGCACATCTTTGACCATAAGCTGACCTTTATTACATACATCAAGCAGCTGCTTGTCAAGTGTACAAGGGCACTGAACATTCTCCATTCCTCTCTTCCATCTCTTGGGGGGTGGGTCAATATTTCATGCTACAAATCTATTGTGCCCTTATTCAATCAAAACTGGGCTATGGGTCTCTGGTCTATGGTTCTGTCAAGACCTTGGCCTTGAAAATGTTGGACCCTGTTCACCATCAGGGGCTTTGGCTCTGCACAGGGGCCTTCCACACTTCTCCAGTCAAGAGTTTGCACACAGAATCCAACGATCCCCCTCTGTATCTTTGTCGTTTGTAACTTTCTTTAATGTATGCTTCAAAACTTTGATCTTTACCACAACATCCCACATGGGGTTGTGTTCTCCTTCTTTAGTGGGCTGCACTTTTTCATTGTTTCTTTTAGTCTTCGTATCCAGGTGCAGTTGGATGAATTGGGTCTACCTTTGGATGATATACTGGTATCCACAGGTCAGGTCATCCCACCGTGGCTAATTACTATCCCCAAACGTGACCTTTTTTTTGAGTCATCTGAAGAAGGTAGATACTCTTAATTGGAAGTATTGCCTTCTATTTGCCCCCCTCGGTGTGGATTCCTGTACGTGGTGAGGGGACCTCCTAGGGAAGGTTCTGTTCTATCTGGTTACCTTCTCTGGGATCTAAACATCTACCCACGTGTTTGCCGTGCATGGTGACCCTTGAAGGGGAGGAGAGGATCCTGGTGGTTGAAGGGTTCCAACCCTAACACACCACTTTGGCCTCGAATTCCTGTAGACGGGTGGCCTTTGGGTGACCCCCCTTGGGTCAATCGGCTGGTCCACTTGGGCTAGAGTCAACCAAGTACCAGTGTTGGAAGTTCTCAATGGGTGTTGTGGACATTGTGCCTGATGCTGGTGTTTGGGTATAGTGCTCACGAAACCCTGACGTTGCTGCATTGTCCTTGCGTGACTTTGTAGTGCGTCTCCTTGTAGGGCTCCATGGTGGGTGGGGTCAGTGGGTACCGAAATTTTTTCTTTTTCCTATGGATCCTCTAAAAAATTTAAATAAAATTGTAAAAAAAAAGTAAATGGGTAAGCGACCATGTCTTGAATACTCAGAACAGCAATCTTCAACATCAGTAACACACGTACCTCATTTTCTTATATTACATTCTCTTTCGAAAAAACCTTTAGGGCAAATGTCCCCTTTTTTTATTCAAAAGGGACTAGAGGGACTTGCTGGCTCTCCAAAGTCACTAAAGAAACTTCGATCTGGTAACATATTGGTTGAAACATCCACATCCCAACACAGTGAACTCCTCTTGAATTCAAAGGCAATTGGGGATATACCTATTGAGGTTACACCCCATGCTACCTTGAATTCTTTACGAGGAGTTATTGTTGAAAGGGATTTGAAGAACGTTCCCGAGTCAGAGATTCTCGCTGGTCTCTCCACTCAAGGAGTTTCTGCAGTGAGGCGCATCTCCACTTGCAAAGATGGAGTTACACTGCCAACAAATACCCTCGTTTTAACATTTACTTCACCACGTGCACCTGCCACTATCAAGGCATGTTATCTCATTTGCAGGGTTCGGACATACATACCAAACCCTTTTCGATGTTTCCAATGTCAGAGATTCGGCCACTCAAAGACATCTTGTCGTGGTTCCCTGACATGTGCTCGTTGTGGAGGCAAGGACCACAATGCCTATGACTTTGACATGAACCCACATTGCATAAACTGCAATGGTTCTCACCCCTTTTATTTTCATTCTTGCCCAAAATGGTCGGAGGAAAAAGAGGTGCAGCGTTTGAAAACAACACATAACATTAGTTATCCTGAGGCTCGGAAATTGCTGTCCACAACTCCATCTCGGACATATGCTGCTGCACTTCATTCCACAACTACAGTGGGAGTGCAGACAGATCTCTCTGTGCTTCTAAGAGAATCGTTTTCAAAACAAATGAAAAGCCTTTTGACCTCCGTGGTTAAAAAGGTTGATGAATCGACTTTCACACCCATCTCTGTTCCTCCCATACCTTCCAACAAACCTCAAGATCCACGTCCTTCAGTTTCAAATACAGGCATTTCTTCCGATACATCTTTTTCTCCCACCACAAGAGACAAAACAATTATTCGTTCGCATCCTCAGTCACTGGATTCCCCTTCCAATAACAAAAACCTGCCCACCCAACCCAGAGCAGGATCCATGGAGGTTGATAGACCTCCTCCGACTAAAGACAGTAAAGAAAAAAGATGTGGTCGTAAACCGAAGGGTTATCCAGCCACTTCACCTACCCGTTCTTAAAAATGGCCACCTTGATACAATGGAACTGTCGAGGTTTTCGTTCTAATCTGGATGATATCAAAACGCTGATTGCTTCCTACCATCCTGTTTGTCTTTCTTTACAAGAAACATTTCTCAAAACTGCTGATACAGTCTCCATTCGGCAGTTTTCTCTGTACAGAAATGACAGGTTGTGTGATGGTCGAGTACATGGAGGGGTGGCACTGTTGGTTGATCAACACGTGCCCACCCTGTCTTTGTCACTCAACACACCCTTGGAGGCTGTAGCCATCTGTGTTTCCTTGGGTCATGCCATCACTGTTTGTTCTCTGTACCTGTCCCCTGGAGAGACATATGATCAATCAGATCTTGATGCTCTCGTTGAACAATTGCCATCTCCATTTCTAATCCTAGGGGATTATAATGGACATCATCCCCTCTGGGGAAGTGCTATTATTGATGGGAGGGGCCGATCTGTAGAGCGGATGCTCTCTGATCACAATTTTTCTCTTTTCAATACTGGTTCTTCCACTTACTTTCATGCACCTAGTCAGTCCTTTACCGTTATTGATCTCTCAGTTTGCTCCCCTTCATTATTCTCCCATTTTTCATGGAGGGTTGACAGTAATCCACTAGGCAGTGATCATTTTCCGATCCTTTTGAGAGAGACTGGCCGTGGTCGATGCCACCCTACCCGCATGCCCCGGTGGAAGCTGGATCAGGCAGACTGGTCCACTTTCACTGCTCTCGCAGAACTTGATCCTGCCATCGTAATTCAGCCATCAATAGACGACTGTGTAGCAGTGGTAACTGACTGTATTACACATGCAGCTGCTCAGTGTATTCCTAAAACCTCGACACGTTTTCGACGATATCCTTGTCCGTGGTGGAATCCTGCTTGCCACTTAGCAAGGAAGGCTTAAAAGCGGGCCTGGGATACTTTTCGTAGATATCCCACACTTTCAAACCGGGTTGCTTTCCAACGGGCCCGTGCACATGCTAGGTGGGTAAGACGTCAAAGCCAGAAGGAATCTTGGATTAAGTTCACAACCAGCATATCTTCTACCACCAGTTCCAAGATCATATGGGACAGGATTCGAAAGGTTAATGGGCACTACAATTCTGTCCCCCTCTCGATCTTACTCTCTGATGGTCAGGAGGTGACTGATGTTCGGAACATCGCTAACACTCTAGGTGAAAGCTTTTGCCGGGTATCTAGCACTTCTGCTTGTTCCTCCACCTTCTTGGCCATCAAGACTCGGGCAGAGCGATCACCTCTTTCCTTTCAAACTGACTGTTTCTTTGGATATAATTGTCCCTTCACCCCTGGTGGAACTAAAAATGGCCCTTCATTGGTCTGCCAGTGCGTCTGTTGGACCTGATGATATTCATTATGACATGCTGCACCATCTATCTCCTGCTTCTCTTGATGTCCTTCTGATTGTTTTCAACCGGATCTGGCAGGAGAATGTTTTTCCTGATGCCTGGCGCGCCAGGCTATTATTTTACCTTTCTCTAAGCCAGGGAAAGATCCCAAGATTCCTTCAAACTACCGTCCAATTGCTTTGACGAGCTGTCTCTGTAAGACATTAGAAAGGATGGTTAATACTCGTCTTGTTTGGTCACTTGAATCAAACAACCTCCTATCGCCCACCCAGTGTGGGTTCCGTCGACAGCACTCCACCACAGACCACCTAATTCGTCTTGGAACATCTATCAGAGAAGCCTTTCTCAACCGCCAACATCTTGTATCAATATTCTTTGACATAGAGAAGGCTTACGACACAACATGGAGGTATGGCGTTTTGCGAGACCTCCATACATATGGGTTACGTGGCCATCTACCCATGTTTATTAAAAATTTTTTAATGGACAGGAGATTCCAAGTTCGTGTGGGTTCGACACTTTCCCGTTCTTTTGTACAGGAACTTGGAGTCCCTCAAGGCTGTGTATTGAGTGTTACACCCTTCAGTATAAAGATAAATGCCATCACTGAACAACTCCCTCTCACTGTTGCGAATGGGCTGTATGTCGACGACTTTCACATCTCATGTCAGTCGTCAAACATGAGATATATTGAGCGGCAACTACAAACCGCCCTCAATTGTGTACAGAAGTGGACTCTGGCGAACGGCTTTAATTTCTCTCTCTCCAAAACTGTATGCATGCTCTTTTGCCGTCGACGGGGTATTCACCCTAATCCTGAACTTCATATCAGTGAAGTTTTGCTGCCAGTGGTCCCGGAGACCATATTCTTGGGGCTTATCTTTGATCGTAAACTGACCTTTATACCACACTTAAAGCAGCTTCTGGTCAAATGCACAAGAGCACTGAACATCCTCCGTGTTCTCTCTTCTACCAGTTGGGGGGCAGATCGCTGTTCAATGTTAAAGGTATATTGTGCTTTTATTAGATCGAAACTTGATTATGGATCAATGGTCTATAGCTCTGCCAGACCCTTGGCCTTAAAGATGCTGGACCCCATTCATCACCAAGGACTTCGACTCTGCACTGGGGCTTTCCGTACCTCTCCAGTTCAAAGTATATACATTGAATCTCATGAACCTTCTCTACACCTTCGCCGTTTGCAACTATCTTTACAATATACTTCGAAACTTCATTCCTTCCTTGGTGGGCAGTACTTTTTCAGAACAGACGATCTGTCATTGCTCCGTTTGGCCTTCGCATTCGGGCGCAATTGGATGAATTGGGTCTGTCCTTGGATAACACTGCAGGTTCCACAGGTTGGCCCATCCCACCATGGCTTTTTTCAGCCCCCAAATGTGACCTTTCTTTCAGTCACCTAAAAAAGGCAGATACTCCAGATTGGAAGTACTGTCTTTTATTCAATGAATATCTTTCAAACAATCATTCAGTTCCCATTTATACAGATGGTTCCAAATCAGGTAATTCAGTGGGCTCTGCTATAGTTTGCTGTGGTTCAGTAGTTGCGCGCAGAATCCCTTCTACAGCTTCTGTGTTCACTGCTGAACTGTATGCCATATCTCTTGCCCTGGATCATATTGCAGCTGAGCAGTACTCCAACTGCACTATTTATACTGATTCGCTTAGTTCTATACTTGCCTTGGAATCGCTACACGTTAGCTCACATCTTATTCTCGCTGATATTCGAAACCAACTGGCCCATTTCTCATTAGCAGCTACTTCAATCCAGTTTTTCTGGATACCAGGCCATGTTGGTATTTGCGGGAACGAGCTTGCAGACATGGCAGCTAAATATGTCTGCTTCAGCACCATCACTCCTATGCCTATTTCGTACATGGACTATGGTGTTGTCTTCAAGGCTCGGCTCCATGCCAGCTGGCAGTCCACTTGGAGTGAGCAACGTGACAACAAACTTTTTCAAATCAAACACAAAATTTGACTTTGGCCATCTAGCTTCCATAAAGTTCGGAAGGAGGAAGTTGTTCTCACTAGGCTATGCATTGGTCACAGTTTTTTAACTCATCATTTTCTTTTATCTGGAACTGATGCACCAATGTGTAGTTTGTGTAACACTCAAATCACTGTCAGCCATGTTTTACTTTCTTGCCATCGTTACAATTCTTACGACGGCAATATTTTAAACATATTTTTTCCCAGGGTCAATCTGTAACATTGGACAGAGTTATTGGTGATGGTGACTCTGTCCACCTTGATAATGTTTTTAATATTTTTTAATGGCCATTAATCTTTTTAATCTCATTTAAGTGTTGCATATTTATTCATTACACCTTTTTAATTGTGGTTCCTTTTTTACAGTTTTAATCTCTCTCCTTCAATTTGACATTGGACAATGGCCAGAACATTAAATAACTCGACACCAGGACTGGAAAGGCCAACTTCAGGTGACTAACGCTACTGTTTGAACTATCCATTTGAACCACTCGTTAGTCGTTTTGGCGAGTTGTTATTATACTTTTGCTGCATATCATTTCACACTTTTACTACTTAACTTTTTAGTACTGGCCATATTGACTCATAACCCGGAACCAGGACTGGTAAGACCAACTTCAGGTGACTGACGGTGGTTTTTATACTTACCTGTTAGTCTTCCTGGCGGGTTATGATCATTACCATTCTGCTTCAGGTAGTTCTTTACAACTTTGTTGACTGGATGTCAACATTGGTTTTTTATGCCATTTTCTGTTTTAATTGCCGTTTTGCTTATATCTTCAATTACTTTTACAAATTTTACTCCATTTACTTGACTTTTATCTTTTTACTGGACATTTGGCTACTCATTATTACGATTTTGCGGAGTGTCTTTTAAAACTTTTATTCTTTTACATTTTGATAATAGCTGCTATGACACATAACCCGGAACCAGGACTGGAAAGGCCAACTTCAGGTGATTGACGGTGGTTCTTGAACTTACCTGTTAGTCTTCCTGGCGGGTTATGATCATTACCATTTTGCTAGAGTAAATATTTTACAACTTTAAAGACTGGATGTCATCATTGGTTTTTACACCATTTTCTGTTTTAATTGCTGTTTTGTTTTTACCTTCATTTACTTTTACAAATTTTATTCCATTTACTTGACTTTATCTTTTTACTGGACATTTGGCTACTCATTGTTACAATTTTGCTATGTATCTTTTAAAACTTCTATTCTTTTACATTTTGATACTGGTTGCTATGACACATAACCCAGAACCAGGACTGGAAAGACCAACTTCAGGTGACTGACGGTGGTTCTTCAACTTACCTGTTAGACTTCCTGGCGGGTTATGATCATTACCTTTTTGCTAGAGTAAATACCTTACAACTTCTTATACTCTGCCTTCTATCTTAACATTGTAGACTAGGTGTCAACATTGGTTTTATACTTTTTTGTTTTACCTTCATTTCCATTTATGTCTATTACTACATTTTTTTTTTTTTACATTATTACCAAATGTCTGGCGCAGATAGCCGCACTGCTTTGTGCCATAAAACACTAAATCAATCAATCAATCAATCTATTTGCCAAATATCTTTCAAACCATCCTTCCATTCCCATTTATACAGATAGGTCAAAATCAGGTAACTGTGTAGGCTCTGCCATGGTTTGCTGTGATTTGGTTGTTGCATACAGAATCCCCTCTACAGTTTCTGTGTTCATAGCTAAATTGTATGTCATTTCTCTTGCTGTGAATCATATAGAAGTTATGCAGTACATGAACTGTACTATTTATACCAATTCACTTAGCTCTCTGTTAGCCCTGGAATTGCTTCACGTCAGTTTTCATCCTATTCTCATTGGTATTCAAAACTGACTGGTCCATTTATCTCTATCATCTACTTCTGTCCAGTTTTTCTGGATACCAGGCCATATTGGTATTCGTGGGAACAAGCTTGCTGATTTTGCAGCTAAGTCAGTCTGCTCTGGTACTATCCCTGCCATATCTGTTCCATATGTGGACTATAGTCCTGTATTCAAGGCTCAGCTCCACGCCAGTTGACAGTCAACTTGAAGTAAGCAACGTGATAATGAGCTTTTCTGAATCAAACCTTCTATTGCTCTTTTGTCATCTTGCTTCCATAAGGATCGGAAAGAGAAATTTGTTCGGACTAGGCTACACATTGGTCACAGTTTAATTTTTGCCACTTTCTTTTATGTGGTACTGATATACCAATGTGTGGCCTGTGTGGCACTGAAGTCTCAATAACACACATCTTACTGTCATGCTGTCATTACAATGACACCATTTGAAATATATTTTTATGGTGGGTTCACCTTTGACTTTGGTCAGTATCGTTGGTGAGGGTGAAATGATAATTTTTAAGGGCCATTGGTCTTTTTAACTCTTTAAGATTTTAATCTGAAAAATTGGACTATGTTCTGTTTTAGCTTGATTCCTTTTTACATATTTTACTGATTTTACATTTTACACTTTTACTGGCTGTTTGGCACAGACAGCCGAGTTGCTTTGTGCCAATGAACACTAAACAACAAACCATAGGTTTCTATAGACCAATTGTGATGTAAGGGTCTTATCAGTTATTCTAGAACAAACAAGAAACACACCACTAGTATATGTAAGGTTAACAGGCCATGTGATGTATCATTTGTAGATATTATTTGCTAGTGCATGCACTTTGATATATATATATTTTTAATTATTATTAATTTGTTGCTATGGCATCAACAGATTGCGCAAATGGTCCAAACATCATCTGTTACACTTGTAAGTTTGACAGAAGGTCAAGTTTTTTCTTCTCAATTTAAAAAAAGTATTTTTACATAATAGAGAAAAAAAATGAATATTTTCAAAATATGTGTAACTGAATTATGGACAATTTATTGTTGAAACCAAAACAACTTTTATGAAGTTTGAACTTGCAAACTCATATTTTTTTTTTATGAGTTATTGATATAAAGAAAATTTTGATTCTTAAGGATTTTTTTAATAGTTTATCTGTGTTTGGCTGGTAGTCAATGATTAGTTGAATTGTTACTTGATTATGATAAATTATTTATTTCACTGAAGTCTTATTTCACATGTTAAATATTAAACTCAGAAAAGTGTAAAAAGAAACAAACAACTCGTACACTTCTAACATTAAGCAAGTCTTGAAACAATTTTTCTTTGTATTAGGTAGACCACAGTCTCCTCTGAGTAGGTATTTTTGTTCAGAGACAGTTTTGGTTTCCATAATCCCCTAAATCCATTCTTCTGTAACAGTTGAATGTTACATGTTTAAATTAATGGCTGTTTACTCCTGTATTCATGCTGTAGTATTTTAGATATTGTATTGTTCAAATTGTTGGCCAGTGTCTTCCACAATAGGCTGTCACCAAATGACTAATTCTCAGCAGCTTGTTATTTTCAATGTGCAGGCTGAAATGTATACACAACTTCTAAGAAACATTATTTGAAACACAACTTGTTCTTACTGTTTTACTTTAGCATTCTCTATTGTTTTTTGCTCTTTAGTTGTTCTATGGTTAAAAAAATGACATATAGTTTACAAAATAATTTGTTTACTGTTTCTAAATTAGTATGCTCCTTACAAAAGTGGAGGTCAGAAAACATTAGCAGGTCGAGCACGTGCTCTAGGGCTTGAAGAATCAGCACTTCATATATTGGAAAATTTTGGTTCTCTTCAGACAATGTTGCCACGAAATTTTGTCAAAAATGATGTGAAAGGTAAGAACACTGTTAATTATTTATGTTCCCTCAGTGTTTTCTAGCATATAATTAATCCTTACCATGGCTAACATCACTTAAACTAGAGGTTTGTATCATAGTACTAGATAAACATAGGTTTTATACAATTACATATTATAATGCTACATCTTCTAGCATACTGCAAGATAAACCTTAGGATTTACCTGTAACAAGTAATACCCTAGGATTTACCTTATATATATATATATATCTGTAACAAGTAAAGCCTTAGGATTTACCTTGTATGTGTCTGTAACAAGTAATACCTTAGGAATTACCTTGTTTGTGTCTGTAACAAGTACTACCATAGTATTTACCTTGTATGTGTCTCTTACAAGTAATATCTTAGGATTTATGTCTGACATTTCTGTAACAATTGTGATAGAGCACAAGTGCATTTGAAAATGATACCTAAGTCTCTTTGATATTTATACTACTGTTGAAAACTTTCTTAAACTTGTTTTAATTAGGCTTGTCTACTGAACAAGAGGTATTGACAGGATGGCAGCATATAATAGCTGATGCCATTGCTAAGAATAGAGACATTCTGGACTTTGTTAGGAAACAGTAAGTATAAATATGTAACAATTGATTAAACTGTTTAGTATATGTATGGAATAGTATAATAACCTGAATGGCAACTTAAATTTGTAACCACAGTTTAAAGAATTAGTTTATCTTTCCAGTTGTACTGACTAGGTATGACTTCGTGGTTAGCATGTCAGTTTGCAAATTAAAGGATGTAGGGTTTAATACATGATGTTGCTGCACATGTTCCACTTTTTTAGCTATTTGATGCATTATAAATATGACAGTCAACCCTCTTTAATTTATTCAAAGATACACTTCTGGCTTTCTGTCTACTTAGTGGTCAGAAGTAGGGATTGCTATATTTGAAGATGTGTGACCTGGGTGTTCAATTCTTCCTGTTGAAAAATTTCAATTTGTTACAGATAAAAATATGGTATTTTTGTACATCAAAACTCAACAGATGGAAGTATTCAACTTAATGCCTTATGAGTAACATTACAGTGAATTGTATGGAAAACAAAGAATGGTTCTTGGTCTTCTGAGTTCTACATTTAATTTCTATAGTACTGATTTATCAGCAACAGCCCATCATAGTGATCATAGAGTAACAAGAATGATACACAAATAATGGGATATAAACCACAAAGAAGAAAGGGGAAGAACATTCTAATCCAAGTGTCTGATTAGACAAACAGCCAACCAGCATTACAGATGAAAACATTCAGACAGCTAGTAAAATAAACTCCTAGCACAGTGAGAAACCTGAAAAAGTGTATAATACTTTTTCACCAGAAAGGTCCAGATGTACATCTGTAATTTTGTGTACTCCATATCAGGACTTTTCTGAAAATGTCACCAGATTAACACCCAATACATAATACCTAACTAGACATTAGTGACCATAAGAAATGTTACTAATAATTAAGCTTAAATAGACTACTTGTGTCAAAGGTTGATGTCTTGTCACTAAGCTTTATAATAAAAACTTGAAAATACCATTTGACTGTTTTCAGATGTAAGTATACCTGTGATAGTGACAAAGAATCTCATCAATTTAAAAATAACTCTATGTGGATATTAAGCTAGTGTAAAATTACACATTTTATGAAAAACAAACTTATAATTGTATACATAAAGACAACTTATTTTTGTTTTAAAGTGGTGTTTATTGTCCAGGTCTTTTAAAGCTTTGACATTTCTTTTAGCTCAATGAAATGTACTTTTCTGACTCTCAAGTTGAAACATTTTATTCAGTTTTAATTTTTTCCCATATCTTTCAAGTTGAAATATTTTTTGTAATTGTAGCAAAATATTATTTTCTTCCTAGATGATCAAGGTAAAAAAAGAATTGGCCAAATGTAAAAACAAAGAATAGTTTCAGTATCATGTAATTGTTTACAGATGCAAGTCCATGGATGTTACAGTAACAAGTTTAAAATCCTCGACTGCTGAGAAGCTGGATAAACAAGCCTTTGTAGAAGGTCGTGACACCTCAAATTACAAGTTTGAAAATTACTTTAACTTCAAGGTTTCTGTCCAGGATATCAAATCTTATCAGGTTAGCCACAAATGGTTTATTTAATTTTGGCTTTATCCTTTCATTTGAGAGCAGTTTTTGATCACCTGAAAATATTTAAACTTTGGGTTTTTTTTATTGTGAATGTAATGATTATTTGTTCCAGTGATTTAAATTTAACACTTTTTTTTCATATCATATGTAAAATGTTTTAGTTGAGTATCTTTACAATATATCTGCAATTTATCAGGATTGAAGTTGGTTGAAAATCTGTTAGTCAGTAACAAGAGCCTTCCCTTTTGTCCAGTTAGCTCAAGTACTGTTGGAACAGAATGATCCAGCTTTAGAATCTAAAAAATGATGCATGTTTCAAAGCATTTAGTTTACAGTTACTGGTAAACCTTGTGTGTCAAGCATTTTGTTCATCTGCCTCATTAAGAAGTTGACTGGGAAAGTTAAATCTATTAATGACATATTACTAAAGAGTAAATAAAGTGTTGTGTTAAGATTAACTTTTGAATAGTATTAATAATAAAAACTACACTTCTCACTGTATTAAATGTTGAATGTACATTTACGTGACACACAGTAGCAGAGCATGTCACTCCACTCTGTCCTGACCACAAAAAATATAATTATAAGCTACTCAGTGATGTCGAGAAAACCCACTTGTAGAGAAATATATACGCAAAAACGGCTCGTTTGGGTTGAGAAAATATTTCAACCCAAACGAGCCGTTTTTTTCATATATAATTATAAGCTACTGTTTTGTGAAAATCCCCATTGGGTTACAAAACCAGTCTTGTAATACAAACATTAGAAAACACTGTAATACATTTTTTATCAAACTCCACCCCTCTAAGCTCAACGGAAAGCTTGGACTAACAAGAAGCACGGTACATTATAAAATGAAAATATAAATGCTCCACCAGGTGAATATGGTGTCTTCCCTCTCACTTTCAGTTGGACATTCTACTTGTTACAAATATTGCATGTGTTGTTGGTGTGTTGTATGTGACTCTTTGTTGAAATTTTGCACATTAAAATATATGATGTGTATAATATTTTAAACTGGTTCAGCATTCTACATGTTGGAACAGAACAGAAATTGCAAGATTTTTATATAAAATTATTAAAGATTTGTTACTTAGAAAAGTAAGTGTAATAGACATTAATTTGCTACAGGTTTTGTAACACTAACAGAAAGTTATTACTTAGTGAACTGAACAAAATATCAGCATGAGGTGTTTTATTTAATGAGTACCATTGTTCAGGCATAGTATTCAATTACACTATAGGTTTTCATTTGAAATGGTTTGAAAGTGTTTGAAAGGGATAGAGCAGAAACAAGAAAGTTTATACAAAGTTAGACAGTGAATAATGTTAGAATAACTTTATTTCCTTTTGTAAACATCTAAGAACTCAGTTCTGTAAGTACATATGTTATTATTTTCTGATATATAAATGTAATTTTCACACACTAATATATTTGTATAGGTACTAATTAATGACTTTCATTGATGTTAATTCAAAACCTGTTTATAGATACTTGCTATAAATCGTGGAGAAAACCAGAAAGTCCTGACAACCAAAATTGTTATTCCTATTTACATTAAGTTAGCAACGTTTGAGCTGTGTCGTAGAAAGTGGGGGGTACTTAGTAGAGATAAAGAAACGGCAGACTTGATTGAGAAGAGTATTCAAGATGCATATTCTCGTTTGTTGGAACCCCACATTTGTCGAGAAATCAGGTAGTCCCATAATTTGTTTGGGTGTGAAGTCACTACTTGTGCAGTTTAAAAGATTTTTGTTTTGGTGTTTCTTGAAGTTTTCTGTCATGATTGTTAAATAACTCTTTTGATATGACTTGGCTGTAATATTATGGGTTTAACTGTACCAATGAAGTTTGATTTATAACAAAGTACTAGCTGTGTATATGTAGCTAATAATGTTATTCCAGTTTCATGGGTGTTATTAGAAGATTGTATTCTGTAATTATTCCGAGATTTAGAAAAGCCTGTAATAGTAGACCATTAACATTTTCGTTTAAATTCACAGTTTCAGAGTACTAAATAAAAATACACTTATACTGGATAAAAATACACTTCAAAGTACAGAAAAAGAAAATGGTTATCTTACAAGTTCAATCATATTTATATAAATTATTTTTATTAAATATCTTGCAATGAAATTGTTTTTAAACAAATGTAATTTGTGACATCATTGAACTATTTTTAATTGTGCAAAGTGCAATTACCATATCTAATAATATAGTAATTGCACTTTGTTTTACCAGTATGTTAATATCAAGGTTGGTTTTTAAAACCTTAATTTCTAGTGCTTATCCAACAGTGTTTGTGTAGTAATTGTTTCAAATGTGAGAATGCCCTAATCTTTCCATTATTTCTCAGCATCCCATATGTGGTAATACTATGTTAGTAAAGCATTTTGTATATTGTATGTAGAAACACGCCTGTAGAGGGCTTTGTTGTTGTAGCTGAAAGCTTGTGAATGGAATAACTAAGGAACAAAGGGATTTTTTATTTTATGTTACAGAGCTGAACTCACAAAGAGGGCTGAAAAAGAATCTGTTGACGTTTTTAGTGCCAACTTGAAACGGTTGTTGTTGATTCCTCCTCTTCGAGGAAGGACAATTTTGGGGGTTGACCCAGGATTCAAACATGGATGTAAATTAGCCCTTATTTCATCAACAGGTAAATATATCAGATGTCAAACTCAAACATATAATCTGCAGTTGCTTTGATAAAAGGAAAAAAATGTATAAAAATACATTAAATAAGTTATTATGATCATGTGTTCAAAGGTCCTAGAAAAATAGAGAGCCAAATAAATCTTAGAAAATACAAACATCAGATTTCATTTGCTGACCTGCCAGTATTATACATATACATAAAACATCAGATTTCATTTGCTGACCTGCCAGTATTATACATATACATAAAACATCAGATTTCGTTTGCTGACCTGCCAGTATTATACATATACATAAAACATCAGATTTCATTTGCTGACCTGCCAGTATTATACATATACATAAAACATCAGATTTCATTTGTTGACCTGCCAGTATTATACATATACATAAAACATCAGATTTCATTTGCTGACCTGCCAGTATTATACATATACATAAAACATCAGATTTCATTTGCTGACCTGCCAGTATTATACATATACATAAAACATCAGATTTCATTTCGTGACTTGCCAGTATTACACATATACATAAAACATCAGATTTCATTTGCTGACCTGCCAGTATTATACATATACATAAAACATCAGATTTCATTTGTTGACCTGCCAGTATTATACATATACATAAAACATCAGATTTCATTTGCTGACCTGCCAGTATTATACATATACATAAAACATCAGATTTCATTTGCTGACCTGCCAGTATTATACATATACATAAAACATCAGATTTCATTTGCTGACCTGCCAGTATTATACATATACATCAAACATCAGATTTCATTTGCTGACCTGCCAGTATTATACATATACATAAAACATCAGATTTCATTTGGTGACGTGCCTGTATTATACATATACATAAAACATCAGATTTCATTTGTTCACCTGCCAGTATTATACATATACATAAAACATCAGATTTCATTTGTTCACCTGCCAGTATTATACATATACATAAAACATCAGATTTCATTTGTTAACCTGCCAGTATTATACATATACATAAAACATCAGATTTCATTTGCTGACCTGCCACTATTATACATATACATAAAACATCAGATTTCATTTGCTGACCTGCCAGTATTATACATATACATAAAACATCAGATTTCATTTGCTGATTTGCCAGTATTATACATATACATAAAACATCAGATTTCATTTGCTGACCTGCCAGTATTATACATATACATAAAACATCAGATTTCATTTGGTGACCTGCCAGTATTATACATATACATAAAACATCAGATTTCATTTGCTGACCTGCCAGTATTATACATATACATAAAACATCAGATTTCATTTGGTGACCTGCCAGTATTATACATATACATAAAACATCAGATTTCATTTGCTGACCTGCCAGTATTATACATATACATAAAACATCAGATTTCATTTGTTGACCTGCCAGTATTATACATATACATAAAACATCAGATTTCATTTGTTGACCTGCCAGTATTATACATATCAACAAAACATCAGATTTCATTTGCTGACCTGCCAGTATTATACATATACATAAAACATCAGATTTCATTTGCTGACCTGCCAGTATTATACATATACATAAAACATCAGATTTCATTTGCTGACCTGCCAGTATTATACATATACATAAAACATCAGATTTCATTTGCTGACCTGCCAGTATTATACATATACATAAAACATCAGATTTCATTTGCTGACCTGCCAGTATTATACATATACATAAAACATCAGATTTCATTTGCTGACCTGCCAGTATTATACATATACATAAAACATCAGATTTCATTTGCTGACCTGCCAGTATTATACATATACATAAAACATCAGATTTCATTTGCTGACCTGCCAGTATTATACATATACATAAAACATCAGATTTCATTTGTTGACCTGCCAGTATTATACATATACATAAAACATCAGATTTCATTTGCTGACCTGCCAGTATTATACATATACATAAAACATCAGATTTCATTTGCTGACCTACCAGTATTATACATATACATAAAACATCAGATTTCATTTGCTGACCTGCCAGTATTATACATATACATAAAACATCAGATTTCATTTGCTGACCTGCCAGTATTATACATATACATAAAACATCAGATTTCATTTGCTGACCTGCCAGTATTATACATATACATAAAACATCAGATTTCATTTGCTGACCTGCCAGTATTATACATATACATAAAACATCAGATTTCATTTGCTGACCTGCCAGTATTATACATATACATAAAACGTCAGATTTCATTTGCTGACCTGCCAGTATTATACATATACATAAAACGTCAGATTTCATTTGCTGACCTGCCAGTATTATACATATACATAAAACATCAGATTTCATTTGCTGACCTGCCAGTATTATACATATACATAAAACATCAGATCAGATTTCATTTGATTTCATGACCTGCCAGTATTATACATATACATAAAACATCAGATTTCATTTGGTGACCTGCCAGTATTATACATATACATAAAACATCAGATTTCATTTGGTGACCTGCCAGTATTATACATATACATAAAACATCAGATTTCATTTGCTGACCTGCCAGTATTATACATATACATAAAACATCAGATTTCATTTGGTGACCTGCCAGTATTATACATATACATAAAACATCAGATTTCATTTGGTGACCTGCCAGTATTATACATATACATAAAACATCAGATTTCATTTGGTGACCTGCCAGTATTATACATATACATAAAACATCAGATTTCATTTGGTGACCTGCCAGTATTATACATATACATAAAACATCAGATTTCATTTGGTGACCTGCCAGTATTATACATATACATAAAACATCAGATTTCATTTCATTTGGACCTGACCTGCCTGTATTATACATATACATAAAACATCAGATTTCATTTGTTGACCTCCCAGTATTATACATATACATAAAACATCAGATTTCATTTGTTGACATATACATAAAACATCAGATTTCATTTGTTGACCTCCCAGTATTATACATATACATAAAACATCAGATTTCATTTGTTGACCTGCCAGTATTATACATATACATAAAACATCAGATTTCATTTGTTGACCTGCCAGTATTATACATATACATAAAACATCAGATTTCATTTGTGACCTGCCAGTATTATACATATACATAAAACATCAGATTTCATTTGTTGACCTGCCAGTATTATACATATACATAAAACATCAGATTTCATTTGCTGACCTGCCAGTATTATACATATACATAAAACATCAGATTTCATTTGCTGACCTGCCAGTATTATACATATACATAAAACATCAGATTTCATTTGCTGACCTGCCAGTATTATACATATACATAAAACATCAGATTTCATTTGCTGACCTGCCAGTATTATACATATACATAAAACATCAGATTTCATTTGCTGACCTGCCAGTATTATACATATACATAAAACATCAGATTTCATTTGCTGACCTGCCAGTATTATACATATACATAAAACATCAGATTTCATTTGCTGACCTGCCAGTATTATACATATACATAAAACATCAGATTTCATTTGCTGACCTGCCAGTATTATACATATACATAAAACATCAGATTTCATTTGCTGACCTGCCAGTATTATACATATACATAAAACATCAGATTTCATTTGCTGACCTGCCAGTATTATACATATACATAAAACATCAGATTTCATTTGCTGACCTGCCAGTATTATACATATACATAAAACATCAGATTTCATTTGCTGACCTGCCAGTATTATACATATACATAAAACATCAGATTTCATTTGCTGACCTGCCAGTATTATACATATACATAAAACATCAGATTTCATTTGCTGACCTGCCAGTATTATACATATACATAAAACATCAGATTTCATTTGCTGACCTGCCAGTATTATACATATACATAAAACATCAGATTTCATTTGCTGACCTGCCAGTATTATACATATACATAAAACATCAGATTTCATTTGCTGACCTGCCAGTATTATACATATACATAAAACATCAGATTTCATTTGCTGACCTGCCAGTATTATACATATACATAAAACATCAGATTTCATTTGCTGACCTGCCAGTATTATATATACATAAAACATCACATACCTGCCAGTATTACATAAAACATCAGATTTCATTTGCTGACCTGCCAGTATTATACATATACATAAAACATCAGATTTCATTTGCTGACCTGCCAGTATTATACATATACATAAAACATCAGATTTCATTTGCTGACCTGCCAGTATTATACATATACATAAAACATCAGATTTCATTTGCTGACCTGCCAGTATTATACATATACATAAAACATCAGATTTCATTTGCTGACCTGCCAGTATTATACATATACATAAAACATCAGATTTCATTTGCTGACCTGCCAGTATTATACATATACATAAAACATCAGATTTCATTTGCTGACCTGCCAGTATTATACATATACATAAAACATCAGATTTCATTTGCTGACCTGCCAGTATTATACATATACATAAAACATCAGATTTCATTTGCTGACCTGCCAGTATTATACATATACATAAAACATCAGATTTCATTTGCTGACCTGCCAGTATTATACATATACATAAAACATCAGATTTCATTTGCTGACCTGCCAGTATTATACATATACATAAAACATCAGATTTCATTTGCTGACCTGCCAGTATTATACATATACATAAAACATCAGATTTCATTTGCTGACCTGCCAGTATTATACATATACATAAAACATCAGATTTCATTTGCTGACCTGCCAGTATTATACATATACATAAAACATCAGATTTCATTTGCTGACCTGCCAGTATTATACATATACATAAAACATCAGATTTCATTTGCTGACCTGCCATCAGATTTAAAACATCAGATTTCATTTGCTGACCTGCCAGTATTATACATATACATAAAACATCAGATTTCATTTGCTGACCTGCCAGTATTATACATATACATAAAACATCAGATTTCATTTGCTGACCTGCCAGTATTATACATATACATAAAACATCAGATTTCATTTGCTGACCTGCCAGTATTATACATATACATAAAACATCAGATTTCATTTGCTGACCTGCCAGTATTATACATATACATAAAACATCAGATTTCATTTGCTGACCTGCCAGTATTATACATATACATAAAACATCAGATTTCATTTGCTGACCTGCCAGTATTATACATATACATAAAACATCAGATTTCATTTGCTGACCTGCCAGTATTATACATATACATAAAACATCAGATTTCATTTGCTGACCTGCCAGTATTATACATATACATAAAACATCAGATTTCATTTGCTGACCTGCCAGTATTATACATATACATAAAACATCAGATTTCATTTGCTGACCTGCCAGTATTATACATATACATAAAACATCAGATTTCATTTGTTGACCTGCCAGTATTATACATATACATAAAACATCAGATTTCATTTGTTGACCTGCCAGTATTATACATATACATAAAACATCAGATTTCATTTGTTGACCTGCCAGTATTATACATATACATAAAACATCAGATTTCATTTGTTGACCTGCCAGTATTATACATATACATAAAACATCAGATTTCATTTGTTGACCTGCCAGTATTATACATATACATAAAACATCAGATTTCATTTGTTGACCTGCCAGTATTATACATATACATAAAACATCAGATTTCATTTGCTGACCTGCCAGTATTATACATATACATAAAACATCAGATTTCATTTGCTGACCTGCCAGTATTATACATATACATAAAACATCAGATTTCATTTGCTTGACCTGCCAGTATTATACATATACATAAAACATCAGATTTCATTTGCTGACCTGCCAGTATTATACATATACATAAAACATCAGATTTCATTTGCTGACCTGCCAGTATTATACATATACATAAAACATCAGATTTCATTTGCTGACCTGCCAGTATTATACATATACATAAAACATCAGATTTCATTTGCTGACCTGCCAGTATTATACATATACATAAAACATCAGATTTCATTTGCTGACCTGCCAGTATTATACATATACATAAAACATCAGATTTCATTTGCTGACCTGCCAGTATTATACATATACATAAAACATCAGATTTCATTTGCTGACCTGCCAGTATTATACATTACATAAAACATCAGATTTCATTTGCTGACCTGCCAGTATTATACATATACATAAAACATCAGATTTCATTTGCTGACCTGCCAGTATTATACATATACATAAAACATCAGATTTCATTTGCTGACCTGCCAGTATTATACATATACATAAAACATCAGATTTCATTTGTTGACCTGCCAGTATTATACATATACATAAAACATCAGATTTCATTTGCTGACCTGCCAGTATTATACATATACATAAAACATCAGATTTCATTTGCTGACCTGCCAGTATTATACATATACATAAAACATCAGATTTCATTTGCTGACCTGCCAGTATTATACATATACATAAAACATCAGATTTCATTTGCTGACCTGCCAGTATTATACATATACATAAAACATCAGATTTCATTTGCTGACCTGCCAGTATTATACATATACATAAAACATCAGATTTCATTTGCTGACCTGCCAGTATTATACATATACATAAAACATCAGATTTCATTTGCTGACCTGCCAGTATTATACATATACATAAAACATCAGATTTCATTTGCTGACCTGCCAGTATTATACATATACATAAAACATCAGATTTCATTTGCTGACCTGCCAGTATTATACATATACATAAAACATCAGATTTCATTTGCTGACCTGCCAGTATTATACATATACATAAAACATCAGATTTCATTTGTTGACCTGCCAGTATTATACATATACATAAAACATCAGATTTCATTTGCTGACCTGCCAGTATTATACATATACATAAAACATCAGATTTCATTTGTTGACCTGCCAGTATTATACATATACATAAAACATCAGATTTCATTTGTTGACCTGCCAGTATTATACATATACATAAAACATCAGATTTCATTTGTTGACCTGCCAGTATTATACATATACATAAAACATCAGATTTCATTTGCTGACCTGCCAGTATTATACATATACATAAAACATCAGATTTCATTTGCCTGAGTATTATACATATACATAAAACATCAGATTTCATTTGCTGACCTGCCAGTATTATACATATACATAAAACATCAGATTTCATTTGCTGACCTGCCAGTATTATACATATACATAAAACATCAGATTTCATTTGTTGACCTGCCAGTATTATACATATACATAAAACATCAGATTTCATTTGCTGACCTGCCAGTATTATACATATACATAAAACATCAGATTTCATTTGCTGACCTGCCAGTATTATACATATACATAAAACATCAGATTTCATTTGCTGACCTGCCAGTATTATACATATACATAAAACATCAGATTTCATTTGCTGACCTGCCAGTATTATACATATACATAAAACATCAGATTTCATTTGCTGACCTGCCAGTATTATACATATACATAAAACATCAGATTTCATTTGCTGACCTGCCAGTATTATACATATACATAAAACATCAGATTTCATTTGCTGACCTGCCAGTATTATACATATACATAAAACATCAGATTTCATTTGATTTCATGACCTGCCAGTATTATACATATACATAAAACATCAGATTTCATTTGCTGACCTGCCAGTATTATACATATACATAAAACATCAGATTTCATTTGCTGACCTGCCAGTATTATACATATACATAAAACATCAGATTTCATTTGCTGACCTGCCAGTATTATACATATACATAAAACATCAGATTTCATTTGCTGACCTGCCAGTATTATACATATACATAAAACATCAGATTTCATTTGCTGACCTGCCAGTATTATACATATACATAAAACATCAGATTTCATTTGTTGACCTGCCAGTATTATACATATACATAAAACATCAGATTTCATTTGTTGACCTGCCAGTATTATACATATACATAAAACATCAGATTTCATTTGCTGACCTGCCAGTATTATACATATACATAAAACATCAGATTTCATTTGCTGACCTGCCAGTATTATACATATACATAAAACATCAGATTTCATTTGCTGACCTGCCAGTATTATACATATACATAAAACATCAGATTTCATTTGCTGACCTGCCAGTATTATACATATACATAAAACATCAGATTTCATTTGCTGACCTGCCAGTATTATACATATACATAAAACATCAGATTTCATTTGCCTGACCTGCCAGTATTATACATATACATAAAACATCAGATTTCATTTGCTGACCTGCCAGTATTATACATATACATAAAACATCAGATTTCATTTGGTGACCTGCCAGTATTATACATATACATAAAACATCAGATTTCATTTGCTGACCTGCCAGTATTATACATATACATAAAACATCAGATTTCATTTGCCTGACATAAAACATGCCAGTATATTATACATATACATAAAACATCAGATTTCATTTGCTGACCTGCCAGTATTATACATATACATAAAACATCAGATTTCATTTGCTGACCTGCCAGTATTATACATATACATAAAACATCAGATTTCATTTGCTGACCTGCCAGTATTATACATATACATAAAACATCAGATTTCATTTGCTGACCTGCCAGTATTATACATATACATAAAACATCAGATTTCATTTGCTGACCTGCCAGTATTATACATATACATAAAACATCAGATTTCATTTGCTGACCTGCCAGTATTATACATATACATAAAACATCAGATTTCATTTGCTGACCTGCCAGTATTATACATATACATAAAACATCAGATTTCATTTGTTGACCTGCCAGTATTATACATATACATAAAACATCAGATTTCATTTGCTGACCTGCCAGTATTATACATATACATAAAACATCAGATTTCATTTGCTGACCTGCCAGTATTATACATATACATAAAACATCAGATTTCATTTGCTGACCTGCCAGTATTATACATATACATAAAACATCAGATTTCATTTGCTGACCTGCCAGTATTATACATATACATAAAACATCAGATTTCATTTGCTGACCTGCCAGTATTATACATATACATAAAACATCAGATTTCATTTGTTGACCTGCCAGTATTATACATATACATAAAACATCAGATTTCATTTGTTGACCTGCCAGTATTATACATATACATAAAACATCAGATTTCATTTGTTGACCTGCCAGTATTATACATATACATAAAACATCAGATTTCATTTGCTGACCTGCCAGTATTATACATATACATAAAACATCAGATTTCATTTGTTGACCTGCCAGTATTATACATATACATAAAACATCAGATTTCATTTGCTGACCTGCCAGTATTATACATATACATAAAACATCAGATTTCATTTGTTGACCTGCCAGTATTATACATATACATAAAACATCAGATTTCATTTGCTGACCTGCCAGTATTATACATATACATAAAACATCAGATTTCATTTGCTGACCTGCCAGTATTATACATATACATAAAACATCAGATTTCATTTGCTGACCTGCCAGTATTATACATATACATAAAACATCAGATTTCATTTGCTGACCTGCCAGTATTATACATATACATAAAACATCAGATTTCATTTGCTGACCTGCCAGTATTATACATATACATAAAACATCAGATTTCATTTGTTGACCTGCCAGTATTATACATATACATAAAACATCAGATTTCATTTGCTGACCTGCCAGTATTATACATATACATAAAACATCAGATTTCATTTGCTGACCTGCCAGTATTATACATATACATAAAACATCAGATTTCATTTGCTGACCTGCCAGTATTATACATATACATAAAACATCAGATTTCATTTGTTGACCTGCCAGTATTATACATATACATAAAACATCAGATTTCATTTGCTGACCTGCCAGTATTATACATATACATAAAACATCAGATTTCATTTGCTGACCTGCCAGTATTATACATATACATAAAACATCAGATTTCATTTGCTGACCTGCCAGTATTATACATATACATAAAACATCAGATTTCATTTGTTGACCTGCCAGTATTATACATATACATAAAACATCAGATTTCATTTGCTGACCTGCCAGTATTATACATATACATAAAACATCAGATTTCATTTGCTGACCTGCCAGTATTATACATATACATAAAACATCAGATTTCATTTGCTGACCTGCCAGTATTATACATATATACATAAAACATCAGATTTCATTTGTTGACCTGCCAGTATTATACATATACATAAAACATCAGATTTCATTTGCTGACCTGCCAGTATTATACATATACATAAAACATCAGATTTCATTTGTTGACCTGCCAGTATTATACATATACATAAAACATCAGATTTCATTTGTTGACCTGCCAGTATTATACATATACATAAAACATCAGATTTCATTTGTTGACCTGCCAGTATTATACATATACATAAAACATCAGATTTCATTTGCTGACCTGCCAGTATTATACATATACATAAAACATCAGATTTCATTTGCTGACCTGCCAGTATTATACATATACATAAAACATCAGATTTCATTTGTTGACCTGCCAGTATTATACATATACATAAAACATCAGATTTCATTTGCTGACCTGCCAGTATTATACATATACATAAAACATCAGATTTCATTTGCTGACCTGCCAGTATTATACATATACATAAAACATCAGATTTCATTTGTTGACCTGCCAGTATTATACATATACATAAAACATCAGATTTCATTTGGTGACCTGCCAGTATTATACATATACATAAAACATCAGATTTCATTTGGTGACCTGCCAGTATTATACATATACATAAAACATCAGATTTCATTTGTTGACCTGCCAGTATTATACATATACATAAAACATCAGATTTCATTTGGTGACCTGCCAGTATTATACATATACATAAAACATCAGATTTCATTTACTGACCTCCCAGTATTATACATATACATAAAACATCAGATTTCATTTGGTGACCTGCCAGTATTATACATATACATAAAACATCAGATTTCATTTGGTGACCTGCCAGTATTATACATATACATAAAACATCAGATTTCATTTGTTGACCTGCCAGTATTATACATATACATAAAACATCAGATTTCATTTGTTGACCTGCCAGTATTATACATATACATAAAACATCAGATTTCATTTGTTGACCTGCCAGTATTATACATATACATAAAACATCAGATTTCATTTGGTGACCTGCCAGTATTATACATATACATAAAACATCAGATTTCACATATACATAAAACATCAGATTTCATTTGGTGACCTGCCAGTATTATACATATGCATAAAACATCAGATTTCATTTGGTGACCTGCCAGTATTATACATATGCATAAAACATCAGATTTCATTTGTTGACCTGCCAGTATTATACATATACATAAAACATCAGATTTCATTTGGTGACCTGCCAGTATTATACATATACATAAAACATCAGATTTCATTTGTTGACCTGCCAGTATTATACATATACATAAAACATCAGATTTCATTTGGTGACCTGCCAGTATTATACATATACATAAAACATCAGATTTCATTTGGTGACCTGCCAGTATTATACATATACATAAAACATCAGATTTCATTTGCTGACCTGCCAGTATTATACATATACATAAAACATCAGATTTCATTTGTTGACCTGCCAGTATTATACATATACATAAAACATCAGATTTCATTTGCTGACCTGCCAGTATTATACATATACATAAAACATCAGATTTCATTTGCTGACCTGCCAGTATTATACATATACATAAAACATCAGATTTCATTTGGTGACCTGCCAGTATTATACATATACATAAAACATCAGATTTCATTTGGTGACCTGCCAGTATTATACATATACATAAAACATCAGATTTCATTTGGTGACCTGCCAGTATTATACATATACATAAAACATCAGATTTCATTTGGTGACCTGCCAGTATTATACATATACATAAAACATCAGATTTCATTTGCTGACCTACCAGTATTATACATATACATAAAACATCAGATTTCATTTACTGACCTGCCAGTATTATACATATACATAAAACATCAGATTTCATTTGCTGACCTACCAGTATTATACATATACATAAAACATCAGATTTCATTTGTTGACCTGCCAGTATTATACATATACATAAAACATCAGATTTCATTTGTTGACCTGCCAGTATTATACATATACATAAAACATCAGATTTCATTTGGTGACCTGCCAGTATTATACATATACATAAAACATCAGATTTCATTTGTTGACCTGCCAGTATTATACATATACATAAAACATCAGATTTCATTTGCTGACCTGCCAGTATTATACATATACATAAAACATCAGATTTCATTTGCTGACCTGCCAGTATTATACATATACATAAAACATCAGATTTCATTTGCTGACCTGCCAGTATTATACATATACATAAAACATCAGATTTCATTTGTTTACCTGCCAGTATTATACATATACATATAACATCAGATTTCATTTGTTGACCTGCCAGTATTATACATATACATAAAACATCAGATTTCATTTGGTGACCTGCCAGTATTATACATATACACAAATCATCAGATTTCATTTGTTGACGTGCCTGTATTATACATATACATAAAACATCAGATTTCATTTGTTGACCTGCCAGTATTATACATATACATAAAACATCAGATTTCATTTGCTGACCTGCCAGTATTATACATATACATAAAACATCAGATTTCATTTGGTGACCTGCCAGTATTATACATATACATAAAACATCAGATTTCATTTCCTGACCTGCCAGTATTATACATATACATAAATCATCAGATTTCATTTGGTGACCTGCCAGTATTATACATATACATAAAACATCAGATTTCATTTGCTGACCTGCCAGTATTATACATATACAAAAACATCAGATTTCATTTGCTGACCTGCCAGTATTATACATATACATAAAACATCAGATTTCATTTGCTGACCTGCCAGTATTATACATATACATAAAACATCAGATTTCATTTGCTGACCTGCCAGTATTATACATATAGAAAAAACATCAGATTTCATTTGGTGACCTGCCAGTATTATACATATACATAAAACATCAGATTTCATTTGTTGACCTGCCAGTATTATACATATACATAAAACATCAGATTTCATTTGCTGACCTGCCAGTATTATACATATACATAAAACATCAGATTTCATTTGCTGACCTGCCAGTATTATACATATACATAAAACATCAGATTTCATTTGCTGACCTGCCAGTATTATACATATACATAAAACATCAGATTTCATTTGTTGACCTGCCAGTATTATACATATACATAAAACATCAGATTTCATTTGCTGACCTGCCAGTATTATACATATACATAAAACATCAGATTTCATTTGGTGACCTGCCAGTATTATACATATACATAAAACATCAGATTTCATTTGTTGACCTGCCAGTATTATACATATACATAAAACATCAGATTTCATTTGTTGACCTGCCAGTATTATACATATACAAAAACATCAGATTTCATTTGCTGACCTGCCAGTATTATACATATACATAAAACATCAGATTTCATTTGTTGACCTGCCAGTATTATACATATACATAAAACATTAACACTTTTTTAAAAAATTATGAAAACTATTTCACTTTTTTCTTTTAAATAGAAAAAAATTCTTATAAACTATTTAAATGAATCATTATATTGTAACCTAATATTTAATTTAATAGAACCTGTTGTGTATTTCTTAATTTTTTGTGATATAATTGAATAAATTTAAGAATTTGGTAGTATGTCATGTAAAGAGTCATGAACAATACTGTTTTTCAATTATACAGAAAATGTGTTGAGTTTTCATTCCATTTAATATTACATACGTATAAACAATATTTTCAATTTTAATTTTTTTTCTTCTGATTTTTGCTTTAGGAGATCTTTTAGAAACAAATGTTATCCATCCACAAAGGTCGGCAAAAGAAAGTAAAACAGTACTTCAGAACATATTGTTAACTCATAGGTATATGCTCTTTCAAACATTATTTTATATAATTCATAGTTAGTGTAAAATTATTTATGAAATGTGTGTACTTTTATTTTTACTCAGTAAACTCAATAAAAAAAGTCCCAAAATTACAGTTTGTTAAAAATAGAAAAATTCATCTGTTAGGTTTATAAATGGATATCCTTGTACTTGACTAATTATTTGAAAAGAATTATTTTATGATCATTATAAACATTTGTTTATTCTTATATTTCCTGTCTTTTATCCATTGTATTATGTTTGAAAAGTAGCTTCATGGAAATGTACGGGATGATACTGACTTAACTGTAGGAAGAGAACAGAGCACAAATGTTTATGACTTTAACTGTGCAAACAGATAAGATATATGCATGTGTGTGTGTGACAAGAATAGTTCATTGCGTGTTACTTAAATGTAGCAAAATCAGTATTTCTTAAGTATTTTGGGCTATAACTCTAATATTCTTGTTTCCTTAGGATAATGGTTTGCTAGGTTACCCCATTTTAATATCAATCATTAGTGAGGAAATTTTTGCAAAGAAGTTAGGCCTGCTTTAGTTTTGGAATTTCTGTAGAAATGTTGTTTGTGAAGTAAGGCCTACCAGTAAGTATAGCTTGTAGCAAACATTATTGAAGAAATAAATGAATTTGTTATCATTAAGTGGACTGAAGTTTGCATTATGTTTACCAAATATTCCAAAAGATCCAACCTAATAATAGAACATGTATTTAACTAAATCCTTGGTCACCTGTAATTGAACACAGCTATCTGAAAATGTTAATAATTTATATTGGTTTATCTCAGATTCTTCACCTGGTTTTCTTTTGTCACATTCCAGGTGTGAAACCATAGCTCTCGGTAATGGCACAGCTTGTCGAGAAACTGAAGAATTTCTTTCTTCATTAATTCAAAACAGAGTATTTGCTCCCTTAGATGTAATGTACTGGTAAGTAAAATTGATGGCACATTCATTATTACATCTAAATTAACTTGAAATTTGTTTCAGCTTATTGTTTTCTGATGAATTTGAATTACAGACAGGAATTCTAAAACTGCTTTCTTTTCTAACTAGATGTCTTTGGGTAAGGAAGTGTTGTTTTATTAGGTGTAGAAACTCAGTCCTTTGGTGCTCAGCTGCTAATAATTAGGGTTACATTTAGAATGCTTCTTTATTAGAATTTGTGTTCAAACCAATGTAAGAATAACCATACTTTATTACTCAACATGTCAGTGTGGACTAGCATACAGTTTAAATGCACATTTTAAAAATACAGGTTTGTAAGAGATGCTTTCTTTAATTCCAGTACGAAACATTTCATTTCACCAGAAATGCCCATTTTTATCCCATGTTAAAATTAAAATGAATACTGTCAGTTAATCAGAATTGGAATTCAACATAACTGTTATTCCTGTTTTATCTAACTAGTGACTGAGATCTAGAATGTCTTTCTTCTTTTTTGAGTGATAGTTAGAGTTTTAGCATGTACAGTGTTGTAGGATTTGGATATAAAGA
Organism: Tachypleus tridentatus; assembly: GCF_004210375.1. Classification (NCBI taxonomy): domain Eukaryota; kingdom Metazoa; phylum Arthropoda; class Merostomata; order Xiphosura; family Limulidae; genus Tachypleus; species Tachypleus tridentatus. The sequence continues at coordinate 76,156,190 of NC_134827.1, read as the reverse complement.
TATCACATTTGTATACAACCTTTTAAAATAACCAATCTTGCCGAATAAATATTAAGAAAATAAATCTAATATTAAACAGCACAAAAAATTCAAAGTGATTGAATAAGTAAAGACCACAAGTAATAACAAGTTGTTATTTAGTCGTGTGACTAATGCCTTTATCCAAGGTGACTTGTATAATGTTTTAAGGCATTAAAATGAATTATGATATAGTTACAACAGTACAACATGTAATTAGGCACACCTGTGAGTCAGTCTGCTTGTTAACTGTACCACTGGCTACTTCTACCACACAAGAATCTGTATTAAAACACAGCTTTATAAGACGTATGATAAACTTAACACTTATATTAAATAACATTGCTTTCACCTGCTTGACAGAGTAATACATATTGTCTCCTTTCAGATTTTAGATAAAGTAAAATTATTGTGATATTCCAGCATTGTGAATGAAAGTGGAGTATCAATCTACAGCGTAACCAAAGATGCTGAAATGGAGTTTTCAAGTCTCGATCCAAACCTCAGGAGTGCTGGTAAGTATAGTTTGTTTAGTTTCATTGTCATAAACTTCTTTCTTTGAAAATTATATGAACTACACAAGATTCAGAAAGTATTTCATTGCAATCTTTAGATTTGATTATAAAGTAAGTAAAATAGAATAAACATGTTCACTGTATTATTTAGAATTGTTGTTTCTGAATAAAACAGCTCATGGATGTTATAATGTTCAACTTATTACTTAGAACTGATGTTACCAAATATTTGGTCAGCAGTTGTTACAGTGTTCCCTGTAGTTATAAAGTTTATTCCAGCATAATTAGTGAGTTTTTATTTCAAATTTGAAAAGTAAAAAAACTCCATAAATTTGACTCTCCAAATTGTTCTCCAGTGATTAAGTGGTAAGTCTAAAGATTTATAATGTTAAACAATTGGGTTTTTATACATAGAGTGGGCAGAGCACAGATAGCTGGTTATGTTGTTTTTCTTCTTAACGAGAGTAATTATCTTTAATCAGTAATAAGGGGGGTCAGTAATAAGTTTATAGACCTACAGCACTAAAATCTATGGTGGACATTGGTTCCTTACATTAGTATTATTCGAGAAATTACAAAAGGAAAATATTTAATTAAATTTAATATTCATGTAACCACAACTCAGAAATTGGTGTGCATTTAAGCCTACTGTTAGAATAGGACCTTTCTTTCAGTTAAAAAACAGAGTTTCAACCATGGAATGTTATGTCCTTTGTATAAAGTTTACATAGGATATATTACTAGCTGTTTTTAATAGACTCCAGGAACACTCCTTTTTAAAATTGGCTTGTTCTACAAGTGTTTGCAGACTTGATTTGGAAGTCTGTGACCATTGGGCATGTACTTATACATGTAGTTGCTACAGCAGTAAGTGAGATAACTTTATGCATCAATTAAAGTTAGCCATTTGGAAGGGAAGACCTGCTTGTCAGGTATGCTTCTTCTCTTTTGAGACTTTGAAGAACAAGAGCTATAAATATGTTTCTTTAAGTAATAACATATATAAATTCCTAATATGCTGAGTGTAAAACAGTTTAAGCTTTTAATTATTATTATTAAATAAGTTTTATACTTTTTGTCAGAAGCTTGTGTAACCCTCTTCATGATTTGCCTGAGATAACTTGGATGCCCTCCGGATTTCAAACTATTTCTTATATTTTTAATTATCTGCCCAAATTTCTTTGTGTTATCATGTATTATAGATGGCACTGGGAATACAGTTTGTGCTGATCTATCGAATTTATTCTGAATTATGTTTGATCAATACTGGAGAGAAGCATTCCTGTTGTTTACTGTAGTCTTATTGGAAAAATGTATATATCACGTATAAATCTAGATAGGTAACATTTATCCATTGAGTATATTTTGTGCAGAAATATAACAGATGATAAAAGCAATTTTGTTTTATTAATCTATAAGCACAGACTATCAAACACAGAAAAAAAAATTCTGATATATTTTGGAACTCATCTCCAAAAGAAAACTTTACAGAGTAGGGAATGATTTAATCATTTTTTAAATAAAATGAAATATATTCAATTACAGATATGTGGTTCTTTTTTTTTGTATATTTTTAAATTATCTTCCTCCTTTTATATTTCTTTTTGCATACATTAATTTGAACTTTTTTCTTTGTAGTTGCTATTGCTAGAAGACTGCAAGATCCACTGCTTGAGTATGTGAAGGTTGAACCAAAGCATCTTGGGATTGGCCAATATCAGGTTTTTTTTTAGTGTTAGCCATCTTGTGATTGGCCAGTATCATGTTTGTCAGTGTTAGAACTGTTTTGCAATTGGCCAGTATCAGGTTTGTTAGTTTTAGGTATCTTGGGATTGGCCAGTATAATATTAATGCCACCCTTAAAGTTCACAGTAAATTAAACCTCCCTCTATAGAAGTACCTGCTTCTCGTGTACATGTTTACTTCTAGTGATAGCATCATATAGCTACCAAAACATGTAGACTTTTAATGTTTACCATCTGTCAAAGAAGTTATAGTTTTAATCTTTTTGCACAGCTTAGTTTGATTAAATATGTTAAGATTTCTTAATTTTGGAATAACCCATGAGTTATGCCTATTTATTGAACTAGACTAGAATTTATAATCCTATTAGTTAATTTTTAATTATGATGTGTATAATAAATTTTATTGTTGGTGTTAAATGTGAAATAGAATTACCAGAATGTACTTTGAAAAAAACCTCTTCTTGTTTTTGAAATGCATTTAGCCAAAACATCATTTATCATAGTGCATTTCCCTTATTTTAAAATATTTATTGGATCAGCATCCTTCCCTCCTCTTCCTATGTTCCTTAAAATTACGTATAAATAAGCAAAAACACAAAAAATAACTACATTTTTACGAGAAGTTTTTACATCTCTGACACAGTATAAATAACACAGTAGATGCACATGGGTGTCTCCTTGAAGTATCAGTCACTTAATGTTATATAAAAAAGTACATACATTCATTATTTAGAATTGTAAAAAGATGTGTAGTAATTATTAAAAAATGCATCTTGAAAGTAAAGTAAAACAATATATATTGGATACTGTATAGTTCACCCAGAAATATTTTTTACATTTATAAAAAAAAAAAAATTTTCTCAAAACGTGAGGCCCGGCATGGCCAGGTGGTTAAGGCGCCCGACTCGTAATCTGAGTGGCCCAGGTTCAAATCCTCATCACAATTAACATGATCACCCTTTCAGCCATGGTGCTCAATCCCACTCTTCATTGATAAAAGAGTAGCCCAAGAGTTGGCAGTAAGTTATGATGATTAGCTGTCTTACACTGCTAAATTAAGGACGGCTAATGCAGATAGCCCTCAAGTAGCTTTGCACGAAATTCAAAACAAAAACCCAAAAAGTGATTAATGTATGAATCATGTACATTTTGCTCTTTGGACCTGAAGATGAAAGTTTAAAGGTTTACTCCAAGAGGATGCTTTGTTTACCCTGTTTTCTTATACGCTCCTGTTTCATCCACAGCACGACATTACGGAGGCCTTGCTTAAGTCGGCACTGGACGAAGTTGTAGTAGAATGCGTCAGCTTTGTGGGAGTTGATATAAATACCTGCAGTGAAATAGTGTTGAGGTAGGAGTTGTTTAGAAGTTAATTTGTAATACTTTTAACTGCAATCAATCTAACAAATCTGAAGAGAAATGGTGAAGCGTGTATCAATTCTTGACTTATTTAACACTTTATGATAATAATATCATACTGTGTACAAGTTGATCAGTTGGATATATGTACTCAACATACCAGTTCTTAATAAAGTAATATTAAAATATTACAAAGAAATAAAGAATCTTTCTTCTTTTGTCTTAGAAAAGTTTCAGGCTTATCAACATCCAAAGCTCGTAACATTATAGAATGGCGGGAAAAAAATGGCCCTTTCCAGAACCGGCAGCAGTTAACACTGGTGAAAGGTTTTGGTCCCAAATCATTTGAACAGTGTGCAGGTTTTGTTAAGATCATGCCTCAGACATCAATAGATTCCTGTTTGAAAGAAGAACCTGAGTAAGTTACAAATATGGTACTTTTCAAAGAAATTTGGGTTATTCTAAATAACTAAAAGTTAAGAGTGAGTTATGGTGAATTTGAAATAGATGAAAACAGTGTTATTCTATAATTCAAAGTATTCGTTTTTCAGTTAGTTATTTAAAAAAAGAATTAAAATTATGCTCACAGCTTGCAAACTTCACTAAAATTTCAGTTTTAAAACTTGTATATTTCAGAGCTGTAGGCACCTCAAAGAAAAGAAAACTCGCAGGTGGCACAAAGAAATGTAACAAGAAATCTAAGGTAGATGTTATGTGTGAACCAAACCCACTGGATTCAACTGTAATCCATCCAGAATCATATGCTGAAACTGAGAGGTAAAATGTACTACATTTGACCTTTATAAAAGGTTACTGTAAAAAAATAATTGTTTTTACTACAGATATTTGGGTAACAAATTAAAAACATCTGTAGGTTTTATGTAGTTTTGTAGCCAACTCTAGCCATTGTACCTTTTACAAGCTTTCCCTTATCAGATCCCCTCTTGGGCATAGTGCCAACCCAATTTGGTGCCTGCTTAGGGTTTTTTGTGAGGGAATCCCATTCTACCCCACAAACACATCAAATCAAATTCAAGCACTAGATTATTGATCACAACCTCTGATTAGTTGGACATTGTTGTATTTTGCATACAACGTTTTCTTTACTAACTATATGTATCAAGTACATCCCCCAAATCTGTTGTTTTCACTAACTATATGTATTAAGGATATCCCCACAACTGTTTCTTTCACTAACTATATAGATCAAGGGCATCTTCCATATCTGTTGTTTTCACTAACTATATAAATCAAAGATATCCCCACAACTGTTTCTTTCACTAACTATATATATATCAAGGATATCTCTCATATCTGTTTTTATTATTTTTCAGCTAATCATGTTTGTTAACTTTTTTCTGTTTATTGCTTCATAAGAAGTTTGGTTGTTTTCTTATTTGCTTTTTCGACAGTTGTGTTAATATAATTCTAAAATCCAGTTTTTACTAAAAGTTATGAATGTAAATGAAAATGTTGTATGTCGAGCAGTAGATCTTTCAAAAACAGTTGATTTGTTGAGTCTAGTTACATTTAATAGTGATACCATATGTAAAACTGTGATTTTTCTTTGAAGGTTTTTAGTATCAATTTCTGCAACAAAAGATGAAATTGGACAAAATAATTTAGTTACCAAAGTGGAGCAGTCTCTTAAAAATAAAGGTAAAAAAAATTAAACTATTGACTGTAGCTGGTGTAGAGTTAATGAAGAATTAATTATATTTGTTTTATAACATATGAATGTGTTTATCTCACATTTTACAGGACCTGTTTAGAACAAAATAATACTTTGTGTATATTAATAAAAAACACTTTATTTACTCCTATACTTTGTGTATGTTATTAGAAAACACTTTATTCACTCTCATTCTTTGCTTGTAACAATTATGATATCATCAACTTGGAGTTTACCAAATAATTTAATGTTAAAAAGGCTTAGAGACTTTAATCTGATTCTGATATTATTTTTTTTCAATCTAGGGATTAACTGCTTAGCTGAAGAAATTGGAGTTCCTGTTCCAACAATGCAGTTAATAACTGAAGCTTTAAAACAACCTCCTGAGTATGATATAAGATCAGGTAAGTTGTGAAAATAAGATTAACTTTTACAATCAGTTATAGATGTCATTAGACAATATTATTAGCGTTTTATATATTAAAACACTACATTATTTAATCGGTTCTTTATAATTCTCTGAAAAGAAGGCCATACAGTGGTATTTCAACTACACTGTATCTATCGTGTCCATTACTTTGGTTGAGATATCCTAGCCAGCCTCATAAACCAAGGTGTATTAGTACTATCATCAATGGATATGATAGACGTAGTGTGGTTGGGTTTTTGTTTTACTGTAATTTTCTTAAAAACTGTAAAGGACTGAATAAAAAAAAATTTGTTTTGTGGAATTTTATGGAAAGCTGCTTGATTGTTATTTGTGATAGCTGTCTTTATTATGAAGTGATAAGACTAGAGATGGTTATTTGTGATAGCTGTCTTTATTATGAAGTGATAAGACTAGAGATGGTTATTTGTGATAGCTGTCTTTATTATGAAGTGATAAGACTAGAGATGGTTATTTGTAATAGCTGTCTTTATTATGAAGTGATAAGACTAGAGATGGTTATTTGTGATAGCTGTCTTTATTATGAAGTGATAAGACTAGAAGGAAGCTGGCTAGACAACAACATCCACTACTGTACCAATGGATTGTGACACTGACCATGACATGCTAATGTTTCATGGCTGAAAGTATGTTCATGTTTGATGATTGGATTCGAACCTACAATGTATGAATTACAAGTCAAGTAACATTACCACCAGACCATTTCAAAAAATGTAATATTTAAATATACCATATTTAAGACTACTTACTGTCTCATGACAAACACACCTGATTATAAGTTGTACTTCACCAGCAAAAATTATTAATTTGTGATTTTAATTCTGTTTTTGGAAAATGACAAAAACACAGTTGTTAAATTAAAAGTAATGTCAACAACACCCAGAGAAAAATAGTTACCAGTTACATAAATAACAAGTTACATGTATGTCATGCACAGAAAAAACTACAATCTATTATTCGAAATGATTTAAATACCATCTACATTCCTTTACTATTAAATACATTTTCAACCATAATCTAATACATTGTATGATAAAATTATATGGAGTAGTAATCTTTGATATTAAATAAAATAAAAACAGTTAAGATTTAAACGAAAATGTTTACAATTTTCCCTCTGGTGGTTCAGTGGTAAGACTAAAGGCTTATAACACTAAACATTTGGCTTCAATAAGTGTATCGAGTAGAAGGTAGATAGCTTGTTGGGTAGTTTTTTTTATTATTATTATTATTAAAGACATTGAAATTTTTCAGTTAATATGGTTTTCCAAAACAGTTAAAAGTGTTTACAGTGTTCACATTTGTAACACTGTCGTTATAGGATTTTTCATTTCTGTTTACTGACTAGAAAACTGCACTTACAAATATGCTTTTCTTTTTCAGAATTTGAAAAGCCGGTGTTCAGAAGAGGTGTCATGTCCTTGGATCAACTTCAGACTGGTCAGGTACTGACTGGTCGTGTTAAGAGTGTCACTCACTTTGGAGCCTTTGTAGATTTGGGTGTGGGGAAAGATGGTATGATTCATGTCAGTAACCTACGTAATAAAAATGTTGCTCTAGGAGATCGGGTGACTGTTAAGGTTGTGAATCTTGACATTAAGAAAGGAAGGATAGGTTTAGTGCTCACTCAACCATGTTGATCCTGTTTTTTGACCAACTTAGTGAATATTTTCAGTTTTAATTTTGTGACACATGCCTTATTGTACAATAGTTATTCTGTTGAGTTTGTTGTAAGATATTGTTTTTATAAAATTATATTATCCACATTTATTGTGATGCTCATTTTATTCTGATTTTGTCTTTATTAAAGTAGATTTATTTTTATTCTTTATGTTAAAAGTTGGCTTATCCCAGTGGGTAGTGTTACGGGCTATTGTGATGGCATTCTGAAAGTGGTAGTCAATTCTGCTGTTAAGGGTAATAATATGAGCAGTGGGTAATTGTAACTGATTTGTGATGACCAGAAATCCACTTGAAGTAAAAATGTATCTCTAAGCGACATTAAAATAAAGTAGAGAACAAAGTTTCAACCTTCTTTGATCATCTTCAGGTTAACAGATTAACTTAAGAATATTGAAATGTTGTTCTGTACTTTATTTTAATAAAAGTTCTAAAACCCATAACAGCCATTTTGAGATGCAGTGGTAACTGACTGACTTCCCTCTGGTCAACAGTTAGGAATTTGAGATGGTCCATGCAGGTAGTGGGTGGTGGTGATAAATGTTCGACTTTTCTCCAGTCAGCAGTTGTAAATGATGGATGCTTATGCCTAAATCTTAAGGGTCTGGTTATCCAGTGTATTACATAATCAACTCTTCAGGCTGACAGTATCTTCAGTTTAGTGTGGTATTTGCAAAATAGAGATTTTTTCATTTACAGTATGGACTTCATAAATCTCATTCAAAATTTTAAAATAATGACTTGCAATTTCAAATTTAACAGCACAACACCCTGGTTTATATTAAGACTTGATTGACAGTTTACTGTATAATGACTCCTTTATTCTAAATTTTTCCTCATTTCTATTACATTCCATTATTTTGAAGTGTTGGTTGACCACTAAAATTACATAAACCTTAGAATTTAGATGGACAAAACAGTTTACCATTATCTATCCAGTAGTTTTATGTTTCAAAGGTTCAAGCAGTTGTACCTACATTCCATACATTAAGAACAGTAATACACATAGGAAACGTGTTTTTCAAGAGAAGGAATTCTATCCTGTATTCTTAGTTGTGGGTTTAAAATAATTCTTATATCCACTTGTGGATGACATTTTTATACACTTTTCTTTAAGTTACTGGTATTTCTTTCTAGGTACAGTAGAACAAAGGAAGGTAAACACTGTTATAAAGTACAACATTGGTACTTTATTTCCTTATTACACTATTTATGGAAAGCCATTTTTCAGCAATACCACTTTGGTTTTCATGAATTCATTTTGATAGCACACAACATTACTGTACACCTAAAAAACCCTGTGGAAATTAGAATGAAGCCTAAGATATTTTTAAACATAATTAGAACAAACACTTCAGAATTAAAATATAAACTGTTTAAGATATTTTTGTGATAAAAGTCAACTTCAAACATTTACCATTCCTGATTTTAGTGTCTGAAAATGGGAGATCTGAATTCACTTGCTTTTCTAATGTGAATTCATTATATCCACGTTGTTGGTTGAGGTATACCACAAATGACACAAGGCTGTGTGTAAAGATGCTGTATCAAAGCTACCCCCCCAAAAAAATGATCCCTAACTATATACCACTGTTTGACTTGTGAAATGTAACTATAATAACTATGTGGACCTCTGTTAGTGTAAACTACTCAGATTCTTTATAATAATGAAGACCTTTCTAACATAATTACATATATTTACTATGAAAACATAGTTACCTCTATCAGGTTTATTTAGTGCAGGTTTGGTAATACTTCTTTTACACACTTAGAAATATGATCTTAAAAGGCATTTGTGGTGCATGGCAGGATAAATGATTGTTCCAGACATACAAAATCGGCATCTCACCAACAAAAGGCTGAAGCAAAGACAAAAACGATGTAGATAACGACATTTATGAGTAAGAATTCAGAATATGAAACCATAAATGCAGAAGTGATGTTCATGCAATTCATCATTGCTCATAATTTATCCCTAGCTGTAGCCAATCATGCAGGACATCTATTCAGAAAAATGTTCCCAGACTCTGATATAGCGAAAAAATATGGCTGTGCTAGAACCAAAACTACAGCCATTGTACAAATGTTGGGTTGTGAAGATGACAAAATGATTTCAAGCATACTTATTAACAGTGTTTACAGTTTAGCCACAGATGGATCCACAGACATGAATGACTCAGAACTGTATTCAGTGGTTGTACGATATCTTGACCCTTTGCTTGGAAAAATTGTTTTCTTTTAACAATGGTGGAATGGAAAGAAGCTTCAATGGGAGAGAATATTTTCAAGCTTTTGGACCACAAACTGACAAAGAGGAAAATTCCATGGGAAAACTGTCTTAGTTTTTCTTCAGACAATGCCTCAGTTATGTACGGTATAGGTAAAGGTGTGACGGGACACATCTCAAGACGACAACCTAGCATTTACTTCATGGGCTGTGTTTGTCACCTCATGAATATTGCTGCCCAGAAAACTTCCAGAGAACTGCCCTGCTCAGTTTCTGATATATTGATAGATATCTACTATTTTCTGGACAAAAGTGCTGGCAGAAAACATTTCAAAGAGTTTCAAGGATTGTATGACAAAGAAACAAGAAAAATTCTACAAGTTGTTAACACAAGATGACTATCACTTGGGGTGTGCCTCAACAGAATATTGGACATGTGGAAGCCATTGAAGGAGTATTTTCACTGTGAAAAGGAAAAAGTAGATTCAAAAGGATCTAAATGTGCAGCTCAGTCAGGCAGCAAGACTTTAACAGTAAGGATATTCTCTCAGCCACAAAGGGACACAAGACAACAGTCTCCGAAAGCAGAAAAAGAAACATTTAATATAACTGAATATATGTTTAGGCAGTCTGAACCTTAAACTAAAGAAGAGACAATCAATGAAAAAAGAGAAGAAAACAAAAGCTAGCAAGGAAGTAACCAAGAAACGTTATGAGCAGAGCAAGTTAGATAAGTTAACAGTTTTCTTGGACAACAAAATGAACTTGTTATTTTGTCTTTTTCTTCAGTCTGCAATACCTCTATTTGAGCAAGCCAACTTGATATTGCAAAGAGAAGAACCTTGCATACACATTATGCATAGAACTCTGGTTACACAAGTTAAAAATATACTTGTCAGACACAAAAAGCTAGAATATCTTGAAGGCAATATTACTGAACTTGACTACAACAATGAATCCTTACACAAATCTGATGAGGCAGTTTCTACTGGAAATGCTGCCAAAGAATACATTGTTAAATATATAAAGGACCTGGACCTGATCAGCTTCTACACCAGTGTCAAGAAACACTTTATTGCAGCTACAAATTACATGATGAAACATTTCCCTCTAAATGATGAACTTCTGATTCACACAGAGGTTGCTGATCCAAAACTGAAAGTCAGCAAAGATTTCTCTTCTCTACACTTTTTCACAGGCAGGTATCCTGTCCTTGTCAATACACATGAACACAACACTATTGACAAGTTGGAAGGGCAATATTTGAACTGTTAAGTTGATACTTTCTCAGAAACTGTCCTTCAGTTGAATGTTGACAAGTTTTGGGTTCAGCTGTCTACAGTTAAGGATGGAAATGGCAACCAGAAGTATGACATTCTGTGTAGGGTTATGCTTGGAATTCTTATAATCTTCCATTCTAATGCTGATACTGAAAAGATATTTAGTTTAGTGACTAAAAAAAAAAGCAAGTTCAGACCTAACTTGAGCATCTCAGTTTTGAGCAGTATTATGATGCACAAGATGTGTATGCAGTCAAATGGACAATGTTGTTATAACTCCCAACCATCCAGAAACATTCTCATGAAAGCAAAGGCTGCAAAACTATTACAATAAGTGTCGTAAACATGATATAAACTAGTCCTTACACAAAAGCTTTTTCTGCTTACTGTTTATGCATGTTCAATGTTGTTTTACCAGTATGTTTGTTACTCTGAACTAAATAAAAGACATAATTTAAAAATATTTTTTTTTAAATTTATTTATTAAATACACAAAACACAGTCATAAATGAGCAATCTATAGCAGTAATAAATAATAACAGTCATAATAATAATAATATAATTATAAACAGCTTAGAGACATTGGTCAGGCCTAGTAGCCACAAAGGGCTCTGTCTACAATCATTATACTCAGTCATTTTAAATAGTTGGCATCTCTGATACAGTAATCCAAACATTCAGCAGACAGTGGTGGTCATGCTAATTTTATTCTATGGTCATGTCCAGAGGTTAGCTAATTTAATGACTGATTCAGTGTGTTACTAATGAAAATAGTGTTAACTTGTGCTTATTTCTGTTTTATTGGCTGGCACACAAGATGACAAAGGTTATTAATTTTATTACCAATAGATACTAGCAACTTTTCTTATTTCTTAAAAATTAGTTTACTGACCATTTGAGAAACAAAGTGCATTTAACATTTATTTTGTGGTACTTTTGTTTCATTATCCACAATCTCTTAATTTATCCAAACACTCTACCAACTGGGATTAAAGTTTAACCCATAAATCAAGAATTCTTTGTTCTTTGTAAACCAGTGTATTTGTCTTTCTTGTATTGCAAGGTTTGAACCATTTACAAATTCACTGACTTGTTAGCTCTGGAAATTATACTTAATGCAATTTTGTTTTGAAAACTTTTGGTCAATATTAATATTACTTGAAGTAATATAGTTAAGGGTTAGATTATGTATTTTTTTATGCAACAACACAGATATTTGCTTCAAGACTGCATTCAAAGAAGAAAACTTGTACACCTTTGAAAGGGAAAAAACAAAGACATCAATAACTGTTTACTAGTTCAAAAAGTGAACGTTTTTGTTTGTTTTACAATGTAGTTTACTAAAATAACAGATGATAAACTGATTTTTGAACAGTTTCTACTGTATCAAAAGGATATTATCATTTTGTTGTAATTAAATTCTTAAGGATAGTAAACCTCTGATCTGTCAACTGTGCAAGGCTTAGGGTTAGTGTCCCTCATTGGGACAGCTGTAAGTCTATGGATTTACAATGCTAAAATCAAGGGTTCGAAAACCCTCAGTGGACACAGCAGATAGCTGGATGTGGCTTTGAAATAAGAAAACCAAACACATTGAAGGGTTAGTGTGCTTGCTTTTAAGCTGGAAGAGTGTTAGAACAAATTGTTCAATCACATTATTTGTTAGTAAGAAGTAGTGCAGGAGCTGCCTGATGAAGTTGACTTAACTGCCTTTCATCTAGTTCATCAGCTCAAAATGGGGGATGGCTATAGCATAGATATGATACTCAATTTGTTATGTGCATATATTGAACAAAATCAAATGTGTGGAAATGTATTATTTGACTACTGAACAATAAGTAAAACCAACTTATTTGGTAAACTTCATACATAAGTTTATAATATTAGACAAAAGTAGGTTTGTCACAATTATTATTTTCATACAGTTATAACTGTGGTAGTCTCAAATTCAATCGAATGACGCTCCAGGTTCTCAGGTTGACACATGACTAGAACTACTACTTTGTTTTACAAATATGAAATTGTTGTAAAGAAACTGCACAAGTAAAGCTTGACAAGTAAAGCTAAATAAACATCTAAAGGTAGAAAAGCACAATTTTATGCAATATTCTTCACAGTACTATTGTCATAAGATGGTTATATTGAAACTTTTACCAAGAAATAAGTCCAGTGTGGAAGCAATAATTTTACAGACTTACAGTGCTAAAAAACAGGATTTCATTTCAATGCTAGACTGCACTACAACTAAAGTCCTGCATGATTTTTCTAGTTCATTTTGTTATTTACTTCAATGTCACATAGGAATCCAAAAATTGATATATCCCATAATAACTCAAATTTCTCTCTCAACTTTCATTAAAATACAATACACTGTAACATGAGAAAACAGTCTTTGAACTGTTACTTTCCAGCAATGATTGGTTCTTCAGACGTAATGATAATTCTGGAACACCTGTTAATTCTTGCACTGGATATTCAGAACTTGTCATTGTACATCCAGAAACCATTTCTGTATACCAGGAAAGGGTTTGCCCTACACCATTTAATATTGTCAGAGCTTGTCCTTGTACCTTCTAAATCATTTCTCTATACCAGAAAAGGTTTTGGACTACACCATTTAATATAGTCAGAGCTTGTCCTTGTACCTTCTAAACCATTCCTCTATACCAAAGAAGGATTTGTACTACATTATTTAATATATTAAGAGCTTGTCCTTGTACCTTCTAAACCAGGCCCGGCATGACCAAGCATGTTAAGGTATGCGACTGGTACTCTCAGGGCTGAGGGTTTGCATCCTCGTCGCGCCAAACATGCTCGCCCTTTCAGCCGTGGGGGGCGTTATAACTTGAAGGTCAATCCCACTTTACGTTGGTAAAAGAGTAGCCCAAGAGTTGGCAGTGGGTGGTGATGACTAGCTGCCCTCTAGTCTTACACTACAAACAAACCTTCTAAACCATTTCTCTATACCAAAGAAGGGTTTGTACTACATCATTTAATGTATTTAGAGCTTGTCCTTGTACCTTCTAAACCATTTTTCTATACCAGAGAAGGGTTTGTACTACATCATTTAATATATTCAGAGCTTGTCCTTGTACCTTTTAAACCATTTCTCTATACCAAAGAAGGGTTTGTACTACATCATTTAATATATTCAGAGCTTGTCCTTGTACCTTCTAAACCATTTCTCTATACAAAAGAAGGGTTTGTACTACATTGTTTAATATGTTCAGAGCTTGTCCTTGTACTTTCTAAACCATTTCTCTATACCAAAGAAGGGTTTGTACTACATCATTTAATATATTCAGAGCTTGTCCTTGTACCTTCTAAACCATTTTTCTATACCAAAGAAGGGTTTGTACTGCATCATTTGATAAATATTTTGTAATATCAAAGTCCTTAGAGGTTAGCTCTACATTTTCATGATGCCAAACTGCAAAAAAAATACATTCATATGATTTCTATGATAGATTTTATGGGCAGACTATTCGTGGAATGGGTGGTGATTGCTAGAAACAATACAAGTGTAAAGACAATGTTTCAAAACTCTTCCTTCTTCAGGGGACGTGAAGACTTTCAAACATCATCCTCTACACCAAGCTGCCATCCATTTCAGTGTTCTTATCTATCTGTATGATGTTGGCTCATCTCCTGAAGATTCAACTCGAGGCTTAACTATCCATTGTAGTTTCTTTCAGTTTCATTAATCTGCTACTATACCTTTGGGCCCAGCAAGGCCAGGTGGTTTGAGGAGTTCGACTCGTGATCTGAGGGTCGCGGGTTCGAATCCCCGTTGCACCAAACATACTCGCCCTTTCACCCGTGTAAACATAATAATGTTACGATCAATCCCACTATTTGTTGGTAAAAGAGTTGGCGGTGGGTGGTGATGATTAGCTGCCTTCCCTCTAGTCTTACACTGCTACATTAGGAACGGCTGGCGCAGATAGCCCTCGAGTAGCTTTGCACGAAATTCAAAACAAAAACCCAAAACGTAATTTTGTAAAAAAGTGAATAATATGTGAATCATGTACATTTTGCTCTTTGGACCTGAAGATGAAAGTTTAAAGGTTTACTCCAAGAGGATGCTTTGTTTACCCTGTTTTCTTATATGCTCCTGTTTCATCCACAGCACGACATTACGGAGGCCTTGCTTAAGTCGGCACTGGACGAAGTTGTAGTAGAATGTGTCAGCTTTGTGGGAGTTGATATAAATACCTGCAGTGAAATAGTGTTGAGGTAGGAGTTGTTTAGAAGTTAATTCGTAGTATTTTTAACTGCAATCAATCTAACAAATCTGAAGAGAAATGATGAAGCGTCAATCGATTCTCAACTAATTTAACACTTTATGATAATAATATCATACTGTGCACAAGTTGATCGGTTGGACATATGTACTCAACATCCTAGTTCTTAATAAAGTAATATTAAAAAGTTACAAAGAAATAAAGAATCTTTATTCGTTTATCTTAGAAAAGTTTCAGGCTTATCAGCATTCAGATAGCCCTCGTGTAGCTTTGCGCGAAATTCAAAAACAAACAAACAAACTATACTAATATTAATAGAGGCTGTTGTTTTTGTTGTTTTGGAATTTCGCACAAAGCTACACGAGGGCTATCTGTGCTAGCCGTCCCTAATTTAGCAGTGTAAGACTAGAGGGAAGGCAGCTAGTCATCACCACCCACCGCCAACTCTTGGGCTACTCTTTTACCAACGAATAGTGGGATTGATCGTCACATTATACACCCCCACGGCTGGGAGGGCGAGCATGTTTAGCGCGACGAGGGCGCGAACCCGCGACCCTCGGATTACGAGTCGCACGCCTTACGCGCTTGGCCATGCCAGACCTATTAATAGAGGACTTCCAAACAGTCCATCTGTAATTGAAAGATAAGAATAATATATATTATTTAAAGTAACCAAAAGCTTTGACCATATGCACTATTATGTAGTGCAAAGTCAAGGATTAGATAATACCATTTTTTTTAACTGCAATAATCTAGATTACGCACCCTTGTGTTCCAACTTCTATATCTGCATAGTAGGGTGCGTCAGCGGATAAAAGATAAAAAGTAAAATGTCCCAATTTTTTTGCTCAGTTGTGCGACTGCATGAGAAAAGAACATAGACAAAGTTTCATTTCAATCGCGAAGCATTTAGGGGTCGCGCATCCCTCACAAAGTTCACTATTTTCCTTAAATTTACCCTACATTACATTGTTAATGGTAATTAAATTATTTAAAGAAATTATTTAATATTTATTGATTATACAATTAGCAAAAACATAAAAACTTGAAAGAAAAATTTATTTCATTGAAGTTTTATCTTGCCTGCCCCCTTCGCATTATGTTCGCCGATGTTCTTCTGCCACCTGAATCATATACTGAAATTGATCTTCGTTCTTGGTGCGACCCTTTGCCGTAAACTGTTGAATTAAAGCTACTCCTCTTTCAGCTGCGTCATTTGTCACAAAAAGTTTCTTTACTCTGCCCTTTCCTTGTTTGTACTCTTCGGAGGTGCTCCACTCTTTCGGTGGTAATGATAAAAATGCGCTACTAATATCCAGATGGTAGAAAATTTTCTTCGTTGCCGAGGTAAAAAATCTGGAAGTTTTCTGGAAACAGCATTGCTTGCAGCATCAACTGTTAAACGTGGAGTTGGCCTAGGAGATCCTTTCACGGTATTCATATTTGAGACCATCTTGAGTTTGTCGCTATTCGTTACACCGTCATCAAAGAGCGAAAGCCCAACTGCAACCTCAGATAAATACCATAAATGCCGATTCATTGCTTTTGTACCAACTTCCTTAATCATATGATTTTCATGCAATGCAAGTTCCTTGAGTAGTGTAAGGTCCCTTCGAGCTGCCACGGAAGCATTCTTAGCTGTAAACCATGAGAGCAAGTAATGTTTAGTTATAAAGACACACAAATCGCCAAGTTTGCTGCAGAAATGTGCGTCAAATGAAACACGAGATGAAGCAGGCCGTGGTTGCAGTCTACCAAACTCTTCTTGGAACATCCAAATTTTTAGAGAAAATATTGCTCGAGCCATCCATCGTGCACGATGTATAGCACCAGAAGTACGGAAAGAAACTGAAGAACGTCCGTATGGAAGAGATCCAAGAAAAATGACAGCTAATTCCAATAGCTCTTTATAATCGTCCCGTGGTTGATGAGATTGAAGGAAATTCTGACAAAATTGAATAATATCATCCTTCCAAGGCTGTATTCGGAGTGGCATTGCTTCTACTGCTGTTATGTACTTAGTTTTATTAATTTTAGGCCAACAATCTCTAAAGTTTAAAAACAAAGTAATATCTGGACTTTTTGATGTCTCTATCACGAGAATAGAGAATACAGCGCTCAGAAGAATCTCCAAAATGTGATGTCTACAGGCAAGGTGCAAGAGCTCACGTTCAAGTAATAATTCAATCCTCAGAGAGACGCCAGATTTGGATCCTGTATTGGTCGCCGTGGTGTCAAAGCAAAGCGATTTAATTCTGTCTTTTACATTCAATTATACTAAAACTGATCCGATCTCAGAAGCTACTGAATTTGCATCCCCACTATCAATCTTGGGCACTGAAAGAATCTTCTCTACACCTTCACCTGAAACTAAAATTGCCAAACGTTTGATCTTCTCTCTGCCAACCAAGTCAGTCATCAGCTTACCATCCCAATGTAATGTCAAAGGAATGTTTGGAGAAAAACTTTCCTTCAATTCAGCTGCTAGAAGAGTACGGTTAGTAATTCGTTTCCTCCTTATGGAACTTGGGCTAATGGCAAGATCCTCGATATTATGTCCAATATGAGCTGCAAAAGGAAGCAAAAGTTGCGCGGCTTTTCGGTATCTGATCTGGGTTCTGTCTAAAGCCGAAGCTAGCCTTTCACTAATGCCAACTTTTCGTTTGGTTCCGGAAGCACATTGTTATTTTGTGCGCATTGCGCAACCCCTAAATATTAATGTATTGGATTGATTTTTACGCTAGCATATTTTTTTCATTGAATGGAATCAAATTATAAGCAAGCAACTGAGTGTCACAACTTTTGTTTTTTGACGCACCCTACTGCATAGTCATACCCCTTCTCCCTAACATTGGTAATCTTTGAATAATACTCCAGGTTTCCTAAATTCTTCAAAAATGAGTTACGATCTCTCCAAATAAATGCAATTTTTCATAAAATTTATTTTCGTTTTTTGGATATTTATCGATTTCAACATTACCAATAACTGTTCTTTGTGGATTACATCAAGAACACAGTACTTTACACGTTTAATATTTGGAAAAGTTACATTGGTGACTTCTATTAAAAGCATATATACTTACTAATTTTCAACTTTAGACATGCTTCATTGTTTATGAACATGCAAAAGGATTCATTTATTATGAGTTCAAACTTTGCCATCAGCTTCACTAGTAGTAAAAAAAAAATCGAAGTTGTTTGATCTGTACATATGGCCCCGATTGTGGTTATGTGGACTCGAGTGCTTATGCAAACATATTAAATAAAGCAATACAATCATACTGTAATTATAATTAATGAATAGAGGTTTTAAAGTGAATAATTCGTTATTAAAATGTTATTTCAAAGTAAATTAACGATTACTCTTTGTTGTGGGGAATTAGCATTAACTGTCATAGATGTGTGGATAAGTGTATGATTAATAAATAGTAAATTAAAAATAGTAATATATGTAAAAATGATATATATGTATTACGGAATAAAACAACATTTTTGAGATGGTAGAAGAAACTATACGTATTGAAAGCTTGGGCTTTTTATTATAACAGGAGTGCAAGTTTATGACGGTGGCTATTTTTATATTATTTTATTTTTAGCCGCGACATAGTAGTTTATGTGTGTGTGTGTATATATATTTTCTTATAGCAAAGCCACATCGGACTATCTGCTATTATCGAGGGGATTCGAACCCCTGATATTAGCGTTATAAATCTGGAGATTTACCGCTGTACTATCGGTAGGCAGAGAGGAGCTAAAACTTTTTAGCTCATGATCGATTTTGTTATCTAATTATAGCAGCGGCATTTGATGATTTCCTCTTGTTTCTTTAATGTTAAGAAAGTTCCAACACTTACAGAAATTACTTGATCATGTGAAAACTGCGTTGGGTTACAAACACTTTGTTCCCTAATGGCACAGTAGTATGTTTGTGGACTTGTATTGCTAGAAACCAGTTTTGTCACTCGTGGTGGGCAGAGCACAGGTAGCTCTTTGTGTAGCTTTGTGGATAATAACAGGCCCGGCATGGACAGGTGAGTTAAGGCGTTCGACTTGTAATTTGAAGGTTGCGGGTTCGAATCCCAGTCTCACCAAACGTGCTCGCCCTTTCAGCCGTGAGGGCATTATAATGTGACTGTCAATCCCATTATTTTTTGGTAAAAGAGTAACCCAAGATTTGGCGGTAGGTGGTGATGACTAGCTGCCTTACACTGCTAAATTAGGGACGGCTAGCACAATAACAAAAAACATTAAACGATAAATACTTTTTATTTCGAAACATTTTTAAATTTTCCATTTGTGGTGAACGTTAAAAATGTTAAAGATATAATACACAATTATGTAAAGCTCTATACTCTTTTTCAGATAAATCTTAACTGCTATTTTTCATTTTGACGAAAAATCCACTTTGTTAACCTGAAGATGACCTAAGAAGGTCGAAACGTTGTTCTGTATCCATACCAGCCACTTTTTTATTTTTACATCATTCTGATTTGAAGCCACAATGAATTAGTTAGGAGAAATGTGGAAAATAATTTTAGCTAGTATGATTTGTGTCCCAAATTTTTATCTAATAGTTTCTAATGTTTTGACAGTTTTTGGCATTTGAATCGTAACAAATATTAACCCATTTTTATTTTTATTCTCTCTTTCTCTCTCACTATTTTTTCAAAGCATATTACTGGACGGCAGAGAGCATCACAATGCTCCTTGAATAGTTGTGTGTAAATAAAGTGAACCGTATCTAACTAGGGCTAATGTAAGTAGTTATACAAGGTTTTTAGTTTTAACGTACCCTACAAACTTAATTTCTAAGTGTCAGTTATAGTAATTGTTATACATAAGCTGTAATTTACATTTGACAATTATTGAATTTGATGTTCTTTCCACTTTTTTCTTCAGCTAGAGATGTGGTGCAAACGATAAGATGTCAACAATGAGCATTACGGTTTAGAGAAAAATTAAAAAGTACTGTATTAACAGTAACCACAAATACGCTGATCACAAACCTACAAATTCCATCTTCAGCGCCGGAATGAGATCAGTTCCTTGCTGGGTTGATAAGGTTCATGATAAAGAAAATGTTGAACAGTGGTAAGTAAAGCAGGGTCTGTGCTTCAGAACAAATAAAAGCAATTATTGAAAATTAAAGTGAAAGGTTTTCTGCTGTTGGATGGGTTCTTTTGTTTTGGATTATTTCTTAAAATACAAAATCCAGTCCACCTAATGATATTGATAACGAAAACGTTTTACACTGTTACATTAGTTCCACAAGTTGACTTAATTCAGTACAACTTCGTAATTTATTCTACTTATGTTCCTTCTAAAGTGGACCTACTTGATACTAATAATACTGTTTCAGTTTTTGCAAAATTCAGTTTAATATGATAATACAGTGCCCTTTCCAACAAATCAATATAATATCTTAAATAAGGTAAACAAAACTTGTTTTAAATGAGTTCTCATCAACACCTTGTAAAATGAACTTGTGAACCTCATAGATATGTACTTAGTTTTTATATGTACATGACCCAAAATCTTTTTTATCACATTGCTGCCTAATGTACATTATCAACAGGCTTTGCAATAGCTATGCCCAAATCTTTTTCTTCCTAAATTTTATATATGACAGTAAATAATGTGATAACTAGCATAGCCAGGTGGTTAAGGCAATTGGCTTGTAATCTGAGGATTGTTTGTTTGAATCCATATCATACCAAACATGCTTACCCTTTCAGTCATGGGAGCATTACAGTGTGACAGTCAATCCTACTATTTGTTGATAAAAGAGTAAGTAGCCCAAGAATTGGAGGCAGTGGGTGGTAATGACAAGTTGCCTTCCCTCTAGCCTTACACTTCTAAGGTAGGGAAGGCTAGTGCAGATAGCCATTGTGTAGGTTTGTGTGAAGTTGAAAAACAAAACAAACAAACTAATAGGCATGTCCATGACGTTACTGATACACAAGTATCTATCACAGAACCATGATGTATACCACTTGTAACATCAGTACATTGTTATTTTGTCCTATTTACAACATCATTCTACCCCTAACCTTCTCTCATTCTACTTAACTACGTTATCTTCACCGACAGATACAATCTTTATATAAAACTTAGTTACATTCAAGACTACTGCACAACTCTGCACTGGTTATATGGAACATTTTTACAGAATATTAGTACATTCATAAAACACATATCTGTTTTTAGATCCATGCTAACTGTTTGGTAATATGAAAGTTTTCTTGTAAATTTAATTAAGTATTAGGATAGCAGTTTCCTTACCATTGAAGTAGAACTAACTGATTGACAACAACTTGTATATTGTCTGCTTCCACCCCTTAAAAATGGGTGATATTTGTATCTCAGGACAGCTGATACAGGTATGAAAACCTTTACTAATAAAGCAGAGAACAACATTTCGACCTTCTAGGTCGTCTTCATGTTAATTCGTCATCACAAGTGTAATATTAGTTAATCTTCAATCTTATGGTACCTTACCATACTCAACAGATTCACTAAACATTAAATTTGATGCTCTTTAAAAGATATATTTTGTTTCCTTCATTATTTTTGGGTAAATATAATTTGATCCAGATATCTTATGGTTTTGTCTTGTCTGATCTTGAATATTATCTGTTTTGACTTAATCCTAATTTCATTCAGAGATATAAACCTTTAGTATTGTTCTATCATACATTCACAAGTAGTCATTGAGATTCTTCATGTTTAAAAGAGCTAATATGTAAGTTTTAAGATGTTAAAAAAAACATGTAGATTCACAAAATCTTGATGGAAAGGAATAAAACACTTATAAGCCGAGTGCTTTCAAAAGGTTCTCCTCTTGAAAGTGCTCGGGTTATAGGATTTTTATCCACTTTTATATATTAATATAGCTTTAAAATATTTGGATAATCGCAAGGTTTGAAATATTGTAAGTCATTTCAAGTAAATGGTCTCTTGTTTAAGTGCAGTGAAATGACATAATTAAGCATTCAACAAATTAGGCTTGTACTTTTTTACCCAGTGGTGACTGTGATTAAAATTTGAATGAGTGGAAAAAAAAAATTCAAATGATGTATTAAAAAGTTGTTGATTATAAGAGAATAGTATATTTTAATTCATTGTACATGGTAAGAATATGACATCTGTTATTATTCTACCCAGTGTTTACGACTTGACGTTTAAGCCTGATGGAACCCAGTTGATAGTTGCAGCAGGGACTCGGGTTTTAGTTTATGACACCAATGATGGGTCTCTAGTCCAGCCACTAAAAGGCCACAAGGATATAGTGTATTGTGTATGTTATGCAAAGGATGGAAAACGGTTTTCCTCTGGATCTGCAGATAAGCAAGTAATTATCTGGACTAATAAGCTAGAGGGAATATTGAAATACTCGTAAGTCTGTGTTAATCATTATTTACGTTTTTTTATGATATTATATTATTCTTCCCAAGGCTGTTAGTAGTAGTTTGGATATCAGACATCATAAAAGTATCACCTGAACATTATAACCATTATCTGGAGATTTTGAGCTGTATATATTTGCTGAGAGCTTTGAGCTGTATTAGCAGCTGTGTTTACCTATAATAGCTCGGTTGATATTGGAATGAATGTAGTTCCAAGGTTACGTAGTTTTTTTTATGTGTTTATTACAGGAAGACAAAGTTGCAATGTTAACTCAAAAATTTATAGAAGATAAAATTTCTTCTTTTTAATGTTTTGTGTTTGATAATTTAGTCAAATTGTTTTATTTCTCTAATTTTATACACACAACTTGTATTTAAATTGCAAATTTAGATTTTGGTTTGAAGATAAATGAAAATTGAACAGATTTACAACTTATTAACCACATCAAGTTTGTTTTACATTTAAGAAGGTTATATTAATGATAATTCTGGTAAAACTATTTATTGTAACAGTGATTGGAAGTGCAACAAAACTGTGTGTTGTTTTTTTCTTAAATCAAAACAAAGACAGAATTCACAGTTTCATAAAATAAAAACTATTAGAAGGATTTTTCAAAGTGTAAGAAGACATAAAAGTTAATAATTGAAATTTAAACAAAAGTAAAGATTTTTGTTTCTTAAAAGAAATTTCACAAACAAATATATTTGAACTCCTAAAGTTGATAATTCTTACACATAAAACAATAAATATTTTATTTTATATAAACTACGTAAGTGATGATAAGTTATGTCAAGTGCACCTGAACTTTTAAAAATTCAGTTATAAACTCATTTAGTGATCATTAGACTTAGATTTGTCAAGAAGGTAATGTGTGTTTAAATAAAGGTTTTATTAATTAATAATATTTTGGGTCAGTCAGCATATGTTTACTCTTGTGTAAATAATAAATTATTTTAAAAGTTAGGTAACATTTTAAGAATGAATTTTGTGAGTTTACTTGTAACATGTACTTTTATTTCTTGTTATCATTGATAACACAGGCCTGCAGTGGTTTTACTGTTTTGTAGTTTTCACATGTTCTACAGTATTTCCTCTATGCTGAATTTGGAAATGATATCCATTTTTCTCCATCACATACAGATTTTTCACAAAATATTGCATATACTTTTACATAAATGAGTTGTTTTTGAGTTTGGATCACATTTAGCTATATTTAAACTGTTGACGACCACTGACTATAGATTTCTTTAGACCAGTCATGATGTGAAAGCCTTATTGATTGTTCTAGAACGCATGAGAAACACACCACTAGTGTATAAGTGATTAAAACGTGTCATTTCTGGATAGTACTTGTTTGTGCATGAACTTCAACATCAATTTTTCTTTCAAATATTATTTATTCATCACTATGGGAAGAAGTTGTGCAAGTACCCAAACATATTCTGTTATATTTGTGGTAAAATGATTATGAAGAAACAAAGACAAAACATTACAAAATTCATCAAAAAAGGATATTGAACACATTTTGGAATAAAACTTGGGAATCGATACAAATGATGAGCTCTGCACCATTTGTGTTAAATTGAGACAGTAGACTTGAGGTAAGAAAATGTCTTTTTGTGTCCATTTGTGTTAAATTGAGACAGTAGACTTGAGGTAAGAAAATGTCTTTTTGTGTCCATTTGTGTTAAATTGAGACAGTAGACTTGAGGTAAGAAAATGTCTTTTTGTGTCCATTTGTGTTAAATTGAGACAGTAGACTTGAGGTAAGAAAATGTCTTTTTGTGTCCATTTGTGTTAAATTGAGACAGTAGACTTGAGGTAAGAAAATGTCTTTTTGTGTCCATTTGTGTTAAATTGAGACAGTAGACTTGAGGTAAGAAAATGTCTTTTTGTGTCCATTTGTGTTAAATTGAGACAGTAGACTTGAGGTAAGAAAATGTCTTTTTCAGTGGTGTTGCATGAGTTTAGAACCCCCTTAGGTTACTGCTGTTTTTGCTGATGTCGCTCACAAAGTTACAACACTCAAAAAGGAAATTTCTTATCCAAACCATCAGTTTGCTATAAGGCCTGTTGTTCATGAAACTGTATCTACTCTACCAGAAACTACAGGGATCCAAGTTATGAAAATATTGTCAGTAACATGCTTGATAAATTCAAAGAGTTTGGTTGTAATATGAGTTTAAAAATTCATTTTTTATACTCGCATATTGAACTATTTCCCTGAAAATGTTAGTGCCATCACCAAGGAACAATGGGAAAGTTTTCATCAAAACAACAGGAAGAGGATGTATCAAGTAAAGTTGAACATTGGCATGATGGTTTATTACTGCTAGGTATTTAACCCTTTCAGTGCTGAATAACAACTTTTAATGTTTGGCATGGTGCTGAACATATATGTTTGATACTTCAACTAATTATGGTATCAGTACTAAAAGCATGATATCTCGGCAGTAACTCAACAAAAGTCCCTGAAATATTCAGTGATTGTACCCAATACTATATATGTTAAATTCAATACATAAGAATAACAGGAATAAAGGAAGGTCACTTGCCGCACTGAGCCTTCAAGTCGACTGCAGTCGCCAACATGCCGAAAGGGTTAAATGAGATGCTCCAGATACAATATATAAAAGAAAGACCACAATGTGTAGTTTTGAGACTAAAGGATGTATATTTTACAAAAAAAAATCAGGATGAATGAGGATATGTATTTATTTGACATCACTGTTTTTCCATTTTATTCAAATTGTTTGTATTTTTGTCAACAAGCATAATAAAAAATCTTTATTATGGTAAATAAAATAATTATATGACCTAAGTAACTTATCTTCACAATTTGGGAAAATTCTTACATGATAAAAAAAAAGGACTGTTATTTTATAAACCTGCATAGCTGAATTACAGAAAATCTGTTATTAAAACCAAAGCCACTTTTAAAATGTCCACAGGGTGTGTAATTATTTTGATTTTGAAGAAGCTTATATTTGTATTGTTGTATTTCAGAATGTCAGGAGTGGGGTCAGTTTTGGAACATCTGAACTGCTAAGTCTCCTGCATTAGAGAAAATACTATGAACTCCAGATGTAATGTACTTTGTACACACATGCACATGAAGTCTGTTGTACCTGTAATGTACTTTGTACACACATACACAGGAAGTCTGTTGTACCTGTAATGTACTTTGTACTCACTCATGCACGTCTGTTGTACCTGTAATGTATTTTGTACTCACTCGTGCAAGTCTGTTGTGATGAATCACTATTTTAGTATCCGATCACTTATTTGAAAGATAAATTAAAAAGTTTGAGAAAATATGAGTTAGAGGACTCAGAATTTAATTATCTTCACCATAAGTTGACAATTGATTATTTTATTCCAGACACCATGATGCAATTCAGTGCCTTGCTTATAACCCAATATCTCATCAGCTAATTAGCTGTGCTTGTTCAGACTTTGGTAAGTCTGTGTTTTAGGTATCAACTTCTGTTTGTTCATTTCTTTTATTTATGTCCAGTGTAGGAATTTTTTTGTTATTTTTTTAAAAGAACAAATCAGTTTGATTCATATAGTGCTTTGTGAGCTTGGAAAAGTTGTAAAGTAACTTTAAGTAAGAGAAAAAAATCATTTTGAAAGATAAGACTGTAATCTTTCTAAAATCAAGGAGTTATATCCAATGTAAGTTATGTGGAGTACAATGTTACTTTGAAATGTATCAGATATATGAAGCATTTATTTCTTCTGTATGGTTTATAATTTTGCTTATGATACACGTGTTTTCTGTATTACTTGCTTTCTAGTGGGATTTAAAATTAATATAAATGCTGTGGTTTAAGCCTAAGAAGTATTGTTGGGTATCAGATCACCTCATAAATGTTTACTTCCATAAAATTTAGTCTAGGTGTTATCTCCCTTTCTGTGAATTAGGTCTGTGGTCTCAAGAACAGAAGTCTGTGTCCAAGCATCGTGTAACAAGCAGGATCACCTGCTGCAGCTGGACAAATGATGGACTTCATCTGGCTCTTGGCATGATTAGTGGGTCCATCTCAATACGAAACAGGGTATGGAAATTTGTTTGTAGTGGTGCACTATGAGAACATGACATCAGTGTGATAAACAAAGCCATTGATTGAGGCCTGCTTTGTATTCAGCAATAATGTGCTTCATTGTCATGCTGAAGGGTTTATAAAACCTTGAGAAAAAGGAAACAATAGTGGATTATGATATTTTGATTGCAAGTTAACATAATTAGATAAAGATGGAAACACACATCCTTACTAGATGATAAAATAATGATCAAAATAAATCTATTTGAAATTAGTGCTTCTGATGTGTGTACAAACTGTATATGAAATGAATGTATAGCTTATTTATATGTTTAGTTTTTTTTATGATAATTAAATTTGCCCATTCAGGATTAACAAGAACTTGGTTTATATCTGTGTATGAGAAGCTTTTTCATAAAAGTTAACACATTTAGTGTAAAGCAGAGAATAACAGTACAAGATAATTTATTAAAATCAAGGGTCAGTGGTAAGAGAGACTTACTGGGACAGAAGATACCCCAAAATGTGCTCCCTCCACACACACACACACACACATTCAACAAGCATTGCTTACTGTTAAAGTTGGTTCGTATATTAAGTTCAGCAATATGTGCATGTGTTTGTGCACCCAATAGATGTATGGTGGATCCTTTTTGTTTATCTGTTTCATCTCGGCCTCCTCATTGGGAAAAGACCAGTTCCATCCCTTATTAAAACATAGTGTAAGTTTTAGTATACCATCAGCATTTTGATTGGGTTCAAATTAATTTTGAAATGTAATCTATATGTGTGATGTCAAAATACAAATGAGAAAAAATTATTAGTTTGTGAAAAAATTTCATGAGGATTTGAAAATGAACTTTAGTGGTCTTGTTACTGGCTCAGAAGGAAAGCCTCTGCTTCATGATATTTTCAGATGTATTTTAACTTTTTCCTTAACTATAAAAACTAAAAAGATATAAAACTTGCATTCCAAAGCTTGTTGATAATATCAGGTTTTTCTGCTCAGCTTTAGGTAAACATGACTTATGTGGTTAAAATTGGGGAAAATTACTTTCTAAATCTACACAGGAATTGGCAAAAACAAAACTGAAATTTTGATAATATGGACTATTAAATAAGGAGCTGAAATACAATCCAAGGCATGTCTGTCAGTAAATATGTATTAAATTAATAAGAATAAATAGTTACCCAGTTATGAAGTAAACGTGAGAATAATTCAGAACAGTTTTAGATAGTTTTATCACATTAAATGAAATCAAATACATGGAAATACATAAAGTAACTTATAAAAAAAAAAAAAACTTGTTTGTGCTTTTGTATTTATGTTCATAAAATTTAATTGTGAAATTGGTTTGAAAAATTATGTTGCATAGGTCTGAAGAAAACATGGTGTTTGTCTAATTGATGGATTGTTTTTTGTGATAGAATGGAGAAGAGAAACACCGTATTGAAAGACCAAAAGGAAACTTGTCACCTGTGTGGGGTGTGTGCTTTAATCCTGTCAGGTACGTAGGCACACAATGAATGAGTAATGCTTCTCGTAATAAGTTTGTTTTATATCACAATCTTGTTTGTACTAGGATCAGTCTCATTGATTCTGAATATCTTTGTCTGTTTTGTGTAATTGTAATTAAGAGTTTATTATCATGATTTCCTGGTTTTACGTTATTGTTTTTCCTACAAAGTATTACTTTGTTTTAGAGAGGATGAAGCTGATGTTTGGGGTGATGTCTTAGCAGTGGTTGACTGGGGTAGGACATTGTCATTTTATAATCTTGCTGGAAAACAAGTAAGTATAGAATTGAAGTAACTGTAAAATTGGTTCACATTACATAAGGTGTATGGAAGTTTGTATATGTTTTAAAATAATATACCTTTAAAACAGAGAAAGGTAGAAACCTGAGATAAAGAGGTTAGTTAACAGACTGCAAAGGGGAGTTGAAATCCTGGCAACTATTCATCAGTACATAATATTTTTCTCACAAATCAGTGTTTGTTATGTTTTGTGTTTCAGAGAGATATCACTGAGATCCCATGATAATAGTATGTAGTTTATGTCTGAAAATTTATGTAATTTGATTCAGCATTTGTATAATTGTTTGGTTGTGAAATTATTGAATTTTTGTTGTGAATTACTGTTTTCAAAAAATATTAAAATATTTTCTTTCACCTTAGAATTTAATTTTTTTTATATATACTTGACTTGATTGAAAGTTTCATTTTATATGTGCAGCTGTCATCAACTTGATTGAATTTCATCAACTTATTTCTTTTATAAGTACTTGTTAGTGACCTAGGGCCTTGGAATATTTGTCATTGCCTGCTTTACTCACCATACTTTCTTATCATAGGATAAAATATCTGTAACTTTCAGACATACCAGTTTCTGAAGCACTGGACACTACAATATTGTTTTATTAGCCGTGAAGGGCTATTTTCTTTTTGTGTTGTACTTTTTTAAATCTGAAGCTGATAGACTTGTAGCAGTAGGGACATATCAGGTCTCTGTTATAGACCATATAATCATTTACACTTTTAAGCTTTAATTGTTTCTAATAAATGGTATAATTCTAATTACATGTTTATCACTGCAATTGATGATTAATATAGGAGCCTGAAACAATACACCTAGATTGACTGGTTCCATGTGGAGCTGCTATAAAACCTGAAAGATCAACAGTCACATATTCTCATGTTTTCCTATTTTTTTTTATTGAAAATCAGAGGACATCTTTCTGTTATAGGTAGGAAAAGAACGACACTTGAGTTTTGATCCAGTTTGTGTCAGTTTCTTTTCTCATGGAGACTACATGATTATCAGTGGATCGAACAAGGAGGCAGTGTTATACACCAAGGAGGGCATCCTGGTTGGGAATGTAGCAGAACAGGAGTCATGGATCTGGTGCTGTAAGCCTCGACCAGACTCAAATCAAGTGGTAAGAAAATAATTTTTATAAAAAAATAAGGTTCTTCTGTTCCATGTGAGAACTGTGTATTGATTTATAACAAAATAACTCATTTAAGTGTGTTTTGAAGTTTAACCTAGCTTAATGGATAAACTTAATCTGTAATGATCACATATAGATCATTTTAGTAATTAAACAGTTAAGAATAGTCTATATCTCTTCAGTCATCTAACTTACAATACCTCAGATCAAATTTTAACACTCAAGGTTGACACAGCATTGATAGAACATTATGTAGTTTTATGATTAACAACAAACAAACTTAAGTAAATGGAGTACACTATAGAGTCAGTTGTGTAGAGAATTTACCTCATCTTTTACAGGCTGTTGGATGCCAGGATGGAACAATAGCATATTATGAACTAGGATTCTCTACTGTTCACAGCTTGTACAAGGAGCGTTATGCATATAGAGAAAACATGAGTGATGTGATAATACAACATTTGATTACAGAAGAGAAGGGTAAGAATATTGTTGTGTATTGTTAAAAAATAAGTCAAAACTTACACTGTAATTAAAAATGGATATAAAATCATGAAGAAATGGCATAAGAATATTGTTGTGTATTATATATTTAAAAATTGCTGGTATGGGTAGAGAAGGCACTAAAAGAGGAGCAAACAACGTTTCGACCTTCTTTGGTCATTGTCATGTTCACAAAGAAAGGGTTACTGAGTGGTAGCTGACCACATAAGTTTCTCTATAAGTGAGTTTTCTTGTCACCATGGATTGTTGTGTATTGTTAAAGATAACTGGAACTTTACACTGTATAATTAAAAATGGATATAAAATAATGAAGGATGGGGTAAGAATATTGTTGTATTTTTTTATTAAAGATAAATGCCAAATATTCATATGAACTGTAGAACCATGTAATTCAAAACAAATATAAATGTTATTTTTTTTAAAAATATCTATAATATCATAGTGCCCTATTTTGAAGAAGTCAAAAGTATCTTTAATATATATTTTCTTAATCTGTTATATTTTAAAATTGCTGTTGCAGTTCACGGTGCAAAATAAATATTTATTATAATTGGGATGCACTACTTTATTTAGATGGAACAATACAAATATTATGAATGTGCAATTTGACTAAACTTGGGTTTCATATTATGTTTCTATTACATTATTAACTGGTTACTACTTTGCCTTGTTATTTTAGAACTAGGCTTTGTAATATCAGTCCTTCCAAATTAACCCTTGACTGAGGAATAAAACATATATTAATCTTTTTATAGAAACAGTTATAATACTGATAATTAAGCAGTAGTTTATTAAATAATTAAAGGATCAACATAACCATGCTAGTACACGAAAAAGTATGAATTCATTGAAAACTGTAGGTACGTTTGTACTCGCTGTCACCTAATCCTAAAATGTATAAATAAAGGTTTTTAAAGTGTAATTGATTATAACAAACCGAACTATTTGTATTTGATTTATTTTTCTCACAGTCAGAATTAAGTGTCGAGATTTAGTGAAGAAATTGGCTGTCTATAAACATCGACTTGCTGTAAGTGTTCAGATTCTTTACCATTTTTTAAAACTTTATTGCCATCCTAGGATATAAATGTAAGACTATTAAAAATTTTACTTAAATCATTAATTGGTTTTAATCATTTCTAGACTGGTGGGCTATTACTAAATTCCCTTTTTGTGTTTTTTAATACTTTAAACCAAATTACATGACATATTTCTGAAAAGGTATTGGATGAAGTATATAACTCAGTACTTTAAACCAAATTACATGACATATTTCTGAAAAGGTATTGGATGAAGTATATAACTCAGTACTTTAAACCAAATTACATGACATATTTCTGAAAAGGTATTGGATGAAGTATATAACTCAGTACTTTAAACCAAATTACATGACATATTTCTGTAAAGGTATTGGATGAAGTATATAACTCAGTATTTGTATCTAAGTTGTGAAATTTGTAAATTACTCTTACAAAACATCAATTTTAAAGACAATAAAAATTCCTTTGTTCATTATTGTTATCAGAAGGTTACATTTTTGTATATGCAGTCACATTTGACTTTGATATTTATTGACATGTTTCTTTTAATACTTAGTATATATGTGGGTACGTATGAAATACGATCATAATGTACTAATATTGAACATGAATCTTTAAGTCCAGTTTGACAGGAAGTTTATGATATGTACCAAGTAGATACTGTTTTTGTGGCACATAATTTTAAAGTAATAAATAACACACAAAATCAAACAAACACATGGTCAGAAACGTTTCTATTTCAGACCAACCTATTACCTCTAAAATGTTGATTGTGCATGTTTTGATATTTTCATGATTATAGTGTGGTAGTCTTTGAAACGTGTAGTTAACATTAGTTCACTCCTGTTGATGAAGTGGTAGTCTTTGAAACGTGTAGTTAACATTAGTTCACTCCTGTTGATGAAGTGGTAGTCTTTGAAACGTGTAGTTAACATTAGTTCACTCCTGTTGATGACGTGGTAATCACTGAAACGTAGTTAATATTAGTTCACTCCTGTTGATGAAGTGGTAGTCTTTGAAACGTGTAGTTAACATTAGTTCACTTCTGTTGATGACGTGGTAATCACTGAAACGTAGTTAACATTAGTTCACTCCTGTTGATGACATGGTAATCACTGAAACATGTAGTTAACATTAGTTCACTCCTGTTGATGACATGGTAACTACTGAAACGTGTAGCTAACATTAGTTTTCTCCTGTTGGTGACGTGGTAACTACTAAAACGTGTAGCTAACATTAGTTTGCTCCCGTTGGTGACGTGGTAACTACTGAAACGTGTAGCTAACATTAGTTTGCTCCCGTTGGTGACGTGGTAACTACTGAAACGTGTAGCTAACATTAGTTCACTTCTGTTGATGACGTGGTAATCACTGAAACGTAGTTAACATTAGTTCACTCCTGTTGATGACATGGTAATCACTGAAACATGTAGTTAACATTAGTTCACTCCTGTTGATGACATGGTAACTACTGAAACGTGTAGCTAACATTAGTTTGCTCCTGTTGGTGACGTGGTAACTACTAAAATGTGTAGCTAACATTAGTTTGCTCCCGTTGGTGACGTGGTAACTACTGAAACGTGTAGCTAACATTAGTTTGCTCCCGTTGGTGACGTGGTAACTACTGAAACGTGTAGCTAACATTAGTTTGCTCCCGTTGGTTGCGTGGTAACTACTGAAACGTGTAGCTAACATTAGTTTGCTCCCGTTGGTGACGTGGTAACTACTGAAACATGTAGCTAACATTAGTTTGCTCCCGTTGGTGACGTGGTAACTACTGAAACATGTAGCTAACATTAGTTTGCTCCCGTTGGTTGCGTGGTAACTACTGAAACGTGTAGCTAACATTAGTTTGCTCCCGTTGGTGACGTGGTAACTACTGAAACGTGTAGCTAACATTAGTTTGCTCCCATTGGTGACGTGGTAACTACTGAAACATGTAGCTAACATTAATTTGCTCCCGTTGGTGACGTGGTAACTACTGAAATGTGTAGCTAACATTAGTTTGCTCTTGTTGATGATATGGTAACCATTGAAACATATAGTTAACATTAATTCACTTCTGTTGATGATGTGGAGAATGTTGAAATGTATAGAGTTAACATTAGTTCACTCCTAGGGTACTAATATCTCAGTTAGTAGTCAGAAATAGCTAAGATACTAACATCAACTTTAATAGTCAGAAATAGCTGAAATATTAAAGCCAAGCTAACTAGTTAGAAATAGTTGAGACACAGCTCCTTGATTGAGTGTATCAGTCATGTTTGTATTAACAAACTCAGTTTTCACAGTAAACTAAACTTGGTTGGTGTTAATTATTTAATCTGGTCAATTATGCAGCAAGAATAAATAAAATTCATACAAATTTTTGAACACACACATATCTGTCCATTTAGGTTCAGTTACCTGAAAGAATAGTGGTATATGAACTTACGAAAGGGGACAGCAATGATATGCATTACAAAGTTAAGGAAAAAATTAACCAGAAGGTGGAATGTACGCTATTAGTGGTTTGTACTAACCACATTGTGCTGTGTCAGGTAAGTTTACGCCATTGAAATTGAAATGTGTACTCAATCCTTGAAATTAGAATGTGAAGCCTGCAAAAAAAAAGCCATTGTAAATGGTTTGTCCTGAAAATACTCTTCCACATACAAACTAAATAAACAAACAGAGTACAGGGCAAAAATCCTCAATGATGTGAAAAAATTGCATTAGGTTTTCCTACTGATTAAATATTTTTGGTTAAATTGTGAAATTAAAAACATTTTTCCAGATTAAACCTTAGGCATCTGTTTTTGCCACATTCCGTTCCTATGATATTTAACTTCCCCAGTGAGTCAGAATCGAAACAAATTTTGTATTATGTAATGGAAGCTGAAATGGTCTTAACAGCTTTGTTTTCAAATACTAATATTCCTTATTCTTTAAATAACTTAAAATGTAATTCATCTGTTTAATCTGTTATGAATTAGTTTATAAAGTATGTGAAACCATGATAAATTTAATGCAATAAATTGTACCCATTAGTATTACACTACATAAAACTCAAGACACTCACATTATACATGTTTTTGCCACATTGTATGTTGGCTCTGGTTTTCAATCACATTTTGAATACAAAAAGTGTTTTCTTAATTAAACTAATAAAGTGTAAAAAGTTGTCAGTCAGATAACTGTCAATGAAGGCTAGCACTCTAGATAATTAGTGAGATATGTCTGTAAAGATAGACCTACATATTCAAAACTATAGAATGAACTTTTAAAAATTTGACATTCAGTTTCGATTATTACCTTAATCTACTTAATTTAGCTGTAGTTGGAATTTCATTTCATGGAAACGTGAAATGATTATATCATTAAATATTATAGTTATTGATGACCAGTTTTAGTTTTTTATAGAATCTTAATCTAATATTATTCATTGGAATATTTTAGAAAATTAAATAAAAAAAAGTTCAGAATAATTTTGCTATTTTACTGTAAGGTTTTCATGAAATGTCACAGCTTTTAAAACCAGTGACTTTGTTATCTGTTGTCACTAATTTTGAGAACTGTGTGCTGAACATATATTAGTTTAAAAAACGTCTAAATATATTAAATCTATTTCAACCATCAACATTTCTCTTGTATGATCAGTTTAATTTTCCTTTTTGTGACTTTTAACATATGAACATTTGTGATATTTCATCTGTGTGTTTCTCTCTGTTTTATGATTAAAAGTAATGCATGTCAAACCTTTAGAAGCCACAGTAATATTATTTCTGTAACTTGTAATTTATTAATTTTATAAAATAATGGTGAACATTTCTCTTTATTATGTTTATAAATATAGAACACTTTAAAATACATTAAAAAAGTGGCAAAGATAAGATAAAGAAAAGATGTGAAAGATTTCATATGGTGTATTCAAAACTAATTTGTGTGATATAATAAATTCTTCAGTTTCACAGTAATTACTAGGGAAGTAAATACATTTCAGAATATGGTTAATCTAACCTTTGATAATGTAATAATGTGTTTCAGGATTTGATTATCTGCATTATACTACTAATACATTTTTAGTATTTTCTTTAAATGTGCTTAGTGTGTATTAAGTGTGTTCTGTGTTTTGTTGCTGTTTGTTTTATTCTTGTAGAGTTTATATCCTATGTACAGCTTCTGTTGAACAGTTAAACAGCTGTTTAGTTCATATGATTTTATAATTGTAACATTGTATGAAGAACTGTACATATTTGTTTTTAACAAAATTAAAACAGTTTTTTTAATGTAAAATTAAATTTCACTTTAACATTCTCTCTCATTGTTTTGATTTGTAGGAGAAGGTGCTCCAGTGTTTGTCTTTCCAGGGAGTGAAAGAAAGAGAGTGGATAATGGAGGCAGCTATTCGATATATCAAAGTTACAGGTGGTCCGCCTGGGAAAGAAGGATTACTTATTGGATTAAAGAATGGACAAGTATGTGTTGCTATAAAGTAATCTGTTTATATTAATCATTTGTAGGCTAGTGTGTTTGTTATTGATAACTTCTATTTTCTAGTTCCTTTTCTTAATAGAAATATTTAATCAAATTGCACAAAGCTATAGTACAAACTATTTGTTTTTTGTCATTTTTTTAGGTTGTGAAATATCCACAACTTTGTTTTGAAACAATGAATTAAGGTAACATTACAAATACTACTTTTTTTCATGGAGTCTTAATTTTCTGTAGTGTTGGTAAGAAAGTTCCACTTGTATGTCCAGTTAGTTTCAATTTGATTGATACTCAATAACATATATCATTTTTTACCTTATTTTGCTTATAACAATAGTCACCAGTTTTGGTAATATTTTTACCAATCACATCACAGTTCGAAATCACCAATTGCCAACTATTATAGCTCACATTTGGCCTGGTTCTGATTATGTACAATAAATTTGATGATGTCATTGTCCAGTATTGTTAACAGTTTAACCATAAATGACTACAGAGAAGGTAATTTGGAGTTTCATTAAAGTTTAAATGGTTGAAGTTATCAACAAATGTGTCATGTAGAAAAACAACATCAGTGATCTTTTTTTCTGTTTTTTATTTAAACAAGTAAAAATTCAAAATGGGGACTGACTTTATAGCCAGTATACAATTGATACATAACATTATGTAACAGTTGTAAGAGACGAATAAAGTGTTAAGGTTCCTTGTCTAAAGTCACAATTCACTTCAGCCATGAGTTCAAAGTCTTTCATTATAACTCTACATGTGTTGAGCTAAATCACTTTTTAAACCAAACAAAAGTATTCAACCAAAGATTAAATAAAGTGGCAACATTTGAAAGTTTTTCTTTGTAAAGAGAAGCATCTTCAAGCAGGTTGTTCAAAGGTTTTTTTTAATTGGCCTTATTAAAAATACATCTAATTGTATCTTTATTGTTTATATACTGTTCTACTTTTCATTCTCGAGAAATTCAGAAGAAATGACAGTTTTAAATGAATAAAGAAGATCAGCGTCCTACTGGATCCACTATTTGTCATGTTCCGGATCTGCACTTACTTTCACCAAGTGTGTTTCAAACTTCGGTTAAAGATGTAGACATGTTAGTTACCACTGCAGTGGACAGTCAGTTATGACAGTTGCTCACTTTAGTGATTCTGTTTTCCAGCCACTTGATTTGTACCTTAAATTATCTAAGTTTTCTCATTTAGAAGCAACTCAATCATCAATCACATTTGTTGAGTTGCAGCTAACTTTAGGTAATGTCTTGGAACTTTGCATATTCACAAATAACAGGACTGTAAAATGAAGAAAGGGATGGTTCCATAGCTGTCTAATAGGTTAGTTATTGTGTAAATGTTTGTATATACCTGTGCATGACTTTCAACTTACAGTGACATGTTCAGTCCAAACAACAAAACTCCCTGTTGGAATGTAATACGATATTCCAAGTTCCCTGTCTCTCTGTTGTTATGTTTTCTTCAGTGATTTTAGTGGGCTAATGCACAGTTTGGTATTAACGGGAACTCACATTACGTGCCACCCTGAGAAATTCATGGGAAAAGACTGTGTAGATTCACAGCAAACCCACGATATCTATTAGCTCTTTGCATACAGTGCTGTTATCAACTGTTTGATAATGTACAATCCATAAATAATGAATGTGCTTCCCAGTGTTTTTTAACCATTCTTTCATCCAGTTATCAACTTGTTTAAATACTTGTGGTCCTTTAACAGATGATACTCTATAGTGAATAACGTTTCACGTTTCGTATCGAAAGAGAAAGTAAAGGGTCGTACACATAAGAATATTTACAAATCATTGGATTGTTGTTGCAAATAAGTGGCCTGAGTGGTGTTACTTTTAATTTGTCTGCAATTAGTTTTTTGTGATTGGGAAATTCACCAGAATCTACTGGTCACAATACTTGCATGAATATGCAATAAACAGCCCAATTTGAGCTTTGTAAGTTTGAAGTAAAGTTTATTAGCTTACATGTCGATATTTTTGCTAATAATTTTGTTGGGAAAGATCACTTTGTGTATTAAATTAATGTAGTATGTTTTCAACTTTGTGTGCTATAAGGTATTATCTTTTTTTGGTTTTCATATAAATTACTGTGTGTGTAGAACTGCAGTATGGTATAGAATTTATTTAGCATCATAACAATCCAAGATATGCTATGAGTGCATAAAAACAGTGTCTTAATAAGAAGGAAACAGATGAAATCTTTGAATGGCTAGTGTGGTCTAAACAGAGCCCAGACGTCAATATTACTGAATGTAGGTGGAACTGTCTTGCTTGAAAATAGCAGTGCAACTAACCCAAATTAAATAAAGAACTCTGCTCACAGTCACTTTAAGCTGGTTGGAACTTATTTCTTACTGAATATCTCCAAATGCTTGAAAAATAATTTCTTATCAGTTTCAAGCAGTAATTTTGGCTAATAGTGGTTATAAAAGTATTATAGAAATAAAATTTAAATGTGCTTAACATGCATTTGTTTTCCTTCAGATGTTATAAAGTCCTGAAACGTGTTCATTGAAAGAAACTCGGCATGTTTCAAACTTAAAATACAAGGTGACAAGTAGATTGTTTCTGATTTTAAGTTCCTGATTATTAGGCTTAGGTGATGTTTGATTTATGTGTAAGAAACTTTTTTTAACATATTTTAATGTTTCCTAGCCCTCTTAACATTTTTAATTAGTATAAATAATGTACCAGTTAGA
The DNA here is from genome assembly GCF_004210375.1 of Tachypleus tridentatus. NCBI lineage: Eukaryota > Metazoa > Arthropoda > Merostomata > Xiphosura > Limulidae > Tachypleus > Tachypleus tridentatus. Next base: position 76,117,855 of record NC_134827.1, on the reverse strand, counting down.
TTTTTATAAAAGAACAACAATATGCAACAGCTTTTATGAAAGCAGTTGTTAAATTATACTTACCATGTTTATGCTTGTCTCTGTCACAATGGAAAACATTTGTACAGTAATTACAGTAGGTAATTGTATTTGTTTAGGTTTTAGTGCTCACTTGTATCCTGTTAACATTCCAGATTGTAAAACTTTTTGTGGACAACCCATTCCCTCTGCCGGTGTTGAAAATTGCCTCAGCTGTGAGGTGTTTAGATTTAAGTTCTACTAGAAAGAACCTAGCTGTAGTGGATGATGCAGGCATTTGTCTGGTGTATGACATTAACACCAAGGAACTTCTATATCAGGTTAGTATTTATAACCTAGGTGTAGTAGATGACATGGACATCTGGTGTATGATATTAACACCAAGGTCTTTTAATCTCAGATTAGTATTTATAACCTCGCAATAGTGAATGACACACACATGTCTGACATAAGACATTTTAATACAAGGTTAGTATTTACAAAACAAAATGCATGCTTTTAAATTTTTTATTCTTTAATATAAGATTCCATGCTGACAAGAGTCCATTTCATTTTAAAATATGTTGACAGTGTGAGTATAAACTGTAATGTACTTATCTTTTAACCTATGACATGTTGGTGATCAGTGAATCAAGATGGTGGTAAAGTTTCCCTTCTTTCAGGAACCTAATGCAAACAGTGTAGCATGGAATAGTCAGAATGAAGATATGCTGTGTTATTCAGGATCTGGATTTTTAAATATTAAAGCTCGTGATTTTTCACCCCATCGACAAAAGTTACAGGTAACTAACACTCCTATGAAAGCTGTATAAAGGATATAAATAATAAAATTTAGCTACCAGCAAAATATTTATAAACATAATTTATAAATTGTGTCCTTTATTTGTACATAAATATAAGTCAATGTACAGTAATGAGTAACAACAACTGTGAGAACATTTCATATTTTTCATAAACATTGCTAACTTACCATACTTTCATAAGTTATTTCATGTTTTTAGAAACACTGAGAGTCAATAAGGTTTCACCTTAGTTATGAAATTCATGGAATGTTGTTGAACTTTCTAAATAACTTTTTTATGGAAAATGCTTGAAAGTTATGTTTTTTATAACAAGTCCTTAAAAATCTAACCCCATTGTTTCTACATACTACATTTTATGTTGAAAACACATTTTCTTGTTGTGTTTATCTTATTTTAATTGGAAGCAATATCTGGCAAAAGTCACTTGTAGAATTGGAAGTACTCTGACTTGACAAAACTTATCAGGCTTTGAATCTTGTACTTCGATCCACAAGTAAATATGTTACATGGTTAACATTCAAACCATGTTGTTAAAGTGAAGTATACTCGAAGTTTGTTTTCATTGGGAGAAAATCTAAATAAATTTGTTGGCAGGATAAAGAACGTGGATATTTCAGCATTTTCCTAATTTAATTTTCCATCTTCAAAAATAATTAATAATGTTACAAGTTTAACTGTTCATCAGTTATGGCCTAGAATTAGTTAATGAAAAAGAGAGAGAGAAATGTGCAAATCCAAATAACAACAATATAATGTGTGTCATGAACTTAACTATTATATGTGAAACAGTCAGATGAACCTAACTGTTATATGTGAAACAGTCAGGTGAATCTAACTGTTATATGTGAAACAGTCAGGTGAACCTAACTATTACACGTGAAACAGTCAGACGAACTTAACTTAACAGTCAGGTGTTTTCTTGTAAAAATATTCATTGATTTATACCCGATTAAGTCAATGATTGTCCAGGTGAGTGTGATTTTATAGATGCTGTTAGTGCAGCTAACAGATACAGCTGTACTTTTAAGGGATATTTGGGACAGGAAATTCAGTATTGGGATATATTTTATTAATATTATGTTATTTCTCTGCATTTTTATTATTTTTTCTTTCAGATATGAAACAAAATTATTTAATACATTGGTTTGTGAGCTAACTTGTAATCACTATACTATGTAATGACTGATACACTTAACAACAAGTATACTTACCAAGAACAGTTAGTGGTTTGGTTATCGTTAAAAATGTAGGTATGTGAGAAGACTTGAAATGTAAAGGTTTTATTGATCAAAAGGTTGAAATTCTTTGTTATGTAGAATTGAAGCAGTAAACTGGAAAAAAAAAGAATGAAAATAATGGAATGTAATTGTGTGGGAAAAACTGTGAGATACACAGCTTTACAAGAATAATAATAATACAAGTGTAAATATTTACCTTATTAGCATAGTTGAAATTGTGAATGTTCCAATCACGTACAAGTTGACCTATCGTAATGCAGAGTTAAAGTGGCATGCTCAATAGATACTATTCTTTTTTGGTTACATACTGGATAAGAGTTTAACTCTAGGCAAAGCCCAGTATTTGGAAAAAAAGATGCAAGGCTTTGACATTTGTTATACATCTGAACGGGAGAACAGTTGAAATTTATGTAGAATGTTTTAAGTAACAAGGAATCTGTTAATGTTTCTTTAGAAATACATAATTATTCAGACTTTATTTCAATAGCTTCTTTCATAAGTGTTTTTTTTTATTAAGTTTCAGTAAACTGTTAAATAATTAAGGTGATTTAGAGCACACTGGGGATTAAATGTGTTGTATGATGAATGTTAAATAATTTAGGTGACTTAATGCACAATGGGGATTAAATGTTTTATGGAGAATGTTGAATAATTTAGGTGACTTAGTGCACACTGGAGATTAAACATGTTTTACAGAGAATGTTGAATAATTTAGGTGACTTGGTGTACACTGGGGATTAAGCATGTTTTATGGGGGGGAGAAAGACTCTGTATCAATTGAAAGCTCTTTAATTCCACTAACATTTCATTCAGTGCTTTAACAAGAGGTGGAACCCTGCAGAACAAAAGAGCTGAAGTATATTTAACAATAGTAGATCCCCACATGTTGTGTGATACGTATCAATAATGAAAAGGTAACAGTAACAAATGTATGAAAATATAATCAGAGTAAAGAAAAGGAATTAATTTAAAGTAATTTCATCTCGATACTGGCTATTTCTCTTCATAATTCAATATTTTTTTTTTGATAGATCATGTGTCACTGTTGTTACTAGAATGTTTTATATCGTTATTACTGTAATAAAGTAAAACATTACTTGTTTGTTTTTGGTGTAATTCATGTTCTCATGAGATCACTAAATGAAGTCATAGAAAACTGTGAAGTTTTTCTGAATGTGCTTCTTCCTGTTAGGATTTGCAAACTGTATAACATGTCATACTTTTGTTTAAACATACTAAGTTCATAACATGTCATACTTTTGTTTAAACATACTAAGTTCATAACATGTCATACTTTTGTTTAAACATACTAAGTTCATAACATGTCATACTTTTGTTTAAACATACTAAGTTCATAACATGTCATACTTTTGTTTAAACATACTAAGTTCATAACATGTCATACTTTTGTTTAAACATACTAAGTTCATAACATGTCATACTTTTGTTTAAACATACTAAGTTCATAACATGTCATACTTTTGTTTAAACATACTAAGTTCATAACATGTCATACTTTTGTTTAAACATACTAAGTTTATAACATGTCATACTTTTGTTTAAACATACTAAGTTCATAACATGTCATACTTTTGTTTAAACATACTAAGTTCATGACTAGTTACTTTCTTCATATGTCCTGTTTTCTGCTGATAAACTATGGAATGTTTATAAAGAAAATATTGTGTTTAAAATTATTATATCTTAGAACTACTTGTCTTCGGGGAACTAAGTTTCAGCAAGAATCCTAAATTTTATTCAGGACAGTTTTTACATGCTATAAAGTTGCTTTGAAAGTGTCACAAAATGTCCAGAATAGATTTTGTCTCCACGTGGTTGAAACTTCTTGTAACATCTGTTTGAGATTGTTCACTGATTCTCATGATATATTGTGTGTAGCAACACAGCAAACTCACATCACTAGAAACTGGCTTTTGATACCCATGGTGGTCAGAGCATGGATAACCCATTGTGTAGTTTTGTACTTAATTCCAAATAACAACAAGAAAATGATTTGTGTGTTCATATCACTGATCTCACACTGCAATGTTCTTGAGCTTTCAGTTTGAATATACAGTATAATATGGCTGTAAACATTCTGAGATGTATGAAAACTTACTCAAATAAATATTGTGATTTTTTTTTCTGTAAGACAGGTAATCATTAAGTTATGGTATTAAATGTGGTCTGTTCTTTACAAACACTTGGATATAGATATGTACAAGTTGCTAATTGGAAACGTTGTATAATGTTGCTAAAACTTGCATGATTACCACATTTCTCATGTGATATTGTGCATTCGGATAATTGGCATACCTGTATTTTTGTTTTCATAAACTAAAAGTAATATATTTCTTCTCAATAATAATTGTGTTGTCAACAATACTTGATTTTGTTTTATATCAACTTTAGCAGTGTTATTGCAGTTTAACAGCATCTAGAATAAATATGAAGCAAATCTTAATCAAACTAGTTGATGTTATCAGTTTCTAGTTCGGCTGTTTTTTTATTGATATTTTCTTTCAGGGTTTTGTGGCCCAGAATGGCTAGATGGTTTGAAGCTCCTAATCTGAGGGTTGCAGGTTCAAATCTCAGTCACACCAAACATGCACACCCTTTCAGTCATGGGGGCATTATCATGTGACAGTCAGTCCCACATTTCATTGGTAAAAGATTAACTCAAGAGTTATGCTGTTAAAATAGGGATGACTAGCCCAGATAGCCCTCGTGCAGTTTTATGCAAAATAAAAAAAACCAAACACACAGGGTTTTATAGTTATGCAGTTTTTTATGTATTTTCTTTCAGGGTTTTGTAGTTGGATTCTGTGGATCAAAGATATTTTGCCTCCACATGAATCGTATGTCTACAATTGAAGTACCACAGTCTGCACCTATGTATCAGTACTTGGAGAAGAAGATGTTCAGGTATATTTTTTTTTGGTGTATATTTCATTTCAGCTGAGTAGTTAGATGTTTAGTAAGATATACCATGAAACACAGAAATCTAACTTAACCATGTTTCAATAATGGGTTTCAGTGGTGCGTATAAAGTGGCCTGTTTAGGAGTTACAGAAAGTGACTGGCATGCCCTAGCCTTGGCAGCATTAGAGGAATTGGATCTACAAATAAGTAGAGAGTCATTCATCAGAATCAGAGATGTTCCTTACCTACAGCTCATTCAGAGCTTTGAAGTAAGTGGATTGAACTTGTTGTGTCTGAAGGGATTACACTTGCCATGGATTATTTGTCATTTTTAACATGTTGGCTCCCAAGTCCATTTTACTGATACTTTCCAGGGTCCCACTAGTCATTTTACGATTACATGTGTTAGGAAAGAGTGTATATGTAGCTATTGAGTTCAAGCCAGTAAATGACTCTTTAAAAGAAGGTAGAGCACGATCCACCAGAGGGTCATTTGGGAACCAACGTGTTGAATGAACTCTTTCAGTCAGTTGAAACAGTAACAAAAGTTATTAGAGTAAAAATGTTAATATCACACAGAGTTTAAAGTTAACACTTTTGTTGATAAGCAGAGAACAACATTTCAAGATGACCTAGGAAAGTCGAAACTTTATTCTCTGCTTATCAATAAAAGTGTTAACTCCAATATCAGCCATTCTGAGTTATGTTTTTATTTCTCATCATCAAGAGTTTAGAGTTGTGTTTATTTGATAAACTGAATTAGACAATACAGACCTTGAATCCTATAAGTAGGTTTGTGTAAAAATTACTTTTCTATAAAAGCCATCATAAAGGTTTAAGATCAAGCAGCTGTCATCTCTGTGTTTTAATGATTTATTATCAGACTTGTGTAAGTGATGCTGCAGTATTTGGCTGACATAAATGATTACACACAAAAATCAAGTTTTAGGTGAAAGTTATGGTCAAGATGACCCTAGTATCTGATGAAGGTTATTTTAAAGATGGCTTCAGAAATTGGTTTTCCCACAAGGTTCAGTCATTTTATTGTTTCTTTGCTTTATAACAAGGAACCACTAGGTCCATCAAAGTTGTCCTTGTACAAGTGCCCTTTAGAAATGTGAAACTTTAGAATGATGTGTATTTTTCAGGAGGCCATCGACTTAACTCTCTATCGAACAAGGAACAGAAGTGACCACTAATTATATTCTAGTATAAAACCTGAAATATCTGTTTTTGTTTATCTGATATACAGTCACTTTTATGATTAAACTTGGTGATCAGTGAATCTTTTTCCAAGTCTTTAGGTTTAAAATATTTCCTAGTTTTAAGAGAAGCACAAACCCTTGTAAGTAGGTGTGTATTTCTAAACCGTGTGACTGCAACCACTAACAAATTGTTCTTTCATAATGGTGGTTTCCCTTAGTTAACATCCTAGGATCTTGAGAGAAAGTTGGCTTCTGTATGAAACAAAAACTACTGATGCATTTGATAGAAGGTATGAGAAGCTATGAGTCTTTATAATTCATGAGGTTGAAAAAAAACATTAATATGATGTGTTCCCAAGTATGTATTTGTTTTATTTGTTTCTTTGAAATCTTGTGACTAAGGTTTAACACCTCTGCTAGATTAATTATGTTTTACACCAGATAGATTGTTTCTTAGTGGTGTTAAGAGAGAGAGTGAACAGCATTACAGGAAGAAACTTACTAACAAAGTAATTATTTTATAGAAATATAAGAAGTAAACAGTAATATATATGTTGTTATTAAATAAAATCATAAATGTAACCTATTATCATTATCAGAATTGTTTTAAAAGAAAATAGATCTTGATTCTTTCATCAGTATATCAAGTATAAACAGAGAAAATTACCATTACACTCTGATGGTTAAGTAATGATCACATGTTAATTATCAACTATAGTTGTTTATTTGCCGATATTTCAGTAGTTTGCATAAAGAATGAGTGATGTCATTAAATTTTGTTTCATATTTTGCCCTGAGTGTTGTAACATGGTTAATTAGGTAAATCCATCTGGTAGAAAAAGAGCTAAAATAGTCAGTAATTTGAAGTCTCATGAGTAAATCTACACCTTTGATGTAAGAGAAAACAAAACAAAAAGAGGTAATAATTATGAGTTTTTAATGTTAATAAAGTAACTGTATGTTATATCAAAATAATTGATGTTAATTGTACTAGCATTAGCTGAGTTATTCCATCTAATGTAGCTTGTTGACAATAATACCATATTTACTGTATAGGTCTACATAAAATGTGGTAAGCTTTCAGTAAAATATACAAGTCTGTTAGACACAGAACATAAGTATTTATACTAGAGATATGTCAGGGAATTAATGATGTTAGCCTGTTTCAGATGCTGATGAGTTGTGCAAGGAATCGTTAACATAAAAGATAAAAATACTTATTTACATTTGGTTACTAAATGATATATAGACTATATAGCCATTATTGAACAAAAGTCTGTTTTTGTTTGTCCACTTTTAATTGGTGGACCAATACTCTCTCTGAACTTTTCATATGTCCTTAGCTTCCTCCCCTGAGTTCCTGCATATTGAATTGTTATATCAAAGTGTTTTACTGCGCATGTCACAACAGCCTGCCTTCACCAGTCTGATAGTTTCGTGTCAGAGATTGGCTTAAGTTTATTGTACAGCCTATGGCAACCTAGCTGCATGATAATTGTAGTTAAGAGTTTTTTTTAATTTCAGATATTTTTCACCAAGTATGTTTCTATGTATTCTTTCTTTACTCACTTGGGACACTATATATTTCCTTTTTTTTATTGGAGAGACTTGCTGAGTGTGGTAGTTGTTATGAATTTTTATGAAATTTATTGAATAAAGTATATATTTTATTTTATGTGTATGTACTGAACTTCACAAAATAACACAAGTTCAAAGGTTATTCAAAACATTTCTAAGAAAAACTAGGCATGTTATGGTTTATAGTGTTTGAGTTCTAGATACAGTTTTTTATATTTAAGTTTTGTACAGACTTCATTATTTATCTGTTATATCATTTCATAGGAACGAAAGAAGAAAGGAGAATCAGATATGGTGTTTCTGGCCGACACACTTGCTTATCAAGGAAAGTTTGCAGAGGCTGCCAAACTTTACAAACGAGCTGGAAATGAAAGCCGAGCAATGACTATGTACACTGACCTACGAATGTTTGATCAAGCCCAGGTATGTGTCTTTTGTGTTTTATTCACATAATGCAATATTTTTCTAATTCACAGCACTAATGTTTTTGTCTTAATATTCTAAAGTTTGAAAAATATAACATTTGAAAAAGATTGCTTTGGTTGATTTCACTCACATGTTTACCTTACAAAATATTAAACAAGTTATCAAGGATAACAGTAGAAATACATTTGGCTACTGAAGATAAACTAAATACCATATTGTGATTGAATTTCTCAATGACATCAGCTTGAAATGTCACTTTTCATCATCAAAGAATAGACATTATAATTTATGATCGATGGTAATATAAAGTGTTCTTTGTATTTATTTGTAAAATCTAGGTGAAGTCCTTGAATTAAAAACATTACATAATATAATGAAAGAGGAGTAATGTCGCTTTGACTTTTTGAAAGACAGTGGTGTCAAATATCACCTGTGATATAATTATCAAGATATCATCAGGATATTATGAATGATCCTGTTCTACAATACATCATGATGTAATAATGAAACAGTGGTGTTTATCATCAGGATATTATGAATAATCCTGTTCTACAATACATCATGATGTAATAATGAAACAGTGGTGTTTATCGTCAGGATATTATGAATGATCCTGTTCTACAATACATCTTGATGTAACAATGAAACAGTGGTGTTTATCATCAGGATATTATGAATAATCCTGTTCTACAGTACATCATGATGTAATAATGAAACAGTGGTGTTTATCATCAGGATATTATGAATAATCCTGTTCTACAATACATCATGATGTAATAATAAAACAGTGGTGTTTATCATCAGGATATTATGAATAATCCTGTTCTACAATACATCATGATGTAATAATGAAACAGTGGTGTTTATCATTAGGATATTATGAATGATCCTGTTCTACAATACATCTTGATGTAACAATGAAACTGATGTTTGTCATCAGGATATTATGAATGATTCTGCTCTACAATACATCATGACGTAACAATGAAACAGTGATGTTTATATACTAAGTTCAATATAATGACTAGAATATCACATGGACTAGTCCTCAAGTAATTGTGTAACATGTGTTCAGCATTATATGTAATGTCATCACAGTAATACTAATACTAACTTAACAATCATTACCTGTTCTTGTATGACTCTCTGTGTTGCATGCCTAACCAACCTGATGAGTTCCTGGTAAGATGCAGTATGTTCAGTTGAGATACCATTATGTTTTTCTTTTTGGAAATATTCATAGGGTTGTTAAAGAAACATTTAGTGTAAGTTTTGTTATGATCTAATGCCACACAAACAATCTGATCTTAGTAAGGATCACACTTTACAGGGGTATGATGTTGTATACCATAATAGTTAATATTATTAATAATATATATAAATATATAGCAGGTCAACTGAGACTGTGTGTTTTGCATGGCCCTCTGAGCTGATGTATTTTAGTACCAAACAAAACGCCACATTGATGCTACATGTTTAGCAGCACAACCTGCAGATCTGTTGTTTGTGTGACGATACATACAGTAAAACTTTCTTTAGTGGCATAAGATGTATTATGTCATGACATTTGTTTGGTAAGATAAAACATTTGATTTGTCAGGAGTTCCTGGGATCCGATGACGTACAAGACAAGAAAATGTTGATTAAAAAGAAAGCAGACTGGGCACGAAATATCAATGAACCAAAAGCAGCAGCGGAAATGTACTTGTCTGCTGGAGAGACTCTGAAGGCTATAGAAATTGTGGGAGAGAATGGATGGGTTGACATGTAAGTTTACAGGACCTTCTACTATACATATTTTTTAATCATGAACATTCTGATATTGAACTTATATTTGGAATCAAAATGGTGCTTCCAATATATTAGGTAATTTTTGGGTTAAAGAATTACTTCAATGTTTTAGGTTACTTCAGGGTTAAAGAATTACTTCAGTGTTTTATGTAACTTTAGGGTTAAAGAATAACTCAATATTTTAGGTAATTTTAGGGTCCCCCTCACTGTAGATTCATGTACGTGGTGAGGGGACCTCCCAAGGAAGGTTCTGTTCTGTCTGGTTACCTTCTCTGGGATCTAAACATCCACCCACGTGTTTGCCATGCGTGGCGACCCGTGAAGGGGAGGAGAGGATCCTGGTGGTTGAGGGGTCCAACCCTAACACACTACTTTGGCCTTGAATTCCTGAAGACGGGTGGCCCCCCTTGGGTCAGTCGGCTGGTCCACTTGGGCTAGAGTCAACCAAGTACCAGTGTTGGAAGTTCTCATCGGGTGTTGTGGACATTGTGCCTGATGCTGGTGTTTGGGTATAGTGCTCACGAAACCCTGGCATTGCTGCATTGTCCTTGCATGACATTGTAGTGCGTCTCCTTGTAGGGCTCCATGGTGGGTGGGGGTCAGTGGGTACCGAAATTTTTCTTTTTTTCTATGGATCCTCCTACAAAAAATTTAAATAGTCAATAGCTAAGCGACCACGTCTTGAAGACTCTGAGCAGCAATCTTCAACATCTGTAACACATGTACCTCATTTTCTTATATAACATTCTCTTTCAGAAAAACCTTTAGGGCAATTGTCCCCCTTTTTTATTCAGAAGGGACTAGAGGGTCTTGCTGGCTCTCCAAAGTCAGTAAAGAAGCTTTGATCTGGAGACATATTAGTTGAAACATCCACAACCCACCACAGTGAACTCCTTTTGAATTCAACGGCAATTGGGGATATACCTATTGAGATTACCACTTATGCAACCTTGAATTCATCACGAGGAGTTATTGTTGAGAGGGATTTGAAGAATGTCCCCGAGTCAGAGATTCTCGCTGGTCTCTCCACTCAAGGAATTTTTGCAGTGAGGCGCATCTCCACTCGCGAAGATGGAGTTACACTGCCAACAAATACCCTCGTTTTGACATTTACATCATCATGTGCACCTGCCACCATCAAGGCAGGTTATCTAATTTGCAGGATATGGCCATACATTCCAAACCCTCTCCAATGTTTCCAATGTCAGAGGTTCGGCCACTCAAAGACATCATGTCGTGGTTCCCTGACATGTGCTCATTGTGGTGACATGGACCACGATGCCTATTCATTCTTACCCAAAATGGTTGAAGGAAAAAGAGGTGCAGCGTTTGAAAACGACACAAAACATTAGTTATCCTGAGGCTCGGAAATTGCTGCCCGCCACTCCATCTCGAACATGTGCTGCTGCACTTCGTTCCACAACTACAGTGGGAGTGCAGACAGATCTCTCTGTGCCTCCAAGAGAATCGTTTTTAAAACAAATGAAAAGCCTTTTGACCTCCATGGTTAAAAAGGTTGATGAATCGACTTCCACACCCATCTCTATTCCTCCCATACATTCCAACAAACCTCAAGATCCACATCCTTCAGTTTCAAATACAGGCATTTCTTCTGATACATCTTTTTCTCCCACCCCAAGAGGCAAAACAATCGTTTGTTCATGTCCTCAGCCGCTGGAATCCCCTTCCAATAACAAAGACCTGCCCAATCGACCCAGGGCAGGATCCATGGAGGTTGATAGACCACCTCCGACTAAGGACAGTAAGGAAAAAAAACATGGTCGTAAACAGAACGGTTCCCCAGCCACTTCGCCTACCCGTCATTAAAAATGGCCACCTTGATGCAATGGAACTGTCGAGGTTTACGTTTTAATCTGGATGATATCAAAACACTGATTGCTTCCTACCATCCTGTATGTCTTTCCTTACAAGAAACCTGCTGATACAGTCACCATTTGGCAGTTTCTCTGTACAGAAATGACAGGCTGTGTGATGGACGAGTACATGGATGGGTGGCACTATTGGTTGATCAGCATGTGCCCACCCTGTCTTTGTCACTCAACACACCCTTGGAGGCCGTAGCCATCCGTGTTTCCTTGGGTCCTACCATCACTGTTTGTTCTCTCTATCTGTCCCCTGGAGAGACATATGGTCAATCAGACCTTGATGCTCTCATTGAACAGTTGCCATCTCCCTTTCTACTCCTGGGGAACTTTAATGGACATCATCCCCTCTGGGGAAGTGCTGTTATTGATGGGAGGGGTCGCTCTGTAGAGTGTATGCTCTCTTATCACAATCTTTCTCTTTTCAATACTGGTTCATCCACTTATTTTCATGCACCTAGTCAGTCCTTTACTGCTGTTGATCTCTCAGTTTGCTCCCCTTCATTATTCTCCCATTTGTCATGGAGGGTTGACAGTAATCCACTAGGCAGTGATCATTTTCCGATCCTTTTGAGAGAGACTGGCCGTGGTCGATGCTGCCCTACCCGCGTGCCCCAGTGGAAGCTGGATCAGGCAGACTGGCCCAATTTCACTGCTCTCGCAGAACTTGATCCTGCTATCGTGAATCAGCCATCAATAGACGACTGTGTGGCAGCAGTAACTGGCTGTATTATACAAGCAGCTGCTCAGTGTATTCCTAAAACATCGACACGTTTTCCACGATATCCTCGTCCGTGGTGGAATCCTGCTTGCCACTTAGCACGGAAGGCTCAAAAATGGGCCTGGGATACTTTTCGTAGATATCCCACAGTTTCGAACCGCGTTGCTTTCCAATGGGCCCGTGCACATGCTAGGTTGGTAAGATATCAAAGCCAGAAAGAATTTTGGATTAAGTTCACAACTAGCATATCTTCTACCACCAGTTCCAAGGTCACATGGGACAGGATTCGAAAGGTCAGTGGGCACTACAATTCTGTCCCCCTCTCGATCTTACTCTCTGATGGTCAGGAGGTGACTGATGTCTGGAGTATTGTTGATACTCTAGGTGAAAGCTTTTGCCGGGTATGTAGCAGTTCTGCTTGTTCCTCTACCTTCTTGGCCATCAAGACTCGAGCAGAGCATTCACCTCTTTCCTTTCGAAGTGGCTGTCTCTTTGACTATAATTGTCCCTTTACACTGGTGGAACTGAAAATGGCCCTTCATCGGTCTGCCAGTACGTCTGTTGGACCTGATGATATTCATTATGACATGCTGCACCGTCTATCTCTTGCTTCTCTTGATGTCCTTCTGATTATTTTCAACCGGATCTGGCAGGAGAATATTTTTCCTGATGACTGGCACCAGGCTATTATTTTACCTTTCTCTAAGCCAGGGAAAGATCCCAAGATTCCTTCAAACTACCGTCCAATTGCTTTGACGAGCTGTCTCTGTAAGACCTTAGAAAGGATAGTTAATGCTCGTCTTGTTTGGTTCTTTGAATCAAACAACCTCCTCTCGCCCACCCAGTGTGGGTTCTGACGACAGCACTCCAGCACAGACCACCTAATTCGACTTGAAACATCAATCAGAGAAGCCTTTCTCACACGCCAACATCTTGTATCAATATTCTTTGACATTGAGAAGGCTTATGACACAACATGGAGGTATGGCATTTTGCGAGACCTCCATACATATGGGTAACGTGGCCATTTACCCATGCTTATTAAAAAGTTTGTAATGGACAGGAGATTCCAAGTTCGTGTGGTTTCGACACTTTCCCGTTCTTATGTACAGGAACTTGGAGTCCCTCAGGGCTGTGTTTTGAGTGTCACACTTTTCAGTGTAAAGATAAATGCCATCATTGAACAACTCCCTCTCACTGTTGTGAATGGGCTGTATGTCGATGACTTTTACATCTCGTGTCAGTCGTCGAACATGAGATATATTGAGCGGCAACTACAAACTGCCCTGAATCGTGTACTGAAGTGGACTATGGTGAACGGCTTTAATTTCTCTCTCTCTAAAACTGTTTGCATGCACTTTTGCCACCAACGGGGTATTCGCCCTGATCTTGAACTTCATATCGGTGAAGTTTCGCTGCCAGTGGTCCAGTGAGACCAAGTTCTTGGGGCTTATCTTTGACCGTAAGCTGACCTTTATACCACGCGTAAAGCAGCTACAGGTCAAATGCACAAGAGCACTGAACATCCTCCGTGTCCTCTCTACTACCAGTTGGGGAGCAGATCGATGTTCTATGTTAAAGGTATATCGTGCTCTTATTCGATCAAAACTCGACTATGGATCAGTGGTTTATGGCTCTGCCAGACCCTCAGCCTTAAAGATGCTAGACCCCATTCATCACCAACGACTTCGACTCTGCACTGGGGCTTTCTGCACCTCTCCAGTTCAAAGCTTATACGTTGAATCTCATGAACCTTCTCTGCACCTTTGCCGTTTGCAACTATCTTTACTGTATTCTTTGAAACTTCGTTCCTTACCAAAGCATCCCATCTGGGGATGTGTTTTCCTTCCTTAGTGGGCTGTACTTTTTCAAAACAGACGATCTACCATTGCTCCGTTTGGCCTTCACATCCAGGCGCAATTGGATGACTTGGGTCTGTCCTAGGATAACATTGCAGATTCCACAGGTCAGCCCCTCCCACCATGGCTTATTACAGCCCCCAAATGTGATCTTTCTTTCAGTCATCTGAAAAAGGCAGATACTCCAGATTGGAAATACCGTCATTTATTTAATGAACATCTTTCAAACAATCATTCCGTTCCCATTTATACAGATGGTTCCAAATCAGGTAATTCAGTGGGCTCTGCTATGGTTTGCTGTGGTTCGGTGGTTGCGCACAGAATCCCATCTACAGCTTCTGTGTTCACTGCTGAACTGTATGCCATATCTCTTGCCCTGGATCATATTGAAGCTGAGCAGTACTCCAACTGCACTATTTATACTGACTCGCTTAGTTCTATACTGGTCCTGGAATCGCTACACGTTGGCTCACACCCTGTTCTCCCTGATATTCAAAACCGACTGGCCCATTTCTCATTAACTGCTATTTCTATCCAGTTTTTCTGGATACCAGGCCATGTTGGTATTCACAGGGACAGCTAAATCTATCTGCTCCGGCACTATCACCACTGTGCCTATTCCGTACATGGACTATGGTCTTGTATTCAAGGCTCGGCTCCGTGCCAGCTGGCAGTCCACTTGAAATGAGGAACGCGACAACAAGCTTTTTCAAATAAAACCCTATATTGGGCTTTGGCCATCTAGCTTCCGTAAGGTTCGGAAGTAGGAAGTTTTTTAACTCATTGTTTTCTTTTATCTGGAACTGATGCACCAGTGTGTAGTTTGTGTAACACTCAGATCACTATCAGCTACATTTTACTTTCTTGCTATCGTTATGATTCTCAATGATGGCACTATTTGAAATATGTTTTTTCCCAGGGTTTATCTGTAACATTGGACAGTGTTATTGGTGATGGTGACACTGTCCACCTTGATAAAGTTTTTAGTTTTTTTAATGGCCATTAATCTTTTTAATCTCATTTAAGTGTTGGATATTTATTCATTACACCTTTTTAATTGTGGTTCCCTTTTCACAGTTTCATTCTTTCTAGTTCAATTTGACATTGAAAGATGGCCAGAACATTAAATAACTCAACACCACGACTGGAAAGGCCAACTTCAGGTGACTGACGCTGCTGTTTGAACTATTCGTTTGAACTACCTGTTAGTCGTCCTGGCGAGTTGTTATTCCAATTTTGCTGCATGTCTTTTAAACTTTTATTACTTTATCCTTTGGTACTGGCCATAATGACACATAACCCGGAACCTGGATTGGAAAGGCCAACTTCAGGTGACTGACAGTGGGTTTTGTACTTACCTGTTAGTCTTCCTGGCAGGTTATGATCATTACCATTTTGCTAGAGAAAGTACTTTACAACTTCTCTTATTCTGCTTTCTCTCTTAACATTGTAGACTAGGTGTCAACATTGGTTTTATACTTTTTTTGTTTTTCAATGATGTTTTGTATTACCTTCATTTCCTTTTATGTATTTTACTACATTTAATTTATTTTTACCTTTTTACCGGTCGTTTGGAGCAGATAGCCTAGCTGCTTTGTGCCATAAAACACCAAATCAATCAATCAATTTTAGGGTTAAAAATTACTTCAATGTTGTAGGTAACTTTAGGGTTAAATAATTACTTCAATGTTTTAGGTAACTTTAGGGTTAAAGAATTACTTCTTCAATGTTTTAGGTAATTTTAGGGTTGAAGAACCACTTCAATGTTTTAGGTAACTTTAGGGTTAAAAGAATGACTTCAACAATTAAATCTTGCTATAAATGTGAGATATGCGTATTTAGATAGTTATCGGTCAACATCTGTTAAAACATGATTTTAACAAGTTTCTTCAATTTTGACATGTTAAATAGAAGTACTATTTTTAGTACTAAAATATGTTATGGTGCTTGTTATTAATTATCGTAGTTTTTATGTTTAGTAGACCTTTGACTATACAGGTGTATATGTTAGGTTTCACTTAAACCTCTGGGTCTTGTACGGCAGCATAGACATGCTGAGAAACATTTAGAAGTTTCTTTGTGTGCTCTTTATTGTACATTTTGTGTGTTTAAATTTATAGCATAGTGCTTTTTTCTGTTGTTTTCTACATCTTTGTATTCCAAGTTTGAGAGGACATAGCTTTGTAATGGTTTTATTGAGATATGAATATTTCTCAAAGTTACATCAAACTGCAAATACCAGCATATAGTAAACTGTGAAAATTGATACACTTTTATCTCAAAGGCTAATGGACATCAGTCGTCGAATGGACAAAGCAGACCGAGATGCTCTTCTGTTGTGTGCCAAGTATTTGAAACAGCATAAGCAGTATGCATATGCTGTGGAAGTCTATCGCAGAATGGGGGACATTCCATCACTGTTGCAACTGTATGTTGAGGCCCGCCAGTGGGAAGAGGTATTGTACACAATTTTTTTCCCTGCAACCCCCACCCAAAAAAAAAAAGCAAAAAAAACTATGCTATTTAGTCATTAGAGAGTTTTAATTAAATCTTTATCTTATTTACATTCTGCATGGTAATAGATATTTTTGCATTGTAAGTGTTTTTTCTAGACAAAAGAAATACCACAGAAGACAGTGTTTAATCTCATCTGTTAAAAAGACAGTATCCTTTTTTGTATGTACTAAGACATATTATATTAAATTATTCTTATATAAGAATTATTAGATTAATAAAAATTGCATAAACAGTTGCACAAGAACCTTTTTTTTGTTTTGAGCACACTGCAAAACAAAACTGAAACTTATCATGGCCTTTCAGCCATAGGGGAATTATAATACTTTAATCAACCCTATTCATTGGTAAAGAACATCCCAGAAGTGAGCATTAGGTGGTGTTAACCAGCCTTCTCTTTATCTTTTCAGAATTTGGAGTAGCTAATACAGACACCCCCTGAATAAACCAACCAACAAGAATCAGCTCAACAAATGTCAAGGATAGATGCTTGTTTATAGTTAAAGATTTCATTTAAACAACCTTTTACTTTTGTCTCATTTATAATCAAACTACATTTGTTTGTTTTAAATTCACAAGCATAATTGCTGGCTAGCAACAAAATACAGGAAAATGATTGAATGTTTTGTTGTTTTTTTTCATTTATTCCTTTGAAGTCTAGCTTGTCTCATCAACATCAATATAAAATATTTTACTGTAAGTCTGTACACTACTTTTTTGTTTTTTCTACTTAAACTGAGTGATATAAGAGCATAAGACATACACACTCAATAACTTGTAGATTAGGGTTGAAGAAAGATGTGAATCTCAGGTTGAAAACTTTTCTCACCCTCCTGACAAACAAAGAAATAATGGTGAACACTAGTTTTAAACCTTGACTCTGTAGTAATGTGGTACATATTTGAATGTGAAATACGTTGTTGTTGTTTTTTTAATCTTGAGTGAACATAATTAGCAGTTGAATAGAATTTAAACAAATGAGAAACATTTCTCTGTTGGTTAGCCACGACTGACTAGGAGAAAAATCTTTACAAACCACAGCATTGTATGAAGTGGTATCAAGAGCTTTGTCTTCATTATTTTATCCATGGAAGGGCTTTTCTAAGATAGAGATAACTGTGTATGTAAAAACAGCTGGTTTGGGTTGAGAAAATTTTTATGTTGAGGAGCGAACAACGTTTCGACCTTCTTCAGTTATCGTCAGGTTCACAAAGAAAAAAAGAGGTAACTGACTGATAGCTGACCACATGTTTGAAGGGGGTTGTGACACAAGTTGAAACACAGGCAGTCAACACAGCATTACACTCACCACTATTCTGGTACAGATATGTAGACGACATGATTGCGGGATTAATATCTACAGAACACACACTTAATTTTTTCAATAACATTAACTGTATACATCCCAACATTAACTTCACATGTGAACAGGAAGAAAGCAATCAATTATAATTTATTAACCTCAAAATTACAAAAAACCAATACACAATTATAAACAGAAATCCAGCAAAAAATCACCCATACTGGACTATACATTCCTTGGGACTCAGCACATGAAACAAAACAAAAACTCAACATACTGTGAAACCAAATAAACACAACCATAAAACTATGCTCACCAGATAAAATTAACGATGAATTAGACAAAATAAAACTATACTTCATCAACATCAATAAGTTTCCTCCACAAGCCATAGAAAACATTATACACACACACACCTAGACAGAAAGCAAAATCAACTAACAAAAATAAATATATCCTACAAATTAAAAAATCATGAAACCATATACTGCTGCATACCATATGTTCTTGAAATCAGCAGAAAAATAACCAATATTTGGCAAAAACTAGTAACAAAATATGACATTCCAGTTAATACCAAATTTATTCAAAAACCAGGCACAAAATTAAGGTCTATACTATGTAAAAACTGCACTGACAAACACCACACCAACATTATATATAAAATACAATGTGATAACTGTCACAACTTCTATATTGGAGAAACAAGTAAAAAAATGGAAACCAGATTCAAAGAACACAAAATGTGTCCTTCACACGTTTTTGAACACTGCAAATCAAACGAACACAACATAACCATAGAAAACACCCAAATACTAAATAAACAAACAAACATAAACAAATGCAAAATTAAAGAAGCCTTACTTATACAACAACTTAAACCCAAAATAAACCAATACAAAGGAACACCTTTATACCTACATTAATAAATATAATCAAACATCTAAGCATGCCCTCTACATTCCTACACTCAGTTACACAACCCCCTTCAAACATGTGGTCAGTTACTTCTTTCTTTCTTTGTGGACCTAACAATGACTGAAGAAGGTTGAAATGTTAGCTCTTCTGCATAAAAGTTTCTCAACCCAAACCAGCCATTTTTACATATATATTTTTCTCTACAAGTGGGTTTTCTCGTCATGACTGATAGAGATAACTGATATAACACCATCCAAGTAACTTAGTGCTCCAACTAAGCTAATTTTTAGAACAGATTTATGGGCAACAAAAACTAGAACAACAAAGTAATACAAGGTTTATAAATTAAATATAAATAGTCAAATAATTAAACCACAATATAAAGTAGAATTAAACCACAGTATAAGGTAAAATCAAAGGTCAAACAGAAAGCCTAAGGGGAAGTCAAGGATCAACACAAGAACCAGTGTACAAAAGTGTTTCCAAACCTATTAACTTTGATTATTTTACAGTTGGGCTGCAAGGAATATACGATGTTGTCCGTAACCAAATATGTAAAAAAAGATGTGTAGTCTATTTTAGTAATAATTTCAGTGTAATTGAACTTAAAGCTGGTACAAAGACATAAATAAACATATTAGAAAGTAATAAAAATTATGAGGTACATTCACCTCTTCACTCTGGTAAAAGTGATAATCAAGGAAGAATAAATGTTTAACTGAACTGTAAGTAAATATTCATATTTTATATGCTATATTTATCTTATATGGTGTGGTCCTTCACTTCTCTGGTTTAATTCTCCAATAATTTAATGATACAGTCTTTCAGCAGGTTATATATTTTATAATAGTTACTAAGTTTCAATCCGAAAGAAAAACCATTGAATCTTTGGTTTAAGGGGAGAGAAGTAACATGGGTTTTTTGTATTTTTTCGATAAACTGAAATGTTAATAGATTATATTAATTAATTATATTATTTCCATTTTCTTAATGCTCAAACAATAATTGCAGGATTTGTTTTATAACTATCTGGAGAACTAAAACATGCATAGGTCAGATAATGTTGATTTAATTCTTAGCAAATATACATTCATGAGTATATTTAACTAATTAAAATGCAAGTCTGTTTGGCTGGATATATAAATACACGTGTTTTACTAAGTGTATGTATAATTGTTATATTTTCTCTAAAAACTTCTTCTCCATCACCTGGTGGCTCCTTGGTAAGTTTAAGAGTCATTAAATACCAGGTTTCATTACCCACTATGGCAGATCACAGACAGCTTACAGTGTAGCCTTGGCTAAACAGTTATCAACCCATTACTGTTCATTTATTGAAAGTGGAAACCAGTAGTTTTAGGTACAGAATATTTAGTGGTATATTGTACAATATGATATTAATTATTTCAGGCATTCATTGTGGCCGACCAGCATCCCGATTACAGACAAGATGTTTACGTTCCGTATGCTAATTGGCTGGCAGAAAATGATCGTTTTGTGGAAGCTCAAAAAGGTGAACAAAATGTTTTATATTTTTAAAGAACAAAACCTTATAGAAATTATGTGTTTATACAACACTGACTTGATTTTATACATGGTACTAAATTTACTCAAACTGAAGGTTTTGTACTTACAGGAAAATTATTTTTATCTTAAATGAATATTTCTGTGACAGGTTTTTCATGCTGCATTACATTGAGTAAATATAGTTTCTTGAACTAACTTGATACTGGTTCACTGTCTTTTTCAAATCCTCAGTAAATCCATTACAAAATTATTGCTTCATCTGTTAAAAAATTACTAGTTATTTAGTTATTAAGAATAAAAGCAACTTATCCAATAGTTTAGAAATGCTATAAATGATTGCTTACTGATAGATTAGGTATTTTTCCACATTCATAATTTTGGCTAATGCATGGTTATTTTCTTACAACTAATATTTTCCATATGTTTTGACTGGCACACTGTCAGTTTAATGTTTATATTTAGCCAAACAAATGGAAAGTTTGAGAAATTTTTTATATGCTGTGTTGCTAGATCTTCCTAACTTAACAGTATTTTTATAAATACTGTAAAAAAAAATGAATCAACAAAAATGAACTTATCTTTGTAGCTGACTCATTATAATAGTTACTTATCCTTCTTTCTGTTCTTAGATACCTTAACATTATATTTTAAATTTCTAATAGACCTTCCCAGTGATAGATCGTAACTCTGTGCAGCATTGTATTTCAGCTTTCCACAAAGCTGGCCGAGAAGTTGAAGCTTTACAAGTGCTGGAACAGCTAACTCATAATGCTGTCAATGAAAAGAGGTTTAGTGATGCTGGTTATTATTATTGGTTGCTGTCAATGCAGTGTTTGGACATTGCCCGAGGTGGGTGCTTGGTTTTTTGTATATTCATTTCTGTAAACTATTTGTAATAGTTAACATAATATTTATTTTGATTTGATTGTTTGTAAACAGAAGAATTAAAGTAGTTTAGTATAAGATTATAATCTTTTCATATTCTTTTTTTCACACAGAATATTCGCTCATTCTCTTACAGATGTTTTTTAAACAAAATTTCTATGTTCATATATGCCTGAAAGTTCATTGAAGGTCATGGACATTTTACATTTGGTTTAAAACTAAGATTCAGGTCAAAAAACATCAGTTCTTATGTATGATAATGTAATATTTGTTCATTTGGATAACCTCATCTTATCATAAGTACAACCTGGTGAATCGAATATTGACATGTTTGTGTATATTATCATTTTACTTTTTGTTATAAAATCTAATGGTTATTGACTAACTTGTGACTTAGGGTAAGGAATAATGGTAGGAATGTTAGCGTTCATTATGTAAAATCAGTTGATTTAATACATGGGAAAAATAGCAGTGAAATGACACATGACCGATAAAACGCGTTAAGCGTTTGTGAAAACAGCTGCGAAAAATGTGATTTCAGAATTGTATGTTGTTAGTGTTTTTGTTCGAATCGAAATGTGTTCCTAGTACTATCAGTACCTCATCCACTCAACACAAATGAGAAATTAATGCATTAACATTAGGCCTCTTACATTTTTAAATGTTAATTTCTTTCTTCTTTGGCTCAGTCCAAAGCTCCTCTGGCTGACTGAGACACAACAAACACAGTAGTGATTGGAGACTATTTATATAAGTCATTTGTTATAACAACAATTGTTGTAGAGAACAAGAGAAGCATGATTATATATTCTTGACAGTAGCCTTTTGTATTTCTTATACATGTTTTCTAGTCACTTTAGGATTTTCAACAATTAAAAGAGTGTATAGTAATAGGATTTCATTCACACTATACTCACCATATCCATGCAGTTACTACATGTGCTTTAATCTGTGATGGCATCACAAGAGTGATGGTCTGTCCCTTAGCATAGCTAGTGAATGTCACTGGCTGTCTTCTCTCTAGTCAGGAAAAAAATAGAAGTGACTCAAGACAGCCGTAAATAGAACTGACACAAGATAGCCCTAACAGTTTTATGTTAAATACATACTATTTTCTGTTCTTTATTTCAGACAATAACCAGAATGATAAAATGATAAACAAGTTTTGGGACCTCCAGCGCAAAGCAGAAATCTATTATGCTTACCATAATGTTCATCGATACATTGTAAGTTATATTACCGTAATGTTCTTTGATACATTGTAAGTCATATTACCATAATGTTAATTAATAACATTGTAAGTTATATTACCATAATGTTCGTCAATAACATTGTAAGTTATATGACCATAATGTTCGTCGATAACATTGTAAGTTACTTTCTATTGGTTCATTATATACGTAGCTTTTGCATTCTTGTTGTTATAAGAATATTTGTAGTGAAGATTTAATCATGTTGTAAGTGCAGTAAGTACACAGTGTTGAGTAAATAAGAGTACTATTTTATTCATAAGATTTATTGTTAGTTCATCATGTTATGATATACAGTTTGTTCTCTCCTGTAGTGGCTTACTGTACTCTTTGTTGTTTACTCAAGTAAAATATCATGTACTACATACTGTTTAATGTATTGTGTTAGTACACTATATTCCATGAGTTTATTAAATATTTATTGTATTTGTTCATGATAAAATAATGTAAATATATTGTGTAGCTTGTGCAATTTAATTACACATTTTAGGACATTAATGGACTACAGTTGTTGGTTGAAAGGGAAGGAGACATCATTTTTGCTTCTGTAATAAGGGTGAAACATCGTTTCCTTCTCTTTCAACATGCAACTGTCATCCATTAGTGTTCTCCGACCTACTGTGTCCACTAGAACAACATAGAGTTTAGTGAAGTTATTAATTGATAATCTAATCTAACCTTGATCTCCTTGAGAAAGTGGTTGTTCTGAATGTTTGTAGTGCAAGCTGGAGTGTTTTACACTTTGTGATAGTATTAGTGTATGGTTTGGATTTAATTAATAAAGAAAAGATCCCTTTAAAGGCCAGTATTTGTTTTTTTGTAATTATTAAAGGTTTTTAACCCCTAGTATCTCTAGTGGAAAAACATAAAAATGTTGATATAAACACACACATATTTCATGAACTTAGTTAAGGAACTTTTTCATGAGTTATAAGTTTCATGTATCTAAAAATGTTTGATTCAAAATGTAATTCAGGGAAAACAAATAGACACTGGAAGTATAGTTTATTATTATAGACAAGAATTCATACAATTAAAGTTTATATTCAGAAACAGATTGGTATGGCTATATAATTCCTTTGAAGTAAGAAATAATTATGCCATTAGGTTCATTTTAATCATGTAATTGCAGAGGTAAACTTATCACAGTTCTTTAGTGTAAAGAACTGTGGTATTATATATTAGTTTATTATAATTTTACAGGAAGAACCTTTTACGTCATTTTTGCCTGAAGCTCTATTCAACATGGCCCGTTACTTGATCCACCGAATGTTCAGTGACACTTTGGTTGGAGTTTCAAAAGTGTATCCTTTCCATACACACATTTATACATAATTTTGTGCATCTTCAGATAAAAGTATTTTACATGTATCATCTGTGACAGTGTTTCGAACTGCCAGTTTGTAGGTTTTCACTTGTAAATTGTAATGTTTTTTTATTATATCCCAATAACACAGGAAGATAGTGAGCTGGTCCCTTGTGTTTAAATTCTTAGAAGGCATTAATATTTGACATTTTCTGACAAAACGTGTTGACAGTAAGAAACTAACTAAGCTTTGTTTGTTTATCTGAGATAACAGTCACTTAATTTCTTTGGGATGTTTATAGCTATTAGTACTGAGATAACAGTCACTAAACCTCCTTGGGATATTTACAGCTATCAATACTGAGATAACATTCACTTAATTTCTTTGGGATGTTTACAGCTATTAGTACTGAGATAACGGTGATTAAACTTCCTTGAGATGTTCACAGCTATCAGTGCTGATATAACAGTCACTTAACTTCTGTAAAGTAACTTGAAAGCCGAAGATCTCCATTATGTCAAATGGTCATGATACTTATAAATATATGTTATGAATAGAAGTCACGAATTTAAATTTGATGTTTGTTCATTTAACAAAGAATCACCACTGAAATAAACCTGGTATATAAGTGTAATTAGAAATATAAAAAAACATTAAATATCTGATGCCATGATCATTCTTAATTTAAGCAAAAATAACAAACTTGAAGTTTTGGTTCAGAGATATTCCTTATAAGGACAATCTTATATTTTTGTGACATTAATTATATATGTCAGTTTTAACATGTTCCTGCTCCATGCACAGCGTGTTACTATCAAATGACACTAGCTTCCATAAATCTTTGTTTATTAGATTTTCAAAACTAATGCAATTATTTTTATTTATTTATTTTTACTTTGTTGTATGTGTTGCTTAACAAGTTTCTTTCCTATGGAACAATGTAATGTGTACAATACCTGACGAACAGTGTTGTTTTTAAAACCTTTACTTGTTCTCAGAGCTATTTTGTATGCCTTAGCCAAACAGAGCCGTAATCTAGGGGCTTATAAGTTAGCTCGGCATGCTTACGACAGACTGCAAAACTTGCGAGTGTCACCACGGTTTCAAGAATCCATAGACATGGGAGCTGTGACAATAAGATCAAAGCCATTCAGTGATGTTGAAGTTAGAAGTTTTTCACACTTCTTTAGTTGTTTTCTGTAAACTGTTTAAAATGTCCATTTTATTTATTTGTATGTTACTTTAAAACCCTAAGTAAAAACTTGAAAAAATAATTTGTAAATATAATTCTACTACATGTGTCATTTTATTACTTTTAATTGATGTTTTGGTTGTTCTGCTGTAACAAGACTTACTTTACTGCAGGAATTACTACCTCTTTGTTATCGCTGCTCAACAACAAATCCATTGCTAAACAACCAGGGAAACTGTTGTATTAACTGTAGGCAACCTTTTGTTCACTCATTTGTCTCATTTGGTAAGTTATGTTTTGACTAGCTTCACATATATTATAAGACACTTACTGTCTATATGTTAAACATATGATAAATCAAGAAATAACATTGGTTTATATAAGGCATTAAACTAACAGCACCTTATAAGTAGGTGACATGTCTGATGGTTGCGAGTGAGATTATAAGAAACTTGGTGTCTAAATGTATTTAAATGGTTAGGTGATACAGTTTTCATGGTAAAATATTCTCCGGTTAATGGGAAGTATGCAGTCATGAATGTGATGTGTGGAAATTACACACAATATGATCAGTAGATATATGTGTGTCAAATGCATAATGGATAGAAAATACCATGAGATAATGAATCAGAATTATCTGGTAAAGAAGGAACAGAGCTGATAGATAAGTGTCATTAATGACAATGGTTGGCCGATTAACGGAAGACAAGAAGACAGCAGAATGGCCAATAAATCAGGATGGTTTGGTAAGTTTGAAGAGAGAGTGTAGTGATTTAAGACACAGATATGAATGTATCGTATGTTATTGGTTGTGTAATTACTAATAGTGTGTAACTGGTCATGTCATTAGTAGCAGTTCTTAGTTTGTCACTTAGGTTTTGCTAAATATGAGTTTGATTGGAAATAGATGAAACATTCAAGACCAAACAGCCTCACTGATAAACCATCACAGCTCTCAGTTGTGAATTTCAACTTGCGCGGGACTTGCACATCATCTTAGCTTCCTTTCTATGTTTACTGTTGACAGGAAGAGGATAGAGCTACAGACTGTGTAATGGATTTGTAAAATAAAAACACTCAGTAATAGAAACTGAAAACTTATGAATAACTTACTACAAACTAAAGAGTAAAGAAGATAGATAAATAATTTGTAGATAGATGGCTGAGTGATTACAACTTGGGGAACAGTGTTTGTCTGTGTTACTGAAAAACCCTGAAATATGTTGGCAAGTTTTACTAAAAAGTATATACGTTGCTCAGATGTTTGGTACCCAACTTAAGCAGTACTAACATATATAAAGATGCCATAGGTTCACATAGACACAGGTGGTTTAGTATCTGATAAACAGATTTAAGAGACATAGTGAGTAATAAATTAAGAACTGGCTTTAATTTGTTCTTGGGCCTGGTGTTTAGGACACTTGACTCACAGTTAGTAGGTTATGGGTTTGAATTGTTTTGTCAAACACGCTCACCTTTTCCATTATGTGATGGTTAATCTTACTTTTTCGTTTACAAAAGAGTAGCCCAAGAATTGATGGTTGGTGGTATTCACTACCTTTCTTTTAGTCTGTCACTGCTAAATCATAGACAGCTAGTGCATGTAGCCCTCAAGTAGTTTGGTGTAAGTAATAGATCTTTAAATTGAATAGTATGTAATAAAAAAAGGGTAATGTATGATTGAGAAAGATTTACTTCCACTTGTCACCTAGCTATTATTTACTGTTAGAATTACTGTTCTGCCATCGAGTTATCACTGAAAAAAGTCTCTTGAGGAAAACAGCCTCTACTTTTGAATAGCTTAGTTGTAGAATACTGGGTATGTTAGCCAAAGACCCTGGTTTCAAGTTCCAGTCTCTTTTTTTACTTAATTGCCTTTTCTATAAAAATATTATTCTTTCGTTGTTACTCAGTACTTCTCAGCAGTTAAACCTCACACAACTGGGTTAGGTTAGTTTTAGTTCTGATCTGAACTTGTTGTGATAAAAAGTTAATAATAATAAATAAAATATATTGATTTTACTTTAAGGTATATATTGTACAACAGACTGGAGTTTTTTTTATATTTTTTATAGAAATTCTGCCATTAGTAGAGTTTGTTTTAGAAGATGGTATCACAGATAAAGAGGCTCTACGTTTGCTAGAATCAGACAGCACATTTTTGACTGGACAACACTCACGGCTTGAAGAAAATGGTGGAAGTATCTTTTTGTGTTGTGAGGGGAGATAAGTTATTCATCAAGAGATACATTTTAATAAATGATATACCTGTTGGAGATGCAAATAGTTGTGTATAGTTCTGTTTTTTTGGGTTTATCAGCAATATATATATAAATGTATCTCAAAACAGCTGTTATGGATATTAAAACTTTTATTAACATATAGTACAGAACAACATTTTGACCTTCTTAGGACATCTTCAGGTTAACTTAAGAAGGTCAAACCATTGTTCTCTACTTTATTTTAATAAAAGTTAATCCCCATACCAGCCATTTTGAGATACATTTTTACTTCAGTGGATTTCTCGTCATCCCTAATGTGTGTATAATCTGTTATTTTAAAATACTATGAATATATAATACAGTAAAATGTGACAAAAGGGATTTGATCAAATCATCATTTTAGACTAAAATGTAGAGCTATCTTTATTCTTTTAGTGTGATAACATTGACACAAAACTACTACAACTTTATTTAAGATCCTAGTTGACATGGTCTAATCAAGCTAATAATATCTGTTGTCACTACAATGAAGTTATTCTGGTATGTTTTTAACTCTTCAAAACTTCAGAGTATCAGTCTTTGCGTATCGATGGTAACATAGAAAACGACTTTGATGCTGACCCCTTTACTGCTCAGTTGATGAGTTTTGAGGTAAGGATCATAACAAAACTAATTTGCAGTAGAGTTACATTAAAAGTGGACATGGTGTTACTGGTCACCTTCTCCTCAGCTAAATTATTTCTGTTTTGTTGACCTTTTTATGGTAGTGTCAGCTTTGTGGATTTTTTGTTTTTTTAATTTATTTTTAATATCGTTTTTCCCTTCCCAGCTGTACAAATTTCTTGATGTTTTCTTTTATTTTTTAAGCTCACTATTACATAACAAGTATACTTGTTGTTTATGTTTTTTATTGTAGGAGGGAGGTCTGGAATTTAGCCCAGTTGTAGCCAGTCGATCAGTGTTACAAAGCATGAAACATTCAGATGTAATTATTAGCAAATGGCAGTCACCGCTTCAGTACCGGTATTTCCGTAACTTAATGCCAGATGTTCAGATTACAAAGTGCAGCTCTTGCAATCAAGTAAGATTGTGAATCTTTTCCAGATAAGAAGTTTGTGTGTGTGAGAAATAACTAATACAAAAATATTGTTTAATATAATTTCCAAGTTAAAAAAGTATATATGATATATTTATATGTGTGTGTGTTTATATGAAAACTCTAACAGTTAAATGTCTTTCATTTATGAAGCATTTCAAACCACAAGATACTTATTGTCTTTCACAAAGTAGAGTAATAAATTAACATCTAATGAGGTCATTAACAACAAAAGTCCTTCATACAGTTTTTACTTCCTTAACAGGTACTCTCAGCTGCTTTAAATAAATTATACCTCACCAAGCAACTCTATCAATATGTTGATTTTTTACATCGCTTAAGTTTATTACTTGACAGGCTATTTATTTCAGTTATTCATGTATTGGTATAGACCCCATTAGAAGCCTTTTGTAACCAAGTTAAAACAAGATAGGCACTTAAACAAGTTCTTTGCAGTGGATGTTACGTTATAGTGTCAGCAATGTTAAATCCTTTTTCTAATGAACAAGTTTCACCTCACAGTAACTGTAAAAAAAATCTATTATGTATATTAACTTGCTTGTTTGTTAGAACTTAACTTATTGAAAAACTGTTTACCTTGACTGTTGTTACTTAACCTTGATATCATTAACTTAATAACCTTGATTCTTCTCTAATGTATATCTGAAGTTTTCATATCTTTCTAATTTAGTCTGTATATGGTCAGGATGGATCTGGACTTTGGAGATATTTTATTTTGACAAAACAGAGCCGTGACCAAACAAACCAGCTGTGCTGGTTATGAGAACTTTTTTCTTTCAAATGTTAACTAAGCAATTTATTCAAAACCATATAATTGCCTGAAGGTCTAGAGTTGACAGTAGAAGTTTACATTAAATAAATAGTTTCAGACCACCATCTAGTTGAGAAACTGGCCACATGATTTAGACTGATATGGGCTTAGCAGATATAAATCATTTGCAATTTCTATTCTTTTTAATTTTCTGGATAAATAAGGATTTTTTCTAATCACTGAAACAGTTTTTTTTTAATCTGTATTGCGAATGTAGCAAAAACAGTTTTTTTATCACATTTAGCTTTTTCACAGTGATGACTATGAACTACAAGTCCTGCAGAAAGGTTACTGTCCATTTTGTCGCTACAACCCTGAAGAAAGCCAACTTACAGATAACTAATGAAACACAACTTCAGTGTTTCACTAGTTTGTTTCCGTCCATCACTTAATCTAACGTTGTTATTATATGATGCCAGCACACAGCTCAAACAGCCTCATACAGGGTAGATGTAGAAAAGTGATGTTATTATATAACTGTATCACTTTTGGATTTTTTTAAACAAAGAAATTTATCTGATAATTTTAAAGCATTCAGTTTGAAGTAGTGAGTACAGTAGTTAAATCTTATAAACATCTCACTTAATCAGCCCAGTTCTGTGATGTACATATTATCTTAATGCTGTTGTTTGTTTATTATATTATAACTTTTTAATTCTCCTCTATTAATTTTGAAACTGAATAATGTATTTTTATTAGTTGTGAAAGAGAACTGGAATGTTAATGAAAGACGTAAATACACATACGTCCTTCTGATTTGTCACTTTGACAACACACGTTTCGCCTGTTTCTCTCTTGTGTCTAATATAATCTGTAAGACTGTGGCAAATTCAAGTAATCTCAAACTGATATTAGCACTTTGTAATCTATTATTGGAATGTCAACAATAGAATGTTTCAGAGATATTCAATAAACGTAAATATCAAATACACTTGAATTACTACAAATGTTTAGTTGGTCATAAACATTTAATATCTTATGTGTAGAATGATGATGGTTCATGAACAGGCTGTATGTTAAAGTTCCATACTGCTGGTACTGTGACATATGTACGTGTTGCTTTATTAATGTACAGAGACACATTTTCTAAATTCATCAGCCATTAATGTCTCTGCGATATTTATCAGTAAGTTCTGATATCAAAACAAACCATCTGCATGCATCACAATTACAAATTAACCTAGTAATTAAGGTAGCAGGTGTAATAAATCATTCTAACTAGGAATATAAAACTAAGTAGTTGGTTATTCTTGCTGTTATCATATTTAGTGGCCATAATCTCAGTACTCTCTCATTGGTCAGCCAGCTTTTAATTTTTAGGTTAGTTCTATATCCATTATACTAAGTTAACAATGCACAATAATTAGCATAATAAAAAACGTGTTTGTGTAGTAGATAGTTAGAAATATAGTTGTGTTGTATGTATTAAATGTTTTAATTGGTGCTGTCAATGTAACATTAAAGAAAATGTAAGACACACAAAAACTAGCTTGTAACTTCATGCACCATCACTGATTTTATGTTCTCTGAAAAGCCTAACATAGTTACATGCACAACATTGTATAATTTTCGTTTGTGACATCATTAAATGGTCAAACATTAGGTCAGTTTAACGTAACAGATATGTGATTTCAATATCTTATTGTTTAGCTTTAGTCTTATTGGGGAATTAGATAAAACAGCTAAAATCTAATATTTACATAAATAACAAATAAAAAACTGTGCAATAAATAAAAAATATTCATACTCTAATTACAATTAGAGTATTAACCAAACGTACTGCAGGATGTGTGTATGTACACATATTACCTGACTTTAACATCATGTCTTTGTACAGATGTGGTCAACTTATGTAGCAGGCAACAGAAAATAACAAAATTAAACCTTAAGAACTAGTCAAGTGTATAAGCAATAATAAGACATATGAAAGATCAACCTACTAATAAAACATTAACAGTGGACGTCTAATATAACTAACAATTTAATGTAAGGAAGTGTTATGGTCACCTTACTTAAGTTATTTGAATTTTATCTTGAAATATTCACTGAGAAATGTATTAAAAGCTGGAATGTTTTGAGGAAATTCGTAATATTCTGTAAAATTATTAATTCTGTAATTAGTAGCAAGAAGGCTGTTCAATTTATCACAAAAGTCAATAAATCTGGTGTTCAAAGTACAGGAGTCAATACTTATGTTTCCTTAGCTCCACCCTCAAAACCTTCTGAAAGTTGAGCGTATTCCATTGTATTAGATAAAATATGATTATTAAACACAGTGAAATACAATTTGTGATGTGATAAATTTACAACTCTATAACTCAAAGTGCTTTCTAAAGTGTTGAGTTCAATATGACACTTATATCTAAACCTAAGTAATGTGCTTTCTTCAGAGTGAAAAAGGTTTGTATATTTTTTTTTGTTCCAGAATAAGTCCTGGTAAGTATTAACTATCTTTAGCACTGTTAAGAAAACCTGTCATTCAACCTTAGCTGTAGAATTTTGACTTTAATAGACATTCATAATTTATAGCATAAGGTATGAAAACTTTAAATAACAGCATATGAATTCGTCAAATATTCTAAATTTAAGATGTTGGATGTCTGTTATTTAAATTTTATAATTCTCATAAGTTTAGACCATTCTTGAGTTTACTGTGGTTGCTTGAGTACATTTACATCTCCCATGTTTATATTTTCGTTGTTATTTTAAAGAAAAGCCACACAAAAACACTAAAGGTGTTTGTGGAAAAAAACTCGCTTTCTAATTCACATGATGTTTAAGGACCAGAAGAAGGTTCACTTTGTGTGATTTTTTTTTATTACTGGTAATAAACTTGCATTTATGTGAACATCACAATCAGAATCATGTTTTTTTTCAAAGAGGACAAGGTTAGCATCCTAGACTATGGATCTGTTGGTTCCTCATTCATATACTCTTACCATACAAAAAAACAATAGTAATAATTGTACTCTGTTTCGGTGTTATGGGTGCATTGTAAATGAAGTGATCAAACTCCACTGGTCAGACAAACATAGTGCTAGAGATGTTGGTGCATGCTGTTTACAATTGGAAATATTTGTGATTTATACCAACATTAGTATACCAAATAAAACCAGATTTTTAGAATAGAGTGAAATTATTTTCGTTCATAAACATTTTTTAAAAATGTTTGAAAATGAAATTATTTCCGTGATTTTTCTCATGGTGTTCCTTTTGTAAACCTCAGTTGGGTTTCTGTTTTGTGCATATTGTGGATATTATTTTACTGAACTTAAGTTTAATTTATTTGATATATATTATGGTTACATTTAAATTTTTACTAAAACTGTTTTTGGTGACGGTTCTTAGTGCATGCGTATTCTTATATTAATAAACAATATTTGATCGATTGAACTACTTGGAAAGTTCATTACTATTCGAACTCCAGTTCTTTGTGAACGATTATAGCATAAGAAAATAATAACATTTGGTCTACGTGAATAACATTCAGCCAAAGTTTAGTAATTGTAGCTTCATTAGGGCTGCCCTTTCAGCCGTGAGGGCGTTACAATGTCACGGTCAGCCCCACTATTTGTTGGTAAAAGAGTAGCCCAAGAGTTGGCGATGGATTGTGATAATTAGCTGCCTTCCCTCTAGTCTTACACTGCTAAATTAGGGACGGCTAGCACAGAGCCCTTATGTAGCTATGCGCGAAATTCAAAACAAACCAAACCAAACATTAGGGCTGGTAGTAAAAATACTAGTAAATACAAAGTTTGTTAAATATTATCTATAGAGTAAATGTTTGAGTCGTTCTTAATTTATTGCTAATTAACTCATTTACAGCTTTTGATGGACCAGCTGTTTTGAGCATTTTCATTTTTCACTTATTCATTATCTGTTTTTGTCACAAACAAATGTCAGTCTCATTTTACTCGTGTAATTCTTCACACATTACTAAATTGGACAGTTTCGATCATGTAACAAGTTCATACTTGTTCTTACGTTATAATGTTTAGACTAAGTCTCTGAGGAAGAAAAAAAAAGTCAGTGGAAACTGAAAATCATTGTATATTAAAGGAGTCGGTAAGGTGTTGGCAAGCCCGGGTGGTTAAGGTGCTCGACTCGTAATCTGAGGATCGCGGGTTCGAATCCCTATTGCACCAAACATGCTCGCCCTTTCAGCTGTGGGGTCGTCATAATGTGACGATCAATCCCACTATTCGTTGGTGATGACTAGCTGGTTTCCCTCTAGCCCTACACTGCTAAATTAGGGACGGCTAGCGGATATAGCTGTCGTGTAGCTTTGCGCGAAATTCAAAAAACAAGCCCTTGGGACTATAGAATGTTGATTGTACTGGTTTCGCCATCTACTTTATAAAATTATAGTTAGTACAAGTTTGAATTTTAAAAAAAATCTTAACATGTTTGAAAAGTCCTATAAAATGGGTAATATAATAGAAGTATTTGGTTTAGTATCAATTTACAACAATCATTTGTACTGAATCGTCCTTTAGATACCTTTTCAAATTTAAGAGAAATAGCTTCATACGAATATGGTGTATGCAAAAATAAGAATAGTGTCTTTTATTTCTACTGTTTAGCTACTAAAACAAGGCTTGCCAATACGGATTTAAAAAAAGAAGTAGATAATATATTCCTCCAGAAACAAGAGTTGATGAGAGATTTTAGAAGGCTTAGCTTCCGTAAATGAGTGTTTGTTTTGTTTTTGAATTTCGCGCAAAGCTACACGAGGGCTATCTGAGCTAGCACTCCCAAATTTAGCAGTGCAAGACAAGAGGGAAGCCAGTTAGTGATCACTACCCACCGCCAACTCTTGGGATTGACCGTCACATTATGATGCCCCCGCAGCTGAAATGGCGAGCATATTTGGTGCGACGGGGACTCGAACCCGCGACCCTCAGGTTACGAGCCGAACGCCTTTAACTAATCTGACCATGCAAATGGATAAAAAAAGAAAGAGAGAGACAGTTCATGTCATACCGCCTGAAGGGCAATTCCCTCCCCCTTCTTTAACAAGTGCCGTGTAAAATAAAACAATTTCCCCAAATAAAGTGTCAATTACACTGTTATTTTCACCAACTCAAAATACCATACAATATATCTGGCAGGATAGCCTACCCAAACAAGATACACATGCGCGACCTAAAGTATTTAATAAGTATCTCATCAACTTGAATAAAAACAAATAACACAATTAATCAAGTAGGCCCGGCATGGCCAAGCGTGTGAAGGCGTGCGACTCGTAATCTGAGGATCGCGGGTTCGCATCTCCGTCACGCTAAACATGCTCGCCCTTTCAACCGTGGGGGCGTTATAATGTGACGGTCAATCCCACTATTCGTTGGTAAAAGAGTAGCCCAAGAGTTGGCGGTGGGTGGTGATGACTAGCTGCCTTCCCTCTAGTCTTACACTGCTAAATTAGGGACGGCTAGCGCAGATAGCTACCAAAGCTACTCAGCTTTGTGCGAAATTAAAAAACAACAACAACATTAATCAAGTATTGTGCATAATATACACTGCTGGCCAAAATCTTAAGGCCAATGAACATAACAAAAAAATATGCATTTTGCGTTGTTAGACATAACCACTTTTTTGAGTAGAGCTTCGAAACATGAAAATAAGAAAAGGGAAAATAAAAATTAAAAACTTTTTAGCATTTGATAGGGAAAATGTGAACACTGTGAAATTAGCCTAAATACCAGCTGGTCACAAGTTTAAGACCATACCAAAAAGAAGTCCTAAACAGGGTAGGCAATGCCCAACAAGACGTCTCAGTAGTGAGTTGCACAGCCGTCATTGTGAATAACTGCAAACATTCGCTTTGGCATGGTCGATATAAGCGTTTGCAGAAGGCTGGCTGGAATGTTATTTCAAGTGGTGAAGATGGCTTCATGAAGATCATGCACTGTTTGGAATTGACGTCCATTTCTATAGACTTCCCTTGCCATACACCCCCAAACATTTTCAATGAGGTTCAGTTCGGGCGAACACGCTGGATAGTCCAAAAGAATCACGTTATTTGCCATGAAAAAGTCATTTGTCTTGTGAGCATTGTGGATTGCAGCGTTGTCCTGCTGAAAGATCCAGTCATTTCCACACAAGCGAGGGCCTTCAGTCAGTAAGGATGCTCTCTCCAACATGCCAATGTAGCCAGCTGCTGTTTGACGCCCCTGTATAACCTGAAGCTCCATTGTTCCATGGAAGGAGAAAGCACCCCAGATCATGATGGAACCTCCTCCACTGTGTCGTGTAGAAAATATATCCGGTGGGATATCCTTATCGTTCCAGTAACGTTGGAAGCCATCTGGACCATCCAGGTTAAATTTTTTCTCATCAGAGAACAAACCCTTCTTCCACTTTTCTACACCCCATGTTTGGTGCTTCTCAGCAAAGTTTAACCGAGCTGTTTAGTGGTGTGGAAAGAGGCATGGCATTTGAAGACGTTTACGGCTTTTAAAGCCTTTCGTAGATGCCGTCTTATTGTTCTTGAGTTGCATTCTGCGTCTGTAAGGGCATTAATCTGGTTCGACGATCGGCTGGTGTCTTGCTGGACAACCCGCCGAATCCTCCTGCTCAACGCCAGAGAAATTTTCTTAGGCCGACCACTTGAAATTCTCGTTCCGTATCC
Source organism: Tachypleus tridentatus (assembly GCF_004210375.1). NCBI lineage: Eukaryota > Metazoa > Arthropoda > Merostomata > Xiphosura > Limulidae > Tachypleus > Tachypleus tridentatus. Next base: position 76,081,734 of record NC_134827.1, on the reverse strand, counting down.
CTCAAGGGCTTTTAAGAAATTTGTAAAACAGCAGTTTTACTACGCCCAATCTCACCAGCGATGGCACGTTGAGAGAGACCTTGCTTTTGCAGCTCGACAATTTTGCCACGTTCAAACTCTGTCAACTTTTTAACCTTTGCCATGTTTTTACCCAATGTAACACAGGAGTTGTTGACAACGCTAATGCTTGAACACAAATGACTAACTTTCTTTACGTGCTTACCGATTGACACTTCGTTTCAGTTTGGTCTTAAACTTTTGACCAGCTAATATTTAGGCTAATTTCATAGTGTTGACATTTTCCATATTAAATGCTAAAAAGTTTATTTTCCTTTTTCTTATTTTCATCTTTCAAAGCTTTACTGAAATAAGGGTTTGAGTCTGACAACGCAAAATGCATATTTTTTCTTTGTTCATTGGACAATAGATAAAGTCCACAATAAAGCAGGTTTAATTTTCCAAACGATTCATATCTAATTGGATGGTTAGTAGGGGTTATAATTGAATTCTGTACATTGTCTCATTTTTTAAAAAGATACAAGATATTACAGTTGATGTTATGCTTGATATTATGATATTGTCATAACAAACAGTTCGAAACATAACACTAAATTTAGAAAATGGAAAGAAACGACCCACATTATCTTTGAAGTTCAAAGTAATTTCTACATCTGTGTTACTTTCCTTTTGTATTTCTCCATCTTGTGATCGTGAGTTTTGACAACATGCTCTTTCGAGTTCGAGCCTAGTAGTAAGGGTGCGCGACTAACAATCTGGGTGTCGCGAGATCGAAATCTGTCATGGAACATGCTTTTCCTGTGAGCTGTAAAGGGTGTTTTAACGTGATATCCATCCCATTATTCATTGGTAAAAGAGAAACCCAAGAACTGGTGGAAGATCATATTGGCTAGCTACCTTTCTTCTAGTTTATTAGAGAAACGTTGGGTCATCTAGCATAGATAGCCCTTGAGTAGCTTTGCATGAAAATTGCCAAAGAACTGGTGCAGAGTTCATTGTATTAGATGTTAACACCCAGTCTTTTAAGAAACATTTTCATGTCACAGAAAAATTGAAACATGTTTGAATTTATTCTCACTTGAATTTCACAATCGCATACCGAGTAGTTCGTCTTCCAGACGTTTTGCAGGAAACCTGTGTAAAGGTTTTTATTATTTTCTCTGGTCATATCCACTGGGGTTCGAGCTAGCTCCGTGACAGAGATGGGAATTCGAAGCTGGCGATCCATATTCGAGTCCGGGCGTGACTCAAAATATTCCCTAAACTTTAAGCTGTGGATAAGTTATAAAAGTAACGATCAATTCATTAGTGTCGATAGCGAGTAGTAAGGTGCTGCTTCCTATGTGTACTAGTTGAAAATTAGGGACATGGAAGATGGGCTTAAGAGAGCATTGCTCTAATTACGACATAAATGTATCCTGGTACATTACGAGCTGATATTTAACTATTGTTTAATATTGGAACCACGTGAGCTGTCGGTAATCACTAAAGTTATAAAGGATTTGAAGAGTATCAAGAAACAATTGTTACAAGAATGGACAAAATTTAAGGGTTGAATAAACCAAGGAATTTAAACCAGACTCGAATTCTTATTGGTCACCAATTAAGATCCTTCCGAAAACTCCAGTCAGTTTCTGTCCCTTTGAGTAAATACACAACACCTCGTAAATTAACTTAAAGTTACAGACAGTCTGGACTGAAGATCAAACATGAAAGTGTCGAAATTTGTATACTTAAATTTGTTATTCTTTAATAGTGGATCTAAACTTTATTTCACAGTTCAAATAAACTGTGTGTTATCCATACCTTATTGACAAACTGAAACAAACTGTAATTTCGTTGTGTAAAACACAAATAACTATGTTATTATCGATAATAATTACATGAAAATAGTCGATATAATAAAATATTTAAAAAACGACCTAGATGTATATCAAAATTATGTTCATACGCGTATTTATTTTAAGGTATACTTCGAAAATGATTTACTTTCTATAAATTATTTTTTTATATATATTTATAATGTAATATTTTATTCTTAATGCACTTGTGTTGTCAGAGATAAGTTCTTCAGGCAAACCATTTAGGCTTAAGCCAGAATTTTTAAGTTAATGGTATTAATTCGATATTTTTCAAAAGTATTAAAAGCATCATCTGGTGTCAGTTACTGTTGCATAAATATTTCGATTTTTGGTTGAAAACTTATCGAAACTTCGTGTGTGTGATGTTGAATTAAACTTGATATGTAGCCTATACACAAAATGGAGAACGATTAAACGTGAAACGTAATTAAAAAAACAAACAAAAGTGAATTTTACTAAGATGTTTCAAACTCATAGTTGAAGGGTACTGCTGTTGATTTTTTTAATTGTTAAAGCCACCCTTCCTCTGTGGCTCAGCAATAAGTCTGACAGCTTACAACAATCGACTTTCAATACAAGGAGTGAGGAAAGCACAGATAAACTATTGTGGCTTTTGTGCTTGAAGGCAAACAATCAGTTTCTAGAACAATTCATTCTAAGAACAAGCGCCAAGAATCTGAAAGATTAAAAAAAGTGAAAAACTGAATATTAATAATAATGGTGGCCAAATCCCCAATAGTCCATTGTGTGACTTTGCTCTTAATGGCAAACAAACAAATTCAAATAGGAAATCACAAACGTGATTTTTTTTACGCGACTGGTAAGATAGTATATCGGTTTCATTTAAAGTTGATAACGGAACACAGTTTGTTTAATGGTAACAAGTTAATGTGTCGATATTATTAACCCAGATAATGAATGGGATACACAATGAGAAAAAAAAGTTCTTATAGTACCACAGATTGCCATTAATACCTACAAATTTCAAATATAATGAAATTTATTTACATAGATATAATAGTATTTATTGTCTGTTGTATGTCCATGTAACTATTTCACAAGGTGTGTATGGACATTCATCAAGTTGGTATGGAAGTCATTGGATTCATAAAGAGATACATTCAAACTTGAGGTTTTGCATTTTGTGTTTTGCAGTTTTTTATGGGAGTTTTTAAGTTTTTCGGCTCAGCATGGTGAGCGCGCTCGACTCGTCATCTATGGTTTGTGTGTTCGAATCCCCGTTCCACCAAACATGATCGCCTTTTCAGCCGTGAGGAGCGTTATAATATTGCGTACAATCCCAGTATTCGTTTGTAAAAAGAGTAGCCCAAGAGTTGGTGTTGGTTAGTGACGACTAGCTGACTTTCCTCTCGTCTTGCATTGCTAAATTAGGAACGGCTAACACAGATAGTCCTCATGTAGCTAGCTTTGCGCGAAATTCAAACCAAACCTAAAATACCCTTTCATTAGTCATGAATACATAACGTCCATCCAAGGGATGGGTACTCCAGCTGGTATGAGAAAAAACACAAAAAACTCGAAATATAATTATAACTAGCAATTAAAACGTCTTGTTGGTTTAGGGTTTGATGAGCCCAAGAAGAAAACTAACTAATTAAAGAAAGTCCTAACTCTCTATCAGATATCTCAGAACTTTGACCAATTTTTGATTGTTTTTTGTAAGGTACGAAGTGTTAACTGAAACATTATTGTGTATATTGTATTTTTTAAAACATTTTTTAAGTTGATAATTGTTTATCGAATAGTCTCGGTGTTTTGTTAAGTATTTCCTAATGTGTAATAGTTTGTTTGTTTTTGAATTTCGCACAAAGCTACTCGAGGGCTATCTGTGCTAGCCGTCGCTAATTTAGCAGTGTAAGACTAGAAGGAAGGCAGCTAGTCATCACCACCCATCGCCAACTCTTGGGCTACTCTTTTACCAATGAAGAGTGGGATTGACCGTCACATTATAACGCCCCCACGGCTAAAAGGGCGAGCATGTTTGGCGCGACGGGGATGCGAACCCGCGACCCTCAGATTACGAGTTGCATGCCTTAACATGCTTGGCCATGCCGGGCCAATGTGTAATATAAATGAAGGTTTTGCTTAAAACAAGTATAGTTTTAAGACCTTAGAGTCTGGTGAATCCATTATAATGTCATTGAACATTGTAAGAACGATCACTTGACATTGGCCCAGCATGGCCAGGTGATTAAGGCACTCGACTCGTAATCTGGAGGTCGCGGGTTCGAATCCCCAAACATGCTCGCCCTTTCAGCCGTGGGAGTGTTATAATGTGACGGTAAGAGAGTAGCTTTGCGCAAAATTCAAAATCAACCAAACCAATCACTTTGACGTCTTAAATAAATGAAAAATATATAAATATATTCCGCATAATTTAGCAAACATTAAATAGATACTTGTATATTTGTAATTCTAGTTCTCTCATGTTTGCCATATGAGAAATTTACGAATTATAATTATGCCTCATGATGCGATTGACAGAGGTGTCGTTTGTGCAGCACCTTAAACATCACAGGAATAATAAGAATGAACGAAATTGTTCGCAGAAAGCACGCCATCTCGTGAATGTATACAGTGGATCACAGTAATGTAATTAGTACAAGTTAACACCTAGCCAGCAGGTCATCAACGTGCACTATGCCTAACAAATAGTGTCTGCTACAGTTTAGTAATATTAGATTCCTGCAAAGAATGTGATGATGACATGTGGTGAATGGTTTTAGGCGCAACAAAGCACAAGCCGTGTTTATGGTTGTCGCTGATATTGTATGCCTTGAAGCTGTTTGCTACCAAATCCGTTGACTTTGTTGTCATGCATACCCCATTACAACATCAATTCTAACACTCTCGCTCGCTCCACTTAATCACAGTATTTTGTTCTAAGTCGTACGTCAATCTAAAATATTCTGCATGTTTTATACATCTAGGAAAGAGTTGTAAACGGAACGAGATTTTGTGTTTGGCGTTTGACCGAAGGAATTATTTATGTTTTTTGTTTGTTTTTTTTTAAATACAAACTGTACATAAAACCTGATGAGAAAGGTGTTTCACTGATCTTTGGAGTGAATATATTCTAGCTGCAATGTAAACCATTACAGTGCAAGTCGATCAAAAATCTTTTACATTGTCCAAGAAATCTGAAACTAGTTGACGTAATATGTTTAATAATTAAATGGCTGAGGGAAGATGACCATAATATAAATTATGGAAGTAAGATATTCCAAAACTAATGGCTTATAAATGACAGATGAAATAGGTTTAAACCTAATATAAAATAAATGACATAGGATATAGGTTTAGAACCTAACGTGTAATAAACGACAGAAGGTGGCGGGCTTAAAATGTAACGTGTAATAAATGACAGAAGATAGTAGGCTTAAAATTTAATGTGCAATAAATGACAAAAATAGTAGTTTTAAAATTTAACGTGTAATAAATGATGGAGGAAATAGGCTTAAAATTTAATGTATAATAAATGAAGACGACAGTGGCTTAAAATTCGATGTGAAACACTGAACTGATATCTTTATATCTTCTACATCCTACATTATTAGGATGATCAGGTGGTTATGGCGTTCGACTCCTAAACTGAAGGTCGCGGGTTCGAATCCTCATCACACTAAACATGCTCACCCTTTCAGCTGTGGAGGAGTTATAATGTGACGGTCAGTCACACTATTCCTTAGTAAAAGGGTAGTTGACAGTGGGTGATGATGACTGGTTGCCTTCCCTCTTGTCTTACACTGCTAAATTAGAGACGTGTAGCTTTGCGCGAAATTCAAAACAAACCTACATCATTATTTATAAAATGTTTTTTATTCAATGTAACTTTTAGTAAATCGTAAGCACGTTTGTTGCAAGTAGATACTAAAATAGGCAGAATATTTTCATTTTGACTCCTTCTTTTTCCTATTGTTGAGCAAGGCTGTATCACAAATAAATAATAGGTACGAATTTTAAATCCATACCGTTATTCCTTATCGTTAAATCTTTGAAACTTATATCGTGTTTTAGACCTTTTGTTTGTTGTTTTTTTTTTACGTACGCTCGCCACTGACAACAAACAACAAGACTATAAGTTAATTTACTTTGTTCTCTATAGTCTCCTCTAAGACAGAATGGTTATGTGGAACAACAACATCAACAGAGTCGATACAGAATATCATCTTTACAATTTACAGTAACGTCCTTGGTCACTGTTCTTAGTGACACCAAATCAAAATATTAATCAAGTCTTTATTTTATTATTTTTTGACAGAAAATAAGACTCCAACAATATTGAAGACAATGGCAATCTGTCAAGATTTAAGCTGGCAGCACTATTGTTATCTGTTCTCGGAGTTTCTACCAAATATAGTAGATTGATTATCGATTAGGGCCTGTAAAGCATTTTCTTTAACGTTATTGAAATCTACTCCTTCATACAAACTCTAACATTCGTCCTAAGATCTGGTTAATCTCGTTAAATAACACGGAGTCAATTTGTTAGAAACCGGCCTAACCTGTCTCTTGGTTAACCTGGGTAAATAATGCAGAGTGGTAGTGTTAGAAACCGGCCTTACCTGTCTCTTGGTTAACCTGGGTAAATAATGCAGAGTGGTGGTGTTAGAAACCGGCCTAACCTGTCTCTTGGTTAACCTGGGTAAATAATGCAGAGTGGTAGTGTTAGAAACTGGCCTTACCCATCTTTTGGGTAACCTGGGTAAATAATGCAGAGTCGTATTGTTAGAAACTGGGTTAGCCAAGGTTAATAATGTAGCAATGTATATTATTAAAACTAGCCTAACCTGAATCAACGACGTCTGAAATTTCCTTGTAAAACTATTACAATTATCTAATGGTATTAAAATACCTAACAGCACAAGCAAAATTCTATATATATATATAAATATTCAATCACAATCGAGTTTAATCTATACTATTTCTATCTCTTAACATTCTAATACACTGTGTACTTGTGTTATTATATATGGATAATACAAATGATATCCCTACTATCTTGTTTACATTGTTTTTGAAGGATGAATATTAGCCACCCCTACATTTAACCCAGTTTTAAAAAGTTATTTCTTACTTCTAAATATCAAAGTTTTAGCGTCATAAATTGTCATTCCAGTTTTTCATAACTCTTAGTATAACTTTATAGTGTAAATCACTTAGTGGTACTATAATTTTCCAGTGTGCATCACTTAGTGATACTATAATTTCCCACTATTCTACAAGTAACGTTCTTATTATTGTTTAGTATTCCTCACGTACACGCACATATTTGTTCAAACAAATTGGGTGAACAAGCGACAAAAATATTTTGCTGAAAAATATTCAAGCAGAGGTGGCACGTGGCTCTTCTCTCTTTGTTAGGTACCTATGGTCACGTACTATTAATATAATTTTATATTACTTGTTACGAGGTATTTATTATACCTACGCTGTCAAAAGTAATCCTGGCGGCATTCGTTACATGAAGAAAATAGGTTTAGTAAATTGTGTATTTCTCGCCATTATTTTCCTTTAATCAAATGCATTTCTGTCAAGATAGAGAAAATCGTACTTAGAGTTAAAGATTAAAAAACAAATCAACCGACTTCCCTTGCAAAATAATGTGTATTGAAACACAAAAGGGTCGCCAAGCACAAATAAAATCGTTCAGTTGTTGCCATAGGAGCAATTTCGTGCATGATGAGCTCTAAAACTTACTCTTCGGAACCTTCCACCAGCTTTTACCCAAGACCACCATTAGGGTCTTAAGTAGATGGTACATCATTGGAAAGTTCCAGAAATGCCCTGTCTTCTTAACGTAAAGACATACGTTAAATAAACAGCTTAGAAGGGGACATAGTAGCAACGCTTTTAGAATTGGGTATTATAGTTTCTATTGTTTCATATTTAGGTAGTTTTATCGTTTGTATTGGTTCATATTTAGGTAGTTTTATAGTTTATATTGGTTCATATTTAGGTAGTTTTATAGTTTGTATTGATTAATATTTAAATACCGCATAACATTGTGGCAAAGTTAAGGGTTTGTTTGTTTTTGAATTTCGCACAAAGCTACACGATGGCTATCTGTGCTAGCCGTCTCTAACTTAGCAGTGTAAGACTAGAGGGAAGGCAGCTAGTCATCACCACCCACCGCCAACTCTTGGGCTACTCTTTTACCAACGAATAGTTGGATTGACCGTCACCTTATAACGCCCCCACGGCTGAAAGGACGAGCATGTTTGGCGCGACAGGGATGCGAACCCGCAAATCTCAGATTATGAGTCGCACGCCTTAATGCGCTTGAACATGCCGGGGCTTGTTCGAAAAGAAAGAAAAACATTATTACACATAAATTGAACCCATATGCTCCTATCACATACTATTTCGAAGATATTTAGCGAGTGAAAATGGTATTAACATACTGTTTTGACAACACTGTTCATGTATATTCGACAGAAGTCGTTTTTGGAACGTCGAAACAGAGTTATTTTGAGTTTTGTTAGCACCTAGTTCCAGGGTATTTGATTTATAGTTATTTTGGAGAATTTTTTACATTGGTCATTTCAAATTTTTTTGTAAGTTCTGGTTTTAATTTGGATTTGTGGGGGGGTGAGGGTGACATCAGTCGAGGACCGAATGACTTAACGTCTGAAATTGTTTGTTTCTGAATTTCGCGCAAAGCTACACGAGGTCTATGTACGCTAGCCGTCCCTAATTTAGAAGTGGGAAGGCAGCTAGTCAACATCACCCACTTTTTTCTTTTTTTTTTACCAATGAATCACTTTATAATAACCCCACAGTTGAAATAGCTAACATGTTCTGTGTGATGGAGGTTTTCACCTACTACGTTGATACCGAAAACAGAAAATTACACTCAAAATGACGAATATATTTATAATAGTTTGTTTTTATCAAGAAAACAAAGAAATTTGAATTGTAATACTTATTACAATCATTCGCACAGAAATATGTACTTATAGTGGAATACGAAATACAAATATATAAACAACCAACACGACTTAAAACTAACACAAAACGAATGTTCAAGAAGGAAAGGCATAATCGTGGTTCATTGCACGACTTTCGTCAAACGAAACAAGAAGAAAACCAGATAAGCTCAGCGAACAACATTGTACGCTTTCTTTTGTTAAATCCACGCGTCACCATCTTTCTTTAACAACTGTAAAAACTCCTTTTTATGGGTTGAGTCAGAGATCTTGTTGTTTTATGCAATTACTCAACTACTGTTGTTAGGGCGAGTCAGAGATCTTGTTGTTGTACGCAGTTGTTCAACTATTGTTGTTTTATTAACTACTATTACTGTATGTGTGTTGTTTGTTGTGTATAGTTTCTCACTTCCTGTTTCTATTTGCCATCTGTGTCACTACTCTTGTTTTGTTTTTTATGTATAAGTGTTGATTTTTAACAGATATCGCTGTATGTGTGTACTTTCGTTTTTCTGCCGTTTTGTGCAACTGGTATTGAACAAGTAGAATCACTTAAATTAATGTTAGCTTTTCTTAGATCCTGTTTTTTTGTTCGATTTTGTTCAGACGGACTAGAGGGAAGGCAACTAGTCATCATCACCCACCACCAACGTTTGAGCTACTCTTTTCCCAACGAATAGTGGTATTGACCGTCACATTATAACAACAACAAGATAACTTAAGAAGGTAGAAACGTTGTTCTCCACTTTATTTTAACAAACGTTTTAGTACCCATACCACTCATCTTGAGATACAATTTTTTTGTCAGTGGACAAAAGATATGATTGGAGAAAATCGTTAGGACTCTACGTAACCCATATGAGACATGATTAAATATTAAATCCTCAGGATAATTAGAATATAGAAATAAAAATATATTAGTAAATGATTAATAATTAGGCTTAAGTGATCGTATAAGATTCTGATATGACAACACTTGATTTCAAATTGCTAAACACTCAACATGGGTACATTACACGCTTTTTAGTGTATTAATCACTTACAGTGATACAATAACCTAATATTCCAGATCGTAGCGAAACAAAAATATTAGCTTTGTGTTTATTGTATACCGATTGTGTGTTCGTTTGTGTGTTTTTTTAATTTCGCGCAAAGCAACACGAGAGCTATCTACGCTAGCCGTCCCTAATTTAGCAGTGTAATACTAGAAGGAAAGCAGCTAGTCATCAACATCCACGGTCAACTCTTGAGCTACTCTTTTACCAACGAAAAGTGGGATTGAGCGACATATTATAACGCTCCAATAGCTGAAAGGGTGAGCGTGTTTGGTGGAACAGGGATTCGAACATGCGACCCTCAGATTAGGAGTCAAGTGCCCTAACCATCTGGCCATGACGGGCCGTTATGTACCGAAGTGCTGCGTTTTGTATTAACTTTGTGTTGTTTAGTACAGTGCTGTATGTTATATCAATTTTGTGTAGTGTAGTATAGTAATGCTTGCTGTGTTAGCATTGGGCTGTGCATTACAGAGCTATGTTGTATTATGTTTGTGTTATGTTGTATTTTGTGTCATATAATCCAGCGATGCATTTTGTATAATAACACTGTCGTTGTCTTTCATTGTGTCTACTGCCTTTTGTGTGGTTATGACGTCACTATTATTAGTTTTCCTAGTGTCTATTGCATTTGTTTGTTATTCGTCTTGGCATCTCTGCCTGTTGTTTGTTTTATTGCCAGGGTATTTGCTGTTGTTTGTGGTTGTTGTCTCTGCTGTTGCTTTGGCGCGGTATTAACATAGTTTTTGGTCATTACAGTATCTACTGTTGTTGTGTTTAGTTGCCTTGATGTCTACATCTTCTTTTGTATTGTTATGTGTCTAATGCTGTAGTTCTTGATTGTCTTGCATCTGTTGCTGCTGTTCTTTGTTGTTGTGATGTCTACTTCTGTAGTTTTTAGTTTGTAATGGATTTACTGTTGTACATTTGTTTTAATGCCTACGTTTATTTCTGTATAGGTTCCCTTTTGCATATAAAGTATATTGTTGACTGTGTATTGAAAAATTCCTGCCTGTTCATGAACTTTGTTAAACGTTCATGAGTGTAAAAATCAACAATAGTTGTTTAACGAAAGCGTGCGAGGATATTGTCGAAATTTCTAAAAACTCGTTTATTATAAATAAGCGGCTAGCCGAGTGACGAAAGAACATCATTGAACAGCTACAGTCAGCACACTGTAAACCTAGGAAGCTATAATTATGATTAACATCTATTAATAGGGAAGCTACGGAATTTGATCAGGAACATTACTGATTTAGGACATTAGAAACCATTCAACTTCAGTGAATTACTTCGTTGAAAGGAGTCAGCTTGTATCTGGTGTACCGTGTTTACTCGCTTATAAGACGGGGATTTTTCCTCGAGATTTCGGGCTCAAATTGGGGGGCCCGTCTTATAGGCGAGGTCTACAGACATAGAAAATAAATTTAGTTCACTCAGAACTGTGCAGATATTTCAGACAGTGAAAATAGGGAAGTGAGCTATCTTGTTATTATTAGATCTGTGATTGTGGAGAACACGGAGGAATGTGACCTCTACGATGATGGATTGTCCGAGGAGCAGTTTTATGAACTGTTTGGAGATAGCGACAACGAATAATTTGAAGGCTTTTGAATTTCATAACTTGCATACTGATTTGCTGTGTTCTATTAAAGTGCAGTTTGCGTAAACTCTTTTAATACTTTGAAGAAATGTGGTTTAAAAGTTAGCATAAACGTAGTTTGATACTGAAATATGTTGTGATAAGTTTTGTGCGTTAGATTGTTCTTTGTTATGTGTTTTAAATATGAATATTTATCATACAGTAAATAAAATAGTTGATGAAATTCCATTAAACGCTTGAACACCGAGTTTGGATTTATTCATTTATTTTCACTTTTCTATCTCTTCTATTTATCTCCTTCTAATCTGAAATCGAAATATCGTATACGAAACCCAAAATTAGGTTTCTATTAATTTCCATTTTTTTCACTTTTCTCTCGTTACCTGCTTTCCTTCCTTCGTCTTATAAACGAGTCTAAACAGAATATCGACAATCTCTCAGGTGAAGTTGGGACCCGTCTTATAAGCGAATCGTCTTATAAACGAATAAAAACGGTAAGACTAGCCAAAAAAGGACATCGTTAGCTTAAGCGAGATGCAACAATATTAACTTAGAATTAATTTTCTCGTCGTGTACTTGGATCGTCGATAAGATATCCAGTTCTAGACCGGATGTGCGACTCAGTATTGTCTGCAACTTTGTAAAACTGTTGTATATAAATCATTATTTTTAATAAATGTTAATACTAACCGTTATTATAAAGTGTATTGTTCTTTTGTTTGTATGTTAAAATATATTTGTATTAAACAAAAGGAACTTGTATATATTATAATCTTGTTGACAAATAACACACATTTGATACGTATTAACATTATTTAAGTACTAAGCTCAAATTAAAATTCCGATTATTTTAAGCAGTAATATGTAACGTACGTAACATAATAAATCGGAGACTCATCCGAAATAAAATACAATCTGTAAGATCGTTCCTGTGATTTTTAGTGTTGTAGTTCTATATTGTTATGGTGTCTACCGCTGTAACCTAACAATTACTAATACGCAAAACTAGTAACACTTACTTGTAATACCGGACGGTTTATAACGTAAAACTAGGAACACTATGTAACAAAATTTTTACTTTTTCGTGCTCCTGGGCAGAAAGTGTTTTTTCCCAATTGCTTATGCCTAAAGTAAATGGAAAAGACCTATTTTTCTTTTCAAACTTTGCTTATTTGACGAGGATAATGAAATTTTCACGTTTACCTGTTTTCCAGGACATTCCAGGTAGATTCAGTGCTGAGTAGCCGATAGAGAATTTTCTCGAACTTAGAAGAATTTTTCAAGAACTTTCCAGAATGTTGTAGAAATTACAAGAATTTTCTAGAATGTTGTAGAACTTACGAAAAGTTTCTAGAACTTTCCATAGTAATATATATACAGGGGCTCACCACTCACCACTTCAGTTTAGTTCTAGCTGCCTAAGTGAATATATAGACCTATCTGATTTTATCAGAGATGGCATCAAAAAGCTGCAAGCATTTTCCAGACGAATTCTGCTATGTATATGGCCAATTTATCAAGCCAAGTGCGAAAAACGTACTCTGTGGTAACATCTGCTGTGTGAAGCCTACAACACATATTTCAACATGCCTGTCAGGGATCAAGACAAACCCTGGACACCTCATTTTACAAACCCCTCATTTTACCCGCGAACACTGCAAAAAAACTCTAGAAGGTAAGACGGACAATTTTGCTTGTTTGAATAGTAAGATTTTATATACAAATTTTAGACCTTTTAAAATTTAAATATCTTATTTTTTTAATTTCCAATAGTATAGAAAAAATATCACATAAAATATTTTGTATGAACCTCTTACGCATTAGTTGTGGATGAAACATATTTATTCTTCATACTAATAATTTTATTTTGCTCTTTTGCAGGATGGTACAGAGGGGAAAAGAGAGCCATGAAGTTCGCTATTCCAACAATTTGCGTGAACCCACTGACCCTTCAAGCAATTGCTACTTCTGCATGGCGGACCCTTCCAAACGTTAGGCTGGCAAGAATGTATCTGCTATCATGTATCTGAACTTGTTGATAAGGGGTCTGCAGTACCTTCGAGACTTTTCCCCTAAGCTGTCTGAGGCAAAGGTAAAAGCTGGTGTCTTCGTTGGACATAAAAAAGATCCTGAAGTGCACAGAATTCCCACAGAAGCTCAGTAGGAAGAAGAAAAAAAAAGCTTGGAGTAGCTTTGTCGCAGTGGATCGGGGTTTCTTGGGCAATCACAAGGCCGAAAATTATGTGGAACTGGTTGAGGCTTTGGTAAAGAACTACGGCAAAATGGGCTGCAGGATATCCCTGAAAGTCCATGTCCTTGACGCTCATCTTGATATACTCAAGGAGAACATGGAAGCATACTCGGAGGAGCAAGGCGAGCGCTTCCACCAAGAGACTATATTCGGGGTCTCGTACGTGAAAGTGATTTACATTACAGTCGCAAACCTCGAAAAACTACTCACTCTAAACATTTTTGTGTTACTTTATTATAAATACATGTATATCTTGATTCATATGTTGTTTTATTCAACATATTGCAAATTTGCCCGTTTTTACATAGAAAATAGGTTAATTTCTAAATTTCATTATCCAGGTCACAAAAGCAAAGTTTGAAGGGAATAATGACCATTTTTTGTACTTTTATAACATAAACAATTAAGAAATAACACATACTATGCAGGAACAAAATGTGTGTTACATAGTGTAATACTTACTTATAATACTGGATGTTTACAGTTTTAAACTAACAATACAGTTTAACTAAAGAAATATGAAAGTAATCCACGAGATAGCTTATTTTTCCCATTAAAATAATATAAGATTGCTGCTCTAATCCTTAAACATTTAACCGTTACATATAATAATTTATTAGACTTTTATATGTTATTATTATAACATTGTATTTTTAGACAACAGAAATTGGAGTTTACTTTCAATATGAATATCGATGAAATTACTACAGGGGAACAAATGAAGATACTGTCATGGAAACCACAGAAATAATCCTCTTATGCTGAAACTAAGATCTGCAATTTGAACATCGATTTTTGTAACAAAACCTTTTTCTTTAAAATACACCATCACTTATAAGTAAACGGTCAACAGTGCATGTTTATTTTTTACTTATTTCGTGTGTGTGTGTGTATTTTCTTTTAGCAAAGCCACATAGGGCTATCTGCTGAATCCACCGAGGGGAATCGAACCCTTGATTATAGCGTTGTAAATCCTTAGACTTACCGCTGTACACACACACTTATTTCGTATTATTAATATTATTCAAGGTGAAATAAATTATAAGGCCTAACAATATTGAATGGTTAACAAGTGTTTACTTGTTGAAAGCGCAAAGCTACACAATTGAGTTAAGTTTAATGTGAGTGTTGAAAAACCGGTTTTATACATGGTTAGTACTCTGACTTACGGTTAAGCCACTACGGGCATCAAGAATAAAATAAGTCGTACTGACTATGAAAAAAAATACTGGTCTTCAAAGGAATATCATGATTGGTTATTCAGAAAATGTTGCAGAGAAAAATAATATTGAAAATATTTTTAAAAGCTTTTGTTGCAGATGTGACAATATTTGTTTTATTTTTCTCAAGTGATTTAAAGTGGTGACTTTCCGCAACAACAGCTATACTAAAATCGCAGATTTCGGGAAGAAGTGTATGTGTTTTCTTAATAGCAAAGTTACATCGGACTATTTGCTGTGTCTAGCAAGGGAATCGAACCCTTGATTTGGGCGTTGTAAATCAGAAGACTTACCAGCAGGAAGCGAAAGAAGTGTGTAGCTCATTCTATTTTTAGATTCATCGCATATTTGAATTGATTCGTTAAATTCGAATATTTTCAGTAAGGGCATAAATAAAGATACAAGTTACATTTCAGTAAGGACATAAATAAAGATACAAGTTACATTTCAGTAAGGACATAAATAGAGATACAAGTTACATTTCAGTAAGGACATAAATAAAGATACAAGTTACATTTCAGTAAGGACATAAATAAAGATACAAGTTACATTTCAGTAAGGACATAAATAAAGATACAAGTTACATTTCAGTAAGGACATCAATAAAGATACAAGTTACATTTCAGTAAGGACATAAATAAAGATACAAGTTACATTTCAGTAAGGACATAAATAAAGATACAAGTTACATTTCAGTAAGGACATAAATGAAGATACAAGTTACATTTCAGTAAGGACATAAATAAAGATACAAGTTACATTTCAGTAAGGACATAAATAAAGATACAAGTTACATTTCAGTAAGGACATAAATAAAGATACAAGTTACATTTCAGTAAGGACATAAATAAAGATACAAGTTACATTTCAGTAAGGACATAAATGAAGACACAAGTTACATTTCAGTAAGGACATAAAAGAAGATACAAGTTACATTTCAGTAAGGACATAAATAAAGATACAAGTTACATTTCAGTAAGGACATAAATGAAGACACAAGTTACATTTCAGTAAGGAATAAATGAAGATACAAGTTACATTTCAGTAAGGACATAAATAAAGATACAAGTTACATTTCAGTAAGGACATAAATAAAGATACAAGTTACATTTCAGTAAGGAGATAAATAAAGATACAAGTTACATTTCAGTAAGGACATAAATAAAGATACAAGTTACATTTCAGTAAGGACATAAATAAAGATACAAGTTACATTTCAGTAAGGAAATAAATAAAGATACAAGTTACATTTCAGTAAGGACATAAATAAAGATACAAGTTACATTTCAGTAAGGAATAAATGAAGATACAAGTTACATTTCAGTAAGGACATAAATGAAGATACAAGTTACATTTCAGTAAGGACATAAATAAAGATACAAGTTACATTTCAGTAAGGACATAAATAAAGATACAAGTTACATTTCAGTAAGGACATAAATGAAGATACAAGTTACATTTCAGTAAGGAATAAATGAAGATACAAGTTACATTTCAGTAAGGAATAAATGAAGATACAAGTTACATTTCAGTAAGGACATAAATGAAGATACAAGTTACATTTCAGTAAGGACATAAATAAAGATACAAGTTACATTTCAGTAAGGACATAAATAAAGATACAAGTTACATTTCAGTAAGGAATAAATGAAGATACAAGTTACATTTCAGTAAGGAATAAATGAAGATACAAGTTACATTTCAGTAAGGACATAAATAAAGATACAAGTTACATTTCAGTAAGGAATAAATGAAGATACAAGTTACATTTCAGTAAGGACATAAATGAAGATACAAGTTACACTTCAGTAAGGACATAAATGAAGATACAAGTTACATTTCAGTAAGGACATAAATGAAGATACAAGTTACATTTCAGTAAGGACATAAATAAAGATACAAGTTACATTTCAGTAAGGAATAAATGAAGATACAAGTTACATTTCAGTAAGGAATAAATGAAGATACAAGTTACATTTCAGTAAGGACATAAATGAAGATACAAGTTACATTTCAGTAAGGACATAAATGAAGATACAAGTTACATTTCAGTAAGGAAATAAATAAAGATACAAGTTACATTTCAGTAAGGACATAAATAAAGATACAAGTTACATTTCAGTAAGGAATAAATGAAGATACAAGTTATATTTCAGTAAGGACATAAATGAAGATACAAGTTACATTTCAGTAAGGACATAAATAAAGATACAAGTTACATTTCAGTAAGGACATAAATAAAGATACAAGTTACATTTCAGTAAGGACATAAATGAAGATACAAGTTACATTTCAGTAAGGAATAAATGAAGATACAAGTTACATTTCAGTAAGGAATAAATGAAGATACAAGTTACATTTCAGTAAGGACATAAATGAAGATACAAGTTACATTTCAGTAAGGACATAAATAAAGATACAAGTTACATTTCAGTAAGGACATAAATAAAGATACAAGTTACATTTCGGTAATGAATAAATGAAGATACAAGTTACATTTCAGTAAGGACATAAATAAAGATACAAGTTACATTTCAGTAAGGACATAAATAAAGATACAAGTTACATTTCAGTAAGGAATAAATGAAGATACAAGTTACATTTCAGTAAGGAATAAATGAAGATACAAGTTACATTTCAGTAAGGACATAAATAAAGATACAAGTTACATTTCAGTAAGGACATAAATGAAGATAAAGTTACATTTCAGTAAGGACATAAATAAAGATACAAGTTACATTTCAGTAAGGGCATAAATAAAGATACAAGTTACATCAAAGCAAAAAAATATATAATTTAATTCATATCGTATTCCTTATCTTCAACAATTTTCTTTGTACAAATGGTAAAAATCTTTAACTTAGAATTGTATTCATCCAGTAATACTTAATTTTATTAAGTTTATCGAATAATGTTTATTGAAATTACCTGACCATCATACGAGTAAAAGTCTATCGAGTTAATAATTAAATCATTTTATTTTTTATAGAGTTTCAACCCAGTTAAGAAACCTCGGAACTCATCGAGTAATTACGGTACACTAGTGCTGTATGTTATATCAGTTTTGTTTTGTGTTATATAGTTTCAAGCCAGTTAAACAACTCGGAACTCCTCGGCTAATTCCGGTACCCTACGTCAGACCTCTGATGCATAAAACACTGATGAGCAGAACAATTCTTACATTTTTACCATATAAATAAATTAATCCTTACATCTAGTAATAGCTGTGCATTTTTTTACCCAGTAGAAATTCTTCACAATGGCAATATTATTAGTCAATACACCTTTTTACAGACATGGCAGAAAGTAGTTCAACGTGCATGCCTACGTCATTTACCAGAGGTTTGACGTAAGACACCGGAATAAACCGAAGAGTTCCGAGTGCTGATAAACCGTTGATAGTGGGAAGGAGTGGAGAAGTACGTGGATGAACGACCTTTGTGGAGTTAAATTCCTGTTCTTCGGTTGAAAAGAAAAGAAATAACAAAAGTGAAATTTAGTTGACATTGTACGGTCGTGCTACTGTTACAAAAACTTATTATTGTATATCGTGTTCTAACTTGTAGCTAATGTTAGCGCTGAATTTAACACTATGTTCACGGCAACATTTCGACCTAAGAGTCAGGATTATGTAACGTTGATAAGAAAGTATAATTAACTTCTGAGAAAAGCTTTTTACATTCAATAAAAATTTTGGGCAGAATTTCGTAGATTCGCCTCATAAGAAACTGACAAGAAAATGTAATATTAAGGGTTTGTGGATACCAAACGTTTATGTGTTGCCCAATTACCACTTAACTACTACCTTTTTTTTCAGCTCGATGCTTATTATTAATTAATTTAAATCCTATATTTCCGTTGCTAACCTGCTGTCTTTTTTTGAGAACTCTCGAAAAGGAATTTATGTGGTGCACAGACATTTGATCCCGTCTGTTTGTTGGAAAGTTGTATGTCGCGGATGGGGGTTGGGAGAAGACCACGGATAAGTGCATAGAAAATCAGCCATTATAAGAAAAATATATTAGAATTTATTGTTTGCTTATGTTGTTTAAAATTATTCCAAACGACAGTTTCATTAGTAGAACCAAGTAGTGGACCCCATAATATTAAACACTCTTGCACATTTCAAATACCCGAGATAATCAGTTGTACTTAAATAACATTAAATATTGATATTCTTAATATTGTTGACCATCTGCCACATTACGGTCAGTGGTCAACAAAGACTATTTGTGCATTCTGAAAATGTGCTGGTTTATTATCAAAATAACACGTGCTACAAACATGACTCCTTACCTAGGCCTAATGGCTTATACCAAACATTTTCTCTCGTATTACAACGGCGAGTCAGTTCATGTGAAGAATTTGATAGGAGACAAGCATTTCTTGCATAATAAAATAATGTTTTTACGTTTATACACTGTCTCCACGACTAAGTGACGTTTTCTGAGATTCTCAGAATCCCATCGCTCACTGTCTCTTCAGTACGAAGACGTAGTCGCCATGTCTGCAGCTGTTACGTTGCCAACACGGAGAGGTAACTATTTTAAGAACTCTACGTCAAATCAACATCACGACAAACAACAAGAATATTTCGTTATTTTCCAAGAAATGTTTTCCATTACAAACAAACTATCTTTCTCTTGTTATATACAAGGAAATAAGTAGTGAAGAATATTTAAGTAATCTATTAAACTTTAAAGAATTGTAAAAAATAAAATAAAAACTTCGAAGTTTTACAAACATTTACTCGTTTGCTTGCATTCAGTTAACTTGTATCAAATTCTTAATCTTAAAATTAAAGCATTCAGCATTATCTAATGAAGGGAATAATTATTATTACTAAAATAAAAATTCGGAGTTGTCATCGAGTATATAAATTTTATTTAGCTTCTGACCAAAACAGACTACCGGTATAGATCAGATCGAAAAACTAACTAAAACTGTTTCACTGTTGTAAGTCCAAAACCAACAATATTATAACTGAGTTTGGCCAATATAATTATGATACTTGGGTTCGTTATAAATCAAACTAATATTAGTAGTAGAAATATAAAACAGTGAGAAATAATAATATAAATGTGGATGTTACATATTCTAATCAAAAGATAAGTAAAATAACCTTAAATAAGTAATAAAAAGTAGCTTGTCTATGCAGTTTGTCACAAAAACAACTTCTTTCTCATTAAGTACATTATTAAAACTATCCCACATTCCTTAAATACACACACGTATATATAAGTAGATATAACGTAGATACACGGGTAGTTGACGTAATGTAACTTCGTACAGTTATAACATATCTGTAGGTTGTTTGTACTTAACCTAATGTCTCCGAGAAATTGTTACTAATAGAATATAAATAAAACGCCATATTGTTAGTGTCTTTCAAAAAATCAGAGAAACAAACACCTTTACACTCGAAATGTATATATTATATTTTAACGAACAATTTGCATTTGTGGCTTCCTCGAGGTGATATTGAAATACGTTTCACAGTGTAAGGTATATTAAGTATTGTAAAAATGGTTCATGTTCATAGTTTCTTACAAATAAAATGTTTTACGATACTTAGCAATGCTTCTAACTGGGCGAGATTCGTCTCTGGTTTTGTTTGAAATGCGTTATTTATGCACTGAGAATTAAACAATAACCAAATTCAAATTACTGTCAACATAGTTTGAGTTTGTAATAACTCAAAACTATTTACATTTGTTTGTTTTTTGAGTTTTGCGCAAAGCTACACGAAGGTTAACTGCACTAGCCGTCCCTAATTTAGCAGTGTAAGACTAGAGGGAAGGCAGCTAGTCATCACCACCCATCGCAGCTCTTGGGTTACTCTTTTACCAACGAATAGTGGGATTGACCGTAACGTTATAACGCTCGCACGGGTGAAAGGCGAACATGTTTGGTGCGATGGGGATTCAAACCTGCGACCTTCAGATTACAAGTTGAGTGCCTCTTAGCCACCAGGCCATGACAGGTCTTTACACATTAGAGTACGAAGGTTTGGTCTGACAGGCCGTTGTGCCCCAGGTGTTGGATCCTGTGGATCCGGGTGTTATTGATTCCCATTCTCTCCTTGCTGTGGGTGCACTGAAAGAGTAACAGTCAAATTCCAGTATTTGATTAAAGTAGTTCAATGATTGACAATCGGGCCACTGATTACCTATCTTCTCTCTAGTCTGTTAATTCCATATCATGGAAACATATAACAGTTGTTTATGTTTACACACTTATGTAAAAAAAAACAAAAGTATTCTCAGTAAAGACGTTTTGAAAATTTATATAAAATATTTAAAGTCGTAAAATACTATTTATTATTTGCATAGATGTTCAAGTTTCGCTTATTTATTATTGACTATAAAGTTCGACATGTGAATAATCAAACTGTGATATACGAAACTGTTATTAATAACGTATTGGAAATCTGTAACGATACTTTCTTTCAATATTTCGTTTTCTTTGATAACATTATAATGTTAAGACCCGACATCGCCAGGTGGTTAAGGCACTCGACTCATAATCCAACGATCGCGGGTTCGAATCCCCGTCACATCAAACATGCTCGTCCTTCCAGCTGTAGGGGGCGTTATAATGTAACGGTCAATCCCACTATTCGTTGGTAAAAGAGTAGCCCAAGAGTTGGTAGTGAGTGTTGATGACTATTTGCCTTCCTTCTAGTCTTACACTGCTAAATTAGTGACGGCTAGTGCCCATAGCCTTCGAGTAGCTTTGCGCAAAATTCAAAAACCAAACCAATTTTGATGTTGAAAATTAGATTGATTTTTGCTTACCTTTCAAACGCGTAAACGTTATCAACAAGTATTGTAATTTCGAATGAAATGATATATAATATGGACAGTAAGAAACGAAGGTTGAACTTGGACGTGTACATTATTCTTCAAGTTGGTTTGAACCACATTATCTCTAGTGTAAAAACATCAGGGAAAGTCCATAAAAATTGCATCCCAGGATTAACCCAGTTTCTCATCTGTATTACCGAACGTTTAATTACTGTCCGCATGGAACTGCTCGCAAATACAAACAGCAAATATTAGAGTAAGATGAAACCTTAGGGTTATTATATAGAACACCAACACCAAACGTACTTCACATGAAACAAACAGTGAAAACCGGTGTTAATTAAAGTTCAGATAAACCTAACAGTAATTAAGTACATGACAGTCACGTGACGAGTGTGCATAACATGATCTATCCGAAACTAACCAATTAAACAATGGCCACATGTGTAAGTGTGTGAAGATATACGTTATTTCACCTGTCATCAACGAAGCCGTATGGATTAATGTAGTTTATCTAATTATGAATGAAATTAAAACGTGTTCTAACGTTAAACTCTATGATTAATCTGTTCATATATCATTAGGTAAACATTCAAAAGACACTTTAAAACGTGTGAATAAAGTACCAATAAATTATAGTTATTTTCTACACACACACACATTCATACTTAAAAGTTTTGGTAAATTATTCTGAGAACTGTTTCTCAGAATAGCACAAACAGATTAAAGTTTAGATCCGGGTAACATTCAGGAATGATAATAATTAGACCCCAGTATTGAGGTTTAGATCTAACGAGGTACGATCAGTTAGCTTGTTCATCTTTCACTAGACATTTATTACGTAATATTTTCCAAGACTTTTTTTATCATTAAACAAGTTTGCTAATATTTATATACATACACATATTTGAACAACTGACTGTTTTATCCAGGTTTATTTGTTAGTGTGAGAGTAATTGATTAGAGCTGACGTCTTTATCGATTTGGTGTCTATTACATTTGTACTATTGAGGATTAATTTTACGGAATGGCAATAAAATCTTTAATACTGATTAAAGTTCACGATATGACGTAGAATAAAGAAATTACACAATAACCTATCTGACTTTTGTCCAGCGTTGTAGGTCCGTAAGCTTACCACTAACTCACTGGAGATACAAGTTACAACAACAACAACAACAACAACAAAAAACAAAAACGATGTCCATTTATAATTCGTTCCTAATAAAGGAAAGTAAAGACACTCAGACAGCTATTTGATGTCTGACTTTGTGTTGCTACTTGTGAAAGTTATTCACCGTTATTATGTTTTACTCAAGTTCATTTGGTTGTTTCCTGTTAAGCACAAAATTACGCAATGGGTTATCACTTCTGTGCCCATCATGGGCGACGAAACCCGACTTTCAGAGTATTTTACTTCAAAATAATAAAAAGTTCTTTAATGAAGGAACGTATCAATACATTATTAAAAACGATTTGCGATACATCGTTTTTTGACCGCCAGAGGGAACAGAATTTAGCACATTTATTTACAGCATCACTACAAAATTGGCCTCAATCTTCTATTTGTACTAGTGTCATTACGAGTGTGTGAAGAACATACGAAGCAGACGAAAGACGTATAATTTAATCATGCTCGTTTTTAAATGTGTTTTGCGAGATTATAAAATTCAATAAACTTTGTTAAAACTCACATTTGAATGGATATGAGAGACTGACCTTTGGAGTCCAACATGCCGACACGAGACAACAATATCCTGCTGTCCTAGTGGACCAATAATCTTTGATCTTTCGCTGAAAGGAAACGTTTGTTAATTATTTCGTGCATTCACCACAGCCCCACAAAGTTCATTAGACAGGCGAGCCCCCGAGGGTGTTCACCTATTCATCTAAGGGTTATCGTAAGGTAACTTATAGGTAAGGGTGCCTTCGCTTACCTCCTAATCGTTATTACAGCGTGCAACAGATGACGCTAGTAATGACATATGTACTTTTCGGAAAGATGAGTAGATTTTCATCGTTGAATACCATGCTTTCTCAGAAAGCTATTTTGGTGTTAGCTTTCGTAAACGTCACAAATTCATAAATGGTTGTAACGTATGGTAACGTAAATATAAATATGATATACCTGAACTGAAAAAAAACGTTCGTAACTCTCTGTTTTACGTTACAAAAACAAATATACTTCACTGAACTAACACCTTATATCATTTGACAAAACGGATATGCGTCACTAAACTAAAAATCTTACGTTAGAAAAGTGTAGCATCTTACTGGTGTATATAATAATAACTATTGTCCATTTTTCAATTTATTTTCATTCAATAAAACAAATTAATAATCTCGTTTGATCATCAGTATATTTTAGTATTGACTTTCGTTAGATTTTTATAATTCATTTTCGTTTTTTTGTAATTCTACCAAAGAAAGAGCTTATAAGTTCAGTCTAAAAACGAATGTGGAATGCCACACAACTAAATAATGAAACGGTTCTGTAATTTACAGACTGGTATATTTTAGTCGTAACACGCAGTACAATATTTTGTATATTTATAGGGCTATATTATAAAAAGCATAATAAATACGCACTACTTTGAACTATCAATAGATAATCTGACATTTTTTTTATAAAATAGCATAACACTCTCACTAGAGGGCAGCATTTAAGGTACAAAATCAATACTAGAATTTGGTAAACGCAGCAAAACATTTTATCAGCTCTTGGGTATTTACAGATGTTTAACAAAGACTGCTGAGTAGTGCCATTACTATTACAAATTTCTAAATAAATTCGGGGAATATTTTGGTGACACCAGATTGCGCTAAGTCTGTAGAAGAAAGAAGCACATCTGGCTGCATTTGTAGAACAGACGACGTCAGGTGAAGGAACGAGTAGATGAAAACACCAGTGTAATGGATAAGAAAATCTCAGTTACCATTCCATAAGTTTCTCTCTTCCCTCCTTTTAGGTCTTTCACGCAGCACGAGGAGGCCACGTTATAGAATTCCATAGCCCTCTCTCGTGAAAGAGTGACGTAATAGGCGTATATGAGTATTGAGTTTTGAGGAAAATCGATTGAAGAGGGGAGGGATACGCATGTTAAGCAGACGCCAGTTACGGAAGAAGGCGTGTTCGATTTGAAAGAGTTGGGGAAATACATAAATTCGAGTACTTTCATGTATTGTTCGTTTGAAAAGAGGTTTTAACGAAGGCTAGTTCCCATAGGTTTTGATTATGACGTGACTGGCGGAAAAAAGAACTGCTAACAGATAGATGGATGACTGTTAGAATATATAACATTTACGTATTAAGCGGGAGAAAGAAAACACAACGCTATAAGACAGGCGCAGAACTACCACAACCTGTCTTAGTAGACTGGTTGACTCGTGGCTGTACCGACAAAATGACAAGAATGATTTAGTTCCGGAATGGGATGCCTAGAGACCAAATGTTTGCCTGGAATGCTTGTCGTTGGTGAAATAGTTTGGGTTCCTTGTTAAAGTTGATATAAAAACGCTACAAGAAACCTTTAACATGAAGACATGGGGGTCGTTCTTTGTAATTTACATTCTTATTTCAGCTGTTGTTAGTGTGTTAAAAGGTCAGAATTTTTTGGGTAAGTGCTGGGTTTTTATTCTTTCTTCTTACGTATAATAACTCTCCATTTTATTAATTAGCTTCACTGAACCGGAAAAACAAATACGTTCCTGCAAAACTAATAAGACGGTTTCTACTAGAATGTAGCTCGCATCGTATACTGAACATCTTTCTAACGGTCTCTACTAGGATGTAGCTCGCATCGTATACTGAACATCTTTTCTAACGGTCTCTACTAGGATGTAGCTCACATCGTATTCTGAACATCTCTTTTAACGGTCTCTACTAGGATGTAGCTCGTATCGTATTCTGAACATCTTCCTAACGGTTTCCAGAATGTAGCTCGTGGTACTAGATATCTTCCTAACGGTTTTCAGAATGTAGCTCGTGGTACTAGATATCTTCCTAACGGTTTTCAGAATGTAGCTCGTGGCACTAGATATCTTTGTAACTGTATCCAGGATGTAGCTTCTAACCCTGAACATTTTGCTAAAGTGCAGATTTGATAGTTTAATTTACATGTAATGTTCTTAAAGTTGAATTACTTGTGTTAATATATCTGTCCATAAAAAACACATAATAGTTTTACAGTGATTCCTTTGATACTTTTTATCTTAGAATTTTAATAGTTTTTATTTCAAACCCTGCTACATTTTACCAAACGAGAAGGGATTTTTAGACGTATGTTCATGACCCTTTAATTCAGCTACGAAGAACTGACTTTTTAAGTGAAAATTTACGTCGGTGACATTTCTGTAAGAACAGAATCTATCCATCTATATCTGTGCATATATTGATTCTGCAAGCTAATACTTCCTTATCTAATGCTGTGTGCAGTCCAGGAGGGTGGGGGTCGCTATAAGGAGGTTTCGAGCTATCCTTCCTTCGTTAAGTGCGAACGTTTTGAAAAGTACCAGGATGAGTCATTGTAAGTTCAAAAACGAGCTTACAACTTGCTGGCTGTACGATTTTTTTTTCTTTGTGATAAACTGGAACGACTAAAGTTTGATTACATATTTAAATTAAAACATAAAGGAATAATGAAAGCACAACATCGGATTCGAAGCAGCTGCTGCAGAACAGCTGTTTATATATACATTAATCCTCAAAGTTATTAGTGGCTTTCAGTCCAGAGGTAGGCTTACAGTTCTGCTTTTTTTATTTGTCCAGTTGCTTATATCTTTATGTGTGATACGAATACGAGGCTTATTAAAACAATTAATTAAAGTATTTAAGGACCCCTAGCTGTTTATTTGTTCTCAATTACGTCAATTGTTCTCTTTGGTTTTGAACGAAGGGAATGTTTGGATCAAAGTGTTCGAAGGGGAAAAATTACAAAGCCCAATTGATAGTAACTGTGTGTTTATTATCGCTTTGCTTTTAACAGGCGTTTACGTAGCCTCCACTCTCACTTTATATAGTTTTGTTGCTAGGCTTAATATTTCCAAGATAAAATATGGGGGTTCTAATTTGACTTATTCCAAGATCACTTAGAATCACTTATCCTAAATATTGTATGTCACTTACGTGTTAGCTCAACACCATAACTATCTGATTTGTCATTAAAAATATATATCCAATGAAACCAGACAGTAATTTCAAACAGGAATTAATCAAAAGAAATCTTCATTAGAACCAAAAGGTAATGAAATTAGATCATGATTTTAAAACAGGACCTAACAGAAGAAAACCTTTGTTAGAAATAGGAGCTAATGAAATTAGCCATGGTTTAAAACAAACGCTAATCAAACTAGATCATATTTCAAACTGTAATTAATCAAACCAGACCATACTTTAAAACATGTAATGAAAATAGACCACGATTTAAATTAGGAGCAAAAAATGGAATCCCTCATTAATTTAGTCTGCGGCTGCAATTTTGATTTCTTTGTTACGTCATAACAATGTTTGGAAGAAAAAAATAGCAGTATTGTTGTTGACGTTAAAGAACCAGACAGATAGTGGCAACTAGAAACAGAACTACTGTTGTTGACGTTAAAGAACCAGACAGACAGTGGCAGCTAGAAATAGAACTATTGTTGTTGATAATGTAGAAGAAAAGTGAAACTGGTAGAAAATATCGGGGTTAAAGGTTATAAGTCAGTACAGGAATAATATAGCCAGAAGCCAGTTGGCTCAGTGAGAAAGATGGCCAGACCTAAGCCTGATTCACCATGTTGTGTTGTTGAACATGCACCAAGAAGAAAGTAAATGAATTTCTTGCTTATGTTATCATGATTTTATTCAAAGCACGAACAGCTGAATCAGTGGCATGCTGTCGCCCCCGTACATGTCTTGCACTTTGGTATAAATGATACCTGCAGCTAAACTTTGTTGTTATTATTGTTTTGAGATGTTGGCTATGTTACACGTCGCACCAAACTTATTTAAAAGCTAAGTGAGTGTCTTCACCTCTGCATTGCCGAATACATGTACATAAATATGGACGTCGCACTAAGTTTACTTATATACGTAATTTTGTTTTACCCTGTTCTTTGTGGACACAGACACGCGCGTGAGTACACACACATGCATATATGTACCAACTTCGCACTGCAATAACAAAGGAATGAAGTCATCTGTTTATTAGACTCCTTTTATTAGTAAAACAATTTTTATACACTTTTTTTTTTAATGGTAAAAACTTAACACTATAAATAAGACCGTGAAAATTAACACTTTAAACTCTATTGACGACAACGATACTTTGGTAGCAATTGTTTTCCACGCGTACTGTATCAATAGTTTCAAACACAGGTTATTGTCCCTTATCTCGTAGCTAACCATTCTGTACATTTATCATAAACAAATATCTTTAAAGCCGGACGTCTGAAGTTTATAGCAGGAGGCACCACTGTCAGAAAGCATTTAAAAGTAAAAGCTTAGAAGAATTGTTGTAAAAGAGTTAAGCAACTTTACGCTCAGATAAGTTATAGCAAACACTTTGTTAAAAAAACAGTCCTCGTTGTGACACAAGATGGCGTGATTTGTACTGATAATGTTGTGTGCCACTCTACAATATTTCAGTTTCTGGTTTTAGTGAAAATATTTTATTTTTGTGGTCTAATTGATGTAATTAATGATATTAATTTTCGTTTTTCTTTTAACCATAGAGGCATCTGAAACTTCCAAAAGTGGTTTTAGTCATAAATCAAGCCCATCACGAATTTTAAACTCCCTCTGGCGAAACAAAAATACAAATATCAAAATTAAGAAACGTAGCCTACAATAGTGTAGTTTCTCACAAGTTTTAAGTTTCAGTTTTGGTTTTATTGCAGAAACTCTTTATAAATCATGGAGATAAATAGCAGAATACTTGGAGTAGATTTGATAAATGAATGGTTAACAATGTGGGAAGCCTAAAGATTTAAGCATAAAACTGGATAATGCATTTCGAAATAAAGACGTTAACATTTTCAGAATAAATATATTTAAATCGTCTGAATATCTCCGAGTAGTTTTTGTTTAAAACCACGTACTCACGGCTTTTGAAGTTATTAAATGATCATGAACTTATTTAACGATCCCCGATTCTCCTGTACTTGAAGCTAACTACGTAAGTGGCGCTATCCTACCAGTAGACTTATAACCCTAAGGGATCATTTAAAAATTTGTACCATACTGTCTTAATGCTTCATTTGTATACATTTTCAATGGAAATGGAAAAACGGCATTTCGCGTTAGATTATTATGCTACGACAGAAAATTTATATGGTTAAAAATATAATTAAGAAAACACTTAAACAGATGATAAATCGTAAAACACACACCAAAAAACACGACATTCAAAAGGTAATATCGTGTTTCATTATCCAACAATAGGCTTCTAGCTAATTAGTTTTCAGGTTTTCAAAATAAAGGTTACAAAAACCTCCGTTCTCCAAGTGGGTCAGCGGTAAGTGTGTGGACTTATCATGATACGATTGGGTTTCAATATACATGACTGGCACGGCACAGTATTCAGCCTACTGTGTAGCTTTGGATTTAATGATAAACAAAGAAAGGTTCGGCATGGCCAGGTGGTTAAGGCACTCGACTCGTAATCTGATGGTCGCGGGTTCGAATCCCCGTTACATCAAACATGCTCGTCCTTTCAGCCGTGGGGGCGTTATAGTGTTTTTATCAATCCCACTATTTGTTGGGAAAAATGTAGCCCAAGAGTAAGCGGTGGGCAGTTATGACTAGCTGCCTTCCCTCTAATCTTACACTGCTAAATTAGGGACGGCTAGAGCAGATAGCTTTCATGTAGATATGCGCGAAATTTAAAACAAACAAACAAAGAAAAACTAGAAAAAATAAAATAATGGTCACAACATATTAAGAGTGTTTGTTGTTCATCTGCCGTTTGTTACATGACCCAGGATGGCCAGATGGTCCTCGTAATCTAAAGGTCGCGGGTTCGAGTCCCCGTCACACCAAACATGCTCGCCCTTTCAGTCGTGGGATCGTTATAATTTGACAGTCAATCCAAATATTCGTCGGTAAAAAGGGTAGCCCAAGAGTTGGCGGTGGATGGTGTTGACTAGCCGTCTTTCCTCTAGAGTCTTATACTGCTAACTTAGCAATAGTTTTGCGCGAAATTGAAAAAAAAAGTTTTATTTTGCAGCAATTACGACATTTGACGTGTTATAACTTGGCTTGATGAAATTGACGTCGTTAGTTTTACTGTCAACCTTACTGTGTTAGTTAAGTCAGTTTCTTCTTAACGGCCCCCCAGTGGCTTAGCGGTATGTCTGCGGACTTACACGCTAAGATCCGGGTTTCGATACCCGTGGTGGGCAGAGCACAGATAGCCCATTGTGTAGCTTTGTGCTTAATTCAAAATAACAAATAACAAATTCTTTATAACGCCCGCCACCGAAAGTGGAGAAAGGTTATGTTTTCACTTCTGCATATGTAGATTTGTCAGCAAAATTATTCGAAGATAGCTGAATGGATTTGGACGAAAGTTTGTATAGACTTAGGCTATGATCAGGCTTAGAAGCGATTAGTTTTTGGAAAGTCAAGGTCACAGCAAGGACACGAAAACAAAAGAAACTTCCTCTGTTAAAATTTTTCACACTGTTTTTGCTCTACAGCAAAGTTTAAAATGGTCATATATATGCAAAAACGGCTCGTTTGGGTTGAGAAAATATTTTACAACCCAAACGAGCCGTTTTTGCATATATATTTCTCAACAAGTGGGTTTCTCGACATCACTGATTTAAAATGGTCATATTTTGACGAAACTTGATGAGCATCCTCATAATTTGTCATTTATGGTGATGAACATATGATTAAACATTCTTGATGATGAGAAACGAACTCAAAATAAAAATATATCTCAGAACAGCTGGTATGGGTATTAACACTGTTACTGATAGGGAGAGAACAACGTTTCGACCTTCCTAGGTCATCTTCAGGTAAAGAAAGAGAGAGTTTGAATGTGACCGTTGACGAACACATGTCTTAGGAAAGAGAGTATAAACGGGTATGGGATTGTAGGGGGTATCGCAGTTGAATGTTAGATTATTAATTAGTATAGGTATAAAGGTGTTCCTTTACATTGGTTAATTTTGGTTTTAGTTGTTGTATAAGTAGGGCTTCTTTGATTTTGCGTTTGTTTATACTTGTCTCCCTACTTAATATCTGGGTGTTTCCTATGGTTATGTTGTGTTTATTTAATCTGGTTTGGGGGTGCTGTATAGCTGTAGTGTCCGTGAGTTGGCCTTTTGTAGGTAAGAAAGATTGTTTTCCGAGATTGTGATGTTTTTTTCATTTGTAGTATTTTACTAGGACCTAGGAAGGTCGAAACGTTGTTCTCTACTTATCAATAAAAGTGATAATACCCATACCAGCTGTTCTGAGATACATGATTAAACATATATTTATAGCCACTATGCATAAAAGTTCTGTATGGAAATAATAACAAATAGTAACATTTACCTGCAACTTGGCTTCTGAACTGACTTAGTATCTTTTGTGACTACTCTTCACTTTGTTTTTGTTCTTAAAAAGGTGGAAAGTTCTGACATATAAAGGAACTGAAACGCACAAAAACCAGTTTGATACAGTAGGGGTGGTGTGGAGTGTAGAGAGAGGGGAAAAAATAGTATCAACTGGCTGATCCAGTTTGTTACGTATTACTAAAAATAGTATCAACTGGCTGATCCAGTTTGTTACGTATTACTAAAAATAGTATCAACTGGCTGATCCAGTTTGTTATGTATTACTAAAAATAGTATCAACTGGCTGATCCAGTTTGTTACGTATTACTAAAAATAGTATCAACTGGCTGATCCAGTTTGTTACGTATTACTTAAAATTTATAGACACAGAAAAAATAATATTCGAGTCTTTAGCTACAATTCTATGTAAACAAAGATGCTAAAAATAATTAAAGTGTCAATGTTATATTTGTAGATCTGATTCTATGTATACACACACACACATATATCCGCATACTCGTATTGTAAAGCTGTTCACTGATGTAGCCCCTTAGTTTGTCTGCCGTTTTACAACGCTAATAGCCCATTGTGTTGCTTTGTGCTTCAAACAAACAATATATATATATATATATTCACTGATGTAACTGGTGTCTTTACGTTAACAAATACATACAGAAGTGTACGTTTCGTTGTGTCTGATAAACTAGCACCTGTTTATGGTATGCTGAAATTTGCAATAGTGTTTCATAATTCGGTTGTGGATTGAATTTCATGTAAAGCTACAAGAAGGCTATCTGCACTAGCTGTCCCTAACTTAGTAGTAGAAGACCAGGTCAGGGGTCGGCAGCTCTTCAAGGAAGAGTCTTTTTATTTGTTTAAGACCAGAACATTTTGGCGAGCATGTTTGGCGTGACAGGGATTCAAACCCACGAATCTTGGATTACGAGTCGCGTGCCTGAACCACCTAGCCATGACGGGCCTGGTTTCATTTGATAGTCTTGTATTTGTTATACACAACACGTGCATCTTTACACGTCTTTCTTCTATTTGTACGTTTTAATTTTTTTCCACACTTTTTTTTTCCGTGTACCATTTCAGACTATGGAAAAAGAAAAGAATTATACGTTCGAGCTGGGAGAAATGTCACAATCTTGTGTGCACCAGCAGAAGATGTCAGTCTCGTCAAACATCTTGAATGGTGGAAGGAAGACAGCAAGATCGCAGAAATCATCGGAGAAAAAGTTGTAGTGTGGGAAGCTAAGGCCCACGTTGGGCTTCAGCCCAATACTTATGCTCTTCGCTTTCGGAACGTGGTCTACAAAGACAGCGGCGAGTACCAGTGCATTGTGAACGACAAGAAAACACGTAAAGGCATCACGAGGTTATTCGTTCAAGGTATGTACATACGTATAAACTTTTCTTCTAATATCTACAGCGCAGATAGCCCTCGTGAAGCTTTGTGCGAAATTCAAAACAAACAAACCATCTAATATCTACATATACAGACTTTCTTTATAACGTTTACATGTATACATTTTCCTTGTAATATCTACACGTACTAATTTTCCTTCTAATATTTGTTCCCCGATGGTATGGCGGTGAGTCCACAGATTTACAAAGCTAAAATCAGCTGTTCGATTCCCGTTGGTGGACATAGCAGATAGCCCGATGTGGTTTTGCTGTAAGAAAACACACACACACACACGTTCTGATATCTACTCGTACAAACTTTCTTATAATAAACCATGTAAAGCAAAGACTATGTGTGTGTTATATTAATTCATAATTGTGTATATCCAAGCCTTCCCTACAGATAACATGCTTAACATAGTAGCTACTAGTTATACACAACTTTACGTACTCCATCCAACTCAAGTTAAAGTATCTATTATACCATATTATCTCAAACTACACTGCTGGCCAAAATCTTAAGGCCAATGAACATAAAGAAACAATATGCATTTTGCGTTGTTAGACTCAACCACTTATTTGAGTAGAGCTTCAAAACATGAAAATAAGAAAAGGGAAAATAAAAACCTTTTTAGCATTTAGTAGGGAAAATGTGAACACTATGAAATTAGCCAAAATACTAGCTGGTCAAAAGTTTAAGACCATACTGAAAAGAAGCGTTAATCGGTAAACACGTAACGAAATTGAGTCATTTCTGTTCAAGCATTAGCGTTGTCAACATCTCCTGTGTTACATTGGGTATAAACATGAGAAAGGTTAAAAAGTTGACAGAGTTTTAACGTGGCAGAATTGTCGAGCTGCAAAAGCAAGGTCTTTCTCAACGTGCCATCGCTGGTGAGATTGGGCGTAGTAAAACTATTACAAATTTATTAAAAGACACTGAGAGATAAGGAACGAGAATTTCAAGTGGTCGGCCCAAGAAAATTTCTCCAGCGTTGAGCAGGAGGATTCGACGGGTTGTCCGGCAAGACACCAGCAGATCGTCGAACCAGATTAAGGCCCTTATGGACGTAGAATGCAGCTCAAGAACAATAAGACGGCAGATACGAGAGAAAGGCTTTAATAACCGTAAACATATTCAAAGCCCACGCCTCTTTCCACACCACGAAACAGCTCGGTTAAATTTTGCTGAGAAGCACCAAACATGGGGTGTAGAAAAGTGGAAGAAGGTTTTGTTCTCTGATGAGAAAAAATTTAACCTGGATGGTCCAGATGGCTTCCAACGTTACTGGTACGATAAGGATATCCCACCGGAGACATTTTCTACACGACATAGTGGAAGAGGCTCCATCATTATCTGGGGTGCTTTCTTCTTTCATGGAACAATGGAGCTTCAGGTTACACAGGGGCGTCAAACAGCTGCTGGCTACATTTTCATGTTGGAGAGAGCATCCTTATTGACTGAAGGCCCTCGCTTGTGTGGAAATGACTGGATCTTTCAGCAGGACAACGCTGCAATCCACAATGCCCGCAGGACAAAGGACTTTTTCATGGCGAATAACGTGATTCTTTTGGACCATCCAGCGTGTTCGCTCGAACTGATCCCCATTGAAAATGTTTGGGGTGGATGGCAAGGGATGTTTATAGAAATGGACAGTAATTCCAAACAGTGCGTACTCTTCGTAAAGCCATCTTTACCAGCTGGTATTTAGGCTAATTTCATAGTGTTCACATTTTCCATATTAAATGCTAAAAACGTTTTTACTTTTTGTTTTCCCTTTTTTTATTTTCATGTTTTGAAGCTGTACTCAAATAAGTGGTTGAGTCTAACAACGCAAAATGCATATTTTTCTTTATGTTCATTGGCCTTAAGATTTTAGCAGTGTATATCTGTTATAATATGAATTTCCCCAGATCCCACTCTAACGTTTCCTAAGTTACTTTCTGATTTCTCGAAAATAATTATCTTTGATATTTTTACTCTTATGAGCCCCCCACACTTTTCGAGATACAAAAGATGTGATATTATTTTGTAAACATCCAGCTAGAACTTATCACACACTAAATAAGACCTACGTTTGTATGTGCTTCTGTACTTTATAATAATGTGTACCATCTAATTTAATTATGAATGTTAGTGAATTATAATATTAGCTAGATTAATACATAAGATAGAATTCCTAAGATAATAATTACTACATTGACCAAATGTGATACAAATGGTACATTGAGCTTTAGATTTGACAATTCTACTTCAATGTCTGGTTAATATGGCGAAGCAGATCCTATCTAGTCGGACGTTTTGGGTTAATGACCAAAACGCCGCTAGCAGCAAGGGCATCATACTAATATTTTCTGCCACAGTTATTACTGAAGCAGTTTTGTAGTTTGCTAATTACATATAATTGAAACTGTTTATTATTATTCATTATAATTACTATTGTAGAATTTTATTATCAATTTTCCATCCCCCCACAAGACAAAGACTCCCCTCTTCAAAGAAGGCAACTGTATCTTACTCATTATAATTATTCAAGCAATGAGTAATTTCTGATAAGTTTGATCTCACTAAAACTGGTTTAATTACAAAACAGCGTAGATGGACCAACAGAAACATGTGTACTGGTTTCTGGAGAACAGTTGGAACGGTAGATCTTTGTTCTTAACATAAATTGTTTTTTACGTCTCGTCAGGTATTAGCTATCGTTGATTCGTCGTGTCTGACGAAACGATATCACTAGAACATTTGGTGTTATTCCTAGCTTTCTGGAAAAAAACAAACAGCCATTTTCGTATACATGTAGGGAAAAATCAAATTACAGACGACATAGAATTGATATGGCCAGCATTACCTTTACATGTTTAGTTTTGTTAACTGCTAGAATAACATTGGATATAAAAATCTTAATCAGCTTAGAGTTTATTGAATATAATGTGTTGAGTTTAGTGGATATAACGTGTTGAGAGACTGATATCAAATGAATGGTTATTTATCTAGTTTGTTTCGTTGTTTCTGAATTTTTGGCAAAGCAATACAGGAACTATCTACACTAGTCTTCCCTAATTTAACAGTTTAAGGCTACATGAAAGGCAGCTAGTCATCACTACCCACCGCCAACTCTTAAGCTACAGTTTTATTAACGAATAGTGGGATTTACCGTCATATTATAACGTCCCCGCGGCTAAAAGAGCGAACATGTTTGGTGTGACGGGGATTCAAAGCCGCCACCCACAGATTGCAAGTCGAAAGCCTTAACTACCTGACCACGAAGGGCCTCACATTTAGTACAGATGCTTGAAACACTACAACTAAAATCTCGCCCAGCTGTATTTCTACCTGTGTAAAGTAAGTAAGTATGGATAACAAACGTTATTTAAACTAGGGCTTTGACGATTTTGAGGCTCGGCATGGTCAGGTGGTAAAGACGCTCTACTCATGATCTAAGGGTCACTGGTTCGAATCTACGTCACAATAAACATGCTCGCCCTTTTAACCGTGGATGCGTTATAATATGACGGTCATTCCCACTATTCGTTAGTAAAAGAGTAGCCCAAGAGTTGGCGATAGTTGGTGATGACTAGTTGCCTTCCCTCTAGTCTTACACTGCTAAATTAGTGATGGCTAGCGCAGATATCCCTCGTGTAGATTTGCGCGAAATTCAAAAACAAACAAAGACAAACTAGAAAATATAAAATAATGTTCAAAATATATTAAGACAGTGTCTCTTTTTCATCTGTCTTTTGTTACACGACCCTCGTAATCTGAGGGTTACAGGTTCGTATCCCCGTCACAATAAACATTCTCACTTTTTCAGTCGTGAGGGCTTTATAATGTAGCGGTCAATTTCACTATTCGTTGGTAAAAGAGTAGTCCAAGAGTCGGCGGTGGGTGGTGATGACTAGTTGCCTTCCCTCTAGTCTTACACTGCTAAATTAGGGGTGGATAGCGCTCGTGTAGCTTTGCCCAAAAAAACAAATTTAAGATTTTGCAATCGATTAATCGTGTTCATAAAATCGAATCGAATGATGTAATTGTCGGCCATTTTAGATCCATTATTAGATAACATGACGAAAGTACAGAAACGGTCAAAACTAAGAAGCAGAGATATTACACTACTGTTTTCTATAAACAGCATGTCTTCATGCATTTACTGTTGTATTATGTGAAGACAGGTAAGAATTAACGCAATTTCTCAATATATTTGCTATTTAACCATTTAAATGTTTGTTTTGCAGGGATAAACTTTCGAATTGAAACAAAATTAATCCTTTAATTTCTGATTGGAAACAATTATCGATTTTATGATTTTGAAATCGGAAATCGAATTTGATTATTTGAGTAACATTCAGAGGCGAGTATAAACAAAAGACAACTAAGCACAATGTATGTTGAATACAAGTTTTTGTTCTTGTTGGTAGGACTCAAATGAAAACTAGAGATCTGTACAGTATTCAGAATCCACTACATTAAGAATTAGAAGAGATATGTACGTTTGGCACTTAGTTATTTAATTTTCTTTGTAGAATCTCACTCCTCTGCTGATACAGCGGTAAGTCTATAGATTTACAACGCTAAAATTAGAGGATTGATTCCCCTCGGTGGGCTCAGCAGATAGTTCGATGTGGCTTTGATATAAGAAAACACATTCTCTCTCTCTCCATGGCGGAATAATGCAGTCTTATAAGCTCGCTGTTTACGTCACTAAGAGTGATCTCTTAGTATCTGACCATCTTTTTCGTTGTAAGAAAAGTCATCCTACCTTCTATTATCCTTGAATACTTAAAAGTAAGTCATTTACAGTAACAGCTTCGTTGTCAACAGTGTTGAAATTTCTGTTGACGAACATAGTAGTAGAGAAATGTAACTTTTAAACCGCATTTTTCATTAAAAATGATGTTCAACTATTTATTAACAGTCATGGTGTCTGATAACTTTAACCTGTTTTTGTTGCAGACAAGGAACAGGTGTTTGTTTACAACCATAGAAGCCAGGAATAGGGGTAAGACAATAGACTTACAAAATGGAATTCAACTTTTCGTGATGGGCACAGCAGACAGCCCAATGTGGCTTTGTTCTAAAATAAACAACCAATCACAGCGTTAAGAGGACTTAACTTTAAAATCCCAGTTGTTATTGTTGCTTTAAATGAAAGAGGGAGTTACATGACTATTAAAACCTATTTGTATGCGTAACAACCTTTAAGAAGGACGTTTTTTGTTATTTCAAATTTTTTTATGCTGTGTCACAACCTGTTACATTTGAATCTGGACACACATAACGGAAACCATCCTTACCGTTTCTCTCAACA